>NW_026713016.1:636358-1272717 GCF_030625045.1 Achroia grisella
TTTATGTATTTAATAGTGAACTATAATTTTTATGGTGAATGGTCTCACACAATATGCGTATGTTATTACTGTCCTATTGTGAATACAGGATATACCGTCCATACATCCATGCTTTTAACACGACCGTTTGTTACCATGGCGACAGTATCGTTCGTTGATGAATTACGAAACAAAACCGAAAACATTATTGTGATGTCTTTGTCTAATCACAAAAAAGTGAAAGGGATAAATATACATCCGATAAATAAGATATACATAGGTTTATACTGTTAATTTTTTATATATCTAAAGACCATACAGAAATAAAAAATATCCGCCGTCCATCACAGCACTATATTTAAAATAACTATTCCCATCTATTTAAACATTTCGATCTTTTATTTCTTACTCACTTTCTCTTTCGTCCCCGTACTTCCCATCTATTTCCGATTTGGAACTTATAATATAAAAATAAATATATATATATTGATTTATTTTTATATTATAAGTGCCAATTCGGAAATAGATGATATTTATTTTTATATAATAAGTGCCAAATGGGAAATAGATGGTATGATAGATTTTTAGCATATTTTTAACAAAGTCATCTGCGTCATCTCCAGCTATGGATATCATCTGCCTTTTTTATATGTATAACCAGCAAAAATCACGGTAATTTAGCACGTAAATAGTTTAGCAATAAAACGTAGTAAGATTCCGTGATTTTTCTAATTATACGTATCTAAAATACCGTTTATTTGCTACTCTAATTTTAAAAATTCGAAAGTGCTCGCGATATACCTCAGGAAGAGTGCCTGTGTATAGGCTGACTATATCAGGCATGACCCAAATAGAGCCTGGACATAAGGGTATAAACGACCGAGCCTATAAAGGGTGAAATGTACCGTGGCTTATTGGAAATAGATAACTTTTTAAGAGCGACAACGCAAGTTTTATGATACTTTGGCTTTTCTTATATTGTCATATATGAAATATAAATACATAAATTTCAGGCTGGAATTATTAATGGGCTGTAAAATACAAATATAACATAATGTGGAAGTTTTATATATGTATATACTAGCTGCTCGCCCCTACTTCGCGCGGGTGTACATGTATTATATATATAAACCTTCCTCTTGAATCACTCTATCTATTATTAAAAACAGATTCAAAATCCGTTGCGTAGTTTTAAAGATTTAAGTGTACGTAGGGACGAACAGACAGCGACAGCGACTTTATTTTATACTATGTAATGATAAGGTTTGTGTATGTGTATGAGTATATAAGGTTTTATTAACATCATCTTATTTCAATACACTTAGATTTTGATATATATATTTTTTTCTATAATTACAAATGATTTAGTTGAAAAGATCCTTATTAATTCTTATTATGTACTAGCTAATTTCCCCCGTTTTTTAAACATTTTTCATGGCTCTGCTTCTATTGGTCATATATTGATGTTATAGCCTATGACCTACTGCAACAAATGGGCTATCCAACACTAAAAAATCATTTCTGTAGATCAAGAGATTACCACTCCTACAACAGAGACTCTATACACCTCTTTTTGTAATATTAGTATAGATAAGCAAACAAAAATAATAATAACCAACTAATACAACTCTTTAAATACATACATAATATACTTAGAAAAGAGCCAGAACGAAAACTCATAAACTTTCGCGTTTATAATATAAGTAAAATACGGAACTACGCGAGTTTGCATTATTTATCTAAATATTTTTTTTTATTTAAATTAGTTTCCATCTTGAATGTTCCTCATTCAAACTTTTGCTTTATTAACGAGATAAATATTAGCATCAAATAGTTCGCAAGTTGAGACTGTACATAACCATGCCAAGTGGCATGACTGCGGGCTTCCAACTCCGACGAACTCTTGAAACTGGAAATTCTTTTCAGTATTTATTGTAAGTGTACTTTAATAATATACTTTCATGTACTTTTAACGAGGGACCTATAAAGTACAGTTGTCTCGCTCTCACTTATGGGTTTACACATTTATAACAATGATATCATGGAGACAACACCTAGAGATAAACTCAGTAAAATGTGGTGGACGGGAGTACCTTTCTCTAACTGTTTCAGCATACAAAGAAAGCAAACTGATAAATTAAAAAGTAGAATTATGTATACTAGTACAATGGTTGACATTCGACCATAATTAATTTATCTTATAAACTTGAATATAATTAAGATCTATTATCACAAACTATACTTCTATGCGTGTGTGTCAAATACATGCTAGTCTGTATAATGTTTCTTTATACAAACTAGCTTTTGCCCGCGGCTTCGCTCGCATTAATTTTTCCCTTAGGGGTGGAATTTATCAAAATGCATTCTTAGGGGATGCCCACGTTATAGTAGTTTTATGCATGCAAAGTCTCAGCCCGATCGGTTTAAAATTGACAAAGTTTCATACAAACTTTCATTATTTTATACCCTTGGGGGTAGAATTAATCAAAATCCTTTCTTAGCGGATGCCTACGTCATAACATCAACCTGTATTCCAAGTTTCAGCCCGATCCGTCCAGTGGTTTGGGCTGTGCGTTGATAGATCACTATGTCAGTCACCTTTGAGTTACGAGATATATTTAGATTTTGAGACATATTAGTATTTTACATTCTTTCTTTATATCTTAATTAATATTATAAACGCGTTTGTGTGTATGGATGGATGTTACTCTTTCACGCAAAAACTACTGAACGGATTTTGATTAAACTTTTCAGAATAACATGTAGGCTATAAATTTCATGCGGGTGATATCGCGGGCATGAGTAATAAACTATAAGTGTGCGAATTTTGTCCACGCAACTTTTGTTAAAAGGGGTATAAAATTTCTGCTTCACGTCTTGATGTAATGATTTTTGCATAAGAATAATGAAAATAGTAGAATTTCATTATTCTTATGCAAAAATCATTACATTAAGACGTGACGCTAGCCTCAACATTCGATGTTCTATATTTAAAATTATGTATTTTCTTTTTAATGAAGACTTTATGGCCATTACCTTAAAACAAGTATAATAAAATTGTACAAACATATGTAGAACTCAACACCATAAATTTTCAATCTAAATTTTATCTTACGAACAAAAAAAAACAACTTTTATTAATATTTGATATCATAACAGCCAACAATATTCTGAATGCGTCGGAACAAATTGAAAATTGTTATCATCTCTGGACGTGAAAGCAATCTGCATAGGATCCCGTAGGGATTTGCACTCTATGCATCCTACAGCAGCAAATAAGTTAGTTACCATGCAGGTCAATAGTTTCTCATCTCTCTTTCTTAGATCTGCAGCAAAAGATATTTTCTATAAAAATAATAATAATCCTGCACAATTCACACAGCGCCTTCTACTCTCAATTTAAGCAGACTTGTGTTATGGTTATGTTTTTAAAAAAATTTATTGCTAATCGTATATTTCTTTGAACACATCAATTATTAGTTGATGGTCTATTTTATTTACATAACAATTACTACCGACACCACACTAGATAATACTTAAAGGTATTATTTCGTAAATACATACATATACGTATATATAAAAACCGATATTATTGAAATATAAATTTTTGTGTCTTCATTTTGGAATCAAACCCGCGATCATGGAAAGTAAGGCGTTGTGCTAAGGTAAGGAGGCGAAGGCAACCACTAACGATCTTGGCGATCGTCTAACTAGATTAAATATGTATTTAAACGATCCCTGAAAATTTACAGGTTAAAACTAAGTTATTTAATATTTACAGACAGTACATACGAAAGAATTTTCTAGCAAAACTAGTAATATAATTTTATATGTAATAACGGTCTGCAACTCCATATAACTTCGTCCTGTAAGATTTCAACAGTTCTACGGGTGCCTTTTTAAAGTAGGTTCGAAGAATGTAAACTTCACGAATGTGAATTTTCTGTTTATGTTTAGGTATACTACGACCTCGGTGGTCTAATGGATTAGCACGACGCCTTATGTTCCGATGGTCGCAGGTTCGATTCCTCGCATGGTGCATTTGTATTCATGGGTATGATTATTTGCATTGCTTTTTTTTTCGGACTACTGTAATGCTGTTGGCCCTAGCTGGCCTTTACAGTTTCACTGCATGATAGGGGGTGAGTATAGATGGCACTTCAAATCTGCGGAAGGACTTATAGAGCGGTTGAAGGCCGACTCCCGCCTGACGGATACGACTTTAGTCTAAGGGCACCGCTAGGGGTTCGAATCTCGGCTCAGGCCATCGTAATTTAATCCCTATTTGAATTGGACAGAGGATCGATCGGAGAATGAGTGTCTTGTATGTATGTAATTACAAAAATAAGAAGTAATTATATCAATTGTTTTGTACCCAAAGAATTCAGTTTCAGTACATATAATAAAAATATTTGTAAGAGTAATAGAACCCACGACCATCGAATGTAAGACGATTTGCTAAACCGCTAGACCACCGAGGCCGTCAATAATATTCCGACGAAAAATGGAATATGTTTTTTCCATTTCTATTTCTTGCAATAATCAAAAACATGTTATGTATCACATAAATTATTCAATAACCGAAACTTGGCGTTCCGTGCTAAAAGTCCTTAAGAATTATGTGTCCTTAGGTGTCGTAGACCTAGGATAATAAATGGTCCTTTTTCACAATGTGCCTCCTGGGATAGATGTGTATGCCAAAAAAGGTCGAAATACTGACTTATGTTTCTTTATTTTATATTTCCTGTCATTTTGTTAATAGATTCTACTATATGTTAATTTAGAATTGTAATTTTATAGAGATGAACTTCTTAGCATTTCATGGATACACGGTCCTGGTGCCGGGTCCATCATAATCACTCTACAACCTTCTAACAGATTTTGACCTTTCGAGATCCACAGTAACTTCGATATTAAAACGTGTATCTGAAGCTACACTAACAGGTTCCTACCAGATTTGGCTGGGCAAAGAGGGAAACTCCGAGCAGTTCTCGGGACTTGTGACCCGGGTATAGGTTTAAGTGGTCCTTTTGCCAACGCACGTCAACAGTCACTTTCGCCGCTCATGTTTCTCTCCCTGGCCAACCAAAACTAGTAGGAGCCTACTAGTGCAGTTTCAGATACACGTTTTAATATCGAGATAACTGTGGATCTAGAACGGTTAAAATCTTTTAGAAGGTTGTAGAGAGAACTTGCTGGTATACATCGTTCTTACTTCGACCGTCGTAACTGATTATGTATACGTATTCAAAAATAAATAACAGTTTAAAGATTTTGTAGTTCAGGTTGAGGCTAGAAAAAAATAACATTTTTCATTCATTTAGAACTGACATTTTAGTTCTACAGCACCAGCAAGTTTTTACTTCCATCGTCGTAACTGATTATGTACACGTATTCAAAAATAAATAACAGTTTAAAGAGTTTGTAGTTCAGGTTGTGGCTAGAAAAAAATAACATTTTTCATTAATTTAGAACTGACATTTTAGTTCTAAATTAATGAAAAATTATATTTTTTCTAGCCTCAACCTGATTCTAACTGAACTCAAGCTGAGTTCAGTTAAATATCAGTTTAATGAAACATTTATTGGATTGAATATAATTGCATAACAAAGTCTTCTTGAAATTTGTTCAGAATGTGTTGGCAAAACAGTTACGAAGCAATCTTTTATATAGACATAATACACATAAGTAAATACCGTTTACTCATATTGCAAATAACTCTGTGAAAAACATCCATTCACTGGCGTCGCCATTATTTTAATGTACTCGTATACTTACGAATCCGCACAATTATTTTCATCCAACAATACACTATTGTCGCATTTCCTATTTGAAATATCTTTAAGGGAGATTGGACCTTTGTTTGATCAAAGGCATTCCACCTTTGTGACGTCTCATCACGTAATACGAATGTCACCTTCGCATGCCATGCCTGACCGATAACATTTTGCGATATCATAGTCTATATGTGGCTCGCATTTGATGGACATATTGACATTATAATAATAAATGATAATTATAATATTGTAATTATCATAAGATAATAAATGATAATTAACGATAATGTTATACATAAAATAATGGCAATTATAATACTAATACTATTCTTGGACAATTCACACAGTGCCATCCAGAAGCAAGCTATGTAGAGTTCGTGTTTTGGGTACTAGACCATTAATATAAATATCTACATATTTGTTTGTAGTAAATACATACATAAAAACATAGAAAACATCCAGGCCAATATAAACAATCATACTCATGAATAAGAATGTTACTACCGTGAGAGGAATCGCACCCGCGACCATCGAAAGTAAAAGGGTGTGTTAAACTGATCGACCACCGAGTTCGTCATTTAGTGGAAAATAGGCTACACAAATATTGCTAATCATGTTTTATCTGAATACTGTGGAGATAAATAATATCCTCCTTAGTATTCAGGTAAAAATTTGCGCATTAAGAATCCACATTGAAGAATAGTACTAACAAAACAATGTAATATAAAAGCAAAATCTCGCGCTGAGTACTACCAACATCCGTAACATGCAGAATATTTTTCTATTATCATCTATTATATTTACTTCATGTACAACAAAAATAAAGAACAAATTATTTAACTTGTTACAATAAATATTTTTGAAGAAAATTTAATGATTAAAAAACATTGACATATTAATACAATAATAATAATAATACATAACTAAAATTACAAGTATTTAGATTTTTGCAAGAAGTCCATTACAAAGCATCATCTATTGAAAATATAGATGATAGAATCTTTCGATTCGATTTTTACAGCCATTTTAAGAATATTAATCTATAGAAAAAGAATTCTTGTTAAAATATTTTGAGCAACTTCACTTAAGTACGTACAATGTGGTCTGCCAAACATCAATTTATTATTATGCTCCCGAAATAGAAAGGGTTGAGTTGGGCTGAGTTTAGAGAATTAAAGAGCAATACCATTTGCGAGCCGCGTGTCATAAAATAATGGTTATCTAATAATATTTATACCAGTATATATATAATTTTATTGATTTACTATTGAGCTATATTTCTTGCCGATGAGACATTTACCGTAATAAAAATGTATTATTTATATATATATATATCATATCCTAGATTAAAATACTTTTTATACACGGAAACAACTACTTACACATCCATTTCATATTATAATTAAAATGCTTTAGTTTCATATTATTATGATATCCGTGTAACTTCGTCTGCATCACACCTATTTGATATTTTTCATTATATTTCGCCCAATTTACATAATATCTTTTTAAATTATAGCCTATATGTTATTCTGATATATAATCTATATTACTGAAAAGTTTCATCAAAATCCGGTCAGTAGTTTTTGCGTGTAAGAGTAACTAACACTCACAAACATTCGCGTTTATAATTTTAGTAAGATTAATTAATATCCTAATGATTATTATTAAATATCCTAATGATTATAAAATGTGAGTATCTAATACATTTTATAATTCATTATTTAATACAAGTAAAGCATACTCCATTACTAAAACACATTGGCTATAAAAGCACTAGCGATAATGACCGAAGTTAACCAAAATTACAGTAGGTGCTACATTAGTGGTCATGTTACGGGGAGAGTATGAAATAGTTAACTGGAATGATGAAGGAGGTATTCCTTTATTAAGCAAATGCAACTGTATAGTGGTTTGCAGCTAATGCACGTGTTTTTAGCCAAGGTACAGACGATTTAGTAGGTTTTATTGCATTCTGGTGTTTAGTTGGACATTGATAATGAATCAACGTGGTTGATTTCGAATTATGTTGGTACATAAGTATATAGTGTGTACCAACATAATTCGAATATATATATATACACTGGACAATCAACACATTTAGCAACCTAAGTAAAGCTTATATTAGGACTACTAGAGAACTTATATATAGAAGCAGGCGTCTAAAAAGCGGTGTGCTCAATAGAGCGAGGTGAAACTTCACTGCGGACCAGAGACTTCTCTTATATAAGTCACAGGTTCGGTCGCACATGGACTATTACTCTCTTCTTTTGGGAGGAACACCTGGATACCAGCTCGGTCCTTTTGACTTGGTTTAAAGAGGGAATTAGTCCCCACACACTAGAACCTAAGTGGTTTCGGACAGTGCGGTTTCAGAGACGCTTCCTCCCGCATACACTTCGATTGTGGAATTAATTACCTGCCGAGGTTTTCTCACGAGACTCCAGCATGGGGTTTTTCAAGAAGGATATATTAAGGTTTCTTAAGGGTCGGCAACGCGCACGTGACACCCCTGGTGTTCCAGGCGTCCATAGGCTACGGTGCAGGTAACCATTTACCATTAGATGGGCCGTAAGCTCGTTTGCCAACATAGTAGTATAAAAAAAATTGTAAATACATAGAGACGGTCATATGTTTGTATTAGTCTAGGTGTTTTCTATTTATATTATGTATGTATTTACAAAAATGCGTTTAAATACATGATACCCATAACACAAGCTCTGCTTAGCTTGGGACTAGATGGCGCTGTGTGGCCTGAGTTTTTTTATTATATAAACGGCAGTTACCAATTCTACCACGTGACCCGTGATCACTATTTCAAATATTCATCACTTTACACTTAATCAATAGTAGATAGTTAATTAGGATAGGACGTCACAGTAGACTATAAATGTTTGTACTCGAAACTTCCTAATGAATCTGTTACGGTACTATCGGAACAAGTTCAGGCAAAATTTACGAAGTTATTTTTACATCGTCTTTTACGGTTTGACAATGAAAGGAATGGAATGACTCGCTGCAACGACGAGGTCGCAAGGCAAAGAGTAAATGCGCTTTAAATAAGTTACTTTACAAAAAAAGTTTCTACAAGGAATAAATTTACTATGGTATTTGACAGTACTTTGACCTCTGGTAGCTTGTTGAAAACATTAAGCGTCGCAGAGTTAGGCATCGTTGCAGGAAGATGACGTCATATTTTCCGACTGCCTCTAATGTACTAAACATTTTAGCATGCTCTACAGTAAAAAAACTAGCATTTTTTTCTATTTTAAATACATTTAAACTACCTGCCACCGTTTTCCCAAAAGACTACACCTAACAACATATTTTTAATAAGTTTATTATTAAGGTTTATTAAGAGTTTTTTTTTTTAAGGGATGATAATGGAACGGTGTACTCGCCTGCGCTAACGGTATACGCTGGCGGGGTACAATTAGAGAATGATAAGATGAGTATAAAGTCAGATCAGTCAGTTCATCGTTGCAATTTCGCCAGGAATTACATGATGGTTGGAGGTCAATTTGATATGGTACATTGCTTTTTATTTACATGGGGTTATTAATGCAGATTTCTAACAATCCCCTTTTTCTCGGTTTATTAAAAGTCGACAACAGGCACGTACCACCCATAGTGTTTCAACAAAACTTAGATTCTCACTCAGACTTACTTAACTTAGATTTATATAGTTTTAATAACCATAGAGAAGGCCATAACACTTCCAGTAAAGTTAGTCATGTTTCCGCACTGAAAATTCGTGGCTCATATATGCTAATGGTAGCGCAGTTAAATAAAATAATATAAAACCGTTATTTGTAAGTCCGTGAAATGGACTTCCGCAAAAAAAACACTATAAAGTTTAAATAAACGAATTAATTCTATTAAATAAATTATTGCTTAAGCGATAAGACCGCCTGTTGGACCTACATACTATATATATTCTGTTTTATTATGTATTTTTTTAAAGGCGAAATATAGAGTTATAAATATATAAGGTTAAAACCCGGTTGCAACCGGAAAAAGCCACCAGTATTGATAATCTCATACACCTTCACTCCAAACTATCTTTATTTAGATCAAAACTTATACAGCCTCCTGTAACACTCCCTTATCCTAAGTTACTACTTATAATCAACCCACCAACACATATACTATCATTAGTCTGTAGTTAAGTTTATTTACTTTGCAAATTAGATTAAGTAATACATTAACCCAAAACTTAACCAAACCTGTATTTAACTTAATGCGCTGTTACTCTACCCGAGTAGGGTTGCCATTAGAACATATTAGAACTATAAAACACTATAAATAAAAATCTATTGCTAATTTTAACCTTATCACTTGAGAAAGAATGTCTATTTTTTATTGTGTTTGTTATTGTCAGGTTTGAAAGGTTTGTCAGGTTTATTGAAAAGTGAAAATAATGGGTTAAAAAGGCCTGTACATTACATATTGACAGAATGAATTGACATTCAGTTGTACAACTTCATACAATCTAGCTTGATTGTATGTATCCAGAATGGGCAGCTAATTAAAAATAAGCTAAGCTATATAAAATTTAAGCTATTAGTAAAGTACAATAAATAAAATTATTATAATAATGACAATATTAATACACGGGACAATTCACACAACGCCATTTAGTTCCGTGTTAAGGAGAGCTTGTGTAATGGGTACTAGATCACTGATATAATACTTAGATTGTTTTAGAATACATAACACACATAAAAAAACTCAGACCGATACAATCACACTCATGAACACAAATATTTGTACTGTGCGAGGAATCGAACACGCTACCATCGGAACTAAAGCGGTGTGCTAAACCGTCAGACCACGAGGGCGTCAATAAAATCGCACTGAATAATGCTATTATATTTGTAAAACTATTAGGGTATATCGTTTGAAATATTTGTTAAAATATTATCAAATTCAGAATTCCTGTTGAAATCCATAGGATCGTTCAATTTGATCATCTGTCATTTACGAAATTTAAGTCTTACTCCCTAATTATTTTGGTAGACAATCACTTATCAGTTTAAAGGAAAAAATCAACGCCAATCTCCTTAATGAATGCGCTCACAAGAAATTGGAAAGTAATCATGTGATTGATCAATCAATCACATTAAGTTGATCGATGTTCAAGAATTGTTAAGTCACTTTCGATTATCCCATATCGAATTGAAGATATTAAGTTAACTTAGTTGTTCTCTTGTTTATAGTCACATTTAGATGATGACGAAGGCAGTGTTTTTGTTTGACCTCGGTGGTCTAGCGGTTTAGCACACCGCTTTACGTCCGATATTTGCGGGTTCGATTCCTCGCACGGTACTAACATTTGTATTCATGAGTATGATTGTTTGTATCGGTCTGGGTGTTTCCTATACATATTCAGTGTGTATTTACAAAAAGAAAAGTATATATGTATTTTTATCAGTTGTCTAGTAACCGTAATACAAGCTCTGCTTACCTTGGGACTAGATGGCTCTGTGTGAATTGTCCTGAAATATTATTATTTATTTTTCTATGTTTTTTAGATTTCAGAAAATTACACGGCATTGCGTTCCCTAGGAGTAGAGGAAAATGGCCAACGGAATATGGGAATAATAAATGTTTATTTATAATTAAGAACATGATAACTTTATAAGTTGTGTTTATGAATTTTATCCTTAAGAATAAATACGGGTAATTCATGTTTATTAAATTTAAGACGACCGCAGTGGACTAGCGGTTTAGCGTTAGATAGTCGCAGGTTCGATTCCTCGTACGGTACTAAAATTTGTAATGTATGTATTTATTTTTATTATATAAATATCTATTTTCACACTAAATACCTTACGGGGTAGGTATGGATATCATGCAATCTCTCTGATACACAGATATCCTTTCTTATTTTTTATTATATTGAATACTATAAAAATAAGGTTAGCTGGTAGAGAATCTACATTAGCACGCCTTCTTGTGGACTAGATGTCGCTGTGTGAATTGTCCTGAGATATTATTTTATTTTTATTATATAAATATATAATTATCACTATATATATACATCATTCTGTCTAGCTATCTCCATTCACGTATTGCCGTAAATAAATGAACAGCACTATAGATGAACATCATCCTGTGAAGCCGTCACCACTCATATGTTGCCATTCCAGAGGCCTGACATCTAATACTTGTCATACTGTAATTTCTCTGCTTCATCTCACCATTCATCCAACAGCTTATAAAGCAAACAAGTTGTCACTTGAAATAAGGTAAAATTAAGACGATGTAAATGGCTCTTCACAAAGTCTCGGTTTAAATTATTTAATATTATGTACCCGCCCCAGCTTTGCACGGGTGTACATGTATTATACATATACCTTTATCTTGGATCACTGTATCTATTGCTAAAACTGCATTAAAATCAGTTGTGTATTATAAAAGATCTAGGTGAACAGAAAGCGGAGGCGACTTAATTTTTTACTATGTAAAGAATTGTAAGTTTACAAAAAAATATTAATTTCTGATAAAATATAAATCATATATATTTAAATATTTTTCTCAATTTATCAAGTGTATTTTGAAATCTATTACACTATTTTAGTCCTTTCTAATCATTTAAGATGTTATGCAATGAGTGTCATTTCAATTTATGATAAAATTTCTGTGATAAAAGTGCTACGTATTTACCCCAAGTTACCAAGCCTATTATCAAACCTGTTGTAATATTTTAGCCCTTTCTATACAGACATGTTCAAAAGAGATAATTTCACTATGAAGCTTGACAACAATTTCATAACTCAACAAGCTTTAACCGTAATTTTCGCGCTGCAAACAATTAATCAGAGGAAGCAAGGAGGCTGTTTGACAGATGATTAATTTGAAGGTACAGGTACCAGAGAATCAAGGGTCCAGGTGCGCGCAATTCGCCGGGGAAGCGATGAACAAACGACGAGAAGTGAAAATGTTTTTAGACCAAGAGCTTTGTGACATACGTGCAGAATGTGCGCCGTTCAATTTAAAGTATTCGTAAAAATAATGTTATATTTTATACCATTAAGAAATAAGACTATTGGCCCAAAGTATATCGGTTCAGACTACCGCCAACAGTGTCGTGCCCACAGACACAATATTTATATGTAACTAGCTGTCCCGGCAAATGTTGTTTTGCCTTAAAATAAAAAAAAAATTAGGGGTTGACTACCCCTAACATTTAGGGGGATAAAAAATAGATGTTGGCAGATTCTCAGACCTACTCAATACGCTCACAAAATTTCATGAGAATCGGTCAAGCCATTTCGGAGGAGTATGGGAACGAAAACTGTGACACGAGAATTTTATATATAAGATTTTACATTATTGCCTATATGCATTATTCCTTTGGGTATACCCATATTATAATACTATTCTATTTATTTTCTTCTCGCAAATACATGTCGGTTTTTTGGATAACACAGTGCAAAAAAAATCTGTTACAAACAATTGCTATGAGAAACTGGTGTTAGAAATCACCAGTGTACAATGTATATTTATGTATTTTATTAATAGTATGTATTTAAAAAAATATGAATTTCTATTAGTTTTCTAGTATGCATTACACAAGCTCGGCTTAGCTTGGAACTAGATGGTGCTGTGTGAGGTATACAGGTTTTTCATTATTATTATTGTTGTAATAATAAAACATGTGATGTAAAAAAGTGCTAGTAATAAAGTATAATATATACAAATATGTGCCAATGTTGTCATATTATTATTATTAAACCTTGTTTACAGTGAATGGTACTGAATCTTCGACATACAAATTCCCTGCTCATTTTTATTTTGTACCTTGCGTTATTTATTTTTAATATATTTATAAATATAAATTAGCTTCTAGTTACATCTGAAACTACTTTTACAATTTTTTAATTTACTTTATAGATATTTCATTCCATTTTATTTGCTTTCATGTTATTTTGTATTTCAGTTGTAGAAATTGCTGGAATCCTATCATAGAGCTTGACACGTAGGATTTTAAAACCAAAAAAATATATTTTGTGATAGTCAATGTCAATAGACGCACTATTGGTGGAAGAAGGTGGTTGTTTGAGCTACAGTAAAACAATCCAAATCTATATTTGTTATTTCGAAGAACACCGTCTCCAATCATCATCTGCTTCTTCCTTATCCCATTTATTTGGGGTCGGCGTAATTGATTTGGTGGCTTAACAATTAACACGCAGTCATACTTCAGCAGTTAGTTATATTTTATGTGCTATTAATTTAACTATTCTAAATTCACGTCATGCTTATCGTCGTAATCTATTGTGTGTAACTTAACTAAACTTAGCAATAAGTCACAGGCAATCATTCGGATAGATCTAAAAGATCTCGATTTGTTCCGACGAGCGGACGATTTCTCAAGTAATAGCTCTGATGGGAAAGAGGGAACAAAATGAGACACTGGGTACAATTTTGGTCCACCGGCCGGATATGACTGGGTAGCTCTACTAGTAGCTATGTCGAAAACACTTCCGCCACAACGCAAGTTGAATGTTGATCGTTTGTATTTACTTGACAGGTTTCAAAGTGGATATTAATAGAGGGAACTGCCTTTTGGTCGAACATTGCCCGTTAAACAATTTGTTTTTACAACAATCATATTTACTGAGCAATGCCTATTACTCACTAAACGATTACTTGAATGACGAGTGTGTATGGCAATAGTTGTTCATGCACTGAATTTTCATTTAATGTTAGACATAGACGCCTATATAAATATACATTGTAAATAAACTGGCTTTAAAAAAAAGTAATTCAATCGAGTTTCTTACCAGTTCTTCTCAATTGGATCTATATACCGAACTTAGAATGTAAAAATTTTACGTTCATAAGCGGCTAAAATGTCCTACATGAATAAATGATTTTTAAATTTGAATTTGAACTCATGGACAACAAATTTGTATTCAATTTATCTTAAAAATATTTAACATGTAGCGAATACAGAAAATACATACTCACCCTCGACTTGATGGAACCTAAGCTATATTTATATCAAAAAGTAAGAATCATGAAGATAAGATACATAATTTTATGACAAACAAGTATCACATAATTAAATTGACAATTAATGAACCGTAAAATAAATTAAAAATAGATAGCAATGATGCTTGTTGTTGACAAAAATAAATAAAGTAAACGCTTTATTTATTTTATAATTTCATTAATGTAAAATAAATAAAATAAACGTAAAGCGTTTATTTTATTTATCTATTTTTGTCATTTAATTGTAGTCTTTGTATGAAATGTCACAAATATGCACGTGGACGAAATTGGATACACTAATAGTTATGAAATATTTATTAAAAGTTAAATAACATTTATAGTGATTAAAAAATCTTATTCTCTCAGTCCTGCTCACAGATTTAGAATATAAAACAGAAAGCTTTTTTGTTTAAGAACCGATAAAATGTCCAATTTGGTAGCGCTTCCCGGCCGTACTATTAACTCCGTTCTTTAATAGCTAAGAAAGAAATAAAACAGTCGTAAAACAAGGGCGCGGCATCGATTACTGCAATCGATTGTGATGCTCGCAAACTGACGGTATCGAGGAATATTTATTTATTTTGAGGGTGTCATGCCACAGAAGGTGGAAATGGGATACTTGTACAATCGATTTGCAGTACGTCAGTCCTAATAACAAGTTATTGCTACTTAACTAATTATTAGGTAAGTCTGTCCGCACTCATACTCGGACGGAAGGTTCCCAATTTTAGAAATAAATAAAAATCTTTTTAATGCACGCTTTATTTTAACACCTAGCCTAGGCACGGATTTTAAAAGCTTACTGCACAAAGTGTTATGTTCCGAGTATGTCTGAGTAGCGTTACGTGACCATGCATATAAAACATTTAACGGTTGCTCAGATAATGGTATTTATGATTTTTTTCTAGGAATAATATAGTTTGTAATAGATAAGCGTATATAAATCACTTCAAACATAAAAATTCATGCTATTTGTTTGCTCTCGTCGTTATATTAGAGAAAAATCGTGATCAGGAATATGTTTGTAATATGGATAGCTAAAATGAAATGATTTTAGCTGCAATTTTATTTACAATTTCCAAATTTAGTATAATTTTTACAAAACCCTATTGAATTGCCTTAAATGCTATTTTGTATACAATAATAATATTATTACAAGTGTTTCCATAATCAAAGGCTATTTATACATTCTTATGTCCAGATTTAAAATAAGTTATAAGTTTTATTAACTTACTACTGCCTATCCGAAGTGGGGTCACTTGTTATTTCGCGGTAAATGTAACATAACACGACTTCCTCATCTTCAAGTATACAGTCATTATTGTAATCTTTAAAAAGAATTTATTTCTCATATATATTTGAAATAACGGCAAAATGGGCAATTTATATTAGCTAACAAAATTTCATTGCTGCTACAATTAATAGATGTTTAGCCCTTTTAGAGCCAAGACAGCAAAACCAATGGATAAATTCTATAAAGGAATTACGAATAATATGTCAACGTTTCCTTTCCAAACAATTCGCAGTTTATCAAATTAGCCTCCCTGTAAATGTTGCGGGGCTAATAGCCATTTCGGCTGCAAATCAGCTTAGGACGGCTCACTTTCGCCTACTGATCCTATTATACGAACTTAAAGGGATTTGCTATTACATCGCCTACCTTGTGGACTTAGTTTTGACTTCTGTAGTTTGTTTGACTGTACGATTTTGGTCGGGCTTTCTATTGTTGTTTTGTTGTTGTACTTAATTATGAAGAGGCGTATTTATTTTTTCGGTTGCAAACAAATTCGTTTCAAATATGTAAAGTCGTTAGAACGGGGACTGTTATTTATCCGGCTCGAAGGACCAAATGTTAGACCGTAGTTTCTTTTTTTTGTTCGATATATCTAACAAAAAAGAACGAATGCAATATATAACTCCAAATCATTATAGAAGTTTTTTAAACTTTTAGACAGTTGGACAAGGTTAGCACAGAACAAATCGAAGTCTTATAAAAGTAAAAAGTGGAGTGATTACAACAAAAGTATAACCCGCCTATTGTATAAAAATTTCAATAAAGTTTAAATAAATAAAAAAATATCAACCTACTAAAATTACTGTCAGCTGGTGTTGCCAACAGTACCTATTAAAATTAACTTGTCTAATGACAGGGTAAAATATGTCACGATTCCTAATGAGGATGTCATAACAGCAATTACGGGAACAAAGTACAATATGCTAGAGAAGGAACAATATGGTAATAGTATCTAATATACAGGATGTTAGGATTGGCTGAGTTAGCAGAGAAACAAGGGAGTCTTTGTGTTAACATTATAGTTCCAGAAGCGTCTGTATGTATATACATACACGTACACATGTACGTACATATAATCTGGTTTATATCCCAATATTGTGTAGATCGAGTTCAAACATTCTTATTTAACAGTAGTTATGTATGTTAGTTTTGAATAATGAAATTGTTATAGGTATAATGTATGTATAACGTAATTGTCAGGATTTGTAAAAATATTGTGTAAAAAAACTATTGTAGTAGTACAGTCACAATATCATTACATAGTATAAAACAAAGTCGCTGTCATTGTCTATCTGTCCCTATGTATGCTTAAATCTCTAAAATTACGCAACGGATTTTGAAGCGTTTTTTTTAAATAGAGTTATTCAAGAGGAAGGTTTATATGTACAATACATGTACGCCCGTGTGAAGCCGGGGCGAGTAGCTAGTACTAAATGAACTAAAAAAACTAATATAACATATATTAATTTTGTTTCTTGTTTGATTCAAAAGCCCGCATGTTTTTTTTTATGTATGATAATGGAATGGTACACCCGTCTACGCTAACGGTTTAGGCTGGCGGGGCACCAGTGAAAGATGATAAGATGAGCATGAGGTCAGGTCAGTTAGCCCATCGTGACAAATTCGCCAAGAGTCTATCACGATGGTTTCCAAGGGGAACCGCGTGGAGATCAACCTAACTTAGTACATTACTAGCAATAACATCAGTCCACATTACTGAAAATCGCTGCATGTGGACTTTACGTGAATGTTAACCACTCATAAATAAATCCTTAATTGAAAAGACAAATGGTTAACTCGTAGAATTTATCATTGGGTTACAACAACGAGTTCATAGCAGGATGGAGCTTTCGTCAACTATGTGAATTGAGACTTATGCATGACGTTGATGTTTTGCATATTTATATGATTTATTATCGAAATAGTAAATGTATTCGTTGGATAACTCGAATATGTATTTCAGCAACAGGCGGGTGGGGCGAAATTTACGTATCATTCCAGATGATATTTATGACTATTGTACTGATTTACCAACTTTGCCTAAAGGTACTTTTAATAATATATTTTAGTTATTGTATTATATTTTTTAAGCTTTTTAATTTTAGGTTGTAGTTGTACAATTAAGTTATGTAAATGTTACAATTAAGTTAATTAAACTTTCCGAATTTCGTATATAACTCCTTTCGTATATAACTCCTCCTCCTCCGTAAAATAATTTACCAAGTGATGTTTACTTTAAAACAATATTAGTTTGACACCAAATATACTGATTTTGTTATATAAAACTTAGTGACATATATGTACATTACTGTCGAAACGTTTATGTTTATAAAGATATTCGAGAGGCTTTTAAAAGGGAATTATATTTGAAAAATTTGGATCAGCTTGATGTTGGTATGTACCACTGGATACTATTTGATTCTGCATCATCGCCAGCAAAATTTTTGTTTATCAGTGTACAGTAGAAGATATGATTAGTAATAAGATACGATGGGACTGGCATTATCATATTATGATGAAAGTCCCTAAATAAATGTAAGAATTAAAAAAAGTCATGATTTTAAATAGACAAATAATTACAGTTTGAAGTTTAAGAAGATTGTTTTAGTATTGCACGCCTATGGTATCATCAACGTATTCTCTACTAGAAATACCAATAGGTTGTTGTTATAAATAATATTTAGCTTGTTAACCTTTAACCAATGTTGTCTACGTGAGTACTTCGATCTCATCTATTTTTGCAGAGAAACAGCTTCCTTTATAAGTAGTGATTCGTTTTGAAACCGTTAATTTATAGGGTGTAGAGGCAAGATAGTTAAATTCTTAGTAATGGCAACGTATGAGGGCTTCGATCGGCGTCATGTGATAACATGATGTTTAGGATGTTAGGAGACGGTATCCAATTTCCATCAAGTGGGTCGTTCATTTATTTAGCGTTTCACTTACACAAAATAGATTCGACCACAAGCGACGCCGTTAACTCTCTTAAGTATCAAATGAAACACAAAGGTCTCAGTAAGTTGGCAATAGAAATAAAAATATTGCTGAGCGAGCGAGGCATCTCATTACTTATTCCGTTTGGACGATTTGTACCGTGTATTGTTTTTTCAGGGTTTCGCATAGATATTGAATATTATACGAAAATTGTGTTATAAGCGTGTGTTTTATAGGGCAGACGAGGCTTTAAATATTTGATTTGTATTACGGCATTGTTGTTTTTTATTTTGTTTCACCAAAACACAATGTGTAAATTTGAAAAATGTTTCCCGAATACAGGTCATAAAATATTTGTTGAGCTGAGATTGAATATTTTTACATGTCGGCTTTAATGACGTTAAAAGATTGGATGATTTTCTCAACTGGCAGCATTGTTTTCTTCTGTGGAACTAATAAATATCGATACGAACAAGGTACAGGTGAATTTGTTTTGGATACTAAATTATCTCAGTTTATTTATCCCTTGATATTAGACTCGTTCACTGTTTTAATTAGTGTTTCTTCATCATCTTTACATCTTTTTTTTAATAATAATCCTAAATAATTATAATAAAATATAAATAAATAATTATATATGTAAGGAGCACTAGTATAAGATGAGGACTTGGGCTTTTAAGCCGACTACCGCAAAGGAAACCCCATGTAGCGCCCGTGACTTGTGACACGGGTGTAGGTTTAAAAGGCCCTTTTAGAATGCATTAACACTCACCTTCACTACTTGCAGGTTTCCCCCAGGCCCAACTAAGACCGGGATAAACCCATTTCTAATACAATTCACTTTAGTATCCAAAACACAACTGGTACGCTCAGCGCTCGTCGACTGAATGCCGCGGCTCACGTAACGAAAGAGGATTATTCAACTACCGACCTCCGTGTTTATAGACCAAAGTCAGTGTAGTAGGTTGGTCTACAAATACTAGATGGCGCTATTTACAATATTCGTAATAATCTTTACATTGGGTACTTCATTAGTACTAAAAACAAACTACTCCCTCTTAATATATTTCCAAAATATCGGATTTTTTCTACAATAATGATGTGAATTCTAACATATATGTATAAAATTGTTAAACTGAATTTCAAATTCTATGTATAGTACTGGATACGAACTCTTTAGCATTACTTACATTATTATAATTTGGCCATACATGTAAAGTCATTTTTAGTTAATTTAATTAATAAATAAACTACGTAAACATTCTAATAACATGTTTCAATGTCTTCTGCAATTAAACATACAAATTTCTGATCTACCTACATTATTCTTAATAGGCATCAGATCGGAACTCTAAAAGTATTCTCCTGTTGTCTTTATTTTATCTTTTTAATATATTATTTGATCTTCTTCGAATAACAATTGCCAACCGCAACAGATACAAACGATGAAATAATTGCCAATTAATCCCGATTCAGGTTATATCATTACAGCTTTGATAGTTTCAACCAGCGTTTCTTTTTATTTCTTTAAAAAGAACAAAGATTTTGTAACATCACTTGAGGTAATAACTAATATAAGGTCTCCCCTTCATTGTAATATTTTTCTAGATACTAGAAAAAATATTGATGTAAATGTTTGGAAACGTGCATATTAAGTTTGAAGCGAAACAGTACTAAGTTTCGTATCTTTGGAACAAACATAAGCAACCTTAAAAAGGCCTTATCATCATCTGCTTCTTCCTTATCCTATTTATTTGGGGTCGGCGTAATATGTTTTTCTCTTCCATTCATCCCTGTTCGCAGTCATCGTTATTTACTTCCTTTCTTACCATATCATCTTTCACACAGTCCATCCATCTCTTTTTCAGCCTTCCTCTGTTCTTATAACCATCCACATTTATATATAACACCTTTCTTAAAGTATATATACATAAAATATAAAAAATATTCTAATTCCAAATTATGTATGACTAGCTGACTTCGTCTGCGTTACTTGACATTATCATTATATTTCGCCCAATTTGTAAATTATCTTGTTAAATATGCCTATATGTTATTTGCATGTATAAGCTAAAATGGACTATCCAACACAAAAATATTTTTTCAATTCGCACCAGTAGTTCCTGAGATTAGCGCGTTCAAACAAACAATCTCTTCAGGTTTATAATATTAGTATAGATATTTAATATACTATACTTAATGCATCTGAGTTCATGTCTTGCCAATATCGTATCTATACATATAAATAAAATTGCAGTGTCTGTTTGTAATATTAAAATAACCGTTTTTTACTATATGCATATGAATATAAATACGGTACATACACCAAAATAACATTATATTAAATTTTTGTCTGTCTGTCTGTTTGTTCCAGCTAATCTCTGAAATGGCTGGACCGATTTTGACGAGATATTTTTTTGGCAGGTAGCCGATGTAATAAAGAGTAACTTAGGCTACTTTTATTTTAGAAAAATAAAGTTAAATTCCACGCGGATGAAGTCGCGGGAATAGCTAGTCTATAATAAAAACTACCGCACAATTCACACAGCGCCATCTAGTCCCAAGCTAATCAGTTGTGGGTTACGGTTATGGGTACGAGATAACTGATATAAATACAGCAGCGTGTACGGGTACAGCTAGTTCATAATAAAAATGGACAAGTGTTATTTTCCACGCACAAGAATAACCAGCACTAGGGAAACAAACAAGTTACAAAAGTGGCCTTTCATTTATCTCCAGTCCACGCTTGACAATATATCATCCAACAATTCACTTCATAAGTATTCATACAGAACCCTTTTACTATGCACCTGTTCATTTCCGGCCCGTTTCATCTTGAAATGGGCGCTGTTTGTGAATATCGTATTTTTCAGTCATACGTAATCCAAGGGATCTTTGTTGGGTTAAGATTTTGTTTTATTTGATTAAATTTAGAAATTTTCTTTAACTAAATCTATACATATAAATAAAATTGAAGTGTCTGTTTGTAATATTGAAATAACCGTTTTTTACTACGTGCATATGAATATAAATACGGTACTTACAACAAAATAACATTTTGTACAATTTTTGTCTGTCTGTCTGTTTGTTCCGGCTGATCTCTGAAATGGCTGGACCGATTTTGATGGGACTTTTTTTGACAGTTACTCCTTATTACATCAGCTACCTGAACCTGAGATTAACCGGAACAAACAGACAGACAGACAGACAGACAAAAATTGTATAAAATGTTATTTTTGTGTATATGCATGTAGAGAAAAACGGTTATTTCAATATTACAAACACTCCAATTTTATTTTAGTAGATAAGATCATAAGCTTTACCATAGTATTAGATTTAAGTATTAATGATGAAATAACTTAAAAAGATTTTTAAACTCTTCTGATTTACATAACCTAATTGTACAATGTATAAATTAATACATTTCTGAATTACATCGTGCGTCCTTAACTATAGTCAAGTAGCATAGAGATACAGTATGATATACACATATCATGTTTGATCTATTTCGGAATGCAAATGCGAGATCTTCCTCAAAATGAATTGAATGATTGAATGAATGAATTGAAACCGTAACCGATTCGGTCTATGCACACGAACCATATAAATTTTACGTCTTCAGCTCGAACGGAAATCTGAAGTTAAAGGTGCGCATAAAACTTTTCACAATCCGTAAAATGGGGGTCGCGTCACGTTTAATTAAAATATCACCCCCGGTAGCCATTACGTACTTGTGGAGTGGTGCCCCAATCGGCCGTAAATTTTAAAAGCCTTACCTAGTATTATATATATTTTCGAGATTGTTACTCACGTGTACATATACGTACAATAATTTTATTTTCTCTTTTGTTTTTCATATTTATTTTATTATATGAATTGATAATAATTTCCTATATATTTTATGCCTATATGTTATACCTATTTCTTATTTTATTATAGTTTTTTTAATATACTAATATTTATGGTAATGTAATAGGGCTGATTACAAGGTGTGGTCTTGTTACATGCGTCCTCGCGTATGTCTCTGGGCAGTGCCTGAATATCAGTGGTTTGCTGCTGTGTG
This sequence comes from Achroia grisella, assembly GCF_030625045.1. Taxonomy (NCBI): domain Eukaryota; kingdom Metazoa; phylum Arthropoda; class Insecta; order Lepidoptera; family Pyralidae; genus Achroia; species Achroia grisella. The sequence continues at coordinate 659,409 of NW_026713016.1, forward strand.
GGCTATGCACACACACTACGTTACTCATACCGTTTTTTGTTATCTGTATTGCATTTTATTTTATCTGTATATTTGTTGTGTATTGTATTTTGTTTGACTTCACTAATGTAATGTGTATATCTGTTTTTATTTTTGTTCTTATTATTACAGTGTCTTGTGTGTGTGTGCCTTTAACGTGAATAAAGTTTTTATCTATCTATCTATCTACATGATGTCAAATTTTGTATATTCTATATATAATAATAATAATCTCAGGACAATTCACACAGCGCCATCTAGACCCAAGTTAAGCAAGCTAACGCTTGTGTTACTAGATAACTGATACATATACATATATATATTTTTTTTGTAAATACATACATATTATACATAGAAAACACCCAGACCGATACAAACAATCATACTCATGAATACAAATGTTTGTGCCGTGCGAGGAATCGAACCCGCGACCATCGGTCGTAAAGCGGTGTGCTAGACCGCTAGACCACCGAGGTCGTCAATATATGGCCTATCTATGGTGGTTATAGACCATATTTTCAGTCTAAGCATGCATGTGAAATGGTCATTATTAAATGGCTGATAAATAAGACTTATAATGAAACAGAAGAGTTATAATGAAATAGTGCCCGTTTTTATTTAATTTTAATTTCATGTACATATATATAATAAAAAATTTAATAGATGTAATATAAAAATCTTATTTTTATATAATATAAAATGAAGTAGCTACCGCGGTCTGTGCGCTTATATATTTTAAATTACGCAACGGATTTTAATGTTAGGTAGTTCTTAGCAATAGGTAGAGAAAGAGGAAAGTTTATATGTATAATACATGAACACCCGTGCGAAGCCGGGGCGTGTAGCGTGTATATAATATAATCCTTTGATCTTACAAATAGTGACGTTTAAAATATATTTTCTAAAACCTATATGCCTTTCTCCCATCTCTGGTTTTAGTGTAATGTATACTGTGCTGACTCTTTCTCAGTCAGATTCTTGCCTAACGGTTGCCGCTTTCTACCAGATGGAATATCAACTTGATAGTACTAAGTTACATAAAAATACTTACTCCCAAACTGGTGCCTTATTTTACCGCTGTGAGTGCCATTATATAGTTCTCAACTACAAGAATGTTACATTAGTTATTGTCACGGAATCTCGATAATATCGACACCTTTGTAGATTGAATTCTGTGATATGTTGAATACTACGTATAGTTTTCGCCTAAATTCTCTGTTAGGGCTTTAATCTCCTATTATTTTATTTTTTGTAAAAGAAATTTAACCGTGAATTATGATTATATATATATACATACTAGCAGACCCGACGACGCGTTGCTGTGCCTCAGGTTTTTGAATAAAATAATATTGCTACTATATATTGAGATGTAAGCTATCATATCTTTCAAGTTGGATCAAATTGCATACAATGTGCAAATAAAATTTGCAATCGGTTCAGTAGTTTAGGAGTCCATCGCAGACAAACAACGTCACACGTAATTTTTATATATAAAGATATATACTCTGTACAATTAAATCTTATTTATTTATTTATTTAACATTGAATACCCAAAATATAATGTACGTATTGTGAATTTACTTGCTATGTCATTTGAAAGCTTAAAACCTAAGCTTTAAAAAAAACATGAACACCATTAAATAAAACAAGTACCAACATGTTCATTTGCGCAATTAGGGCGTATGAATACAAAGAACATATGAATCCTCATGAAATATTGTACAAGCATGAGCGTGGTCGTTAAGCTAAATACTTAATAGCCATCTTAACAGAATACCCTTCGTAAGTGGCGTGCAGGTCGCCAGAACACCCACAATATTATGGCCCGGAAATCAAATAATGTAATTTGTACGTAGCCATTTAGAGGAGGACAACAAGAGCTCTCCTTGATGATGTTGCCTCAAGCATCTTTGGGATTAACGTCTTTTTAAATTAACGTCTAAATAATTGGCCTCGAGTGTACTTTTTTAAATTAAAACACAAGGTTGACAATGTTAGCTTTATTAATTGGTAATTTAAGTTAATAATGGAAGTTTTGGTTTCATTTGTGTATTTGTCATAAATAAATTAAAATGTAAGATTTAAAGCGCGATGCAAACAGAGTAGTACAAATAATAGTTTAGTGTTGATAATATCTATTATATTCCAGTGCTTCGTTCTCGATATATATATTTACCATGTAGTTTCTTCAAATCACTAGGCAACATAACGCAATTTTAGAGCTAGATTCTAAAGCCTAAAAAAAAAAAGAAAATTAAACGTTTCACTGTCAACACTTGTCATACTCTATAGACAATAGATTGATACTTGTCATTCTTTACTTTGCGTGGCAACTATTGCGTCATAATTTTTAATTGTTCTTTAATTCTCAGTATTTTTTAATTGAAAACATATAACATTGAGTGTTTTTAGCATGGCGAAACGGAAAAATGAAGACAAAATACAGAAATACAAAAATAAAATACGACGTCTTGAAGAGAAACGTAATAAAGCTCGACGACGTAAATCATCATATTGCGTCTCGGATTCAGAAGAATCTATCCAATATAAACAGACAGGTAAGTTTTATATAGTGAATAATTACAGATATGCAATATCCCAATATACATTACAAAGGTTACGGGTACAAAAACTTGAACATGCAAGTTGCGTCATCCCTAGAAAATATCGTTGAGATATTACAAAGGTCGTCAGTACTAAAAACATGCAAGTTGTGTCATGCCTAGGGAATGTCCGTGAGACATTACAAAGGCTATTTGCACTAAAACTTGAATATAGAAGTTGCGTTAAGCAAGGCGATTATACTTAGTATAGTTACTATGAAAGGTGTCTGTTCTAAAACTGGAACATACATGCTGTATAAACCCTAGGGAGCATCCGAGAGATGTTACGAAGGGTATCACAATAAAAACTTGAACATGCAAGTCAAATTAAGCCTGGGAAGCATCCGTGAGATGTTGCGAAGGCAATGTTTACTAAAAACATAATATACAAGTTTTATTAAAACTGATAAATTTAAAAAAGTGGCTTTTCTAAATTTATTCACGCCTTTCAGACCAATCTGAGGAAAACAATTATACAGAATCTTTAATAGATGCTGTATCTATATGTTCACAAGGGACTAATCTGCCCTCAGATATAGAAAATATGGACCCAAACGTTATACAACAACAACTTCACAGAGATACTCAGATAAACCAACCGGGGGGTCCACTGAACAGTGCACAGGTGAACCAACTTTAAATAGTGATATATTGCAAGCTCTTGGTGATGCAATGGAGGAAAAGCCTCTATTCGGTGAATATATCAATAATTAGTTAGCAAAACGATGGAATAAAATAGCGAAAAATGGGTTAGATAAAGAAGTAAAAGAGTCATTACTGAAGCAGTATTTAATACCTGATAATTGCAAAACTTTGCAAGCTCCTAAGCTCAATCCAGAAATCATGGCCACAATTTCTGATACTGGAAAAAGACGAGATAAGAAAATAGAGGCTGATCAACAACAGTTAGGTCAGGGGATATCAGCTTTGAACAAGGCACTATCCTTGACAATTACCGACACAGGTGATAGTCTAAATGTAATAAAAATATTAAGTGATGCCTCAAAAATATTAACAGACTTACATTGTCACCTGACATTTAGTAAGAAGAAAATAATCTCAACTTCCTTGGACAAAAAGTTTTTAGAAATTATAAAAGATATAGATAGAGATGAATATCTCTATGAAGAGAATTTATCAGAAAAAATAAACGCCTTGAAAACCGCACAAAAAACTGGACAAACAATTAAAAAATCTGACAATTTCAAGCCCTCAAACAGAAGAACATTAAATCCTAGAACTTCGGGAAATTTCCGGGGCCTGCCTCAATATGCAGCACCAAAACCCTTCAATCGAGGTGGGCCAAAACGCCTGATGCAACGAAACCTTCCATACAAACAGCAGCATTATACAACAAGGAAATCCAAACAAGAAATGAAACCTCCTGCTCGGAAGTAATGGTATGTCATGGTGGCAGATTGTCACATTTTATCCAATGTTGGGAAAAAATCACTGATGATACTACAATCATCCAATACATGAGAGGTTATTCTATACCTTTCACCACTTTACCATTTCAAAACATTATTCCAAGTTCATTTCAGTATAATTCTGATATAGAGAAGCAGGATATGAAAATTGCTATTACTAAATTACTTAAATTAGGGGCCATTTCTGTTTGTGAGCCCCATCCAGGTCAATTCATTTCCTCTATTTTTCTAATTCCTAAACCAAATGGCAGTAAAAGATTTATTTTAAATTTAAAACAGTTAAATAAGTTTGTAGCTACAGCACACTTTAAAATGGAAGATCATAGGACTGCGGCATCCTTGATAAATAAAAATAATTTTTTAGCAAAAATTGACCTTAAAGAATCATATTTGCTTACATCCATAAACCCAGATAATCGAAAATTCCTTCGCTTTAAATATGATAGATTATATGAATTTAATTCACTACCATATGGCCTCTCCTCCGCTCCCTACATTTTTACAAAAGTCATGAGAGTAGTAGTCACATACTTAAGGAAAAAGGGATATAAGAATATAATTTATCTGGACGATTTACTGTGCCTAGGCACTACTTACCAGTCATGTTTAGAAAATGTTAAACAGACTATTTTTACTCTGGAATGCTTAGGATTTGTTATAAACTATGAAAAAAGTTTTTTAGTACCTTCCAAATCTTGCAATTTTTTGGGTTTTATTTATGATACAAGTAGTATGACAATGCAATTACCTTTAGAAAAAACATATCAACTTCAAAAGGTGACAAATAAATTCCTTAACATGTGTAAATGTACAATACGGGAATTTGCCCAACTTATAGGGTTGTTAATGTCAGCCTGCCCAGCTGTACAGTATGGCTGGTTATACACCAAATATTTAGAACGTCATAAATACCTAACTTTACTAAAAAATTTTAATAATTATGATTGTATTATGGATTTACACCGAGATACGAGGTTAGATCTTGAATGGTGGGCAAAAAATATATTGCTAGTATCAAAATCAATATTAGTCCGTAATTATGATATTGAAATTTATACTGATGCATCTAGAACGGGCTGGGGCGCGGTCTGTAATAACAGTAAAATTAATGGAAATGAAGGAAAATGAATATAAATTTCACATAAATTATCTAGAACTGCTAGCTATTTTTCTGGCATTGAAAACTTTTGTTAAAAACAAACAAGAAATTCAGGTTCTGTTAAGAGTAGATAATAAAACGGCTATTTCTTACATTAATCGTATGGGTGGTATTCAGTACCCACACCTTAATGACTTGGTTAGAAATATTTGGAAATGGTGCGAAGAAAGGAAAATATGGCTCTTCTCCTCTTATATAAAATCTTCAGATAATGTAGAAGCAGATATAGAATCTCGAAAAACAAATACAGATATCGAGTGGGAATTAAATTCACGCGTTTTTAAAGAAATAATAAATAAATTTGGTACATCACAGGTGGACCTTTTTTGCGTCTAGGGTCAACACTAAATGTCCCTTATATTTATCCTGGAAGCCAGATCCAGATGCATTAAATGTAGATGCATTTACTGTAAATTGGTCAAAGTATTATTTTTATGCCTTTCCACCATTTAGTCTAATTTTAAAATGTCTAATGAAAATAAGATATGAAAAAGCCTCAGGAATCATAGTCGTGCCCTACTGGCCATCCCAACCATGGTTCCCCGTTATGCAGGAAATGTTGGTTTCTGATTTATTATATTTTGGGCCAGATAAAGATCTGTTATTGTCGCCTTACAGGAGCTGCCATCCTCTTCACCAGCAACTTATCCTGGTGGGCGGAATCTTATCAGGCAATCTATGATAAGACAAGCTATCCCCACTATCGCTTTAGATACTATGATAGCTTCACTATCAAAACACACACTAAAACAATATGATGTAACCTACAAAATATGGTGGGCTTTCTGTCAAGAAAACCAAATTAACCCTTTGTGTGCCTCAGTACCAAAAATAATACAGTTTTTAACAATTCAGTTTGAGAAAGGCTCTTCTTATGGAACCCTTAATTCTCATAAATCTGCTCTCTCTCTAATAATTGGTTCGCGTATAAGGAGGGATGAGCGTATTAAAAGGTTGTTGAAAGGTTTTTACAAAACAAATCCTCCAAAACCGAAATACTCTTTTACTTGGGACCCATCTATTGTATTAAATACACTAAGAAAATGGCATCCTTGCATTTCTTTACCGTTGGAAATTTTGACGAAAAAATTGGTTACATTACTAGCCTTATGTAGAGCACAACGTGTACAAACACTTTCTTTAATAAAGATTAAAAATATATCTTATGTAGAGTCAGGTTTACATATAAATATCACAGATATAACTAAAACATCTGCGCCAGATCGTTCACAACCGGTATTGGTCTTACCATTCTATACCGAACCTGAGATTTGCCCATCACTTACTTTACAGTTTTACATTAATTGCACCAAAGATATAAGAGGTGATGTTGAAGAACTATTTATAACCACTAAAAAACCACATAGAGCGGCTACACCATCCACATTAAGTCGTTGGATAAAAAATGCGTTGACAAATTCTGGCATTAATACAGATATTTTTACGGGCCACTCTACTCGTCATGCTTCAACATCCATGGCCAAGATGAAGGGTGTGTCTATAGAGGCTATTAGAAATACCGCGGGTTGGACAGAGTCTTCGCAGACATTTGCAAAATTTTATAATAGACCCATTATGCAAAATACTAATATTTTTACAAATACTGTTTCATCCGCAATGTGAGTGCTAACTATAGTACTTATACAATTTTTAATATAAAAATAAGTGTGTATTAAGGGATAATAATGTGATAATAATTGTAACTTGTTATAATTAAGAACTGTGTAATGAAGAATTTCTTATATGACTGATTAATATGATTAATAATTATGTTTAAAGACTTGATAATGTTAATGTTGAAAATGAGAATTATCCATAATTTTAATTTTTGTAGTAAAAGACTGATTTATACCAAAAATAGAAAGATGTTTTATTACAGCTTATACTATCCAGTTGTAATATTAAGGAAAAAATTAATCACAAACTCAGTGAGACTCTAAATATCTACATGGTAAATGATCAAACGAACTTACCTGTGATGTTCGATCATTATTATATGAAGTGCTTCGTTCGAAGATATATACCCACCCAGAGAACATATATAGTAGTAATACACCTGGTTTACTTAATCCCACCCTTTAAGTTTGTGATATAGTCTCTAAAGGAATGACAAGTATCAATCTATTGTCTATAGAGTATGACAAGTGTTGACAGTGAAACGTTTAATTTTCTTTTTTTTTTTTAGGCTTTAGAATCTAGCTCTAAAATTGCGTTATGTTGCCTAGTGATTTGAAGAAACTACATGGTAAATATATATATCTTCGAACGAAGCACTTCATATAATAATGATCGAACATCACAGGTAAGTTCGTTTGATCATTTATTATAAATTTTAACATAGTTTTATATATTAAAAAAATCTTAAACAAAAGTCGCCATTTACTCCTTACAACATTAGCGATTTTTATTATAGCATTATCTGACAGTGAAAGTCCCGTTAAAATTGGTCCAGCCGTTTCAGAGATTAGCAAGAACAAAAAAACAGATGGACAATTCTATTTTTAATTAATTTCTTGATGAGTATAGTATATATTTTCGTTATAGTATATATTTTAGACCATATATATACTTACACTTACATAGTTAATTAACAGCTTATATGTATACTATATAAGCTGTTAATTAACTACAAACAGACACTTAAATTTTATATGTATATTATATTACTTGTGTATCTTTAAATACACATCTAATTACGTTTTAAATATACAATGAAATATAATAATACTTACAACAATAAATCTATATGCCGTTTAAGAGATGAGGAAAAACAGACAGACATGGAACTAAGTATTGAAATTTCAAACAGACACTCCTATTTTAGTTAATATATTACTGATTATATATTATTGGTAACTTGTAATAAACATCAACGTAATCTTACTATGTTTATATATACATCCTAATATAAGGATACACTCTCCCATCTGCCTCTCCTACCCAAGGAGCCCCCAGTTTTATTTCTATTTATTTTTGTCTGATAGGCAATAACTCATACCGTCTATTAATAATTCCGTATCTATCTATTCTGTAGCAGGTGCCATACCAGAATTGGCGCTATAAATTGTGAACCTCATAATACTCCCCTCGTTTTCCAATTTCGCATACATTTTTCTGCCCCAAAACCATTTAGTGAAAGCACTCTGCAGACATTGTATATTTTGCTCGAATTAAGGTAATTTCCCGTCTCATGATCAGTTTGAAATATGGCTCCAGGGGTTGGCCCGTTACAGTTAAGTCGTGATAAACTTAATGTGTAAGTGTCGTTATAGTTTATTGGGAGTATTTAGTACCCAACTAAGTGTTAGCAGTAGTGATTCATTTCAGGTCTGCTAATTCTATATGTATTGGTATCGGTCAGTTTTTAATTAGTACATTCACATTCGGATACATAGCGGAAAATCAGTGTTTTGTTCCTTGAGTGATTCAACACACTGAGCTATGAGCCATTTCGTATTGCTGTGACACACGTACAGGTTTAGCCATATCAAATTTCATTGGTCTTAATATTCTATGTTTGTATCGTTAAGTAGTATATAACTACGTAAATTAAACGTAGGTATATGTATGTACACTATAAAACGATACAAATAAAAATTCTTATCTATCCCATTATCTTATTTCGTATGTTGCAACAAATTTAATTAAATTAATTTTCATGTAAAAGAGAAAAAGAAGAAAAACTCGTGAAAGTCTATTCACTTAGACTTTCACGAACAATAATAACTGATTTGAAAGCGAATTTTAAAAACCGGCTTTTATTATTAATCAGGACCTATTGCATAGTAGATCTTTCTTGTGCCATTTTTTTCCATATTTCATAAGTGTGATAAAAAAAGAAAAAGGCAATAAAAATGTACTATTAATAGAATAATATACAATTTAATAATTTGTCCTATACAATTGTCAAGTCCTTATATATATAAATGTATCTTATTTATATAGGTATTAACAAAATGTTGCAGAGAAAATGTTAAGTATTTATATTAAAATTGTGGAGCTATCTTTCCTGTAATAAGAAAGATGAATTTAATCTCTGATGGGAAATTAAAAGTTCATGATTTAGTAATTCCATGAAATTGTTCATTTCATAAAAGTCATCTATTTTTCAAAGTTATTCAGTGTCCACGAAGTTTTAAAGGCGATTAATTTGCCCAATAGTACTGATTTCCAATTACTGTACGTCACCAATCAAGTGCAGGTGCCATATTGTTCGAGGGACATGGTGCAGTTATCTATTATTGTAATTTGGATTTATTTAATATGTGGTGAAATCGTCGGTCAGATTGGGTTTTAAGAACGTGATGCCCCTGGTGTTTCAGGCGTACATATGCGGTAACAGTCTACCATCAGATGGGCCGTATGCTTGTTTTCTACCTACGTAGTATAAAAAAAGTGAGTGGTTATATGAAAATGTTTAAGATAAAATGTTTGTTCACATTTTCTATAAATTCTTTATTCCATAGACATGTTCATTCCATATGCAATACGTATCGTGTGTGTCTTTTCGAAGATGTCCAAATCATCTCGCCAGCAGCATCGAATCATATCAAAATGTAGTCAAAAATCATTTCTTCATCAAACCATCATCATCATTCAAATCATTCATCCCTATCATCCGGGTCGTCTCCTACTTCGTTGTTGGTTGTATGTCGCAGTACATCTTGTAGCTTGTTTGTTGCATCCTGCATCTAATAATCATAATATACGTTCTCATTTCCTCACTTAGGCACTTCCTCATTTACTCACTATATAATTTAGCTTTCCGTCAGGTAATGTAAAATAGTACTTAGAGTAAGTTTAATAAAATTGAAAATTAAATTCAAACAAGTCGTGTCGTGGTTTATTATTCCGACTACTCTAGTACTGCTCTTGGTGTATCAATTTATACTTATGAATGACTTTGATGAAAGAAAGACTGGTATCAAAACCAAAAATTAGGATGATAGGCTCGTCTGACACGTCCCTCCGATCGATCCCCCGTCCAATTTAAACGGGGTTCGAAAATAAAACGGCCTGAGTCGAGGTTCGAACACTGTAGCGGTGCCATCAGACTAAAGTAACAGTTAGCTGTTACTTACATAATTAAAATAGAAAAAAAATCATCTGTCATATTATATATTATATGTTTGGTGACGTCTTCAGTTGACAAGTCTGGAATAATAGTCGTAAAAAGGTAAAATTAAATCAAATTAAATCAAAAATCATTTATTCATTTAGGACACTTCAGCCGCTTATGAACGTCAAGTATTTTCGCTTTACGACCGATGGTCGCGGGTTCGATTCCTCGCACGGCACCAACATTTGTATTCATGAGTAAGACTGTTTGTATCGGTATGGGTGTTTTCTATGTATAATATGTATTTACAAAAAAAATATCTATGTATATGTATCAGTTATCTAGTACCCATAACACAAGCTTTAGCTAGCTTAACTTGGGTCTAGATGGCGCTGTGTGAATTGAAAAAATATATTGAAAATTAAAATCTTATTATTGTGCTGCAGTTCTTTATAATTTTAATTGGAAAAAAATCAGCACTGGCTCCAAGCTCATAGGGTTTAAATTCAATTACGACAGGAGTAAAACAAGCCGTCGATTGGCGAACTAGCCGAGTGTGCTCGACGCGACACGCAATTTGGCTTGTCACTTATAGAATCTACCGAACCAATTTATGTTCTATGACTTTTATGTTAAAGTTCATGATGGTGTTTTTTTTAATTTTGTTAGTCTTTTTTCCAAGAGATATACTTTGTATGCCATTGTACCCATTTATTTTCTAAGTTATATATGTGTCATTTTATACATAATCTGTACAATAAATAATTACAAACAAATATATGTACACAAACGTATGATTACATGATTTATGGTATTTTGCACTTTGAGAGCCTACTCTTAAACTACAATTCACATTATTTTGATATACAAGTGACTATAATATTACATCTAGTAATAAATTAATCTGATAATAAAATTAATTAAAATTTATTTTGTTTCAGGTATACATATTTTTAACTTCTACAGTATCAGGAGTGAGGTAAAAAAGACACATTTATCTTATTACTTATCGTAGTGATCAAAACGATACCAACATTTAAAAATGTAACTGTCTATCCCATCTGTGATAAAGGACGTGAAGGTATGTTATATAACGACGGTGGTGTAGCGGTTTAACACACAACCTAACCATTTCAGGTGGTCACGAGTTTAATTCTCCGCTCGGTATATAAATTTGTACTTATATTATTTGTATCGGTCTGGGTGTTTTCTGTGTATTATATATTATGTATATATTTACAAAAAAATCTATACATGTATTTATATCCGTCTAGTATCCATAACACAATCAAGCTTAGCTTAAGACTAGATAGCGCTGTGTGAATTCTGAAATATTAAATTATTATTATTATATTCATTATTTTTAGGTATTATGTGATACTATGTCCAAATTATTCAGATATGATAGGAATGAATAAAAAATACATATCGTATTGATTTCTCCCATCGTTGGAGATTTATGTACAGACAAAATATCCGGGACAGAGTGACGGACGACGGTGGGATGCGGAACAGTGTCTATTGTTGCGGAGTAACACCTCCGAATAGATAGATACACAGACAGATGTTTTGTTAGCGACTGCCGGGGATTTGTTTCATCGCTTCTAAACTGACGCCGTAATACTACAGTTATAATAGGTATATAATACTAGCTGGCCCCGCAAACGTTGTTTTGTCATATTAATTAAATTCTTTATTAAAATATAGGGATTGATGGTAGAAGGGTGAAAATTTAGGGTTGAGTGTATTCTTAATGCCACATTGTAAAAAATAAAAAAAGTTGTCCGCAAAAGAAATGAAGAAGTATTACCTACACGTATTCACCACAAAAAAATAGTTTATTCGTATTATAAATATATATAAAGGATAGTTCAAAAACTACAGTTCAGATCTTCATAAAATCAATATTGAACTACACAGAAAGTACCAGCTATGAATTAAAAAAAAATCAATATCACACAAATCAGACGAAAGTTCTGTATTAAATTTTTTTGAGTCGGATTTTGATAAGCGAAGTTACGTATATCCTCTTTTTTTTCAAAGTCGTCTCAAAAGACGAAATCTATAACACCTAGCAAAAGTAAACGTAAAAAACTTGACGATTTTATGAATAGGATTTCTTAGTCTACTTTTCGCGAGCACCGTAGTAATTAATATGACTGCTCGAACATGACCTAAACCAGTGAAATGAGCTAAAATTATACCAATTTCATCATTTTTCAAGCGGTCTTTAGGTCTTTTTCAAGTAATTACCTAAAGCTAATTTTCTTTTCACGCTTCAAACTGACGAGAACCGAAAGAAATATTATTTCTAGGCCATTAATGTGACGATAATTTCAACGAAATTGTTCAACTTTGACCATTTAAAGTTTTGTACATTATAAACTTTATGAACCGTTACATACAAAATTAATATTAGAAAAAGTAACCTTTAAAATCTTAGTAGGTACCTATTAGAGCCCACTGAACCAAGATATTAATGTTTTATTATAATTAATAGCTACCTTTTTCAATGGTTATTAAGGCTCTGGATATAAGCCTTTTAGTCTATTTTGCACTGAATTTTTACTAATCACATAATACTAAAAACTCCATAAACTTTACTTTAGTACAGCTTTACTAATATTATGAACGTAATGGTTTGTTTGTTACCTCTTGCTTTTATTGCTGATTTAATTTAGTTAAAAAAATGTATACAAGTGATCGTTTAAATCGAAAAATATATGTATGACGTGTTTTTTAATGGATGATAATGGAATCGTGCTCTTGCACCGTACAAACATTTGTAGTCATGAGTATGATGTTTTGTATGGATCCAGGTGTTATCTGTGTATTTTATGTATGTATTTACAAAAAATGTATCTAAGTACTTATATCGTTTGTCTTAATTACATATAACACAAGCTCTGCTTATCTTGGGACTAGATGACGCCGTGTAAATTGTCCATGGGTATTTTTTTTTTATTGGGTTGTTTGGGCTTGTATTAGATGTTTGTAGCACCTGTAGCACTGCGACCTACATAGATCTATTGTGCTCGCCCTTTTTCAAAGTTCGCTACCTGACGGGTCTAGTCCGTCAGGGACAAGAATAGAAGGATATTCTTAGGAGCGATGGTTGTTATCTCCTCGGGAAAGAATGTAAACTTTCCAAAGGAGATATTTCGTTTACGCATGAGTGGGCTACAACCACATAGGATGTGAAGCGGCGTTTCCTCTTCAGTTTGGCAGAATCTGCAGATTCTTGTCGTGCATAGGCCTAGTTTAGCCATATGCTTGTTTAATTTGCAGTGTCCTGTGAGGGCCATAGTCATCACGCATATGTTGTTTTTACTCAATAGTCCAGGGGTAAGAAAATATTAAAAAATAGTGACTATTTCTTAGTTTCTTCACAAAAATCACGGCTTCTATCCCAGTAACTAATCGCATTACCCGAACGTGTCTGCACTGAAAATAAATCTGTATGTTTTCAGCCATTGTACATGAAACACGCTGTGAATTTTGATAGCATGAAGAGGGTGTAAAATTGCATTTAGCTGTACACCCCGCTGAGATGGACGGTTCCATTTGTGTTCAGCAGAGGTCGCCACAGAGCGGTCAGCACTCAAAAGTGGCCAATATTCCAGTTATAGTCCGACGATCGAATGGGCGATGTAACTTTGAACTGACGTACAATTTACGGCAAAATTTTAAATATCTTTTATTTGCCTTATTAACGAGTGATAACATTAAACATGTAATAATTATTTAAACTTACAATAAACGTATTAATTTTGGCTAAAATTATTAACTATTTAACAAATATAAAACAATAGTTTTTGAAACTCAAATCACATCAAACGCTGTTTAAAGGTTATTTGGTTCCATCACTATAAAAACAGTTGACATAACCTTGAAACAGCGTAGTTTGATGTGGCTTGACTGTCAGTTCAAAGTTACATCGTCCATTCGATCCCAACCTGTCAGAAAGGCAAACTATAAGCGGCCTACCTGTATATCCATTCGACGTGTAATACCCTTAGATATTGACAGATACATAGATTGGTAGTGGTAGGTTTAAAAGTTATAGTTTTTCTAGTATAGTTTTTTCGCGGGTGAGACCGCGGCCACACCGCGGTTTCACCGCGTGAAATTTATAGTCTATGTGTTATCTACCACTTTCTTTTGTATATTGTCATTTTGTTCTGTTTTTATTTTTTTATAGACACTTGTGCAACTGTATTTATGTGAGAGTAACAAATATCCAGCCGTCCAAACTCATTCATCATTTCATCATTACATAGTATAAAACAAAGTCGCTGTCGCTGTCTGTCCGTCCCTATGTATTCTTATATCTTTAAAACCCAACGGATTTGAATCGGTTTTTTAATGGATAGAGTGATTCAAGAGGATGGTTGATATATATAATATATGTACACCTGTGCAAAAGCCGGGCCGAGTAGCTAGTTTATAATATTATATTAGTAAGATAAAGGTAGCCCACAGATAGCAGTTTACAGATATCGCTTTGAACTCCACGCGGTTCCCACTAGAAAGCATTGTAGGAAATGCTGGTGAATTTATCACGTTAAGCTACTTAATCTGACCCCTTCTCTCTGATGCCCTGCCAGCGTAAACCGTTAGCGTAGGCGGATGCACCATTCCATTATCAACCATTAAAAAAATATGTATGGTAGATAGATAGATAGATAGATAATTCATTTGTTGCCAACATAACACAACAAATTACAAATAATACACAAAATAAGAAATACAAAATTGCATGTTATTTTTGTATTTCTTATTTTGTGTATTATTTGTAATTTGTTGTGTTATGTTCGCAATATATACAGTATACAAAAATAACATGCAAAGTTGGCTATAGCTGTTGCTGTTGCTGATATAATTACAACCTCATTGAGGTACACCTATACAGCTCTGGTTTTAAAGCAGCTCCTATAACTGATTAAAAAAAATCAATTAATAAAACATGCGAGGTTTTTTAATTAAACAACGAACAATGATTAAATAAGACCTGGGATAATTCAATTCAGTCTCTTGCCAGTTCTTCTCGATTGGATCTATATACCGAACTGGACGGTAGGGAAAAAAAATATAATGTAAAAACTTGACGTTCATAAGCGGCTAAAATGTCCTACATGAATAAATGATTTTTGAATTTGATATATACACAAATATATATAAAAAGAAATAATAAAAGAAAGACTATCGTAAATAATTTAGTTCACTCACAACATGTGTTTATAAATAATATTAAGGCTGTACAATAGTCCTTTCAAAGGACAGATTGTATTGAAAATTATTAATAAAAATGAGCATCGAGACAATATTCCCATCTCTCGGGGGCCAAAACGCGAGATATTTAATATTCCATTCAGAGATAACTCGATTTTTTAAGATATTTACTTTTAATTTAGAGCGACCCGCAATTTTTACGGGAGAAGCGAAGGGACCGTGTCCTTATCATTCTCTTAGTATCTCCAACAAACGATAATAGATATGGACGATTTGAAAATTATTCTCCGTGAATGCATATAAAAATATTATAAACGTGCCTCCGTTTATAATATTGGTTTGAATAAATATAATATTTTTATTGGATTTCAAACTCTATTGTTAATATTGTAGAGTCCTTAATGAAGCTAAAGATAATTGCAATCTATCTTATTAATATTATAGACGTGAAAGTTTGTTAGTATGGATGGATGTTTGTTACTCTCTCAAGCAAAAACTACAGAACGGATGTTGATGAAACTTTACACTAATATAGCTATGCATCATGCTGTAATTTCATGTGGGTGAAACCGAGGGCACAGCTAGTATACGATAATACAACGTCTAGTGTACAAACTTAGCTTATACTGCGACTTGTAAACTGTCGCAGTCATACCTACAAGTATTGAATAATTATAGCACAGAATAATTTACATAGCGAGATCTAGTCTCAAGCTAAGTAGAGCTTACGTTATGAATGAGAAGTAGAACTTATGACAACTGACATAAATACTTAAACACTTTGTAAATGTATACATAATATACATAATTGTATATATAACCGTCGGAATGTGAAACTATTCATTAAACTGTTACTACACGAAAATTGAGACTTCAATCTTGGATCAACTTGGATCAAAAGATCAA
Source organism: Achroia grisella (assembly GCF_030625045.1). Lineage (NCBI taxonomy): Eukaryota > Metazoa > Arthropoda > Insecta > Lepidoptera > Pyralidae > Achroia > Achroia grisella. Next base: position 675,816 of record NW_026713016.1, read on the forward strand.
CTTTCAAACTTGGATCCATACATCCATACTATAGAATCTTCGTTATACGACTCGTATTTTTTACATTGCACTGAATAAAATATTTTTCTTTCTTTCTTTCTTTCTATTTGATCGCTTTTCGATTGGTTTGAAAGCAGTCATTGATACCCGATACATACATTTCTCTTGTACTCCAGCAATTTGTTATTTATACAAGAATATTGTTATTGTGTTATTTTTCCACTTGGACGATAAGACACCTGATGCAATGTATTGTACTCAAAGGAATTTTTTATTATTATTATTATTAATAATGATGAAAAATGATGGCAAGACCTAGGATGTAGCGTGCTTACCCAGAAGAACAAATCTATCGATTAGAGCAATGTGTTCAATCGTCAAATTGTCCTAATGCCATTAACGTTTAGATGCATTTAGCGTTATTATAATACGAGTTTTGAGGGACACCAAAGGTATATAACAGACTTTAAGCCTTGGTATCAATGCTTTTTAGCGATTAGTATCATTCCTAAGATATATTTATATAATTGTATATGCATATTGATAAATCTAATCCTCCAAATAAAGATGGGTGACACTGCATGTTGTCAACTCACCCGGCCGGCCAGCGGTGGTTCTGGGCCAGACGGATAAGGTCTGCCTCGGTGTCACTGTTAGGCAAATTGTAACATCTCGGCTGGAGTTGTACAAAAATGGAAATTAAATAAATATTATAATATTAAAGTAAATTAAAAAAGGCACGGACGAATATGTCTGTGGAAAAATGTATTTAAATATAAAAAAAAAAAAAAAAGATATATTACCTACTTAGTGAAAATACAAATATTATTAAAGTAATTATAATTAGTTTCTTATTGCAATGCAATGCAATGCAATACATCAGGCATCTGAGCGCAGCAGATGGCGCCGGCTAGTCGACAAGATAGTATAGAGTCACGATCCTCAGCAGTGAGGGAACGATTAAGAAGAAGAGAGAGGCCTTGGTATGAGAACATCCTGGAATAAATTTTTACGAGATTTTATACCCTTCGAGGTACAACTTGATGAAAGGTCGTGTTACCTTAATGAAGGCTTTGGTTATGGTGAACTGCCGAGCACCAGTCTAGGTCGTGGCCCACCTACTCTCTTGTCAATTGTGCCAATTATCTTTCTCAAAACAAGATCTAAAAGTGCGTTAAAGTCTTCGCAATCTTCTGGACAAAATACATTTAGTTGCCATTGAATCTTAAGAAAAAGACCTACGGAAATCGGTCAAAATACGACGACGATACAAATAAGATTAATAATAATAATTTAGTTTTCTGATTGAGCCAATATATGAGGTTTTATAATTTTTTTTTAAGATGGATAAAAATATGAAGCAATAAGCAAAATGAATAGATGTTACAGTGCATGAGTTTTATGTGTTCAAGTACAACAAGAATAATTTATCAAAAGCGTCATTAGGACATCAAATTCCTTTTTTTGACGTTTAGAAAATGTTCAAAAAACCGTCACCCCGCCGCAGGGATGGAGAATGGGTTGTGTGGGATCTTTACCCACTAAAAACCACACGATGTACCTGCAAGCGCCTATGCCAGAGCTGAGAGTTTCGCATGTGTATTCCTAAGATAAGATTCTTAGAAATATGCTCTTCGAAATGTTGCTTACATTTCGAAGAGCAAATTACAAATGTTTTATAACTTGTCGTATAATACTTACAACTTGAATTATAGTCATGATCGTATTATATCAAATTTATTACCGTCCCATCGCTGAATAAAGTAACCTCATGCTCAAAAAACGCTGAAGGTAAATAACATTAACATAATTTTCCAGCCGAGTGTACCGGGCGCGCACTATCATATGGCGAATAAAACAAATGGGGTTATACTAGCACCGAACCCTTTGGTTTGGAAAAGTTGTGCGACTTATATAGAGATGATAATTAGAAAATAGTACTATTATGATTTATGTAAAAGTTATTTTTTGTTTATCACATAGGTTGACATGTGAAAGATTACTAATAGTTAGTTCAGATTCTGTACTATTTTTACATGACAGATTATATAAATATTATTTAAATATCCGATATATTTTTTATTACTAGCAATATCATAGTCTACAAAAATGGAAAGAATTTTCATATTATTCTTTCCGTTTTAGTAGACTATGATTGTGCTATTAATAAAAAATATACGCCATATTTTTCTCATCGTTTGAATATGTATGATAAACAAAAGAAAGAAAGAGGTAGTTGAAAGTACATATTTCAGATATCAGCATCTCACAGCAATTAATTATACTAGTAAGTATGTGCATTGTATTATCGAAAATACTACATATTTGTTGCCGTCCATGTTTATGAGGAGAAAACAAGAAATAAAAAAAAAATCCCTTGAGAAGGAACGTCAGACCATAAAATAAATATATTGGACGTTGGTGCCGTACAAAGCGTCCTTCAGCTAATGCGGCTAAGGGAATTTGCTCACTGGTGACGTGATGTAGTTAGTTAGTTAGTTAGATTAGTTTTACGGAACAATTGGACTGGCATGTGCTTTTAGTTTGTACAAAAGTCTCTAAATTTTAAAAGAATTAAAAAAATCAATTAAGAATAATAAATATTTATAGCGTATTTATCAGCTCTGTGTACATACAGTTAGCTAAAGTGAATTGTAAGGCAAATCGCGTAACGTGACTTGCTCGTCGCGACCCGATGCTATCGATCATCCAACTACATTACAAGTGAGGGTAGGTATTCACCACTTTATATTATACCCTAGTTTCAGTTTGTCAAATCGGATACGACTCGCTCCTCTATGTATATGGAGTTTTAAACTAGTTCAACTAGTTCTCGAAACTGATTTAACACAAATATTGGATTGCTGAATGATAAAATCGAAATATCTTTATTAATAAAAGTCTGTAATAGACCTACGTCTATTAAGTAGGTCAGGTTGGAGTGTTTTATTACAGATAACATAATATTTACAGATACCCCATTACAAGAAAATGGTTCCTTCCTACTATTCTTCGGGCTATTTTATTTCGCCACCGTAGCCGCTAGACATCTGAAGCAGTTCGATTACTAGTGGGTGCTTAGTAACAAAGCATGAAAATAGATGGCAGTCAATTCAGTCTACATGACATCTGTTTTGCAAAGATATGTATATAATAGATATGTAGGTAACTGTATCGTGTACCTCATTACGGACGATTCAAGATTCAATGTAAATGTGTAGGTATAATATCGTTAGCCGACACTCTGCAGATATGGCTTATGTGCCAATGTATATACCTATTATGTTATGGTTTATTTTACATTCCATGCCTATTTTTTCGATATGTTGTAACGCGTTTGCACTATTCGTATAGCCTGATTTTGATACGTTTATACTCGTACGTATCAAAATCGGGCTATACGATTTTTTATTTCAATCGTTATATGTATGAGACTGATTTTAGCTACAATTAATTTACTGGTATATAGCTCATGTATTCTACGATGTACCCCTCTTTTACCTAATGAGAATTCCGCTATATCTTATATATAAATTTTGTATAACAGTGTTAGTTGCCATATTTCTCGCACATTTTGATGAAATTTGATATGTATACTTGCCAGGTCTGAGGTAGGGTTGTTATCTATTTTTTATACCCCTAAGTCATAGGGGTGGCCTCGAAAAAATATTTTTTTGTATTATGGACAATTTTTTATTTATTTATAATGTTACATTGAAAATACATACACGCCTAAATTTTCACCCGTCTTTCACCAACCCCTATTTTTAATAGCGATATTCTTACAAATATTATAAATGCTAAAGTAACTCAGTCTGTCTGTTTGTCTCGCTTTCACGCCAAAACTACTGAACTGATTTAATTGAAATTTGGTAGATAGATAATGTAGACCCTGAGAAAGGCTACTTTTTAATGCGAAAAAGTATTGAAAGGGGAAATGAAAGGCTATAGATAGATGAATTTATAGATGATAGCAATATATACCAACAATAAGTTTATTTGCGGACAACGTTATAATTTTAATTTTCATACTGCTTTCTTGATATATGATAGCGTAGCGGCTTTTGTATTGATTGCCGCATGCATCCTTATGTAAAGTGCGAATACTGTAACTACCATATAGTAATTTTTGTAGCTGTGACGTGGTCGTGTGGAATGAGTAGTCATGCTCACTAAAATGTCCAGACATGTGGCGGCGTGGTGGGCCGGGTCAATGGGCTCCCTAAAATATGGTCGAGCGCAGTGATGGCTGGCTCATCCGTATACTCGTGAACGAGTGCTGCTTGTAGGGACTGGTCTGCTCTTATCACTACGACTGATTGTATTTGACCCAAAAAATTAGTGCTTGTTGGTAGTTTGTATTCACACGTTTCGACTTGTAAATGTAAACTTACAAGGATTATTTAAAAGAGCAACACACAAGTTTCTTGCTCGTTCTTCTTGTGATGAGACAAACAAAACAAATTGTTATGACTATTCAAAAGTGCTTAAATTAAGTTTATTTGAATAAATGATTTTCTATTCTATTCTATTCTATATGAGGATATCGTAATTTTTAAAGTCAGATTTTGTAAGATTAAGTGAACAGGGTCGGTCTAGGTTTTTCACTATTAGAAATGTGTAACGGGGTAACACGTTATTTAGTGCGAAATTGTGTATATTACAATAAAATTTAACGAGAAAATATTATAATGATGTCACTGGGACACTCATTGCCTTACTACTATATCGTCCGTTATTCGCGAACTTTCTGGAAACACGAGAGGCGCGCTCCTATAGGTCGGTCGGCGCGGTTACCGCGCGTAGATGAGGTAGACGAGTCTCACGGCGCTGCAGCGTAAGTACTTACTATACATACGTAGTATACATATAGGTGTTACAAATGTTTTTATTACGAGTAATATTACTCTGTTATCTAAGCAAGTAATGTGTGCTTATTTTGAACTTGATAACATGAATTACTCGTATATATTTCAATATAATAAACCAGGTTATGTACTACTACTAGTATTGTTAGTAAGGGATAAAGTTGATGAACAAAAATAAAACAATATTCGTATTAAAAATATGTTCATCTAATATTTTTGGCATTATTTTTAAGTTTCTTCCAAATACAAGGGGTCTGACATGGGGTGTTATGTACCTACATTAAAAGATACTTTTTGAAATGTATGTACCTACATTAAAATATAATTTTTGACATGTATGAAATGTATGAAAGAAATGTATGTACCTACATTAAAATATAATTTTTGAAATGTATGAAAGTAATGTATGTACCTACATTAAAAGATAAATTTTTGACATGTATGAAATGTATGAAAGAAATGTATGTATGTACCTACATTAGAAGATAATTTTTGACATGTATGAAATGTATGTACCTACATTAGAATATAATTTTTTAAATGTATGAGATGTATGAAAGAAATGTATGTATTTACATAAAAAGTTCATTTTTGAAATGTATGAAATGTATGTACCTACATTAAAAGATAATTTTTGAAATGTATGCACCGTACAATAACAATACACGTTAAACATCATACCACAGAGTCATACGTAAGTTAAAAACAAACTGCTATGATATTAATGAGAAAGGAAAATCAACTTTATGGTATTCGAGTTAGGGTCGATTTCTCTCTTTTTTTAAATATTATTTTAATCTTACCAGTTGCCAGTATTCGAAGACAGCTACGATTCGTACTCGATATTTTAAATTATTATGTAATCGATTTTTCAGTACAAATGTAAATAACCAACGACACTAATAATGTACTACTATATTCCGTTCTTTGAAACGGAACACTGTTATAATACAAAATAATGAAAATTTACTGTTCACAACGACTTATTAAAAGCATCATCGAATAATGCGCTGTAATAAAATCCTGTTATCGATTATTCAAAAAAATCGATAATACATGTATTTATTTTTAATATGACAACACTTCATACATAAGTATTATTGGAAATAGTATTACTTGCTTGTTCGGCTATTTTTAATTTACATAAAAAAAATTTATATGTTTAATTTACAACAATAATATATTAAGTGCTTATTATTGGAAAATATAAAAAAGACATTTATAGGCCGATACAAATATATATATTTTGAAAACATTGAGCCCCATATTAGCACTGATTAAAGTGTAATTAAGTACTGGAAAATAACAAAATGAGTAAATATATGAAAATTACTTTTCTAAACGCATTATTTCATTTTAACATGTATATATAACTTTTTAAAAATTGATTAAACATTTTTGAAAACACAGTTTTGTTTTTTAAAACGTTTGCAAAACTATGAAGAATTCCATCGATACCAATCACGCCATCTATATGCAACTTTTAGCAATAATAATGGCTACTTCCTCATTGAGTGCCACTGGTAGAACTGACAAGAAATTCAGCTCTTATTCTTATCAATAAGCTTGTATATGATTACACAATTCATATCTTTATTCATGTAGGTCTATTACAGATTGTTATAGTTCAAATCTACTGTCAGGTCGTAGTGCTTTCATGCTTAGAAGAACTAAAAAGAAACTCAGCTCTTATTCTTTTAAATGATCTTGTACATGATTACAAAAATACAGATTCATTTTGAAAATCGATTAGCAAGTTTTATTTAATTATCTTCTATCTTATAATGCAGTAATAAAATAATTTAGAGAATTAATTTTACGACAAATATTGCTGATCTGATTTTGATGAAACTTTACAGTAATGTAGCTTATGCATCAGAGTAACACAAAGCTGTATTTTTTTTACAACAAACAACGAAACACAGCTAATAATATATATAAGAGTTGTTCTTAGGAATAACAGAACAACTGCAAATATATAATAATATATTATATACATATAATGGACACAAGATGTGAAATTCACAGCATTCTCGATAAATTGTACATCGTAAACATGTCTGCAAGTGTTCTCTCGCACATCAGTGTGTTGCAAATATAGCCTTTCTAATGACCATCTTGCTTCGTTCACATAGTGCCGCGAAAAATTAAGATACCACGTCCATAGTCAATATAGAAACACAGTGTTTTTATTTTATACCTACCTCTGTACTATCTCCTATGTTGGAGACTTCATAAGCACTTGTAAATATACTTTTCATTACAAAGTATAAAATAAAGTCGCTGTCACTGTCTGTACCTACGTATGCTTAAATCTTTAAAACTACGCAACGTATTTTGACGGGGTTTTTTTAATAGATAGATTGAATCTAGATTCAATCTATCTATTAAAAAAACCCTCCTCTATATAAAAAATATAAACCTTCCTCTAGAGGAAGGTTTATATATATAACACATGTACACCCGTGCAATGCCGGGCCCAGTAGCTAGTAATATTATAAATGCGAAAGTAACTCTGTCTGTCGCGCTTCCACGCCAAAACTACTGAACCAATTTAAATTAAATTTTATACACATATAGTCTAGACCCTGAGTAAGACGAGTAAAACGAAAAAAAGTTGTAAGGGGTTATTTAAATTATTAACCGGGTCTTAACACTAGCCGCTAGTGCAACCTAGTCGAGAGAGGTAAATACATTTGCCATAAAATGATTCGTGTTAAGACCCGGTTAATAATTTAAATAATGTATATTAAACACAAAAGTTTAAAATTAACTATTGTAAGGGGTTGAAAGAAGAGATGGAAGGTTGTATATATATTGTCATTTTAATATAATGATTAACTGAAATGACAAACATACGTACGATATAATTTTATTAAGCAGATCTCATACTTCAACCAAAACACAGCTCACAAAGAAGCTACTGTGAGACCATCAGAAGACTTTACGGTCCATTATATAATATATATATTAGAACAGAGTATAAACAATGTAAAATAAATTTTTGTAAGTATCGATTAAACCAAAGATATTGCGGTTTAGTAACTGAAACTATCCAGCGAAGTGTAATACAGACTGTGTAGCTGTTCTGACTTCATAAACACAATGTCGCACTTGACTCTGTAGTGTCCTAGACACAAGTGCCGTTGAACGATACGCCTTCGATGTATTCCTAAGTGATTGTGTTTGTAACAAGTTACTTATATCCACTGCTAGTTTCACTCTGACTTTAGTTAAACATAACAGCAATTGAAAGGATTAATCAACGACTATTGTATTATATTATGTATACAAGAAATAGAAATAGGAACAAGCTTCATTGAAATAAACATAATGGAAACACTTTTGAATTGTCATAAAATATTTTATGAATAATGAGCAAGAAACTTGCGTGTCGCACTTTTAAATATAAATATTGCATTACTACATGTTTAATATTTTGTGTTAATATGAACTGCGATATAGCAAGATTGACAAAATTATATCAATATAATAGCTACTTGAGTACCAATGTAAATCATTGGAAGATCAGAGAAGACCAGTCCTAACATATTGCACCCGTTAACAAGAAATTTGCTATATTTCTCAAAAATAGTGATCTCAATAACAATGAAACTTGATATAAGTAATGACATTACAATCGCCAAATTCCTTTAGACTAATAAAATAGGTCTTTTATGGGAAAGGGCATTGAATTCAACAAAACCAAAATATATTTTGAATCCATCTTTTAATTAATTTTTAATTTTTATTTACAAGTATTCATTGAATAATGCGTATTACTCTGTAAACGATTATATGACAGGTTTGATCGCAGAACAATAAACTAAGTTTCCAGGCTATATCCGAACTCTATTCATTGCCTGATGATGCGTCATTCAGAGGTGAAACACGTGTTGTAATTAGGATATAGATTCATTAACGATCGAATTTTGATTACAAGTCAACGCTTCCAGTAGCGATGGTCAGATTTCCGCACTGAATATTTGTGGTCTACACAACAAAATAATGTAAATCCAGTAAGTAATTAAAACTTTTGTGTTGATGGCAGAGAATATGGAGAATTAGAAATGGTCGTAGGAACTAAGAATTGATATCTTCGTCTCTAAAATTTGTAAAACTGAAAAATTTCAACATTAAAACCGGAAGAAATAAAATCCTGCTACGTTGTAATAAAATATACAAAAATTTTTAATAAGGAACTGAGTTTACCACGTTCCGAAAATTGTTAGTCTCTTAGTATGCCTTCCAGGACAACAGTTAATAAGGGCAATCCTGGATCCGTAACACTGGCCTACCACCTGGCCTTACAAATTTTCGAAACAGTGAAGTCGTTCTATGAAGCCTATGCAGAAACCAGGAAGCTTCTGGAAGGAATTTGACTATTTACTCTAGTAGTTTCGAAAGACTACGACCCAAATTCGAGGTTAAATACGAAAAATTGCAGTGGACACTCAGCGCCCTTCTATCTTCGGAACAGTGAGGTCGTTCCGTGAAATCTGTGAAGAAACCAGGAACGTTCTGTAAGGAGTTTGCCTGTTTACTCTAGTAGTTTTGGCTCTACACGCTCTACGACCCTAATGCGAAGTTAAATACGAAAAATTTATATTGATGTTTCTAAAGCAAGTTGCGAGACTAACTACGGAAAATTAGAGTGGAAGTTTTAAAGCAGGTACATTTGTAAGGTACATGTCAGTAGTAACATGCTCACACAACCGTGAAGGTCCTGTGACAATGGCACATCATGGTGACGTTTCTCTAGTTAATGCCATACCTCTTGATCGTCACAATTTGTAATTTGAGCGAAGGGCAACTCAGCGTAACAAACGACATTTCACAAAAAAATTTCTGTTTAAAAGAATCTAAAGTAAAATAAAGAGGAGAGGTTTCATTTTTAATGGATAAATTTAAAAAAGAACATACTATAAAATCTTGCAATCTTATAATCATTCATTATTCACATATTTAAGTATAAAACTATTATATTCACCACCATTTGATTTTTATATTATTACTAGCAGGTCCCGTAAACTCCGTTCCACCTCAGAATTAAGTAATATGTCAAAGATTTTTCAAGTTTAGTTACGTAATAAATTTCTGAACGCACCGTTTTTGACAGAAAATCAAAAGATACCTACACAATGGCCATCTAATATGGCTTGTATTTTATTTTATAAGAAGTTCGAGGCATTTAAGATTGGAAATAAACATAAACGTAAAGCGTAAATGATATAAGAAGAGAGAATAAACAGAAGTCTGTTTGTTATGTCTTCTTGTCTGAAAGGCTTAACTTATATTTGGCAGACAAGTAATGCTTAAGTTGGAGTGGATATGGTCAAAGAAGTTACCGGTTGTATAAACGAAGTCACAGGTAAAAACTAGTATTGTACAAACCATACTTTTTTTGTTTATTTATCCTTATAGGAAAGGCAAAGAGCCCGCCCATACAGCCTTTGTTTTTGGTATCATTTCTGTATTGTAATTTCTTTTTTCCTTCTTCAAATATCTTCTACTGTAGAGGTAATATATTCATAAGGGGGAAAGGGGATTGTTAGTAATATGGACTAATAACCTCATTTCTAGTAATGTACCTTGTCAGGTATACCTATACGCGGTTCCTCCTGGAAACCGTCATGATAAATTCATTGTGAATTTACCACGATGGGCTAACTGACTTGACCTCATGCTCGTGTTATCATCCTCCACTAATATTCTGCCAGCGTTAACTGTTAGCGCAAGCGGGTGCACCATTCCATTATCATCCATAAGAATCGATATATATATAACTCAAAGGTGACTGACAGCGATCTATTAACGTACAGCGCAAACCACTGGACGGATCATCCTGAAATTTGGCATGCAGGTAAATGTTATAACGTAGACATCTGCTAAGAAAGGATTTTAATTCTACCCCCAAGGGGATAAAATAGGGGATGAAAGTTTATATGAAACTTTGTCAATTTTAAACCGAACGGGCTGAGACTCTGCATACGTAAATCTACTATGACGTAGGCATCCCCGAAGAAAGGATTTTGATAAATTCCACCCTAAGGGAATAAATTGCTTTGTATGTATCTTGATTTTTCAGTATAAGCTGAATAGTACGCGAGATCAAATCATAAATATTAAATCCAATTCATTGAATACGTCGCACAGTAATTTGACGAAATTTTATTCAGCCTGCTGCTCCCTTATTAAAACAATAAATCCGTCTCTTTCACGGCCAGTGCCCGTGTGTGAGACAGGTGAACGAATAAAGTTCTTATCGGAATGGGGTTCTCCCCTTAAATAACGAGCAAGATCTGAAGGCCCCCCATGGGAAATGAACTCCTATATGCACACATATAATTTTCATAAACCAAAGAGAAGGATACGTTTTTACTAACTTTCGTTTGTTTCGGTTCTAATATAATATGTTATTAATTATTGAAAATTAACACTTTTTATATGAGTATTCAATAATATGTGATCATGATTATTATATATATTATTGATTGACAAATTACCGTATATACGTCCGGATCTATGAATCATAATATTATATAACAGAGTCGCAATGTAATCGCGTTTTAAACAGTTTGTTTACGGTGTTGCAATTATGTATGAACTATTTAATAGTTATATTTACAAACAGAACAATCTAGATTATTTGTAATACTTACAATTTAAAAACTTTACCATTTCATTAAATTACATAATTCGATATCCTTATATTGAATTTTTTATTTTTTATTCACTCATAATAAAATCTTTCAAGTTGTTTCGGCTGCTTTTTGCCTCATAGATCCGAACATACTATATTATTATTATTAAATATTTTTGTCTTGTGATAATAATAATTTATAGGTATTTATTTACAAATGTATGCAGTTGACAATAATGTCATTGTAACAATGTACTAAAGTAAACCTAAATTTACGAGGTAACCAACAAGTAATCTCCTTTCTTTAGCTGTTGACTCCAAGTACGTGGAATTGAAAGTCCTTCTTTAAGTCGGTTAAAAAGGAAAATAACAGAGAAGTACAACATTTCTGTTAAATGTGGTTATTTTTAGTATTTCCCGGAAAATCTTCATTATTGACAATATTATGGAGGTTTTTATACCGTCTCAAAGGTCTTTTGATGACCATTTTGTAGAATAATTAGTGTAATTCCAATTTTAAAGATTATTTATTTCAGAAGGACATGGAAAAGTGGTAAACTTTCACATGTCTTTCTGAAATAGTTATATTCCGTTTATACAGCCGAAGGCCATGAGTTCGAATTCTGTTATGGGTACCAGACTACTAATATAAATACTTGATATTTATTTGTAAATACTTACTACATATATATTACAAAAAAAAAAAATTTATACGAGGTAAAAGGTACATACGAGGAATCGAACCTGCTCTTTGTAAGTAAAGCGGTATGCCAAACCGCTAGACCACCAAGGTCGTATTATCTATATATTAACAATGAATGGACCCGTATTTTTCTGATATTTTTTTAACCTAGTAGGTGCATTTAGGGTGGATTACGGTTATTTATCACGTGGGGGTAACTCCTTAAGGCTAGTTGTATAAGATCAGTGCCCTATTAAAGTGTACACAATGGAATCGGCACCCTTCCCTTTGTGAAAGCATAAGGTGAGATAAGGTTCTACATTGCACGTCAGATGGGACCTTTGTCCCCTCTGTTACCCTTCTGACGACCTCAATATATTCTCCGTGTTATGATGAGATATTCATGAATCACGTTTGGAAAGTATACAACACTAGTTTTAATCAGCGACTTCGCCCGTTAACATAATTGACCGCAATAAAAGGTAGCCTATCTTCTCTATCTCAAATATATGCTAAATTTTATAATGATTGGTGAAATCGTGAAGGTATGAAAGAGTAACAAACAATCACTTTCGAATTTATAATACGTTATATTCTATTTATCTTTGAAAATACTAAAAAAATTACGTCCTCGTAGGTCTAGAGGTTTAGCACACCATCTTACTTCCGATGGTTGTAGGTTCGATTCCTCGCACGGTACACATTTGTATTCTGGAGTATATTTGTTTGCATCAGTCTGGGTGGTATGTATGTATTTACAAAATCATCTCAGTATTTATATCTATTATCTTGTTACCTATAACACAAGCTCTGCTTAGCTTGGGACTAGCTGGCGCTGAGAATTGTCATGAGATTATATTATTATTATTAAAAATGCATTCTGCACCATATACTGTAATTTTACTGCTTTATCTGACCCTATTACTGAAATACAGCTAGCAAAGCAAGCTGCTAGCAGCTGACTGACGACTTTAAAAAAGACTGAGGTCAGTCTAAATCCCCAAACCTATCAACCCAGTTGCACCCTCTCATGACGTGTGAGGTGGTGAGTGAATAGAAAGAATGATTAATGAGTGAGTAGAAAGTATTTCATGGTGTTACAATCAATTTTAGTATGATGGTGCAGAACCGGATGATGTGGCGGTTTGTTTATTAACGGTTTCATTCTGGGCATATTTGATAATTGATTTGATAAAAGGCTTTTTATTTTATTATTATTACCACGCTACGATTACGGTTTACACTAAAATTTCGATTGAATGTGCAATACTTTCAATCGAAATTTTATCGTAAATATTTACGTTCCGGTTTTCTCTTATTCTCTATTATTACAATAAATAGAAAGGCATTTATTTCGTTATTCTGATAATTCATTACCTTGCACATTTATTTACTGTCTTGAAATATTCACATGAGTAACAGATAGGTCGAGTACAATCGAGTTTTTCTGTTAAGTGAAATTAAAAAGCAAACTTCTTTAAAGAAAATGTGACTAGTGTAAAACGTTGATATTAGTTGCTTATATACTATAGACAAAATATTATACAGTTTGAGTAATTATTGTAGAAAATTTTCTTATTACCAGATTTTGTATAGTTAGTATTCAACCTTAAAAATGTTCTTTTTTATATATTTACTACGTACTCGCCCCGGCTTTGCCCAGGTGTACATGTATTATATATTATATAAACCTTCCTCTAGAATCACTGTATCTATTAAAAAAAATCGCTTTAAAATCCGTTGCGTAGTTTTAAAGATTTAAGCATACATAGGGACGGACAGACAGCAACAGCGACTTTGTTTTATACTGTGTAGTGAAGTTTTTTTAGGCTCTTTTTTTTGGGATTTTTGTACATAAAATATGCCGATGACAATCCAATCGTACCTATACTATAATAAGTATTTACAGTCAATAATTCTTAAAACCTTAGCCTTTTGTGAAGTCAGTAGAATATCATAAATACATACAAAACAGTGAGAAAGAAAATTCATACGCCGAGTGGTCGGTAATAAGTGGTATCAAACGCTCAAGTCCGTGGATTCGAGATATTGAATAAATTTATAGGAAACGGCCGCTGTGCGTTCCGTGCACAGGTGCTCCGCAATCCGTTGCATGATTGAAACGTAAATAGTCTCGGGTTCTATTACGTTTTCATTGAATTTCACCGACTTTGAAAGTAACAGGTTCTCAATTAAATTGTTTTTTTTTACAATAACTTAATTGAGGTCTTTGTCTGTGTTTCTATATGAGATCAATATGAAATTGTTTTTCATTTTGTTAATTTCTGTGAATGTTTTTATTGCTATATGTGATTTAACAATATATAAGTCAACAATATATATAAAATTGTTAACAGGACAGGTTTTTTTTTAAATTACAAATAATTTTACAGCTTTTATAATTTAAAAGAGGTTTCATGTGCAAATCTATATTTCGTATACTTCATAACGAATTTACTCCGGATTGTTTTCTTAATGTTAGATTGTTTTGTAAGGTTATAGGCTAAAAGCCTCTGTTGACTTTAATTTTTTTTATTTACTAAATGTGGAAATTTAGTCTTGCTTGATATGTACAGTCTCGCGTTCACCACATTGTTGATATTCTTTGACGGTCCCACCTGGGATTGCAATCAGTATCTATGTATTATATTTTCATAATGCCATAAATCTGCCTAAACTTTTGTTTTTTAATTTTTGTTTCAGGTAATGTCTTCTGAATTTATGACAAGTAAAAAGTGGCTGTTTCTGAAGGTTGCACATATTTTTATCCTTATTAATATTGTAAAAGCGAAAGTAAGTCTGTCTATCGCGCTAAACTCCAAAACTAGTGAACCAATTTAAATGATATTTGGTACATAGATAGTCTAGACCCTGAGAAAGGATATAGCATATTTTTTAATGCGAAAAGGGTTGAATGTTTGTATGGATGTATCCTCATTTTTTAAGATAGAAGCTTGAAACTTCTGTCTTCTCTTATCTCTTTTATTATTCTCTTTCAGTTGTTTAAATATAAATAAATATTACTTTAAGGATCCATTTTCACAAACTAAATGTCATAACATTTATTTTTGGGAAAATGTGATCCTTAAAGTAGGAAAATAAAATAGGGGATGAAACTTTGTATGGATATTCGTCATTTTTGAAGCTTGAACGATGAATTTTTTTTTTGTATATTTTATAATTAGCATAAATAATTTAAAATGCTATCCAAGGTCACTATACGAAGTCTGCGGACGAAATCGCGGGAACAGATAGTGGGATCATTATGTAGTCGTTAATTCTTATAGCTGTATATAAATTGCCATAATGGACTTTCCACCTTAACCTACATCCGTCCCATTGTTTTCCGGGCCGCCTCAACGGCTTCACCTAATTTCCTATCTCTTAACTATGTATAGGGGGTTGGTTGGTACAGATTTACGCTTTTGTTTATGCATTACTAATCCCATAAGGGGTGTGGTCTCTTTCTGACTTACCGTGCATGTGAAAGGGACGGCCAGTCTGTTTATGCAGCTCGAAGATAATATTACCCTTGGAATAAATAATTATTTATTATTCTATGGTAATATTATAGTTCAGTTTACTTGTCTGTGTGTTGACTGTAGTTGTATGCAATATTACTATAGACTTGTATTCATATTGTTATTGTTAAAAGTTTGTAAAGATTCTTAGGAAAATTGATCGCAAAGAATAGAAATTAAAATGATGTCATTGTTACTATATACTCCCCGTATACTCCCCGTATTACGGATCTCTCATTTATTACACTAATAATAATAATAATTTGTTTATATTTAGGCTTTTTTGCCCATTTTGTGGCCCAGTTTGCTTTGAGTTAATGTTAGTAAGTTCACACACATAAATAAAAATATGAATAATATCAAAAATAAATATAAATAAAATAATAATAAAAATAAAAATCACCACTGTACAGTTTCATAGGAAATTTCGCAGAAGTGATTAAAATAAAATTTGGTAATTGTGAAAAGTAATTTACTTCCAGATATTATTGAAATATAAATTACAATACAAAACAAAAGCAGAACAGTAACAGAAACATTCTCTTCAACACTCATAGTACTCCTGAATTGCCATCCATGATAGGTACCACGGACATAGTATGATCTCTTAATGTTATGGATATATCATCATCTGCTGCTTCCTTATCTCACTCGTTTTGTGTCGAAATATGTTTTTTTTTTTTCATTTATTCATCCCTGTTCCCAGACATCTCGTTATTCACTCCTTTGTTGTCATTACATCTTTCACACAGTCCATCCATCTCTTTCGGCGTTTCTCTGTACTTTCTCTACTTTACATCAGTTTGGCTGTCCGTTTGTTTCATCATCATCATCGCAGTCTGGAAGACGTCCACTGCTGGACATAGGCCTCCCCCAAATATCTCCACGACGATTGGTCCTGCGCTGCTCCCATCCAATGCCTTCCAGCGAGTTTGACCAGATCGTCGGTCCACCTTGCTGGAGGCCTTCCCACGCTGCGTCTTCCGATCCGTGGTCGCCACTCGAGGAATTTATTGCCCCAATGGCCATCTATCCTACGAGGTATGGGCCCTGCCCATTTCCACTTCAGTGTCGCAATTCTTCGGGCTATGTCGGTCACTCTGGTTCTTCTGCGGATCTCCTCATTTCTGATTGGATCACGCAGAGTAACTCCGAACATAGCCCTCTCCATTATCCTCTGAGTGACTCTGAGCTTGTTCATGAGGCCCATAGTTAGCGACCACGTAAGGATATATAATCTATATATATTTTTTTTATGTGCCTTTGACTGTCTAGATTAAAAGTCATGAAGTAGCGGAAGGAGATTGTTATTAGTGAATTAATAACCCTATTACTAACAATGTATCATGTTCGGTTGACCAATACACTGTTACCATTATCTGGAAACCATCATGTTAAATTCTTAATGAACTTGCCACGATGAGCTAACTGACCTGACCTCATTCTCATCTTATCATCTTCCACTGATGCCCCAAAAGTCTATACCGTTAACCCTTGCGGGTGCACCATTCCATTATAATAACATGGGGTCATGAAGTTATTTTTAAAAATAATACATTTAGCTGATTTGTAACAATATAATTAAATTTTAATTCGTTTTCTACAAGCAGTGTTGCCAGCACTTTTATTCATTGTACAAGTCAATCCTCGGCTTTGTTCACTTTAATTGCTTTCGACTTCAATTAGTTTCCGATCATTCCCTGTTTCTTATTACGTGTTAGATTTAAAAGTGTTGCGGTTTATTTTTAATCTCATTTGAATGCTAAAAGGAATGTTTGTAAGTTTTTATTTGTATTCGTGTGACAACCAATCGATCGGACGGACGGACTGTACAATAGGGTGAGTCAAAAAAATATTTTTTAAGAAATCAATTTCTAATAGCATAGATATCTAACTACAACATATTATCATGTTGTAGTTAGGTATCCTCATAAACCCTTTAAAATATTTTTTAATTATTTTAAGTGGATCAGCCCGCGCAATGCCACTGAAGTTTTGAAAGAAAAGTTCAAGTACCCACTTTTACACCTTAAGTTACACGTTTGACATTGTGTATAGTTTAAAGTATTAATTACTATCCACTGATATACACGTTACTTTTGTTATATAGACTATGCTGTTTATTAAAAAAAATTTTTTTTTAGGTAAGGTCATTCAGAAAATTCTTGTATCAATATGGCTAATTTCTTGTGAAATGTTTCCTTAAAACTTGGAAGTTAAATTTTTCAGTCATATCAAATAATAGATAGTCATACAAGTCCCCTACATTTAGAATTATCCAGTTACGTTGCCAGCCGCAACTGCCAGCTGCTGCTGGCAACGGCATGCAGTAGGGTAAAATAAATAACTTACCACTCCTAGAGCAATATATTTCAGTACATGTCAAAAATTGTAAATAAAAAACATATTCAAAGAAAGGAACAATAAAAGGAGTCGTCGTCAACAGTATTTATATAAATGTAAAAAATAAAAATAAATGTCTAAATTTTATTGTATTATTGTATAATGCAAATAAAATTATATTCTGTCTATCTCTCTATGTCTAATGGTTGTAATGTTACAGAAGCCTAACAGAAGCTCTTATACGCCGTTTAAAATAATTTCTTGTTTGACTGAATCCACCCACAAGTAAAGAACCAATATGTACAAAAGTAGCAATTTGGAAAATACGCGTATTTTATGATGTAAACATTTATTACAAAGTGATTTTTGAAAATTACAACTGAACGACACTGCACCACACCATACCACACCACACCACATCACATCACATCTCATCTCAACTCATCTCATCACATCACACCAACTATACACAGTAGGTACCTAAAACTCAATAAAAATAAATACAAAACTGTAAAAAGAATTTTCATTTGCTAATCAACATTAAACTATGTTAAGAGGAATTTAATGTTAAAACACAGCATGAAATCCTGCAGTTTTTAAATTTAAAAATCCTTGTGCAAAAGCATTCTTGTAGTTTAATTGTGAATTCTTGTTTCGCTTCTGATTTTAGAGTACCGTGGTCACTGAGGTGCAGATGTAATCCAATTGTTGAAGCATTGTGTATGTTTGTCTTTATCTCTCATTGTTCTCTCAGAAACATCCTATTTGTAAATATTCCTATCGAGAACTGACCAAAAGTCTATTGTTAAAAAAAACCAATAGGGAACTGTAAAAATTACAACTTACGTAAAAATTTACTCATTTTAACCAATATTTAAGAAAGAAGAGATATTGTATTAGATTTTTGAATGAACTTCTTTTTAATTAAAATTACAGTTTCCCTGAAATTGGTTCATTGGTTTAGCACACCGCCTTCCTTGCGAACGTTGCGGGTTCGATTCCTCGCGCAGTATAACCCCCCTCCGATCGATCCCCCCTCCAATTCAAACGGGGATCGAAATTATGACGGCCTGAGCCGAGGTTCAAACCCTTAGTGGTGTCCTCAGACTAAAGTCGTATCCGTCAGGCAGGAGTTGGCCTTCAGCCGCTCCATAAGTCCTTCCGCGTGTTTGGAGTGCCATCTGCACTCGCCCCCTAACGTCCGGTGAAGCTATAAAGGCCAGCTGCGGCCAACAGCATTAGAGTAGTCCGAAAAACAAAAAAAAACAGTACAACCAGTTGTCTTGTACCCATAAAACGAGCTCTCCTTAACTTGGGACTAGATGGCGCTGTGTGAATTGTCCAGGATTATTATTATTATTACTATTAGTTGGTAATGTTTTCAGATAAATGAAAAGAAGTTTTCTCATTGTCCAGGATCATTATTATTATTATTATTACTACTAGTCGGTAATGTTTTCAGACAGTTTCTGTTCTCTCATCTCTGTCGAGAATTATTTAATTCGTTACAAACCTTATTTGTAAGGATACTTTGCTTTGAATTTCATTAACTACAGAACACTGAATGCAGACGTCTGCTTCACACTGCGCTGATTTTTTTATTATTTACTTTCTTCTCAAGCCTACAAGTACATTATGTTAATCTGGGCACCTCAATTTGGCTCCCGAAGAAGCCACCTACATAATTGATGGAGCGAGCATTCTTCTGCGAATTCCTCGAATGAATTTGTTATAAGAGCGAAATGAGATTCGCTTATTACGAAATCCTGTTCGTGTTTACTATATTTACGTTTATTGTTTTACTGTACTTATCCAATAAAGTACAGTAAAACAATAAACGTAAATAAAGTTGCATTAAAGTTTGTTAGATACTTGTTGCATGTATTTAGGAGATACTTGCTGCTTAATTTTATATATTTACCGTTTATATGTATGTAGTATGTTATGTTATTAATTTGTAATGTTATTACCATTATTATTGTTACGACTTTTTCTCTTTCCTTTTGTCTTTTCTCCTCTACCTAAAGGTTGTCTGGAAGAGTTTCCATAAGCGATTAGATCTCCCTATTGCTCTGTTAATTTAGGTTTCTGTAATTTATCTGGCGCAATAAGGAATATATTAATAAATAAACAAAAATTATAATTGGGAGATTATTTTTCTGTAACCAGTATGGTCACGAGCTGCTAGTTTTTTAATGGATGGTAATGTATGGTGGTGGTATACGCTGGTAGGGTGATAGAATGAGTATGAGCTCTGGTCAGTTAGCCCATGGTGGCGAAATCACATAGAACTACGATGGTTTGCCGGGTATGTGTATGTGGAGGTCAACCAGGTATGGTTGCTAGCAATGGGATTATTAGTAATGTGGACTAATGATCCCATTGCTAGCAATGTACCATGTCAGATCGACCTCCACGCGGTTCCACCTGGACACCATCGTGATACATTCCCGGCGAATTCGTCACGTTGGGCTAACTGATCTGACTTCATGTTCATCCTATCATCCTCCACTGGTGCCCCGCCAGCGTAAACCATTAGCGCAGGCGGGAGCTCCATTCCATTATAATCCTTAAAAAAAAATGGGATTATTAGAGGTGAAAGGGGATTATTAGTAATGGGCACTAATTACTCCAGCTAGCAATGTCAGGTTGCCTTCCATGCGAATGCCTTGCAGACCATCGTGATAAATTCCTGTGAATTTGCTATAATGGGGTAACTGACCCAACCTCACGTTCATATTATCGTCTTCCACAGGTATCCCGCCAGTGGAAGCCATTAACTCATTTAGAGCACCAGTCCATAGTCAATAAAAAAATGGGTTTATTAGTACACATTACTAACAACAGATTGACCGATTTGAATGTGGTTTTTCTGTTTGTATAACATCTTTAGTCCTAATTTGATTAAGATTAGTTCGACCGTTTAGCCGTGAAAAGGTTACAAAGAAACAAATAGATACATAGACACGCTTTTGCATTTATTTACTATTAGAATGAAAATCTCAAACATAAATGTAATAATAGATACTCAACAAGTAAGTATAATATTTGTCTGTTACTGTTTCAAATAATTCTAACGTGTATTCTACAGCAACTTGTTACACTCCAATTTTTGATACATTTGGGAATTCCTAGCGACATCTATTGACAGACTGTAATAAATTCGAGCGCCATCTATCGGTACATACAATCTTATATTTATCCTTTGCTTTATTCATTTAGCGCCATCTGTTGAAGTACTTTAGACTTAAAATGCATAACAGAATCAAAGGTTTAGAATATGTCCGATAGATGGCAATACTGTTATATATATGATTACTAAAATGTATTTGAATTATTTATTATTTATATCGTTTTACCTATTTTTTAATAATAATAATTTAAATTACTTACTATTGTTCAATTTTTGGTCAAATAAACAACAGACACGTAAACACCATTAGCAATATCGTATTGTTTCATTACTTTCAGATTCTTATTAGTCATACAGTACTTTTTCATTATTTTCACTCGAACTAAAAAAATTGTCCCAGATTTGGAATTAATAAAAAAAAAATTAAGCTTCGCCATGACAGTGTTGTACACTGCCGTGACCAGGATTCGAACCTGGGTTACTACGGCCACAACGTAGGGTCCTAACCACTAGACGATCACGGCTATCGAAGCTATAATAAACCGGGCGAAATAGTGGATCCCATTCTATACAGCAATATAATGAGATAAATATATAAATTGTATATGTACAGAAAATATATTTTAATGAGAATCAATGGTATGAATGAGAAGATAATAAAAAAATGTTTCAATGAGACCTGCAAATATATATTATTTTTAGTAATAAATAAATGCATATTACATTATCAGATAATCTAGGTAGATAATTGCCAAAATCGTAACGATTTTGGCAATTATCTTTCTTTTTATTAATAACCTCTATAAATGTATGGTCAACTGAAATATATTTTAATTTTTTTTTTCAATGGGGATAATGGTACTATATTTCATCCACTGTGTTAACGGGATACGTTTGCAGTGAAGGATGATAGGATGAACATAAGGTTAGGTCACTTAACCTATAGTCACGCATTAGGATTTACCACGATGCTTTCGTCGATGCCGCATGGAGATAAAATGCTAGCAATTGGGTTACTACTTCACATTACTAACAGTCCTTAAAATTGATTTTGTAGAAAAGTGTGGCTGAGTTGGTTAAGGTGTCGGAGAACCAATGGAGTAAGAAGGATAAACTCCCAATTCATTTGTCCATTATGACGATTTCACCGGAATTAACCATGGTAGTTTCCAAGAGACATCATATGGAGGTAAATTTGTTACATTGCTGCCGAAGTACCCACTATTGCCAATTCCAAACAATCACATTTACTAACCCTTTATATCTGGCATCTTATCAGAATGCCATCAATTTGAAAGATATCCATTCAAAGGCGCTCTCACCGATTCATCCAGACAGGTCAATATAAAATAAACAATATCATAAACAATCACAGCTTACTTAAATTCAAACACATCTTTTCACAAGACACATAAATCAGACGGTCGTTCTCCTGTGAAACCAGAATGCCAATCATATAACCAGATTACACGTTTAGCGAATGTTAAACCATTGAATTTGGACAATATGGGTACAAGTACATTCATAAAAGCACTTCTGCTCACCCCTCACGCGAATCAGTTGGCGCAAACTAGCCGTGAACGCGCGAATCAAGTTCCTTTAATGTAAATTAGGACTAGGTAACCGACCGCGCGTCCGCGAATTGAGTATTATTTTTTTAACAAAATATAACTGCAGAATATTAGAACTATGTGTAATTAAAATTAAAAAGAAAAAAAAATACGCAAATTAGAAATTATTATTATAAATACGTGATTTTTTAGTCATTTCGTCTGTGTCACATTTCCACGTATTTTCAACATCATTCATTGATACTCGGCTCCTATTAGAGAGATAAATGAGCTGTCCAATTGAAATATAGAGTTTAGAAATTGAATACACTACTTCCAGAGAATTCGGCGTTCAATAAAAAAAAAACTCAGCTTTATAGTATTAGAATAAATTGTACTATTTTGACATACCCTTTTTTTTCTGTGCAACAACTTTCCTGATAAAATTTGTATGAGACTAACACTAGAATTAATACAAAAAATCGGTTTAACGTTGGCGTAGACATCTCATAAAATGAACAGAAAAATACTATCTAATTGAGAAGTTAGTTTTATTGCTTACCTTTTACCTGCGGCTTCGCTCGCATTGAATCCATTAAATAACTTCATTACAGGCTGCTAGATAGCGCTGAAATTGATTATTTTGTGTTTAAAAAAAATGTATATTCTAATAGCTCAAAGAACATATGTACAAAACTTCATGATGATCGGTTCAGTAGTTTTTGCGTGAAAGCGTAACAAATATCCCTACTTACACATTTATAATATTAGTAAGGATTTAGATCAGCAAACAGTTACACACTGTACACCTTGAAGCTATTTTGTAATATTTTTATATAGCGAATGTATCACCCACTACGTTAACCACTAATTACTATAATTATATTATGCTTAAGGTATGTTAGAGAAATCATGCGTTACTTGTTAACTAGAATTATTACTTCTATTAATACTAATTTGAATTTACAATACAAGGACAACTAAAAAAAATTAAATACTAAACAGTAAGTAGTTGTATGGTTTAAACTTACCATTTCTTTTTATATAAATCATAGGTTTTCAACTTGGGGCTCAAAAGTTGTGACTTTCAGAGGGGCAGTACAAGACCTAGAGAAAATTAATTGTTCACATTTAAAATGTATTACTGTCAGAAATAGGATAGGTGTATATCCCGTCTTACTAGCTAAATGTAAATTGGACTCTATTCTCTGCATTTAGCGTCTCATCTGTGCCCTTTCGGCTCTCCGAGACTACTAAAGTAGCCAGCCAAGTTCCTCCCGCAGGAGCCTCCTGGTCGTACCGAGGATTTGTGTACGGCGTGTGGCAATCTCACTAGCTATATATACTGTTTAATTACATCTTTAAATATAATTGTGGCAATTGCTGTTTGAGATTCGCGACAGATGTTATGTAAAAATAAAATTAATGGTCTCTCTGGAAATAGAAATAGAAATAATCTTTATTCAAATAAACTTAATATAAGCACTTTTGAATAGTCAAGTTTTTTTATTCTACCGCTTATTCGGAATGCAGATTCAACACAAGAAGAATAAGTAAGAAACTTGGGTGTTGCTCTTTTAAATAAAAAAAATAACTCGAAATGAATGCAGAATAAAATTGAGAACCTATGATATAAATGACCAGTCGATTAAAGCAATCATTCATGTTAAGTTAGCGCATCAAGTTTTTGTAAAAAAACTTGCGGTTCGACATGTATAATCTTGCGTATAACGGTATTGTATTCTTATACAAGCTGACTGGACGAGATGATTAGTGGCCTAGCCTAGTTGATTCATTTTTTATTCTATTTTATCTTCAGTTTATCTCCGACATACCGTACCCAGCGTCTTTTTATCAGCGCATTGCTAATTGCTCTTTAGATTATTTTCTTTAAAGCTTTTTTAGATTTCAGTAACATAACAACCACATGATAGTAATTGGCAACAGTTGCTATATACGTGAACAGCGCCATGATCATCACGTCATCATGTAACGACCGTGCTATCAGTCAAGCGTTGCCATTCCACCCTTCAAACGAAATATAGCTTACAAAACAAGATCGTTAGCTACTTTAATGGTACAATATGTGAGACGGAGCAAATTTTTCTAAAAGATAAATTACTCATGTATAAAATAACTCCTAACTTAATTCAATATTGTCATTGCTATAGTGCTCGTTGGTGGTAGTGCTTGTGCACCATTCTTTTTATAAATAGGTATTGTATTATATTGATACCTCTTTTATTTATATATCACTTTTGATCTTTTTGTGAGCCCTCTTGGGAATTATATTTTCTTTGTATATCACATTTGACTTGTTTGTGAGCCCTCTTAGGAATTATAGTATGTATAGAATTATTACAGTTTTTAATAAGTACTTGTGGTGTTCCTGCTCCAGTCACAGCGCTGAAAGGATTGTCCACTGCGTTACCCTGTCCAGCTGTTTCCAGGTGCGCCGCGTTCCATTATTCATGTAATTTCATTATAATTGTAACAACTGAAACACATCTAAATATTTGATCGGTTGATTGATTCTCCGCTTTTGTTATTAAGGATTATCGTGTCTACATATAGTTTTCTGTTTCATGAGCAGAAATGTTTAGACTTAAATATTTGTAATAATTGAAATAATTCAATTAACAAATAAATATGACTGGAATATCATAAATAACATTTTGATAATTCGTGTTAAAAATTTGTGTCATTCTGAATTTACCTATTGACTTAAAACTATATTTCCTCATACGTGTTTGTCTTCAACAAAATGACTGTATATGCTATTTATATTTAGTGCGAATAAAATGGATATTATCTATATCAGATTATATATTTTTATATTTACAGATTAAATATAAAAACATACGTACGTATAGATGTCTCTGATAGTAACCGTATCGTATTAATCATAATTAATGACTCAATAGGAAAACATATTAATTAATAGTATTACATTTATTTTTGTTTGGAGTTTAACTTGTAAAATGTGTTGTGTTCCTGATAAAAGAATCACAATATTTTATTTTATTCTTAAAAATATAATTTTTACTAAATTAAATGTCACATACCCATTTTTCTGTTGCGGTAGCCAGCATCCATATATCTCGAGGTGTTCAAAATATCTTGTTTGTTTCGGTCTAATGCATTCCTGGATTGTTGCTATTACCAGTTGTTTAACTGCTTATTACACACTTCAATGTCAGAGGGGTGTGTCGAATAAACATCGTTGTAATTTATGAGGTACGAGTATCATATAGAATTCATATGTACCTACTATATTATCTGTAATATGTTTGATTATAATTAAATTTATATGAAAAAACAGTAATGTATACATACTAACTTACATATATAATATATATAGGCTTGCTATATACAAACAAATATACGGCTCATATAAATATCATGAATTTTGTGTAATAATAATCAATTATTGTTTAATTTATAATGCAAAAGCCATTAAATATTTATTAAAAATAAAATTCATATTTTAAAATTAGACCGTGAAAATGTTGAGCTCCAAGTTAAATTTAATTGCATTATTTTACAACCAAATGCTTTAAATATTTTATTGTATATTTTTGTTGAAAATACATATACATCGTGATTTTAAGTATTAATATCATTACATAGTATAAAACAAAGTCGCTGTTGCTGTCTGTTCTTCCCTATGTATGCTTAAATCTTTAAAATTACGCAACGGATTTTGAAGCGGATTTTTTGAGCAGATATAGTGATTCATGAGGAAGGTTTATATATGTACATAGTATATACCCGTTTAAAATCGGGGTGGGTAGCAAGTAAATTATATTTAACTAGTGTCACGGCTTCGCACGGATGTATCTATTACAAATCTTTGAAGTCTCTGCTTCTTCCATAGTATGACACGCATCTATTATGCGTATAAATCTTCCTCTTAAATCACTCTATATATTCCTAAAAACTGCATTAATATCCGTTGCGTAATTTAAAAGATATAAGCGAACAGACAGCAGCGATGACTATGTTATACTATGTAAAGATACTTTGGAAATTCCCTAAAATAATTCTAATTCAAGTCAGTAATCCAGTATGTATCGAATAAAACATAGTAATCCCGCTGCATCATCCCTCACATTATTCAGGGTAATAATGCAGTGTCCCTTGCGGCTCTGTTTTTTTTCTAACGGTAACAAAAATCGGGTCTGCGTAATAATCCTTTACGCGTCACTACCGTTGTAGCTGTAAGCTCTCCCAGACAATAGGTGAGTTTGGGTATTGTTTTGTTTGATCCTTCCAATGTTGATCAGTACTGGCAACTGTTATGTATTAGGTTTCCCGATCATCTGTCTTATCTATTTCTGCTATAACACAGTTTGCTTCGCGAATTGTATGAGTCTTGTATGAGTATTGTATGAGTCTTGTATGAGTATTGTATGAGTATTGTATGAGTCTTGTATGAGTATTGTATGAGTCATGTTATGTCAGGCCTCATTTATGGCATGGCATTATATTAGATTTTTGCCCGCCTGGGCTAACAGTTTGATTCTGAGACTGACTTTTTACAAAGTCTACTTCTGTAAAGGGCTAACAATCGAGGGATCCAGGCACTTTAGAATATAATTTACATAATCATGTACAAACATATTTGAAAAGAATACGAACAACGTTTCTTGTCAGTTCTTCTCATTTCGAAAGCATTCCGAACTGACTGTAGATTTGACATATTATAAGACCTACACGAATAAAGATATTTTGAAGTGATTTGATTTCTATAAAAACTAGCTTAAAATCAATCAATTTAATATACTTTATTTATGAACCTGGGTAAATATTTGCCCTGTTCTGATTGCGATACTGTGCTACAAACATTTCAGTTTAATGTTTGTTTAACGTTATTTGTCAATAAACTCTATGGATTCACTGCAAATATAGATTAGTTTGATCGATTATTCCACATAATGTTTATTATGTGTCATTTTGACGTACACGTTGGTCTAGCGGTTTACTTCCGATGGTCCCGGGTTCGATTCCTAGGTGCAAACATTTGTATTCATGAGTATAGTTTGTATCGGTCTGTCTGTTTTCTGTGTACCTATACAAAAATAAGATTTAAGTATTTATATCAGTTGTCTACCCTTAACACAAGCTCTGCTTACCGTGGGACTAGACGGCGCTACGTTAATTTCCAGAGTTATTTATATTTATAATAATATAAACATTTTCTTACTAGTTTAATGAGAATGTTTATTAGAGTAGATTTTGTTGCACTGCATATAAAAATTAATATAATATTTATTGTTATATTTTTACGTATATATGTATGAAGCATAGTAAAAAAATATCTACGTAGGAAATTAAAAAGCATATACGATAGAAATATAGGAAATGTAAATTATCATGTGACACTTTGTTTATAATTATCATATATTAGTCCATTTTTTTATCGTAATTGAATTGAGTACAGTTATTATTTACGCATAGCCTTTAATCAATATATAAAATCTGCCAATAAGCATTATTGACAGTTTAAAACAGTATATTAGTTGCTAGAAGTACGAAGGTATTACGATTTCCAGGTGTTAGTAGTTTCTGATAAGGAAATGTCAATAATGATTAGTAAGTCAATTGATATTGGAAAATGATCCGGTGAAATCAGCATCTGATTGGATTACTATTTATAATTTATTTACTAGCATTTTATTTTGATTTATTTATACATATAAGTCCATTTCACACATCTCACACACGCCAATTGCAGTGGAATTAATCAAAATATTATAAATCTATCAAGTAGTATATAAATAAAATGCAAATAACCATCCATCTGGATGGATATCCATACTCACAAACTTTCATATTTATAATATTAGTTTTTCCTTTTTTACCTTGAAACTAATCTTTGACTTCAACGCCACTTTTAACGTGAACAGGTAAACTGATACCATTTTACTATATCAACTGTAACACCCAAAACCCACAAATTTAGGGTAAATTTTCAAAATGATTTCGTTACAATATTTACGAGTTTACACCGATACGATATCAGGCGAGTAACAATTGAATTCACCAACCCCTGGTTTATTTTTGTGATTTAGCAAATCAAATAAACTGAATCTCAAACAATATCGTTCTATTTTCCACCTTATCTCTTCATATTAAGGATGTTTGATTCTATTTTTTTTTTCTATCTAAATAGCTCAAATAATATTTCGACGTTTAAGTATAAGGGCGTTATAAAAGATATGTTTTCGGAAACAAGAGAAGCTTCTATACATTTTGATGAGATGACAGTATTCTGTGAAGATGCTTTTGTTGATATAATGATGGGAATAAACTATAAAAATCTATTTGAACAATCTTACAAACATTGGAAAGTTAAACAGGAGTTTCTGCTCTTTTTGTTACACAAAATCTCAGGCATAGGTACCGAACCAAAATGGAATCTGTTGTGAAAGTTTAAATTATATATGTAATCCAATTCCTACATTATTGATTCTAAAGAGTTTAATTAAAAAGAATGAATAAGGCAAAATGTTAACTGTTCAAGTATAAGTAAACATATATTAAAATTAGTAGCATATATTATATAAAGTACAATAATCGTCAGAATAATATAATATTCCACCAAAATTTTAAGTTACTAACACAATTAAGTCTAGTAATGCACATTCATCGTAATAAAAATACGTTTAAAGTGTCATAATTTTAATGATATCGTAATATTGACACAATTATTATTTTTAATAATAAAAACATTAAAGTAGTTAATACCGCTGAAAAAGAGAATAATCTTATCTAAATATAACAGAATCGTTTAAAAGAAGAATTGTTGGTAATTTGAATCAGAGAATCATAATAGTAATCTACTACAGTGCAGTCATTCTGAATAATGAATGTCATATGAATCAGTCATATGAATATACTGTACTCTCTACATCGATTTTTTTTCTTTAACTTGTTCAACCGTCATTAAAAGCGTATTTTCACTTTCTGTATTTTGATTGACATACCGTGCTTGCTTGTCAAGCACTGCAAATTCTGACGTGACAGTAATAAGAAAGGGTTCAACCCCTGGGTCAACAATAACTTCATAATAATATTACCTTAGGCCAAAACGTTTAACTGTAATATTTTGTACATGAGAAAGTCGTTTATAAGCTACTTTATCAAGATCGGCTATGGAAATCAAAGACGCATTAGCTACTATAATAGAATTATCGATAGACATATCTGCCTTTGTTCAAGGTTAGATATTCGCTTTGTTATAGATATGCAACTATGTAGTAGGTCGATGGTTTTGAAATTAGATCAAATGATAAACTTATATTACATTGTAACATATTGTAATGTTTTACCGTCCTGTGACAATTTGGAATTCATCTTTTCCTTTTCTTTAAACGCTAACGAATCAGTCCTTTTGCAATAATATAGTATGAGTAACCTATTTATGTTTACGTAGTATAATCGGACTGGTTTGTATATTATGTTTACATTTTTGCTTCTCCTATTTTCTGATTTTCCTAGATTATAAAATATTATGAATGCGAGTGTTGTCTGGTTTTCTAGTATCTTTGACGACTAAACGGATGAATGGATTTTAACGAAATTTTATATGGAGATACAATCCAACATCCACAAGGATATATATAAGTTATGTTTTATGCCAAAAAAGCAACTATGTTGCGGATATCAGTCATTAAAAAACTGTAACGGTTATAATTATCTACTTTACTTTAATAAAAATAATTAATTTAAATGTGTATTTGTACACAGTAACCGTATTGTATAAAATTGGACAATAAACACTTCCCAAGAACTTGATGAGAAATTCTAAAAATACTAAAAAAATTATTGTTCCTTCAGCACTGAGACGTTGCGTTAACATCAGAAACCGGTTTTGCAACGCGGAAGCTCTGTCTCACGACGATTATTCCAGTTTTCGAGAATATCCGTGGCCATGAAAGCTTTGACCCACAGCTGTCAGGTCAACTAAGATTTCAAAGTTTTGTATTCACCGGTAGGAGCCATTGTTGTTCCTACAGACTGTGCCGTTGCAACTTCATTTTGTGCATAATTCTTCAAAACTATTGTTAGAATTCCGTCATTTCTTGACATGTTATGATGTGTATCGTTCTCGGTACACCGGCTTCTTTATCTTTATAGAAAACTGTTGTTTATTGTGTATTATTTTCTTGACATATTATATATTTATAATAATAATATTGGTTATCTCTTACATTTGACAAATCTAAAATTTAGCTCAACTCAAATTAAACTACTTCTATATTCATGTTATTTTGAAATTATAATTTTTAGAATACTTTGTTATTTGTTGTTATTTAGATTCATTCTCGGGTAACAAATTATAAATTGTACACAAAATCTATGTATTTCAACATACATTTGAGTCATTACAATATGTTGATCTTGTTCTTTGCAAGTTTCAATATTTTGCAAATACAATATGGTATCTCGCTTACTTTCTCTGTATAAGTCCTATTGTGTCATTTCTTAAATTAGTTAAACGACCCGTAACCAAATTTTAGAAGCGCGAAATTATACTATACCCACAGTTAACCATACGTTTTGTATGATTTATTGAGTGCATATAATTGAAATGCGGCGTTACGGCTCATAAATTTGTTTAACACCCTTGATAGAGAAGAGCTAGGAGTAAAATCGTCATTGATAACGCGTTCTATTGTCGAAATGCGTACGCGCATGCCGTGGAACTAACGTACCTATATTTTAGACAGATTTATAGCATCTTTTGTTTTGAGAATTTTGTCTATCTTCTTTTCTGTTTAATTTGATGGTATAATATGTGTATGAGTATGTATTAGGATAAAAATCAACTTAATTTTAATATCGATGCAAAGTTAATATTTGGTATGGGACATTTTTGTTACAGTATCCAGTATAGTCAGGAGATAGGTAATTAGTATACAATTTATTTTAAGATAATATGTTTTTAATTAGAATTTCCCAAAAAAGTAAGATGATTCTAAAGTTTCCGAATCTATTTGGTAATATTTAGGCTCAGATCAAATTAATTTTCTACATATAGTTTTCTCAATATCTTCATAGAATTCTATAAATATTATAGAAACTTGATATAACGCAGTCATAGGGAACAGTATCAGCGGTGCAGTAATAATGTATACTCTAATAGATTTTCTTGATAATCAAATATACTTTACAGAAGTATTCTCGTATGCTTTTACGATACGCCCTCCCCATACTGGGTGTCACCCTTGCCAAATCTCCTCCAATAGCCGTGTCCTTAATGGAATCTTTATCTTTAGACCGAGGGGTCGTGTCTCTGGTTGAATTACAAAAAAAAGAACAGAGAACACGAGGGTTGCAATTTTGATGTTAACAATTCTGCTCCAATTGACTAAAGGGTCCACAGATCCACAGATTTCTTTTTTTTTGGATGGGTGATTTTTTGGAAATTTAGAACGCTATTTTACGATTTATTTCTATTTTTGAAAATTTTACTAAACTATTTTAACGAACACCGTAACACAGTAACGCAAAACGTTGCTGAATGTATGTATCTAGTCTCGTCTAGCTTTTTGATACTATCAATAATTGTCTTAAGGGGTATCGTGGGAGGATATGTAAAACAAGGTATATATTTTATATTTAATTTAATTATTACTTTAACGTCCGCTCAAATAGGTTGAAGCTGAAAATCAATGTTTTATTCTCTGAAAAATGTTTTACGCTTAGCTTAGACCTTTTTGTATAGCTGAGGATCACACATAATGACACAAATTTGTAAACGTTATGTCGTACTATGTATTGTCTATATTTATGAACATGTAATTGTGTGTGATTAGTAACAATCAAATAGACTATATATCTATCTATTTATCTAACAAAAAATCTAAATTTCCATTTTAGACATTTTAGCGACTTCTTATCTATGTATATAATCTTTTTTACACCTGCTATGTAATATACAATTAATTTGGTCTTGTAATATGAAGCTACAAAACTATCTTCGAGTCTAGTACTGTGCTGTACTTACCAATTTAGACTTTCACACTATTATAACTCTTTCAGTACATTCGATAAATTTGAATAATTGTCTTGAAATATTATATCTTAGCTTAAAACATTGAATGTAGTATTAACCCCCATCTTTATACTAACAACGAAATTGTATTGTTTTCTTTCTGCGTACCTTGTTTTATTTTTTAGTACATTCACACGAATAATATGTGACTTGTCTCATTCACCTTCAAGTGTTGTATTACAAAAGGATTGTCTGACTCAATTAGCTAGAGTTTGAGACTTGAAATTTTAATGCCCACAGTCATTTTGTTTATTTAGACCATTGTGTCTAGTTTACAAAAAAAATATTACCCCTTAATGATATTACATATTCTGTGCCCTTGGCTTAAGTTTGGAGACCTTATGCATGTTGTATTGTTCGTTAAACGTAAAGATGTGTAAGGATTACAGCTTAAATGCACTTTAATTGGGTCCCTGCTGATCTTGAAGAATTTGCACGCTTTTTTCGTCTTCGGTCATGTCAATTGTGGATACGTCATGCTGGTGCTGAGATGTCAATTTGAATGATTGGAAATCTTTTGCCATTTACCGCGGATTAAAGCAGCATAATGGTTTGTCTGTGACTTGACTTCGGGTAACTTTTTTAAAAAAGTTTTATTGAATGGTATTCAAATGAAAATTGATCATTTCGTTACCGTTACCTGGTGACTGGCTCTTCAATTTATTTAATTCAACAGTTCATGATTACCGTGAAATAAATTACAGATTTATAACACTCTATCATTTACCTCCTTATATTTTTTTTATAAGTTTAAAAATGGAATGGAATTATATATTGTGAGGGCATTTTTAATACCACTTTTTCAAAAAATTCGAATTTAAAATTTTTAGTTATTATATTAATTGAATATTATGAACGGTTGAGTTTGAAAAATAAAGATTAAATTTAGAATTTCAAAAAAAAGAACGTTAAACGAAAAGAATACCAGTACTATTAAAAGCACACACTAAAAGCCATTTACTGTACGAATATTTAGGAATATACTCTGGACTCATAATCATTAATCTAAATCCCGCCAATCTTTATTGTGCGAAGTGACGTAAGTGGTTCAAAATGTTCAATGTTACGTGCACATTTCGACACGTTCATATCATTAATATCGTTGTATACCCCATAAAATCATTTTTTCGTGCTATTTGCCGGAAATTTGACGTATTTTAGCGTTAATTCTCGCGACCGTTTTGCACAGTCACGTATGTATAATTTTTTATTTCTTAGAAATACTTGGAACGCTATATTTTTAGTGAAGCGTTTTTTACTTCAAATCGATACAGTTTTCAATTGTTACATTAAAGTGTAGTTTTTATATGAGTATAGTAATTGTTGTTTTTAAATACCCATTCCACATACCATTTGGATTCATGTGTTTGATATCATTAGTTCGTGAGAAAATTGAAATATACATCAATATTATGCTCTTAATTCTAATTGTATCTGTATGTTTAACAAACATTATCAACTATGTAGTTCTACACTACACTATACACTGTTTTGGGAGCTGAAATGGTAATAATTATTTTTCTATATTCATATCTCTATAAATACATCAGTGCAAGAACGAAAGAAGAAATGATACCCGTCGAAATAATGTCGCATTCAGGCTAAGTAACAATTGGCTTTAATTGCATTATTAACTATAACTCAAAATCTACTAGCTAGATCTTTATGACAACAAAAGAGATGAACTAGCTTTCAATTCAAAAAGGAATTATCAAAATATATAATACATAGTTAAAGTTTAAGTTAACACAAACGTAATAAACAGAAGATTTGAGGATATTGTTCTTTTTTTGAAATTGGGGCAGCAATATTAGGCAAATTTTTCTTATTATCAAGAGAGTTTTATGTTCATCAGTGAATTGATAAAAAAATATTGCCCTTTACAACCTTGAAATCTATATACTATTTATATATATATATATATATATATATATATATATACCTACTAGCTGTGCTTGCGGTTTCACCAGCGTTAAATTTATAACCTATATATTTTAATGTATAAGCTATATTACTGTAAGTTTCATCAAAATCCGTTCAGTAGTTTTTGCGTGAAAGAGTAACAAATATCCATCCATACTCACAAACTTTAGCGTTTATAATATTAGTAAGATATATACTAAATAGATATACCTATCTATATACCTATCTATAAGGGCCCAACGAGTCTGGTCCTAATAAAAAAAATGTAAATGCACAGTTACTGGATAAATTAATCTGATTAATCGCAAGTTATCGATTGCTGTTATTATGAAACGGTTTATCCAGAGATAATTATAGGGTCTTATGGTCCGTGCATAAACGTAGTTATACAGCCAGTGATGCCAGATTGTGAGTTTTCTACCCAAATATGAGGGATATTTCGATGATGTAGAGAAATTTAAGAGAGAGGAATATGTACGGGGAGAAAATATTACGTTTTAGAGGGGTTTCGTATAAAGCTACAAAAATTGAAAATTGGAACACACTGTTTAAAAAGGTCATCTGTTTCACAACCTACGCGATTTAAAAATAAAGTTAGAAGTATAAAAAACTAGGACAAGCAGCCAAAAAAAGGTCGTCAGGATATACGTATAGGTACTTACGTCCTTTTTTGGCTGCTATATTGGAGGATTTTTTTCAAAAACTACAGTTTGGGGGATTTTAAGTAATAATAAGAAGAGATGCTTATAGTCGTTTAAACAGCACCGGTTTAAACGGCAAATTAATACGATAAATGAAGTTATTTTTTTTTAACTACGATGCTGGCTAAAAAGCATACGGTCCACTCGTATGCTTGTTGGTCATCACATCTCGAATTCAATATAAAATGTTATACCACGATGCTGGCATACAAGCATATGGCCCATCTAATAACACTGCCTGCAGCTAACAGGATAAAATAATATATAAAACTGCCAGTAATTCTCATTGTAAGTCTTAACATTTTGAATGATATTGGGGGGAATACATGATAGTGGCAACATTGCCTGCAGTGTGCCCATCCTCATTGCAGAGGTGTGCACGCATGCATGTACGTATCAGAGACGCGTGGATTGGTATCGATTTATTAAACGGCTCATCTGAGCGGATGGTAATCTACTCATGGCAGATTAAGTACGATAACTATTTTTTTTATACTACGATGGTGGCAAAACAAGTCCACTTGTATGCATGTTGGTCACCATACCTCGACTTCAATATAAAATATTGAATAGGTGCCTATTTAAATGTAGGTACTAGATTATTTATAAAAGAAGCTGAATATGATTTGTTTTTAAAATAAAATAAATGCGTTGAATTATTTATTAAAGAATAGAAAATCATTTATTCAAATAAACTTACATTGAAGCACTTTTGAATAGTCATTACATTTTTTAATCTACCGCTCGTTCGGAAAGCTGTCTCATCACAAGAAGAACGAGCAAGAAACTTGCGTGTTGCTCTTTTAAATAATTTTATTATTACTTTACATTTTTAAGTTTAAGTGTGTGAATACAAACCACCAATTAGCACTAATTCTATTAAATACTCAAATAGAAATAATATTGAATATATAACCAACTGGTTAAACAATTAATAAGAGGAAATCAGTCATAGTGATTAGAGCAGACCAGTCCCTACAAGCAGCACCCGTTCACGAGTATGACGGATGAGCCAGCCATCACTGCGCTCGACCATATTTTAGGGAGCCCAATGACCCGGCCCACCACGCCGCCACAAGTCTGGACATTTTAGTGAGCATGACTACTCAAAACACTAGACTACGTCAAAGCTACTTACAATTGCTATCTGATAGTTATAGTATTCACATTTTACATAAGAATGCATGCGGCAATCAATACAAAAACCGCTACGCTTTCATATTTCTAAAATCAATCAATTAAATCAAGAAAGCAATGAGAAAATTAAATTATTATATTAATTTTAAATAATCATAAATTTGGTTTACTCAGCGAAATATTGTTGTATGTAATGTACCGATGCATTTACAATGACGTTGATAATCGACAATGGCTCTGACTACCCTAGCAAAGAAATAATTAAATTAAATTAGCAAAAAATTGTAATCTTATATATAAAATTCTCGTGTCACAGTTTTCCTTCCCATACTCCTCCAAAACGGCTTGACCGATTCTCATGAAATTTTGTGAGCGTATTGAGTAGGTCTGAGAATCGGCCAAAATCTATTTTTCATCCCCCTAAATTTTTTTTTATTTATTTTAAGGCAAAACAACGTTTGCGGGACAGCTAGTATAGTGTATAAAATTATGACAAAATATCAAACCATCTGAGGTCTTTCATCAATAGTTTTCTACACGTTTATTGACGCTGTTTACCATTAAGCAAATAATCACTACGCTTGTACACCAGAGTCACAGAACAGTTACAGCATGTAGCAAAACCCTTAATTAAATATTCGAAATAAGTTTAAAAAAGATACAGTATATAGCACGAACCCTTTAATTCTTACCTTACCTTTAACTCTACTTAATTTTTTTTTAATACGAACTGTAACACTAACTCTTTAGATTCGAAAATAAAATATTAAAAAAAAATAGTGTGTTGCA
The DNA here is from genome assembly GCF_030625045.1 of Achroia grisella. Lineage (NCBI taxonomy): Eukaryota > Metazoa > Arthropoda > Insecta > Lepidoptera > Pyralidae > Achroia > Achroia grisella. The sequence continues at coordinate 713,169 of NW_026713016.1, forward strand.
CTAACCCTTTACATTCGAAATTTAAAAAACTAATATATTCCAAACCGCCGTCGGATTTCCGGCTAATCGATCCAAGAAGATGGCCGTCGACCCCATCCGCTGGCACTGTTTCGACCACAGTGCAGTAGGTGGTCGACGTGCACTTAGCGTGACAGTTTTAGCGGTTCAATGCTTTAGGAAGCACACGATATTATAATTACAACTTTATTGTTTTAAGTCCAAATTATAAGATTATAGCGGTGTTAAAATTAATCATTTTAAATGGCTTTTTACTGAGTTATCATTACATAGTATAAAACAAAGTAGCTATCGCTGTCTGTTCGTCCCTATGTCTGTTTAAATCTTTAAAACTACGCAACGGATTTTGCTGCGGTTTTTTTAATAGATAGAGTGATTCAAGAGGAAGGTTTACATGTATAATACATGTACACCCGTGCGAAAGAATAAAATATATCCAAAACCTCTATATTTGAGTACTTGTGCATTAAAATTTTAATATATAAATAAAAGATATAAAAGATTAAATTCAAAACAAAAGACATTAAATATTTCTATTTCTTGTGGATGAAATTTCTTTACCATGTATTCCTTTACACTTGCATATACTTGAAGCTATTTAAACTGACTAACTAAAAAGTAAGGGAATAATGCGTTTATTATTATAAAACTCATGCTGTTTGTTGATCATTCTACTTATCGTCTTATTTATGTAGATATTCTGCTTAATGTTAAATTTTAATATCAATTTTTCCTACTGAATACAAGCAATATGTGATTTCAAGCATTTTATTATCCGTAAACCACTGCCGCTTATCATTTGCAGACCTTAAGAAGTTGCTATATCGTCGCCATATGTTACATACAAAAGTGTTTCGTTTTAATAACTCACCCTTACGAACTTTAAATTTGTTTTTAATTGATTGTAATAACGTAACTAATTATGATTGATGGACGATACAAATGTGACTATGACCAAGGTACAAATAAAACCTGTTTATAAATAAAATATAAATTGTTCTCAATATTTTTAAAAACCATTATGATAATAATCCTTGACAATTATTACCTCTTGAACTGCCCAAGAGGATAAGCTGGCTTTTTGGCGCCAAATAATATTCAATAATATTGTCATATTCTATATTTAAAAATAATTGCATTCCAAATTTAAATTAAACAGCCAAGCAAAATTAAACCTTCGTTGACAAGCTCAGGTTCATTTAGAACAAAATAAATTTTGAATTAAAGTATGTATGTATGTATATCTTTTAGTATCGTTCGATATTTAAAAAATATTACAATAAAAAAATAAAAGAAACTGCCAGTGCTGGAGTGCAAATCTTTGCGGAAATTGTCAGGTTTGCGCCACTTAGAACAAAAAGCAAAAAATTTTTTTTTTTTAACAATTGTTATTGATAAGCAATTGTTTAAACAAATTATGAAGAATCCCCATGAAACTTGCGTGCTGTTCTTTTAAATAAACGTTGTTCTAAGTAAATACACATTGATAAGGTATCCTATCCCAAGGCATTCCCATATATGTACTTTATAATGGGTGTTCTCTATCAGTCAACCTATATTTTTAGTCTCTTTTCCTCTTTCTGTATTTTTATGGTAGCTCTCGAATACCAACTAATTTCAAATCTACAGGTAACATAAAAATTGAATATGCAAACCGCATAAACAATTGCATTTGCATACTGTAACGCTCGTCACAGATGATAACAAAGGTAATTGTGGCGAAATGGAAAGTCTAGACGTTTTCACTTTTACCATAGATTTATATTAGCTGTCAGTAGTAAAGAAAGTTCGAGAAGGACGTTTAACTATTGCTATTATATTCCGACTCACGAATATGTTTTTGTAATTAATTATTAATTTTTAATGTTCAAATAAACTAGTTAATCATAGTCGTAAGTGTAAGTCGAAATTTATACGTTTTTATATATAATAGATAAACTTAAAAATAGTAAAAATCAAAATCAGATCACTTATATATGTAAAATAAAGATTATTATTGTAATTATATTATGTAGGACATTTTATACGGTTTTGGAAATGAACTTTTTTGTATTATTATTTTGTCCCTATCGTCCAGTGCAGTACTTAATTAATTTCAATAATATAATTCATTTCTATAGGTCTAAATTCTTTGAATTAAAGAAAGCAATATTATAAGTGAGTAACATGGTTATTTTTCTTATAAAAAGAAAAATCCTAGAAAATATATCATTTTTAATATTGTTATAACATTTTCGCTAATTAATGTATTATTATATAATTATTCAGTTACAATTTTAGAGATTAAATGTAGTCTTTTAGACCTTGGTGGAGCTAGCAGTTTAGCACACCGCTTTATTTCCGTTGGTCGCTGATTCGATTCCTTCCTCGGTGCAATGATTCGATTTCATGAGTACGACTGTTTGTATCTGTCTGGGTGATTTCTATGCGTATTATGTATGTATTTACAAACATGTATATCAGTTGTCCAGTACAATAACAAGCTCTGCTTACCTCGAGACTTGATGGCGATGTGTTAATTGTCCAGTGTTTTTTTAAAGGCCTTTTTAACAGAAGCAATTCCAAGGCGAATCGCTAGTAATAAATAGATACATGTAAATAAAGGCAGATTCAGAAACATCTTAAAAGGTAAGTAAATATATATAAAGTAGATATATAAAAATTGTTGACACTTACCTCACGTCCGAAACCATAAAACACCCGTGTGAAACCCTTTAATCGATTTAACAATCGATAATCGTTATTAACAACGCCCGAACGATTCGCCGTCAATAAATAATCGATGCTGATCGATACCTCGTCGCAACCATCCAATCGTATCTAATTTTATTTTGAAGGATAACGGAAGAAAGGTGGATCGTAAATTGCGTTTAGTTTTGCCTCGTAAAGTAATCGGGCCCCGTTGTTAATGTTAGAAATTGTAACAAGGGAAAAGTTACGAGTTTTTTTTTACTATACTTTCTTTATGAAGTTGGCTTTGAATGCAACAAGGATGCTGTACAGGGGTGGTACAGTATCGAAGAAGGAATCTAAGATTTATATGATAGAGAGAAAACAAGTTCTGCTATGAAGAAGTCAAATTTGAAACGACTGCACCGTTTTGAAAATACTGTCACAGTTTGAAAGTTACATTATTTCAATTAATTAATTACCTCTGTGTCTCCCAAACCACGAAGTTGGCAAAATCATCCATCTCATTTGGTGGAAGCCATTTAAACTAAAAGAAGAAGAAGAAGAATTAATTACCTTTACAAAAAATAAAGTCTTGAGCTCACTCGAGCGAAACCGGGGCAGGATCAAGTATTTAAAAAAAAGACATGATTTTATATAACTTCAATTCACTTTAATGTCAAGGTAAAAGTAAATAAGTACATATGGCGGACTTAACATCTTACGGCATTTTCTACCAGTCAATCATAGGTTTTGCAGAAAAAGTTGTAGGCGGTGCAAATAGAATAAACAAGGAAAACAATATGTCTAAAAAAGTATATACAAAAAGCAAAATATATGTAAACACATAAATACACACACCGTCATTCAAAATGTATCATCATTGCCTTGCCTTTATCCCATTATTTGGGGTCGGCGCAGTATGTCATTCTCTTCCACTGCTCTCTATCGGTCGTCATATCTGAACATACTCTTCTTTTATTCATATCATCTTTCACACAATCCATCCATCTTTTCTTAGGGCGTCCCCTCCCTTTACATTCAAAATGTATAAAATACATAAACATGAAAATACCATATATGTGCCTAATAATCTTAATTATGCGTGGGATGGGAATGGGGAAGGACATTGGCTGTCTTTCTTCAGTTCTTCTCAACTGACGTAGATATTCAAACATTTACTCATTCAAAAATTTACTACCATCCAAGTAAATTTTGATAAAAATACTTGTTAGTGACAATAAACGACCTATATAATAATAATGATTATAATAATCTCAGGACAATTCACACAGCGCCATCTACACCTAAGTTAAGCTAGCTAAAGCTTGTGTTATGGGCACATAGATAACTGACTCAACATAGTTTCGATTCAAAAGAACTTACATAATAATCTCGCAGCGGTAATATACCGATATACGAGTACAAGTGTAATAAAGTAGCAATATATGCTATGTTTAAACAAATAAAACGAGCATCATAACATTTTATTACCCATATGTTTTCATTTTTCTATCAAAACATAATCTAAACATTAAAGTTTTATGAATGAAAGATAAATTTAAACATTCAGAATTAATAAACTATGCTAATATATAAATGTAGGTCGTAACCCAGAAAGGTGAGTAATGAAAACATGTATTTTCAATTCTTAATTAATCCATAGATTAGCACGCGTCATTGTTTAAGAATTTATGTTTTCAGATGTTTTTTAAACGTTGTTTTTAGTCCATTATAGAAAACAGTAGAGAAATGTTTCTGATTCTTCTTTATGTAAAATCCTATATCCGTTCTGGTAATTTAATCTAGCTACACGTCTTTCATTAAGATCATTTGAGGCGTTTAATTGTAAGAAATATTCAGACAAACATACTTTCCTATCCTTATCTTTTCCTTACTAATATTATAAATGCGAAAGTTACTCTGTCTGTCTGTCTGTCTCGCTTTCACGCCAAAACTACTGAACCGATTTAAATGAAATTTGGTACAGAAATAGTCTTGACCCTGAGAAAGGACATAGGCTGCGAATAAAGGGTGGTAAGGGGTTGAAAAGGGAGATGAAGGGTTCTATGGAAGTATCTTCATTTTTAAAACTAGTATCTTGAAACTTATTTAATTGTAACCCTTGAGGGTGTAAAAAATAGGGGATGAAAGTTTGTATAAAAAATAGTCATTTTTCAAGCTATAACGTGGAATATTTTTGCTTTGTCATTTTTGGGTTAGATTATTAAATATTTTTTCTATATTTGTTCAAGGTCGCTATAACACGCGGACGAAGTCGCGGGCACAGCTAGTCTATGATATTACAACAAGGCTCGAGCCTTCTTCCGTCTGTAATAGACGAATTTCCATACACATTTTCATCCCCTATTTTACTTAAGTTTAGTTTACTCCTTAAGGATAAAATTTTTACACTCGTTAAATATTATATTTATTAATATTGAATCTACAGTCTAAAGAATAGGTATTAAACTTGTAACTTCAAAAATGACGATATTTCCATACAACTTTTCATCTCTCCTTTCAACTACTTACAACCCTTTATTGCATTAAAAAATTGAGCTATGGCCTTTCTTAGTGTCTAAACTATCTGTGTACTAAATTTCATTTAAATCGATTCTGTAGTTTTGGCGTGCTAGCGAGGCAAACAGAGTTACGTTTATAATATTAGCGAGGATGTATGGATAATGTGTATATAATGTGTGTGTGTGTGATAGTGAGGTAAAAAGTAAAATATTAGCTGTAAACTCCAGAATAATAATTATTATTATTTATTTATTTGTCGGAATATAGTATGTACAATGGTCGGAATATAGTAAGTAAACCGACGACCTCGGTGGTCTAGCGGTCCAGCACACCGCTTTACGACCGATGGTCGCGGGTTCGATTCCTCGCACGGCACAAACATTTGTATTCATGAGTATGATTGTTTGTATCGGTCTGGTTGTTTTCTATGTGTAATAAGTATGTATTTACAAAAAAAATATCTATGTATCAGTATAAATATATATGTATATATGTATCAATTATCTAGTACCCATAACACAAGCTTCAGCTAGCTTAACTTAGGTCTAGATGGTGCTGTGTGAATTGTCCTGAGATTATTATTATAATAGTGATATAGTGATATAGTAGTAGTTTACAATTATATAATATAGGTTTCATCATATTCTGCTGTTTCCAGCGTACAAATATTCATTCAATACAAATTCACTGATATTGATTTTTCAAGTGTTAAAGTGAAACAAAACAACATAGCTTTCAACCCTCATCACTTTTGCGAATGAATAATTTCTCTGGTTGCATAATTTGAAGAGATGAGGGTCAGTCAGAACCGAAATCGGATTGTGAACAACGAATGGTGAACAAATTCTAACCACAGGTACCTTTGTACCATTTTATTTTCCCCGCAAAATGTATTACCTATAAATGTAGAATAAGGAATTAGGTTTGTGCTATTCTGTATCGAAATCTATTAAGACTTATAAATTAGGCCACCTAGAAACCTTGCCATAGTAATCTGTTATAATCGAGCGTGACGTCAGTAGAACGTCATTTGTTGCTTATTGTTTTATTTATTTATCAACAAAAGAAACTGCGAAATATCAAATGTAGGTACTGAATGTACACGAAACTTCGTCCGCGTGGATAGCATGCTAATTATAAAAAGCAAAGAATACAGTTTCATCGTTCTAACTTCAAAAATTACGAGTTTTTATCCTCTACTTTATGTAATGATAAAATTTCTACAAATTTTGAATGTCATATTTGTTTGTATTTAATCGACAACCTGAAATATAAATTTCATGCTACAAACTTTAAGAATAACGATACTTTCATTAACATTTCATCTCCCCTTACAACCCTTTTTTCACATTAAAAATTAAATTTAAATGTCGTTTCGTAGGGTCTAGACTATCTGTATACTAAATTCCATTTAAATCGGTTCAGTAGTTTCGCCGTGAAAGAGCGACAGACAGACAAACAGAGTTACTTTTGCCTTTATAATATTAGTAAGTATTAACATTTAATAAACTAATATAAGTACGTAATAGCTGAATAGCAATTCCATATTCAAAATATTTATAATCTGTTCTGAATATTGACGGCTTAAATTTAAATCAAAATATTTAATTATAATTTGAGATAGCCAAAGTGCTCTTAATTTATTGTAATTCGATTTTCAAAATATGAATATCGGTTGTGAATGTTACTGGCTTAATATTAATTAATGACATTTAATAATAATTTGCGATTTCCCAGCAGTTATTTAATTATAATTCGATATTTAAATTTAAAATATATTTATTGACTATTATGACTTTTATTTAATTAATCAGTTTTAATAATAATTGAAACTGATGATAAATCAATTTATCTTTACATAGTACAAAATGAGTTGCTTCGGCTGTCTCTTCATTTAGAACTTTTAAACTACGTAACGGATTTTTATGCAGTTTTTAGCAGTAGATTGAGGAGGAAGGTAAAATATGTATAATACATGTACCGAAGTTGGGGCTGGTAACTAGTTAATTATAATTCAATATTCAAAATGAATATTTCTCGTTTCAAATAGCAGAAATTTTAATTGATGATATTAGTAATGTTTTTAAATATTCAGAGTATATAAATGATAAAGAATCATTAAGAGACAATGTAGATGAAATAATTACCGGTAAATTCCGTTATTGTTTGCTGTATTTGTAATAATTACGGACAAATCTAAGAACTGTTTCCCACCACTCTCTAGTCATGTCATGAACTGCGCTTTCGCTAATCATCATTATGACTACACTAAATTGTAATGACAATAATAATGAGAAAAAGGGAAGTTAATTAATAATATTTGATAAAAAGTACAACTTTTAAATTACAGAATGCATAAATTATATAAATAGTTTTCATTAATTATTACAACATACAATGCAATAATGTACACAAAATTTTATAATGAAAAGAAAATGCATTATGATGCAAAGGTAAAATATGAGTATGGAGTCAGATTATTTTATCTATAATGGTAAATGCATCAGGATTTGTTGCTTGTAATGTAATAACTTAATAACAGAGGGTACAGGCAGAGAATATTGCTCATACTCTGCCAGGTTGCTCGTTGACAATAGCTCAATAATAAAAACAATCCACTTCTAGTAACTAATTTTAAATAACAGTATATTGTAATATACCTTAATAATGTGTTCTAAGCCTCCACTTAACTGTACTTAAAAAGATCGCACAAATTAAAATAAGCAAAATAGTTCAATAAATAAAATATAAATTCATAAACTTTCGACATATATATGATGTTATATGTAGTTTAAGATTAAAAATTTATTCTTAATGTGGGTTTATTAAAATCTTGGCTTCGGATATGACAGAAATATACAGCAATTTACAAATATTTAGCCATCGAACTAGTCTAGTAGACATCAATGCGACGTCTGCGAATAGCACGTAATGAGCTCATATTACTTTTTCTTGGCACAAAAACCTAAACATCTAGTGTGGGTCAAGGCTGTAACATTAAAAAAAGTGTAATATGTGAAAAGTTGACTTCTGCAACACTATTTGGCAATTTAAAAATGGAATACATGTTTAAAAAAATGTTTTCATCGAGCTGAGCAGATTTGTTTATCAATATAAAATGGAATAGATATTAAAAAAATGTTTGTGAAGGGTTGAGCCGATGTGTTCATCAATTTAAAAATGGAATAGATATTTAAAAAAATATTTGCGATGGGTTGAGCCGATTTGTTCATCAATTTAAAAATGGAATACTTATTTAAAAATGTTTGCAACGAGCTGAACCGATTTGTTTATAAATTTAAAAATGGAATACATATTTAAAAAATGTTTGTAAAGATGTGGGCTGATTTATCAATTCAAAATTTTAAAATTGAATTCGTATTTTAGAACGAAATATCCTGAATAGAAATAGGTTGATATGGCCCGAAGGATAACTGAAAGTATTTATATTCGTGTTAAGACAGAACTAAACATATTATTTAATTAGTTATGCCTGTGATTTCACCCGCGTGAATTCACAGGCATAACTAATTAAATAATATGTTTAGCCGATATATTCTAGCCTATGTGTTAGTCTGATGTGCTTATACATCAGACTAACACATAGGCTAGAATTATATGATTGTAAACTTGAGTTAAAATCCATTTAGCAGTGTTTGCTTGAAAGAGTAACAAACATCCATCCATCTATACGTCTACTCACAAACTTCCGCGTATTTTTCATCGGCGGGTTACCTACTCGTAAAGCAAGTCTCGTCATAAATTATATAGAGCTACATTTTTCAGACTTTCTTAGACTACCTATATATCGCAATGAAGCCTTTTTTTATGTACTATATATATTATATAGTCTATGGACAACAGGGGTAGCACGTGCGAGTTGGCGACCCTTTAAGAAACCCCTTGTATATACTTCTTGAAAAAACATCATGCTGTAATCTCTAGAAAAAACGTCTACAGAATAATAATAAAGACAGAATATTGTCTGAAATGATAGTAATGACAAGTTATTTTTTACTTTGTCATATCAAATTCTCAATTGTAATTGGTTTGGTATAACACGTTTGGTGCCAGCAGCGTCACAAACTGTACTTTGGTTTAAAGGGTGAGATATGGCAGCGGAATTAAATGGTACTGAAGCATGACATCTTATTTCTCAGAAATGTCTTACCAATATATATTGTATAAGAATAACAATATGCTTTCTAATATTCGGGATCATGTCAAACGTGCTTGAAAATAGTTGTTTATGCACGGGATTTTCATCTAATGTTAGACATAGACACCTGCCTAGGTACACAATGTAAATGAACTGGCTTCAAAAAAATCTGTTGAGTTTCTTGCCAGTTCTTCTCAATAGAATCTGTACCTATAACAGAACTGGAAAGTAGAGAAAAAATATTTTATCAATAAAGTTTGATGTTGTTGAATTTATCATAAGCGGCTAAAATGTCCTAAATTAATAAATCATTTTTGATTTGATTTGATTTATGTGTCAGGTCGGTCTTGTTTGCTACTGGTTATATCTATCACGTAGATTGTTTGCTATTTAAGTTTCATTAAAAAAAGCATTACACAACATCCTTAAGATGCTATAAGCTTTCAAAAGTCAACATTACATTTTAATGAGACATTTTTCCCAAACTATGCTATATTTAATGCACGTAGTATAAATCATTACGAAACTTAAAATATAACCGTTAGAGCTGGTAATCGTTCGCTATCTAGTCAACCACAAATCCGTCACATCCATAATGTAACTGTGGTAATTTAAAGTTTGTATACAAATGTTACCACACGCTCATTAACAGTGCATTAGACTAAACCAGTATATCTTGAGCTCGATGATTCCATTCAAGATGAACGATGTAATGCCCGAATTGTAGTGGCCGTTTAAAATTCAATCAAATGAAACCTTAAGACATTGACGTAAAGTTGAATATGACCTTTCAAAATATAGATAAAGAGTATCTGTCGATCTTTTTAGAGGACACGTCCAATATAAAAAAATCTCACGACTGTAGGTAACCACAATCAAAAAGTTTTTATTCTATTTTAGATTTTCCGCGGTAAATATTTGGTATATTTTACAGTGTAATTTGAGTTATGAAATTTCATTTTTTAATGACACTAATGTGTGTCGTTGAGGCAACTGATGCTTTAAGGTTAGGTTTAAGGTAGTTGTATAAAAAAGTTTTTTTAATTATCAACATCTTCTTTCAAATGTTGTTTTTAAAATATATCCTGCCTCGTATCTTAACACTGTAAATGTAGTTGTGTTTATCTATCTGGTATATTTTAGGACTAATCGGTAGAATGGATCATAATAAAAATTTACGTGAAGTTAGATTTCGATGAGGACGAGTAAAAGGTAAAGAAAGAAAGAAAATCTCTTTATACGATACACACAACAGTAAACAATATTAAAATAAAAAAAACTATGTAATACAATTGGAGCACTAATGAGTCGTATCAAAAATATCTCCCCTCAGCATATGTTATGTTGAGGTGCTACGACTCTGGTAGTCTATGTCTGGCTATTTACATAAAAAAGCTGCCAAAGTCGTAGTTAACAGCCAGTTATAATTTAAAGAAAGAAAGAAGAAGAAGAAAAAAGAAAGTATTATATGTAGATATTATTTATTACGCTAAAACAGGTCGAATTAGATATGTTACATACTAGTTTAGCCTATGCTAAACTATCAATTTACGCTAAAAAAGCCGATCGAATTCAAATGAAGTTTGCTAGATATGGCATCATTTTTTCCGTATACATGCGAACAGCGTCATGGGATTCAACTAGTTATTAGGTCCATGTTATATCACCCTAAAATTACAATGCATTATCAAACGAACATTCGATTGGAACCACAAAAGTATTTTAAAATTTATGGTTCATCTTGCAGAGAGCGGTCGTAAAATTTTTATGCACTTCAAAAAGAAGAATCATAAAATATTTTCTTTTACAATCATCTGAACAGTTATTTATACGATTCTTATAACTATTTAACAGCTGACCGGCGTTTGTCGTGATTTTTTCTACGTTTTTACGACGCTGTAACTTGTTAATGGACGTTTGATGGGTTGTCGTTTTGAATGGATTGTAGTAATGTTTAACAAATTATTCTTGTTTCAGGTAATGGCGTGTGTCCTCAACTGGTGACTTGGAAATAGGTCATGGTTTAATCTTTTACGTAATTATTAATTTATTTTTAGTACTATCCATAATTAGAGCATACTCAGTCATTTTTACCCACCCACCCAATGTCACAGATGGTCGTTCATTTTGTTTTAATGCTAAACTTGAAATGTCACAAGCTCGTATACCCTTCTTAGGAGGATAGAAGAGGACATTCTTTTATAAACGAACTTTTTTAAAACAGAAATTGTAATAATCTTCATTAAAATCAAATTAATCCACTTTTGAATAATCATATTTTTTTTATTCTACAACTCATACGGAATATAGATTTGTCACATGAAGAATGTGCAAGAAACCTGCGTATTGGACTTTTAAAGAAATGATGATTTAATAAATACATATTAACAACAAGGAGGCATGCGAAAATTAATATAGAAGCGCTATGCATACATTCTTTGTGCAATCAGATATTGTCAGTACTGTGAATCAACTGACAACATTGACAAGGCAATGTCACACTTAGTCGACCTCCCTGTAACCTATGACATAGTTCATATACCTTCACGGCTATAAACTCAGATGGTATGATCAGAGACATTGTCAACTGTCGACGTTGTGGCAAATGCAACACTAATTATGCCCACATTTTACTAAAGTATATTTGGATACAACGCCTTCTACTACTAATAATTTGCTAATTAAATGAATCTACTAATTTGCTTTGTTTTCTCTCAGCAATATAAATTAATACACAAAATTTAATGGTGTTTGCTAGATTCGAACTCACGACCTACAAGGCCACGATGCCTTAGTAAGAGTAGTTACAATGATATCGTTGTACCATTTTCTACCTTTGTCATAAGTATCCAATTTCTTTTTACTAACAAATTGCAGTGAATTACGTAAATGTAGTATATGTGGAATTGAAATATTAAACGATTGCGCATTTGCGGATTCTCTCGTCGCACGGTAATCAAATATCCACAAGTAGGAGGAAATATATAAATTACCAGCCGTTTCCCGCACCTTTAGCCACGTGGAACCCGTTTTCTCCCATTCACGTGGGAATGTCGGGTAATCCTTACTGCATGCCTACGCAATGAAACGAAACTGTATTAATCTTACATTATAATATATGTATATAATATGATATCTTATATATATTACCTTAAATAATTATATTAATACTAGCTGACTCCACATACTCCGCTTCGACTCAGAATTAAATAATATGTCAGAGGTTTTTTGAAGTTTAGATACGCAATAAATTTCTGAACCCTGTTTGACAGGTATGAACAATTTGTTTGGGAAAATAAAACTGTTATTTTTACTATTTTTCCTGCAATTACACTTGCACTTAAACCTTCGTTGGAGTTCTACAAATATTTCAAAACCAAAAGTAGCCATATCGGTCCAATTATTCTAGACTTTTACTGAGACTAACAACCGTCATTTAATTTTTATATATGAGATTATAGAATCAAGTGTCTTTCTGTCTGTCTGTTTAGCTGTTAGTTCTATTTTCACTACAAAACGGCTGAATAAAGCTAAACAGGATATCTTCATAAAGATTATTAGATAATTTTAAATATTTTCTTTCAACGTACTGGACCACGTACTAATTTCAATAAGAATGACCTCAGTTTTATTTAGAGCATAATATTTAAGTATTATAACATAAAACTTTGCAAATATTAGTTCATGTACATACTTGAACAAACTGCAATATTAGTTCAAGGTAATTTAGTGCAAAATCAATATTATAATACCAACACGGTCTACCTACACGGCGTACTACAAGGCTTCATTCTAGGTCCTATGTTTAAATTAGACATTAATATGTTCTCCTTATCTTTACTGTGACGTTGGAGAGAGAGGTTGTAACGATTTTGTACATTTTGTGTAGGATTATATGTGGGTGCTGATGCTGATCTAAGCTCCGAGTGTTTTTACGAGAAATTGTAGGAAATGTATTCGTTTATTCTGTGAACAATCAAAAGGCCACAGTACATAACAGCAAATGAAATGTTGATGTTTGGCGTGGGTTTATATAACTTAAGAATATTACAATTAAGGGGATAATTATTAAATACAAGAGTGAGGTGTCTATAATAACTTTTTGAATGTCAATTTTCGAAGTCGAAGATGTTAATATAAAAAAGTTATAAACTCTTCTATAAAAGGGTGAAATAATGGATGAAAGTTTGTGCAGACTTAGTGGCGTGTAGCAGTTCTTCATAATGAAATATTTCGAATCTATTCTCTTTTTTTTTTTTAACATACAATTTATATGGTAATATCGGGACATATTTTCCAATAATGACATTCACATTCCTTTTAACATCCGCTGATATTCCATAGTTATTTATATAATATTTCTATCACTGTTTAATAAGTATTTCATAAGAAATACCATGAGCAGCCATGTAGTTATCACGTAACGTATTTCGAAGGATGGTATAACCGGTTCTATTCCCGGTTTCGCCCAGGACGTGGGCGACGGGACGGCATACTCAAAATGGAGTTAACAAATAGAGAGACAATTAAATTGTAATGTATGTTCTAAGGATGCTGTATTGCTAAGATCCTCAGCTTAGTTGATAGAGTATTATTTAGCATAATTACATGCTTATTTACTATACACAATGAGATAAAATTAACTGCAATTACATTAAAACTTAATTTTTTTTAAATTTTATGTTTGTTCTTGATAATATCTGAAACGACTGCACCGATTTTAATGAGACTTTCACTCTCAGATAGCTAATATTATAAGAAGTAACTTAGGATTGTTGGATTTTAGCAATTTAATTACATTTTTTATTAAATTCCACGTAGACGAAATCACGAGTAACAGCTAGTATATAGTATATCAAAACTGTTATTAGGGAACTTCATTAACTCAACAGAACCCATAACAATTATTGCTAGAATTTTCATTACTTTATCTGTGCGTTCGTTAGCTCTAATCTCAGAAATAATGCGTTTTATAAGCATCACGCACAATATTGCATTTGTTTTAATCCAATCGGTTTCCAATAAAAATGTATACTGGGACAAAGTCTCGGTATTAGCTTGTTAATAATGAATAGAGAGCATGGCAGGTCAAAGTAGAATGGTTAGCGATTTCAACTGTAAACCACATCGTGCTTGATGTCGTGATATGAAATTGCACGACTCTTCTCAACATCTGACAATGAAGCGATGAAGCGCTGTGCAATGGAACTAAACATAATATATAAATGCATAATAGAGTTTCATGGAATGGTACACCCGCCTGCACTAACGGTTTATACTGGCGGGGCACCAGTAAAAGATTTCTCAACATCTGACAATGAAGCGATAAAGCGCTGTATGGTAGAACTAAACATAAAAAGAAATAATATAGTTTAATGGTTGATATTGGAATGATGCACCCGCCTACGTTAACGGTTTACGCCGGCGGGGCACTAGTGAAATATAAGAAGAAGATGAGTTCAGGTCAGTTAGCCCATTGACATATTCAACAGAAAGTTATCACGATAGTTTCCAGAAGGTTGACCTTGATGGAGATATTCTGTGGACTATATACAGCAGCAAATATAATTTATTCTCGATCTGATTCAGTTGCACGTTACATATCGACTGTTACTTAGCAACATGGTTACTTATTTTAAATGTGATGGATTAGACTGTTTCTTCTAAAATTAGAATGATTAATAGACCTAATATAGTACTTTGTTAGGGATTACTAGTTCCCATAACTACAACCCCCTTCCCCCACGAGAGAATATGTTAAATTATCAAAGCGATGACCTCGCTTTATTTACAGAACAGAAACGTGGAATATGATGCCCGAGAATATGATATCGTGTATAGGTTAATAAGCAACAAAGTATATAATGCGAACATTGCTTCCTTTTGTAGTCGATCTGTATTGTAATAATAAACATTTGTTTATTGTAAATTAATCAATTTAAATAAAATATTATTTATTCATTCATTCAGGACATTTCATCCGCTTATTAACATCAAGTTTTTTATATTAATATTTTTTGCCTTGTTAATTACAGTATAGTCCTCCTCAAGTCGTTTTCTTCATTCCTGAGGGTCGAGAGTATCATCAAATTCAAATTCAAATACAAGAATCATTTATTCTTATAGGACATTTTAGCCGCTTATGAACGTCATATTTTTTATATTATAATTTTTTCCCTACCGTCCAGTTTAGTATATAGATCCAATTGAGAACTGGCAAGAAACTTAATCATCTCTCCATTTGTGTCAGTGTCTTTGTGCATAATGTTGGGAATCATGGAACGTGGTGTCCAGAGATGAGCGAATTTGGTCAGAACATCTTGTGGGGCTACTCTGTAGGACATTTCCCAGGGTGGACCTGCCAGTCACCATCAACTGATCCAGGTTGTGACTTTCCTTCCGGGCGATGTGACTAATAAACTCTATTATTATACGGAAACATATGATGGATAGTCTTCTTTTGTTATTGAGTTCCCATAGAATAGAGACGTTGGTGCAGAAGGAAGTCCGTGAGATTTGCTTAAATACTCATTTCTTTTAAAATGGAAACGTGTGTCTCTATACTTCCCTTATTAACAATCATCCAATACATCTCTCTTTTTCGGGTATTTTGCTTTATTATTATTTACCTGTATAAATATAAAAAAATAACAAAATAGTTATCAATATGTGCTGCATCTGTCACGTTTTCGTACTATGTGATATACTTTTAGACATATAATGTATTTGGGCCAATGCCAACAAGCGTGTTATATTTGCGGAAAATAGAAACAATATGTTATCATATGATTTTATCTGTACTAATATTATAAAGAGAAAAGATTTTTTTAATTATATTCATATTATAAAAGTTCTTAATCAATTTAAAAATAATATTTTTCCATATATAGAATATTATCATATTTATTTAAAAATTATACCTATTCAAAACAAAACTATACTTACTTTTTATAGTAGGTAATATTATAGTAGTATATACATATAAATTACTTTCCTTAATTTTTTTTACATTTCTATTACACCTACATGTAGGATGACTGGCAGTATAGATATATTCATTTGTCCATATTTAAAATAGCAGTCCTATTATAAATACGGGTAAACGAATTCCTTTTGATATTATTCTTTACATTCACTTATATCGCTGCACTCTACCATATTAAACGCAAGCATCATTAATACAAGCATCTCTTTACTTATTTATTATTATTTTAACTACCTAACTTGATTATAATAAATTAAGTATATTTTACCTCACAAACAAAGCAGTAATTAATTAAAACATTAATAGCGGTGAAAATTGTGGGCGTAGACAATATTGTAAATGAATTTTCATTGTGGTATGGATGTGGGCCGATTTGATTAAGCTCTTTGTGAATTATCCTAGGTGAATTATAGTAATTTTTGGGAATATCACCTCTATCTCTAACCTGGGATAGAGGTCAGCAACCTTTATAGGGTAATGAAAAAAGTACAGGGTACTAATTTATGTAAATAGCTACTGAACATTACATATAAATTATTTTTAAGGGCTTTTGGAATCAAATTTACCTGAACACTAGCCGTAGTTTATGGTTTAGAGTTCGAAATGGCGAACTTTTGTTTTATATGTAGGTGTCAAAAATTATTATACGGCAAAAGTGTTACAATTTCTATTTTATATCTATATTTATGGTGGTCGGTCCACATTGTACTGTTTTGTAATGTGTGTATATTATATATAATGAATAAAATTTTATTCCATTCTCATTAACATTCAAACAAGTAATAATTTAAAAAATGCTTTTATTAATTTAATCAAGTAAAAAAATATAGAAATGTAACCTATGAAACAATACGCAAAATAAGATTACTCACGTTCATCTTAATTCGATTAACCTTGCTCACGGTTATCAAACGGTAAATCTATTTGGCCTCAAGTCATTGTGCATACAATAAGTAAACTTTGATAAGAAAGATAACATTCGCGACTAGGGGAGTCATGCCTTCCCCTCGCCGTTAAGGCAGTTTACGTCTCACTCCGACCGCTCGCAGACGTGTCGGCTGACTCGAGGCGGCAAACGCCATACGGCGGCGTCTGTATAGTGAACCAATCCTTACACAGCTACAGGATAAAGTATCGTGGTTCGAATAGTGATTAGGACCTACCCAGAACAATAGTTGTGACATTAAATCATAAAGAATACAATAGACACGAGATTCCGGTCAGTGACGATGGAAGTGAAGAATTAAAGGCCGATGAAAATTTGGAAACAATGATACGCGAGTGATTATTCAATAGTGATTCGTTTTCAAGACCTTGTGATGTTAAATCGCCCATAAAATTACGTTTGGTCATAGTTCATTATTTCGCGCAGGTGAATCTAATAGTGGCAATGATCCAAAAGTAATCAAGGAGATACAAAATGGAGATGCTGGACTTGAATAACTTTTCTGTTTGAAGATGACAATTGTCTTGAAATTTCAAACGACAAATCAACTAAGTTGTTAGATGGTGAAGTAATTGTCTTTGTAGAAGTTGGAATTGTTAATAATGACAATGTTGGCAGTGAAGAATTTCTTTATGCCAGAGAAGAGGGTGGATTCCCCGAGGTTCTCAAGAATGCCGGAGGCTTTAATGAGATCGATTCGGAGGAGGTCTTTAAGGGTGAAGAGAACGAAATCGCTCGTGCTCGTCAACGAGAAACGGAAGTCCGGTGAGTGGTAGCGTATGACTTGTTATAATAGTGATGATTTAACATAAATTAGCCGTAATGATAGTGTCACGATTGGACGTACCTTCAATGTATAAGCTGATAATTGCATTTTATATTTATCAATATATTGTTCTCTCTGATTTATACATAAATGCGTTTCATGCTTGTCGATATTTTTGTCTCTATGTATATTTTTTTTTATCTGGTTAAGTAAAACGGTATTGTTGGTTTAATTCATTTTAAATATATTTTTATAGTTTAAGAATATACATTTTAGAAATTTGCTAGTTTTATATATCTTAATAATTCTAGGTTTTGAAGTTTAAAAGTTTCTTTAGCGAAATCTTCCATTTGACAGATATATTTTATTTATTGAGAAGTATTTCAGTAAAAATCTTAGCTTGGTAGGATCTCGCAAGATTCTCGAGTTTAGTATTAGGTACTATTTTTTTATTCTTATGCGGCGGTTTATTCTATAATAAAAATATGTCTAAAATGATCTAGAAGACAATATTTAGGTAAATTGTAGGTGTAGATGGCATGATCAATGAAAAGGTATATATTTATAAAAATAATAGATGCCGCTATCTGATTTGCGAATTATGATCCATAATCCATATTTGGTTAACATAGTTATTATATCAGATAATACTTTCCACGTCATTGTAACGGTGATTGATGGCCGTTTGTTAGTTTTCTTTACACATTTCTTTGTACTACAATATTCTTTAAAAAAATATACGGTACTTTCCTTGACAGTTTAAAAAAAGTATAATGGAACTCAGTGATATTTTCGATGCCTATTTAAAATTTAATTATTTTTGACTTTTTTAAATATGACTATAAATGCTTAATTAAATCCTAATTTAAAATTGAAATGCTTAATATTTAACAATTTTAAATGCTTATTTTTATTCCGCGTTCCATGTTTTAAGGTTTTTCAACTATTTTCTGCCTAAAACTTCATCGGCATGACAATGGTATAAACTAAGAACACCATTCGAAATTCTACTTACTACATCCCATAATGCTTGATGAAGCTGTTAAAGTGCCAATGCGTAATAAACAAACATACTTTCCATTTATAATATTACTTAGTATTCCAATTGTAACACATTAAACTGTTTTAATATTACACAACATTAGTCATATCTACCAACATCTAGTTAACTCGATGATGTGTCGATGATGCAACGGAGTCATTGAATTGTGAGAGAAAATGAGTAATTTATATCGTCTCTAATGTGCTTATAGTGATTTAGAAATCCACAATGCATTATGCATTGCACGAAAACACTAATTGACTACCTACCACGTCGATTATGCAGCTTATTTGCTTTTATAGTGACCATGTCTTCCGTGATATGTTAATACCAACAAACAACGTGTGGTTTTGTCTATAGAATTGATACTAAAGTTGTAACGGATCGGTGTTTTCATCATTTAGTCACCCATATGGGTGACTAAACCCATCACCCATATGGGTGACTAAATGATGAAAACACGTAGATTATTATAATGAAATATATTAACATACAGCTGCAAACTATGGAAAAGACAATATGGCGATAAGTGAAATATATCTAATCACAGGATATATATAAAAAAACTGTTCTAAAATATAAATTTAAAATATAAAAAATATCAAAAAGTCTGTGGCGGTCGATCGCCAATAAAACTGGGTTTTGTAATACATTTTATTATAACAATATTAGATAGTAATAATATAAATAAATATAATGCACACAGCGCCATAGCTAAGCAGAGTTTGTGTCATACTTTGACTAAATGCGGAAAATAGCGTTATTTACAATACAAAAATAACTGATATAAATATAATACATAGATACTTTGTTTTTTTAAATACATACACAATATACATAGAAAACACCTAAACCGATACAAACAATCATAGTCATGAATGCATATATTTGTACCGTGCGAGGCATCGAACCCGTGGGCATCAGAAGTATAGCGCTCTAAACCGCTAAATAACCGATGCCGCAAAACTAATCAGAGAAACGAGCTAGTCGGTGTAAATATTGTAATTTTTTTGTTACTAAGTAAAGATAGGAAGGGGAAGACCTAGAAACAGCTATATCAAGCAAGTTCAGGAAAAAATTGGAGTTGTGTCATATGAACAACTAAAAAGATTGATAGAATATCGTGGAAGGTGGCGGGAGCTCTACAGACAAGAGCTCTTAAATTATGAATGAATGAAGTTAGAAATACTTTTTCTTGTATTCAAATATTTAAATTACAAACCTCAATAATCACCTTTTGTGTTCAACACCTAATAACCACTACGACTGATTTACTCTTTTTTAGTTGCTTCAAACATTTGGTTGTATATTTAATATTTTCTCTATTTGAATATTTAATTGAATTAGTGCTAATTGGTAGTTTGTATTCACACATTTCAACTTAAAAATGTATGTTACAATAAAATTATTTGAAAGAGCAACACGCAAGTTTCTTGCTCATTCTTCTTTTGATGAGACAGCTTTCCGAATGAACGGTAGGTTAAATAAAATGTGATGACTATTCAAAAGTGCTTTAATGTAAGTTTATTTGAATAAATGATTTTCTATTCTATTCTATTCTTATAAAGAGTACTCATAATGTTCTACTAAATAATTAATAAATATATCATCATCAACTAATAGATGACTAAATGCAACTGATTAGTATGTGTAGTTAAAGATTGGGTGAGTATATACTGTATTTAATTCGTAACTATTTAAGTTCAAATCCTAAGTAATATTAATATCATTATAATTATAGTCACGGATAGGACTTGGCGTAACTTAGTATCTTATTAATATTAACAACGCGAAAGTTTGTGAGTGGATGTTTATTAAGTTTGCAAAAACCACTGAACGGATTTTGATGTAACTTTACAGTAATATAGCTTATACATCAGAATAGCATATAGGCTATAAATTCCACGCGGATGAAACCACGAGCATAATTAGTCATATATATATATATATTTGAAGGATTTGTTTTTTCCACAGATATAAGCACGCCTAAATTTAGACATAAAACATGGATCTGTAAAAACTCTTCTATTTTAGAAACATTACAGCTTGTTATATAGATTCACATTGTTTAATGGCGTTACAACTCTTACAAAGTGTAATATTATTTACTCTCTGGTCACTGGAAGTTGTGGGCAGACTAGTTATTCTTCAATAACTTAAAAAGTTATGCATCTATTAAAAAGTTATAACACATGCTTCATATAGGAATCAATCTATAGTTTTATGGGTCACACATGTTGTGTTGTCTATGGTTTTGGTAGATATCGAATAGAATGTGTACTGACACAGTTCCCATGGTGTAAAATTGTTAATGGGTTGCCATAACCTTACAATTTACACATAAAGCTACTACGTAAGCTTTTTATGTAGCCACGTGTACGTAATGTGTAAACACATTATAGTACCTTGTCACAATAACTCTGTTAGTGCGATGTATATAAATGTTTGAAATTATCAATAATGTTAATATGTAAAAGTTCTAAGTAAACTGTTTACATATCAATACACGTGACTCCAATACAATTATTTTTTAGTACCTGAGCCATGTAGTACCTATTGCTGTTATGTTTCCTGGTACGTGTTTTTTTATTGTTAAATCAATTCTAAAGACTAAGTTGTAATAGGTGTAACAAGATGAAAACCAGTTGAAATCTCCTGAAATTAAATCACTTTCTCCGAGAAACAATAAACAAACTTCAAATTCACACAATTCAACATAAAAATGTAAAGTTACAACTTATTTAAAAGAGCAACAGGCAAGTTACTTGGACCTTCTTCTCGTGATTAGACAACATCCACATCAGCATTCCAAATGTATAAATATGTATCTATTCAAAAGTGTTTAGACTTAAGTTTATTTAAATAAATATTTTTCTAATCTATTAAAAAAAATGAAGAATAAATCTGAATTTGTCATATTTAATTTATTATTTTTATGTAACTTTTATATTTACTACAATGTATGATTATAATTTTAACGACATTTATTTTTGATAACCGTCTTCTTCAACTGTTGGTTGAAAGTTTATTCTTATCGTATTATGAGTAAAGATTTTTACAAATAATTATTAAAGAACATGTCTTGATTTCTTTCTTGTACTGTCGAGACTCTCCTCGGAGAATATTTCATTCGAATTGGATATCTTGTCTGAGAAAATTATATGGGAAAATAACTTTGAGCATAAATACAAGTTCTCATTATAAACTTGTGAATAAGAACAGAATTCAAATACACAATTCTTTTCTATTATATATATATATATATATATTTATAAATGAAATGTCGTTTGTATGTCTCGCTAAAATTTGAGAACGACTGGACCGATTTAGCTAATTTTAGTTTGGAAATATTTGTAGCCCAAGTAAGGTTTCAGTGATGAGAAAATATGAAGAAATTGCATGGAAAATAAAACTGAAACTGTTCACACCTGTGAAACAGTTTTTGATCTTTAACACGTTATAATTCTGAGGCTGAACAGAGGTTGCCGGGTCAGCTAGTTTATATATAAGGAATTCTTTACGAGTGTATAAAAAAATGTAGTTTTAATGTTGAACACTACGTGTACTGTAATATATCATAATTTTTAATGAAATAAAATATAAATTAAATTGCTGTTGAGAATCCATCATCTTTAACTCCTGAGATGACGCCAAAATCGCAAAGAATGGCTTAAAAGTATGAAGAGGAACCAATTAGGGGAATAGTCTTTCGTTTTTTGCCCTTGAAAATGATTGATGATGGAATTGAAATGCCAAACATGCTTCCCAACGAGCATGTTGAAGCTAAATAGTGACCGTCACCTAAATACTTGAGCACCATGGACACGACATTATCATATGACTCCCATGATGTCACCAACTAATACGTCGAACCTACTTAATTCTAATATTCATTATACAGAATACTAAAATGTCGCCACGTTTGAACTCGTATCTCGTAACTTCACTCTCTTATTGCCTTCTCATCCTAATAGCAAACACAACTTACAATCCAAGCTGGCAACTGAAATAGGTACTGAGGTACCTTTAAAGAATTACTGATGGTCGAAATTCTTATGGTCAAATCCTACTACTTGATTATACTATCGTGAAGACACGTTCACGATAGTATAATCAAGTAGTAGGATTTGACTATAAGGATTTCGATAGTAGGATATAACGAATACCTAACCTAATAACGAAACACAACTTACAAACCAAGCTGGCGACTGAAATAGGTACTGAGGTACCTTTAAAAAATTACTGACGGTCGAAATCCTTATGGTCAAATCCAATAGTTCTACTATCGTGAACACACAGACGTGGCGACTTTATTTTATACATATACTAGCTACTAGCCCCGGTTTCGCACGGGTGTACATATATTGTATATAATATAAAAACCTTCCTTGATCTGGAATTACGCTATCTATTAAAAAAAACGCTTCAAAATCAATTGGACATACATTAAAGCTGAGTGGAGCCATTTCAGTGCAGATTTAAAGATGATTAATCTTTTAATTATAAATAGTTTAATTATATGATCGGTTTATATTGTATTTTTTACATTGCACTGAATAAAATATTTTTCTTTCTTTCAATTGCGTAGATTTAAAGATATAATCATACATAGAGATGGACAGACAGCTACAGCGACTTTGTTTTATACTATGTAATGATATAGTTAGTAGGTGCTATTAGTTCAGCAGGTCCTAAACGCAAGGTTAAACGCACGAATTAACCAATATACAAAATTAGATATTGTCATGAACACACGTGAACGCTGAAAAAGCGCTGAAACATGAAATATAAAGGTTCATTAACTAATTTTAAGCCCGGCCGGTTGTGTCTGTAGAGAATTTAAGAGCCTATTGTTGCTGAGTACAGCACGTACCAGACGGGGCTTTGACCTATGAAAATCAGCTGCAAAATACTTGTAAAAGATTCGTCGTAACTCGTATTGTGTTCTGTATTCATAATTAAAATATAACAAATAATAATTACTTAGCATATTTCGAGTAATATTTAGTTACTTAAATATTGTTTGAAATTTATTTATTTATTAAAACTTCAATGCATAAATATATAAATTAAGGGTGCACATGGCGCACTTAACACCTAGAGGTATTTTCTCCAAGTCAACCATAGGGCGAACAGAGATTTTCTTGAAAGGCGGTATGTTGTTCTCCAAGTCAACCATAAGGCAAACAGAATTTTGCCTTACGAGTAATTTTAAACGTTACTACGACTAAAAACCTTTGTCTTTTAATTTATATTTGTGACCGACTCTTTAGTGATAGAAATAACAATTACAAATTAAATTATTCAGAGTAATGATCGTAGAGAACTTTCTTCTACTTCAACCGATTTTGATGAATGTTTTTTTATTTGAAAGTTGTTACTTCTCGTGTGGTCCTGTATAAATTGGATAAAGATCTGACTAATAGCTTTTGAGTTATGTTTAACAAGACGTAGTTACGTAGTACCCCGGCATAAAAAAAGATGCGGCAATGGGAAGAGTATACAGTATTCATCCTTCCCAGTCAGGTTTTTTTCTCAAGATACTACTTCATCATATACGTGGCCCAACATCGTTTCAGGATTTAAAAACAGTTAGAATTAAAGACAAATGGAATTGTTAAAGAAACTTACAAAGCTGCTTCCCAAGTTGTAGGTTTGCTAGAAGATCACATAAAAAAAATATCCACCCGTGCGAAGCCGGGACGGACCGCTAGTGTTTAATAATGCGATTAAAGTAGATTTTTTCATTGCCTGAACATGTTACTATTTCAATTTAAATCAATAATTCTAAAATCACCTCGTTAACCCTCAAAATACAAACGGCAACAAAACTAAATATTCCTAACCGCCCACCGCCCCTTGTGTAGCTTTTTATCGACTAATTACGGTTTGCACCTGGCTGGCGCATGCCACTATAAATGTCACACTTTACGTTACACTCTCCAACCTTGCTTGACCCTTCCATTCATATATCCTTGTACGTGTTCCATCACGTCTAATAGTTCTAATAACACTGGTTACAATTTTATATTTTTTAATGCGTTACTAGAAAAAAGGTTTGCAACCGCTAATTATTTAAAGGTAAATTCGATTTTTGTTAAATATTTCCGTTAGCAGTCTTTACGATATATTATTATAATTAATTTGAATTATATACAGGCTGTTAAAAAATAAGTACCTACATTTTTGTGAGGAGTAAATATTTTTTTGTATATGTTTTTAATATATTTTTAGTTGCTTCTTTTTGTGTTCAAAACGTTTGTGTCTACTCTTATATACATATACGTTCTAGTAATCAAGAGAAGTAGTTATACGAGGCTTTGTATTGCATTATTCCTGGTTAATATTCGTGAAAGACTTTCCTGGAAGCTTTCACACAAGCTCCAGGATTACGTGATCCATTTAGTATATTTATTTCTATATTTTGACCCATATTCCCTGGGAAAGTGTTGTGCAATTTCATGAATACTAACACCGTATTACCAATTGATATTCAGTTTCCGTTACGCCCTGTATGTACGAGGACATTTAATATTTATTGAGGATGAATTATTTCGTCCCGCTGGGACATAGAAAGCGGGACAAATAAATTAGCTCAGATACCGGTAAATAATCGTTTATTTATTTTGTGTATTTTTTCCTTTTTATTATTTACACTTTAACAATCTATTATCCGCCCACTGTTGGGCATGAGTCTGGGAACATAAATTTTAATTAAATTTTAGAACGTGTTTAAAATTTAAATTTATTACCATTAAATGCATAATTTCAGGCAAATAGAAGATGGAATCATAAAATATTGAGTTGGCCCTATATTCTAACCTACTGTAGCAAAATTAAGGCATTTCTAAATCTATTACGATTGAGCGTAAAAATTACGGCAATGTTAGAACATACCTCATTTTTTGATAGGTATAAAAGAACTTTAGTTTTAACAGTATTCTACTCACGTTGTCTTAGAGTGAAGGAATGTATTAATTGGCTATTTTTCAACCGACATTGAAAAGTACTATAATGACCACTTACCATCGGACAGGTTAACTCTGAAGAAAAATGGTCTACTTTTGTGAGTGTATATATATGTATGCATTATTTATCTACTTAGGGATTAAGGTCCTCTCAATTTGTCTTGTTCTTCTGGTACGGATTTTAACAGTCTAGAACATTCCACAAAGTACTGTTCGGTAGGTAAGTATATAAATATCTAATTACAAGTCAAGCGTATCTAATCTATCCCAATTTGTGGCAGTTCATTGAACATTGGCGACCTGGAAAATATATGCAGGCATGCCTCATAATCAAGGTCAACACCCAAGTGGTATTTGACCGCTTTGAAGGAAATTAAACCTTAAGTAAATAGTATAACGATGTCTAATGCCAAAGATAAAAAGTACTTCAATATGAATAAACTCATGATTGCAAATCTGAGAGTTAACGAAAATATCACGTAGATCTTCACATAGTACAAAACAAAATCGTCGCCGCTGTCTGTTTACTTATATCTCTTAAATTACGCAACGGATTTTTATGCAGTTGTCAGCAATAGATAGAGTGATTCCAGAGGAAAGTTTATATGTGTAATACATGCGTGTTTAGGTTTTTTACAAGCAGAGGAATTCAAATATTTGTAATCCGTGCGGTGCCGGGACTGGTCGACAGTACACAATAAAATTTTATTGAAATTAACGTGAATCAATTCGTTTTTTAAAATAGTAAAAACTGTCAGGTTTTAAAAATTCATAAATACGCATAACAACATGCTGTATTCTTAAAATTCTATATTGCAATTTAAATATGGAATTGTAAAGAAAATAAAGAAATAAAATAGAAATTAGTGTTTAAAGTTTAAATATGGAATTGTAAATGGCATGTTTTATGTTTTCAGTCAAAAACAAAACGAAATTTATTGACGTGTTGGTGACAAGGTGACAAATTCCATTACCTTACTACTATGTTTACATTGTACCATAATGTAAGCACTCGTGTACCACAGACTATTGCACTTTACTAAGCAAAATAATATTTGTATTGTATTTTACAGAGAATGGTGTTAGCACCGTTTATGTAGACAGTAGTAGACACTTTAAACATGTGATAATAAAATTTACATAGAGCAATATATTTTCCATTGTCATTGTTTTTTAAGATTTACATAACTAGCACAAAGAAACAAACGTTTTTTATTCAATAGCACTGTTTAGAATTTTAGCCAGATTTAAAAATCATGTAAAATTTTTATTGTGGGTTATATTAATTATTTGTTTTTTTTTATTAAGTGTTCACTTTAAGATTTTGTCATTTAATTAATTATTAAAAAAATAAAATTGATAAACCAAACATTTTCAATTACTTTTAAACTTTGCTACCTGCCTCGGCCTCGTACGGTTGTACATGTATTATACATATAAAGCTTCCTCTTGAATCACTCTATCTATTGGTAAAAACAGCATTGAAATCCGTTGCGTAGTTTAAAAGATCTAAGCGAACAGCGGAAGCCACTTCCTTTTATACTATGTAAAGATGTTGAGAGCTTTATTAATTTCGTTGCCAAATATTTTCATTTACTACTGTAGCTGTATCCGCGACTTTGTCCGCGTGGAATTTTACTTTATTTTTCTAAAATAAAAAATATCCTCAGTTACTCTTTATTACATCAGCAACTGCCAATAAAATTCCCGTCAAAATCGATCCAGCCATTTCAAAGATAAGCCGGAACAAACAAACAGACAGACAGACAAAAATTGAAAAAAATATTATTTTGTATGTACTCACGGTATTTGTATTCATATGCACGTAGTAAAAAACGGTTATTACACATAGACAATTTAGTTTATTATGTATATATAGCAGAGCATTGGAGAGCAAGAGCATAATATCTAACTAATAATAACTACTTAGAAAAATATAAATATTAAAAATATATTTTTTATTTAAATATAGATCTTTTTGAATTAAGAATTAATTAAAAATAAAATTAGGCTCTGGAAAGTTCATTGTATAGTTTTCAAAAATCACCAAAGAATAATGACCTCGTGGGAACTCGGAGACGATGCGCCCGTGAGTTTCGCGAAGTAAGACGGTCGCATTCTATTTTTAAATTTAAATTTTATCGCCGGCCATGATCATAATAAGCGGGAGGAATTTTGTTGACGTTGACAATAAAAAATATAAGTGAATATCTGTCTATATTATAGTGTTATAGTATAGAACAAGCCGATAAATTCGAAGATTTGTAATCCATTCGTGTGAAGCCAAGACAGTAGTAGTAGAAGCCTAGTAGTTACCTACTAGCGACCCGTCCTGGCAAAGCTTGTTCTATACCAGTAAACTTCAACGTTTGACAAATCAAGGGCCAAAGAATTTTTTTTCAGCATAGCATCATGTTTATTTTTATAAGGATTTTTTTTATTTTACATTAAAGGTACTTTTTATTACTTAATTGTTGTCGTTATTGAGAGTGGGCCTATGCTTTTGGCGGGCCGCAGAAAACACATCGGCGGGCCGCAAGCAGCTCGCGGGCCGCGTGTTGAAGACCCTTGTTCTGTACTATAACACGCAAGTATTATACATATGAACCTTCCTCTTGAATCACTCTATTTGTTACTGAAAACTGCATTAAAATCCGTTGCGTGATTTAATAGATATAAGGGAACTAACAGCGGCAGCAATTTTGTTTTATACTATGAAACATAGCCATACAAAAATATCGGTGGTTATATATAATGTGATTTGGGATTTAGGAAAGTTTTGAAGTTGAACAAGTTTTTATAAACTTGATTAAAATTCCATTTTTATCTAAAAATAAAAATAAATAAAAAATATTTATAAAATGTATTTCACAGCTGATATATTAATACTAGACGTTCAGATCTTGAGACAAACAAACTTATTGTTTACTCATAAAAATTAATGAATATTTTATCATTAGCTAATGAATTTAATTGTATTTGTGATATTAATTTTTTTCTCCAGTTTCCTGGTATATATTGTCTGTAATAAGTATTTAAAAGCAATTTCTTGCTAATGGCACAGATAATATAATATTACATATAATAGCTACCCTTTTCTTCAGTAATATAATAGTAATATGAATATATCTCTTTCTTATATATATACTGTGTTAATATATAAAAAGTACTGCCTAATGCCTATTTATCATACTAATATGAATAGACTAAACTAAACATATAAAATAATCTATAACTACGGATTATTTTATGTGTATCTTAGTTTATAAAGTATTCATAATATGCGCTATTAGTAGTCTGAAAAAATAATTAAAAATAGGTACCCTGAACACCTATCTGTACAACCTTTGGCACTGACGGCTCAGGATTTGTCTGGCTTCACGCCCGATACCATAATTTCCACTGGATCAGATCCAAATGTTTATAATAAGAGGGGAAGGGAAGAGGCCTTATCAAATATATTGGATTAAGGCCTTGTTTGTGATGTTTGCTCTGGTGTCCCACAGGAATGTTAGGTGCTCTTCAATTAATTTTTTTTTAAGTTTATAAAAACTTAATATATATAGTAAAAGTATAAAATTGAAGTATTAAATAATGAAATAATAGGCTACTTCACGTTGAATCTGATTGTCGAATTGGAATGACTCAACGGTCACCCATCCACCCGCGCGTCCCCGCTTCTCGCTCATTCGCAAAATATCCGCAATTGGTCAATTAATTAAAGTTCGCTTGATGCTTAGACAGGCTTTGTTAATTTACAAAACTACTAGTATTATCCTGCGAGTTGGCGTTGGGTAGGCTGTGTACTCCTACATCCCAAATAGTACGTGTATAACAATTTTTATAAGAATATCTCGAGCATTTATTATCTTACAATCGACATGCAACGGCATCTCTTGGATGAAATTATTATAGTTGTATCTCTACAACTATAATAATTTCATCCAAGAGAGAGATCCTTTTTTTATAATCTTTATTTTTATACATCTCAATACTGGTAATCAAAGTGCATTTGCTGGTAAACGGAAAACCGCCTGAAACACCTGGCTAGACCAGTATGGGAATTTTTCGAAATGCGCACAGGACGGGGCGTATTTTCCTTGAGAAATTCCCATACTAGTCTCTAAAGAAGATAAGTTTAATTTATTTTCATGCTACTCGCCCCGGCTTCGCACGAGTGTACATGTTTTATATATATGAACCTTCCTCTAGAATCACTCTTATCTATTAAAAAAACCGCTTCAAAATCCGTTGCGTAGTTTTAAAGATTTAAGCTTACATAGGGACAGACAGCGACAGCGACTTTATTTTATACTATGTCATGAAGATGAAATCAATAAAATAAAAAAAAAATTAAAAACAAATATCTGTCATCTTTCCTCTTTCTATATTTTTTTTGTGGCCAGTATTATCAAGCGCCCTTTCCTCAAGTAAGCAAGCCAGTGATACAACCTGCTTAGACTAAGAAAATTCGGAATACGGAACACATATTTATACACTTTTCCCCTATCTTACTTATTTATATACTTATTTTCCCCTATCGGGTATACCTGTGTCTTCGCAAAAGTTTGTTCCACATACTGCATATACCTTTCTTCCCCATTACATAAACTATACTATCGAAAATTGCAAAAGTTTCCCGTGCCTGTGCAAAGTCCATAATAAATTCATTTAATGTCGGTTCGTAAGGTTGCGTTTTTGTTGATAAGCGGAAGCGATTTTATAACTACAGTTATAGATTTATTTCTTAAAGTATAACAGCATCATTAATTCTAATATTCTCTAATTGAAAAAATGTCTGTCTTCAGTCTGTTTATTTGTTACCTTTTTACGACAAAATTTGCAGAGACTAGATAGATAGGACTATTAAAACGGACATAGGTTCTTTTATCTCAAAAAGAGTCTAGAAAGGGGTGAATAGGGGTTTAAAATTTTATGTAAATTAAGTCGCGGGTAAGAGTTATTTATGTTGCCTTGAAAATATAGCAATTAGCTATTATTGTTTTTATACAAATGTTTGGGAGATTTTTTTTATTTTTTCTGTATAATGCAAATAAAAGTATATTCTATCTATCTATATAGTTACCTAGCTGAAACGTTATATTGACATATACATTAAAATCGCTATTAAAAAATTGTGGTTGATCCCAGAAGTGCGAAAATTTACGGCTGTATATATATATATATATAAATAAAATAGTATGTCGTAAAAATAAAAACAAAATATTTACTTAAAATATATATAGTTGCCGATTCTCAAACCTACTGAATATGCATATAATATTTCATAAAAATCGGCCAAGCGGTTTCGGTGGAGTATGGTCACTAACATTGTGACACGAAAATTTTATATACATATATAAGATATGGAAAATCCTGAATATTCATTATAGTATAATAATAATAATAATCTCAGGACAATTCACACAGCGCCATCTAGACCCAAGTTAAGCTAGCTAAAGCTTGTGTTATGGGTCCTAGACAACTGATACAAATACACAGATAATTTTTCTTTCGTAAATACATACATATTATACATAGAAAATACCCACACTGATACGAACAATCATACTTATGAATACAAATGTTTGTGCCGTGCGAGGAATCGAACCCGCGACCATCGGTCGTAAACCGGTAGACTAGACCGCTAGACCACCGAGGTCGTCAAAGAATATTCATTGTTGTTATATAGTCAGAGGGATTAACGTAAAGATAACACTTCAGCATTAATATTATTGTAAGAACAGTCTACGTCATAATCATTTATTCTTGAAATTTCTTCGCCACATCTGTTCTATTGTTTAAAACAATCACAAAAGAAACCGCCTTATGTTCATATAAATAAAACCTACTATTAAATATAAGTTGTATCCGTTTCGGGTACAGTAATGAATGACGGGAAGAAATAATGTGACGTCATAACTACCGTATGCGTATGAACAAATGAATGACGACATCTGTACATATGTAATGTAGAACAATGAAATGGTACGTCTGAGCTAACAGTTTAAGCTGGTGGGGCACCAGTGGAGGATGATAAGATGAGCATGAGGTCAGATCAGTTAGCCCATCGTGACAAATTCAAAATAATAATTGAGGGTACTAGTCCCTGTTAATACCACCTAGTACTATTAATAAGAAATAGTGGTCGACGAATGGTCGAAATTCGACCATAATTGATAAATAAAATTAAATTTGATATAAAAATAAATAATTTTGAACGTTAGTAGGGTTCTATTATCAAGTGCTATATTTCTATGCGTTTTGTGTCAAATACATGGTAGTTTGTGTAATTTTTTTATTGATATATTAAGATGCTTAATTTTTTAAAACGTTGTTATTCTGCACTCCTTCTTTATATTATACTAGCTGTCCCGGCAAACGTTGTTTGCCTTAAAATAAAATAAAAAAATTTAGGGGTGGACTACCCCTAACATTTAGGGGGATGAAAAATAGATGTTGGCCGATTCTCAGACCTACTCAATACACTCACAAAATTTCATGAGAATCGGTCAAGCCGTTTCGGAGGAGTATGAGAAGCAAGTTTCTAGCCCATTCTTCTTGTGATGAATCTGCGTTCCGAATGAGTGGTAGAATAAATAAAATGTGACAATTCAAAAGTGCTTATATTAAGTTTATTTGAATAAACATTATTTCTATTTCTATTTCAATTATCGCAAACTCCTATCACCATATCCTCGTTCCCAAGACTACATCCCCAGCGATTTATTGGGGTCAACAAAAACCCTATGTTATTGAAAAGGTTCCGTACCGCGTATTGCAGTCGACACGTGTTTAGGTATCGGTATGACACTCGCGGGATTCATTCTTAGATCCCAGAAACCTGCTATGTGTGTAAAAATAGAGGAAGCCGCAAAACTACCTGAATAAGTTAACCGCATTTGAACCTTTATTTCTACGCAATAGAGTTCCTATTTCAATAAATGAGACATTACCTTACACTACATAGTTATGCCTACAAGTATGCAAATATTTACAGTTCATATATAATGTACAATATATTAATATGTACCTAGTTATTGTATTTATTTATACTTTTTATTACACTAAATATTTTGTTTGCTATTGCAGCAAATATAGAAAATATACAATAAGACCTCCTTTTGTATCAGTAACTGATACAAAAGATGAAAATATTTTATCATCGCTGTATATTATAAACACTTATCAACATAATCATTTTTAACCAAGTGTAGGAATCAACCCCTACATTTGGGGATAGTAATTTCATCCGAACAACCTTTGGGTGGACAGAACAACAAGAGATAACAAATGTTACTTTTTTTTATATATAAACACTTATACACTACACTAAAATTTATATAACTAACTACCAGCTGATCCAACAAACGTTGTTTTGACGTACATATTAGTGCTAATATTGCTAAACAAAATAGAATAGTGAACATTTGGGAGTCCGTATGTATTTCATTATATATATTCACATTATAATAAAATAAAAGTTTTGTGCATAAAATAAAAATATTTCGTTTGGAATGGGTCACCCTTATCATTCAAGAGTATAAAAAATAATAACAACCTATTCTCAGACCTACCGAATATACATATAAAATTTCATCAAAATCGGTCAAGCCGTTTTGAAGGAGTATGGTAATTAACTATGTGAGACGAGAATTTTATATGTTAGATGTCTAGGATTTTTTTTCTTTTTTTTTTGATTTCTACGATTTTTGCGACAATTGTTTCTACTTCCTACGGAAGTCCTCCACAAGATGACTGCGACGTATAAATCATAGCATCTCACTTGACATAAATGGCAAAATAGTGTAAGGCTATTCTTTTAATCTCGATGTTAACGTAGCCTGTACTTTAAAGAAGATTCCAATCGAGTATGTGTTTTAGTCTATCGACTATAAACAGAGAATTACAACTTTGTATTAGTTCATATGAAAAAGGAACAAGTTACATGCCGCGCCTAATCGACTGGGCTGATGTAATCGATCGATTCAGACAGCTATTCGCTCACAATCACGATCGTCAGACCAAATGAACGGAACAGTTTGTCATTATGGTAGACGATTGTGACTCACGTTGACATTGAGCTCGCTTTTATGGTCGCGTTCTGACCTCAATGTCATCTGTTTATTATGGTGCATCGTCTTTTATAGTGTCGTTTGTTTAATCAAAACATTATACAATTGCTAACCATTGCCCATAGAGCTGTAAAATTTAAATAATGATTTTTAAGAAATCCACGAATCATAAGAAATGTCTAATAAATTGTAGCTAACAATCGGCTCGATCACGTCAGCTTTCAAACAAAAAAACACATCATAATCGGTATATATGTTTAGATACCACATGAATACACAGACACGTTAGACTTATACTTGTGAGAACATGAATTTTTTCATCTGGGATAAAAAGGTCTGGAAACTGTACAAGATTACTAACTCGCAGTCCACAACTTGTGGGTTATTGTCTTGTTTTTTCCTACCACCATAATGCTATAAGAAATAATTAGAAATCAGCAAAAAAGTCACTGGCCACTTGTAAAATCTGTGACCATTAAATCACTCGTCCATAAAATCGTTGAAAAAGAAAAAAGTTAACCTAACGGATCTACGACGTTCCAATTTCAAAGAGCTTAAAACGAAAAGTATTAAGGAAAAAGCAACTCAGCTTGAAAATAGAACGCCTAGACTGTACACTACATAGAGCAATCGAGAAACCCATTTGCCACAGGCTTTAGTTGACGTCTGACCTATTTCGCGGCGGAGAGGACTTTTCATTGAAATTTCCGTTGTCGTTAGCCCAGTGAACGTTAAGTAAAGAAAATATTGAATCTAACCGCAGTGTTAGGTTAGTAGGTTACTAAGCAATATCTATAGTGGTAGGTTATTTTTTAAAGGATGTTAATGGAATAGTGCACTCGCACTGGCGGTACTCCATTGCAGGATGACCATGATGTTAGGTCAGTTAGCCCATTGTAACGAATTCATCAGGAATTAATCATGTTGGTCTCCAGGGGGGACCGAGTGGAGGTCGACCTAACATGATAAATTGTTAGCAATAGGGTTACTATTATTCGCCATTACTAACAATCCTTGTCCCCAGTGGTACGTTATTAAGAATCTGTTTTATATTCCACTTAATTAATTAGGCTATTTACAGAGTATATATTACAAAAAAAAATGTAATCAGAAATTGAAATCCTAAAAAAAACTAATCAATTTAAAAACTCTTTCAGCCATAGAAAGCAACATATATCATATCATCGAATAACACATGTGTTTTCTTATGAACAATATTAGATTACCCTGCAATGATAACCGGACGTGTGGATAGTTATAGTATATAATTAAAATATGTTATTTATATTCATCTATGTAATGGTATGAACTTAAATTCTAGATTGTTCCTTAATCTATAATGTGCATACAGTATCGAAAAATTGGTTAAGTACTTTTATAAAATTTATATGGATGCCGTTTTATAAAATCTAAAATTATTTTTACCTTTTCCAATCCAGATCAATCCACTAAATTTTACGCGGCAAAATTTGTTAACCGACATTTTTTTTGCACACGAATATTATTAGAGACCATAAAACCCTCTGAAATATCAGTACCTGTTTTTTTTTTGTAAAATGTACAACTACTCGTTATCTCCCATTTCCGTGTGAATTTCCTGGAAAACATAGACGACGATATTTCTCAAGGAATTTAGGGATAATTTATAAGTAGTAATATCATAAAAAAAAAAATAGAAGCGATTCTGTAGTTCAGAAGTATCGTTGTTCTTATATAAACTTAAATAACCTAACCCATGATTGTATATAAAATTTAAACGTGTATTTTTTTTTTGTATCATAAACTCGTCCTTAAAAATATAAGATTCCAAATGAAATTAACAGATTTTTATGCATTTATTTACTAACCATTTTTTTTTTGTAATTATTACAATGTTTGAAGTTTTCGTTTCTGTTTTGTGTGTGTTTTATTGTATAAATTAATTTTATATTAAGTTTATTGTAATTGTGAGTATCGTATGTATAAGTATCTACCAAATAAATAACATTTCATTACATTTCAGTTCAATCTCGTTTTTGCATAGATAATTGTAATACTTCTAGCAGAACGGTGATGAGCATTATAATATTTTCAAATATAGTGACAGTCAAATATAAACGTCTCTTATTATGTTATTCTGCATTGCGAGCTGTTCGCTGACATTAAATTTTATCACGTCGAGACAAGCATCAGTAGTATTGCAAGCAGCATCTTGGGTACATTATCATTTATAACGTAATAGCATTGCGCGGACTCTTGACAGTTTAAAGACAGATAAACTGCAACGGATGCTGCGAATACTGAGAGGAAGTCAGGGCTGCCAACTGTGAGAGATAATTAGCTTTTATCCTTACCAAAATAGACTTTGCACCAAGTAGTCTGACGTAGATGGAAATAGGCGAGCCAGACATAGGCAAGAACAAATATATGTATTTATGTACTACTATTATTTATTCATTTCATCATGCTCCATCCACAACCTTCTGTCTTTTCTCCTCTACCCAAAGGTTGTCTGGACAAGATCGCTTAAGCGATAAGACCGCCTTTTATACCTACATACTATGAATATTGTTTTGTTTTGTATTTTTATTTATAAAGGTGCAGTAAAGTGTTATAAATAAAATAAAATACTTTATTTGTAACATATAGTGAAGAAAAGACATAAACAATATATTTAGGAACACATGTATAGTTACTAGGGAATGCAATCCCGATCCCGCGGGATCCCGATCTCGCGAGATCTCGTGTTATTTTTCGGGATCAATCCCGACGCATCATATGACGAGATCCCGTTCGAGATTGACGGGATTGGGCGGCAGTGGTCCTTATCGATTTAGAAAATACATTTCAGCCAGTGAAATTGGCTGTTGAGGTATTGTGCCGTCGAGATACAGATTTAGTAAGTGCAGAACATACATTGCGTTTCATGGTTCGAAAGCTAGAAGACCTAAAAACTCCTCTCTCAGAAAAGTTAGTCTCTTCAATGAATAATCGTATCTCCGAGCGTCGCACAAAAGCAACTGCAGTGCTGATATATTTGAAAAATCCGAATAATTATCAAGAGGACTTGGAGCAAAGGAGAGGCAACGGGATTTTTTAATTACCAAGCAAGTATCTTATAAGAAAAGAAATAAAAAATATAATCACACGATTATATCGTAAAGAACCAAACCAAGCAGATATTAATACGGCAGTACTAATCGAAGATGACTTGCCTCTTTCAATGATTGCAGAAGATTTGAATTTACGTGCTGCACAAACTAATAAATCGCTTCAAGAGGAATTAGAAGAAACTCTGCGAGCTTCTAAAAGTCCTTTTGCACGTATATCCACGTCCACGAGCTTAGACAAATTAGAATCTACCATTAAAAAAGAAATGGATTTGTTTGAGTGTGGAGGAACAAGGGGGCGATTTTTGCAGTTTACATATAATTGCTTCGCCACGCTGTTGCCAACCAGCGTTGAGTCGGAGAGGGCATTCTCAGCAGCGGGGTACATTGCAACGGACATTAGATGCCGTTTAGAAGATGAAACTATTAATACCCTTTGTTTTTAAGGAGTCATTTTCAAAATCACTCTTTTTCCTAATTCCCTTGAAATAAGCTTATTGTTTTGATTACCTAATTTACCTACGTTAATTGCCTTACAACCTGATTATTATTTAGTTGGTAAGATTAAAGAATAAAGGTTTTTATTTTCTTTCGAGTAATATGTTATTTTAGTTAACCTCACTATCACAAACAAGCAGTTATTAGCTTTTTCAGTCATCTGAATTCAACATTTTTTTTAAATTTAGACGGGATCCCGAAAATTCCGGGATCCCGCGGGATTGATATTTCTAATCCCGCGGGATCCCGAATTTGCAATCTCGAGTCGGGATTGCATTCCCTAATAGTTACGATAAGGCAGCCTTATTGCTGAAAGCAATCTTTTCAAGGCAAACAGATTTAAATATCGAACAGGTAGGTAATGTACAAAAGACATAAACAATATATTAAAGAAGTCATGTATAGTTATGTACAGAGGGTGGCCTTATTGCTGAAAGCGTTCTTTGCAAGGCAACCTTATGGAAACGGAATTAAATATCGAACAAGTAGTTAATGTGCAAACAGGGAACACTAAAACAGTAACAAAGATATAATGATGATAAAGGAAAATAATACTGAGACAGTGAGACCTTGTCTTTACTTATTTTTAACGCTAAGCTTACTTTGTAAGCTGTGGTTAGGTTTATAGTGTAAGAAATGGCAGTTAAATTATTAATTAGGGATAGGCATGACACCTTAGTCCTTAGCAACGGCAACGCTTTAAGAATACCGTATATATATATATATATATATATATATAGGCGCTAATAGCCAAATTTATATTATATATTCTTTATTGCACTTTTAAATACAGTTCTAAACTTAAACATATACAAAGTGAGCATATACAAATTTAATTAGGTAATTCGTGGGCTTATTCCTCTGATATAATAATAATAACCAAAGACAATTCTAAAATACTTCTTCAGTTTTATGAATATTACTCACATGGTTTACGGCTACTTGTAAAGAATAATAAAATTTACTGTATTTATGTATGTTTCTTTGTATACTATACTAGCGACCAGTTCCGGCTTCACATGAATGCATTACAAATCTTTGAATTTTTCGGTTGTTCTTTACAATAACACATATGTAGTATATATACGTACCTTCGTCTTGAATCTCTCTATCTATTGCTGAAAACAGCATTAAAATTCGTTGCGTAATTTAAAAGATATAAGCGAACAGAGAGCGGCAGAGATTTTGTTTTGTACTATATAAAAATTGTATATGTATCTTATTGTATGAATTGTCATAACACCGGATATTTAAATTTAACTGCCTTATCGACACCTTCGGCCGCTAAGCAGCTTGTTTAGTAATCTACAAAGCAAGGTGCTTAGCGAGCGAGCTAGTGACGCAGGGATATCCATGCAAACGACTTCTTCCAATGTTTTTCTGAAAATTTTTTTCATGGGTAAGAAATGTATTAGATATTATTGTTATAGCCTGTAATCCCATATAACCAATGGCAACCCTATATATTCGACTCGCCGACAAATCATGCGAGATATCGACCTCAACACATAACAACTGTAATAAACGACTATGTACCGACACTGTAGTACAATAGTGCTGTGATAATAATTTAACTTTTTTTTAATAATATCGATTATTATATTAATAATAATATACGGCATACGCTAGTGGGACACCTGAGAGATTATTAGCGTGTAATAATATTTCAGAACAACTCACACAGCGCCATCTAGTCCCAAGCTAAGGCGAGCTTATGTTATGGGTACTAGACAACTGATATAAATACATCGAACATCGTGGATAATGACAAGCTCCACCGACCAGAGAGCAGCTCTTAAAATATGAAAGAATGTTAATCCAGAAAGGTCGATTAACAGATTATAAATAACTATAAACATATAATTTTATTATTAATACATCACTTGGTACAGCTGTATTTCTCATTCCCGTTCATTACGAATATATGTCAACAATACCAACGACAATCATCTTGTATAATAATTAAAATTAAACGAGTGTTGCATAACTACCGTCTGGAATTTAGCTTAGTGGCCATCCATAATTCAATTATATGATATAATTAGCTTTTGCCCGCAGCTTCGCTCGCGTTAATTTATCCCCTTAGGGGTGGAATTTATCAAAATCCTTTCCTAGGGGATGACTACGTCATAACATCTACCTGAATGCCAAATTTTAGCCCGATCCGTCCAGTGGTTTGGGCTGTGCGTTGATAGATCACTACGTCAGACACCTTTGAGTTATATATATTTGATGTACTATTATAGTTTAAAATTGGATTCGCATATATTTTTTTTATTTCATAAAAATGATCCTGGACAATTCACACAGCCCCATCTAGTCCCAAGGTATACTTATATAGTTTTCTTTTGTAAATACATACATAATATTAATATGAAACACCCATACCTATACAAACAATCATACTCATGAATACAAATGTTTGTGTCGTGGGAAGAATCGAACCCGTGACCATCGGAAGTAAGGCGGTGTGCTAAACCGCTAAGCCCAGCGAGGACTTCTAACATTTATGAATAAAAAAGCTGTGCCTACAAAACAATGTAATTAAAAAAATTGACATTTAATTATGAAAACTGAAACACAATTAAATATGACCATAAAAACACTTAGCTTATTGCCAACAAAGTTGCATGATGTTCATGAGTTATTTGCACAAAAATGCACATTCCTTTATTACATAGTTACGGTGCGCGAGCGCACGTGGCTACACCTCCGTCGCAGGAAACGGATGTCATTGTTAGGGCACGCCGCCGACGGAATCGTAAATCGCGCGATTGAAAAGCTCACGTGCTCTCGTTATCGATACGCAACTGTAAGTGTTCGCAACACTAATTTTATGCTTCTGCACATTCTTATTGGGTCTGTTCCGGATTTTGGCAATGTAAGTACAGTTACACCTACTTTTGATCCGATATTGTTAAAGTTAGAACTTTAAATTAAGTGTAATATGGTATAGGTCCTAAATGGATGAGAGCGTAAAATTAACCTGCGCCCGCGCAGAACAAAGAAGTATTAGGGATCGTCTTCTTATTCGATATATTCTTGACAGAATGGGCCTGGTCATTATGTAGTGGAGTAAGAGGCAGATATCATCCGCCTCACTATTTCTCCCTTCTGGCTGCCATTTTGGTACACTCATGGACCGCTTACTTCGGAATCTAGTATTTGATAAAACTGTTGCTATCCTCGATTTAAATGATGCTCTGCAACTCATGAGAAATTAAAGTATTTACACACACTAACTTAGAGAATATTAATAGATATTTTATGACATTCAATTCTCAACTGCAATTGCAAGACAAATATCGATTACCACAGATATATCTATATTCTATGTCTGTGGTCACACATAACTTAACCAAGCGATGGGTTCAACTTTCTTCGAACTTGAAGATGACTACGAAAAAATCTTACAATTTTATATGTAAATATCACTATTACAGTATTCAATTTTAGTTAGCATCATCTGGATGAACGGCGGTTCTCCACCGTGCATTTATCTAGAAACCTTTCCACGCACAACCACATTGTTCAATCACCTTACTACTAATACGATATTAAAACCTTCAAGAAAAAAGCTTATTCCTTTTTAAAGTAGCTTCTGGTTTAGCGGGTGCTCATGGGCGTCGATAGTCATTTACCATCAGGTGAGCCGCAATCTCGTTTGTCCCCTATGCTAGAAAATAGACGTAACTATTTATTTGCTACTATTTAGCCATTGAAAGTTAACTAGCAACAGGAGTTAGCAATAAAATCCCTTCGTACTTACCATAGTATAGGATTTAACGACACAAGTGCTAAACGTTTCCTGCGCCTGCGCACAACCGGTTCTCGTTAACCGGTAGTTACAGTCAGCGGTTGCTATGGAAGTTTAACCAAATATAACAACCAAATTTATCGTAATTCACAGTAATTTTAAGTTAAGGATGCTAAGAAATCTGCATTCTCTTCTAACTATATAGAAGAGAATGCAGATTTCTTCTATTTAGAATTTAGGTCATTTTTTTATGTATTTGATCCGATACATTGAACTTTAAAGACATATGTTGTCTTCGATCACAGTATGCTCTATATTGAGTACTATAAGGAATTAATAAACTGCCTCAGTACTTAAATATAAAATGAAGAAGTGTTGGTATAAAGAATTATCGGTATTATGTACAAGTTATTATTTTTGTCTGTAAATATTACAAAGACAAGTTACTTAGACTATACTTATTTAAATACTAAATTATATTGAAATCAATAAGTATATATGATACATACTTAGACTCGAAACAGAGAACACCTAAAATAAGTTGAATTTTAAAGTCGATTATATAATACACAAAATTAATATAAAAACCCAACATTCCAGCAGGCAAATGATTCTACGACTGTCTGTCACCATAATGCAAATCGTTATTTACATCATTTATCATTTAAAATGTCTAATAAGTACATAAATATTCTTCAAGACCCTACTGTAATACTAATTAATTCAACTTTAACAACAAATAAAAAATCAAAACATATCATTAGTGCGTGCGGGGTGCTCCCCGCGGTAAAAAAAAATGGGCGTCGTCATGGTAACGGAGAATGTCTGACTAAATGACTTAATAATGATCGAGCAAACCGAACAAAATCACGCATCGTAAAATATGTAATTATACCTATTAAAATATACCAAATAAGGCGGGAAGTATTTTGGGATAGGGATGGTGTCGGTCCAAACTATCGATAAAATAAAATTTATAATAAGAAAATACAATTGAGTTGTCGATGCTATTAAGATGCCAATTATTTAATTCTTAATGTAAGACTGTTGGTTTGAAATATAGAGAAAATTTCGAGAAAAGAGGACTTAGAAAAGAGGAGGAAAAAGGGTACAATTTTAAAGGAAGAAATATCTAATAATGGACAAAGATAGTCCAACGAAATAAAGGATAAAACACTAGAAGTCAAAGCCATAAACTCTATGTATATTTTAAGAAAATAATATGTACAATATATCTCTTTACTTTGATATCAAATTTATATTCAACTACAAGAATAATAACATGGTACATCCATGTTATTATCAATAATGATATTGCAATATTTTCACAATCTTATCAGCAGGTGAATACTATCAGCTTCGTATATGAATCGACTGAGAATAACAAAACGTATACCATACAGATTAAGCAGAGTACTTGTTTAACAATTGTGTGTCTAAGAATTATCTCGTTGGTATAAAAAAATACTTCCAATCTATTGTTAAATTTTATTCTATAATCAATTTAAAGTATGTTAAATTAAATAAGTATGTTAAATTAATTATGCACAATTAATCTTTTGAATTTATCATCTATTATTTTAATTAATTCAGATAAAAGATTTATATTTAACCTTGCAGTTATAATTGCTGCGTAATCTGTACTTTGTGATAACCTAATGATTAAATGTTTCAAGACTACATTATTTTTATGCATATATTTAATTACGTAGTTTATTTTCGTTTTGCTTTTAATAATACTATAAGAAGTATATACAGTATTCCGCCTAATTTTATAGTAAATAATTAGAATTGAAATTAGAAATTGAACACTTTGAAAGTAATATTTATTATTGAATATTCAATTCCTCTAAATAATATGTAAGAAACGGAGTAATTTGAAAAAATCATATATCCGAATTATTGTTGCTAGTTCTATAATTTACTTTACGCACTTAAGCAATTCTTTAAGTCTGCACCTAAAAATAGATTACTCTTTAATTTATTTATGCAATAAAAATGTATATCGACTATGGATCCTCACTAACTAAGATTGGGGTTTGTTCCGTTCACCGGCATACAATACTCATGATCTTCGCGAAGGGAACTCACAATGGATATATTGCGAATGGCAGATGTTTTGCAGGTAAATCAGAGCAGCAGATGCGTGTAGACAATGTATCGTAAGAATTCGGCCTCTTTTGTTGGCATTTAATTAAATTATTGTACTGCCAAGTTTGGAAAACACTTGAGATATATAAGATTTTAGTCAAGTTTGAATGACGATGGTGTTGGAATGTTGGTATAAAACTATCTTCAGTCGTAACAAGATGGAATGGAAGAAGGAAGTAATAAAATTAGTAAAGAAGTTTTTGAGTTACTATTAGATGGTCGTACGACTACCTTATGGTAAGTGATAATTGTGGCCTATATACGTGAACGTAAGTCGTATTGTGACGGTCATGGATGGTACCTCTCACGAGTTATCATTCCGGAGAACTCTGCTTATAAGAACATACTTATTGCCATGTATTTTCGGATGAATGAGAGAGGTGCATGTATTGTATTTTATCTATAAAGTTCTGTCTGTTTGATACGTGAATATTGTATACGTGATATATATACGTGAATACTGTTTGGTATGTGAAGAAAAACTGAAATAACAAAATAATTTCACGACATGTCCTATATTTCTTTTATAAAAATATCCCATAAAATCTAGTTGATATCACCCTAAATATCTCCCACTTCAACAGGTTATGAGTAATAAGAATAAATAAAATACAAACATATTTACGTAAAATAAAAATTAATTATAAATTGGCTGAATCGGGTGAAAATAATGAAGAGCACATAAC
This sequence comes from Achroia grisella, assembly GCF_030625045.1. Taxonomy (NCBI): domain Eukaryota; kingdom Metazoa; phylum Arthropoda; class Insecta; order Lepidoptera; family Pyralidae; genus Achroia; species Achroia grisella. The sequence continues at coordinate 757,505 of NW_026713016.1, forward strand.
AAGACTATACAGCATCTAGAAGTTTGTAATCAACATAATTGTAAAAGCCCTAGGACTATTTGAAATTATGACGAATAATTTTAATTTTTTTTTTTTACATTATATTTTTTTTTCGGTTCGGTATATATATCCAATTGAGAAGAACTGGCAACAAACTTTTTATTTAAAGTCAGTTTATTTACAATGTACATGTATTTATATAGGTGTCTACGCCTAACATTAAATGAAAATCCCGTGCATGAACAACTATTGCCATGCACGGTCGTCATTACGCACTCTTCTTAATAAAAGAATTTTAACACTTCTTACCGTACAGCTGAATTTAGAAATTCATTTAAGTCTGCACATATAGTGGATGTACAAACAAATATTCCCTGTTTATGCATTTTTTCATGAATCATGAAATAAATCTGTGAATTGGGCCAACATTCAGCAGTAGCCAGAAAGACCAATATAAATTCAGTGCAATAACATGTAAATATTCCAGAAAAAATAATTTTACTCAGTTTCCTGCGCTTCGTCATACGCCTCGAATTGACGATGATTCATTTTTTAATCGGAAGGATTTATTTTTGTATTGTATAGATTTCATAAAATTATTCAAAATATACTTACGAATTTGCTTAACAGTATTTCGAAAAATCTGTTTTGCTATGTAAATAAAAAATAAGGTACATTATTTATCTATAATATGTTATGCAGACAAACTAGAATAACGTTATCTACGTACAGATTTTCTTCCAATGGTTACATCTGTTGCCGAGATAACATTATCTCAGATATACATATATCTAAGTAAGTGATGATATGCAAGATTTACTTGTTATATATTATTAGATATATGTTTATAATAACATAAAAAATGTACAGTTAAATTTATGGCCAGTCAGTCGGGCAGTTTTTTTCAACTGAAGGAGCTAGCTGAACTGGAGTGTTAGTGATTAAAAAAATACGATTTGCATAATTAGTCGAAAGTGTTCTATATGATTAAATAATTTTGTCTTTAATGATAGCTAGTACGCAACATATTGGTATAGAAATGTTCAAATAGATTTCTGGTGTAGCGCGTATAACTTAATTGTTATTTTTGCTATGCCTGTAATCTTTAACTTTAAGTTTTATCTTAATGAAATGAATATTACCTGGTAAACTTTGTAATTTACAGTCTATCCTATTTCAGCCGGTAAACAGCTTGCTTTAAAAGCTGTATTTTATTTGACGGTTTAAGGAAGGCTGGAGATGAAGCATTTAAATTACAGGATATGGAGGTATAATACCATAGTCCTCCGGAATAGCAACACATGAATGTTGCTTGTAGCGAACTCCTTGATAGATTTTTATATTATTTTTAAATTTTATAATAATTCTTTGACATATTCTTTATTGTTATATTCTATTATATATCGCTGTCATACTAGTCGCTTTTAATTTAATCTCCGTATTTTCCTCATTAAAACCCTTAACACCTCTCACTCATCAGACACATTTGATACCTCCGCTTCATTGATATTGATACATCTATGGATGTTGATTACTTAATACCATCAGGTGGAACGTAACCTTGTTTACCGTTTCAAGTACATTAAAAAATACTAGTACGATTGTATGAATAATCAAAGTGAAAACCTTAAATAGCTACTAAGCTACGGAACTGTATATTCAATTTTGTTCGACATCACGCACCGACACGGCCGCTGTTGCATTTTTTCTTCAAATAAGAAGTAGGCACAGTCCTCCTACAATATTAAATTTATGCGACACGAGGGGAAACTCGTGCATTTGAAATCGCGATAGAAAAAGGGTTGGACAAAAAACATCGTCGTGTTTTGCGTAATGCGCAGCGGTGCGTGAAATGAGTACCATGGTTGGCGCTGTACAGCGTTTCAAATGGATCTATCTTACGTTCTATGGGACATGCCAAACTATCTTGTGTATAACTAACGTCGTCCCTCGACGCTGCTCGCGTGGAATACCAGCCCGGTATTCCACGCGAGCAGCTAGAAATGTTATTTATTATTAATGTAGCTTTTTATAGGTATGCCAAACTATCTGGTATATAGGTAGTGTCATCCCCCCACGCTGCTTGGAATTGAAAATTGAAATACGTATGTTTCCTTATAAAGTAGCTTTTTATAGTTTGTTAAGTAAGCAAGCGAATGGTGATGAATAAAATTTTAATTAATAGTTTATTTTTCATTACAAAATCTATTTATTCTCTTTGTAACGTTAGTATAGAAGGTTAGAAGACAGGGCGGGTCGCCTTGGCTTCGAATAGGTGCAATTATGTGGAGTACATAATATATATTTTTTCTAATTAAATACTGTCCAGGTTATTTTTTAATAATGTGACTTAGGATAAGATTATTTTAATTTATTGTTTGTTTGTAACAACTGAGAAATATATCCAGAAGCTGTAAAAGTCAGCTGTAGTCAGTAGCATTAAAGTAGTCCGAAAAAACATACATTTTTCAGCGGTTACCAACAAACAATCAAATCTTATCTGCATAATATTAGTTTAAATAAGAATATGTATGACCCAGATATACAAATTTTATACCACTTACGCCCTACAGTCGTAAACGCTAAAAATAACGCTGTAACATTCCTAATTTAAAGAAAAACAGGCGAAATCGCGTGTCAAACTAATTGCCATACCAGGGTCGTTATAGGTTATTTCGTGTTTAGGTTTGATTCTAGGAGCGGTCAACCTGATGTCAGCCGTTTTACCAACATTTCGTGTAATAATTGGCCTTGATTTAATAATCATAATAATGCAAACTACGTCACTAATTTACATACCTATTTATATATATACTTATGTCACACTAACAGATATCAAAAATTAGGGTAGTTTATTTTATAGCTAGATCTATTTTCTTAAGTTTAACTAAAGGCATCGTCTTCTAATCGGTCAAACATTTTTTTAAATTATATTTTGAAATGAAGAAAATTTATTTATTGAGACGCGGTTAGTTACATAGTAAGTTGCTAGTTACATAGTAAGAAAGGATTGACGGACTCAGTGGTCTAACGATTTAGCACACCACGTTACTTCCAAATTTCCAATGGTCGCGGGTTCGATACCTCGTACGTTGCCTAACATTTGTATTTATCGCTATGATTGTTTTTATCGATTTGGGCGTTATTAGATTGTTTATGTATTTACACAAAAACATATATATTTATATCAGTTGTCTAATACCCATAACACAAGGTCTGCTTAGCTTGGAACTAGATGGGTCTTTGTAAATTGGCTTGAGAATATTATCTAAATTCAGTTCAATATTAGCAACGATGTAATGTTACGTACTCTGCATACAAAAATACTATATTAAACTTAATACTTCCATTTTAAAGCAGATTCAAAACTATTATTATTCTCTCCATGATTGCGTAAGCGATTGTACAGATTGATTACAAAGATTAGCGTCTTCAATATCCCGATTCGTTTTATCGTCATAACAAGTAGATATCGAAAATCGATAAGTGCAACTCTGTAAGACTTCCATTATCTGAAAATATAACTTCTGTATCTGAATTTCAATGACAAAGGAAAATGTTTTTTAATTTGATTTTTAAAATAAATTCTTAAGGTACATTTTTGTAATAGCTAAATTGAATGAGCGTTCTCGTATAACAATGTAAATATTTATTGTTATACCTTGTTATCCTATAATTATGAAATTACAGGATATCAAAGTGTAACAACTTAAAAACAATGCAAGGAAGTATCACGGAAGTGACAATGTGTTTGTGAGATCCGGACTTATCTCTGTCACTCAACATTGCTATGGTTTTTTTAATGTAATTATAATGAAATAGAATGGCGAATCCGTACCTGAATTACGTTAATCTGTACACATTGTCCCTTGTAGTCTAAATAAGTTAATTGTATGTTAAATTTACTGCACAGGGCTTCAGTCCAGTCCCCCGGGAATTGATGCCGGGGCAAAGGGGCCCGAGACCCCAACCTGCACCCTCTTAGGTGGTGCAGATAACTCAGTTTGTAGAATGGCAAACAATCTGATAGTCCGCTTGTTAGTAAGAAGCAATGTATTTGTAATCTAATTCCACTGCCATACCTAACCTTTAAACCGAACACAGTTTACAAAGTAACTTGTTTTGTGGCTGAAATACTTGAGCCACACGTACCCACGCAGCCGACTTTATACAAAATCTACCTCTGCTAAAAATAATAATATAAGTTAACAATAAACAATCTAAACCATATCACCACTTGTATAAGATACAGAGTGCAATAGCTCTACAAAAACAAAAGAACATCGCCTTCTTGAAAATGGACGTCAAACATTAATTTGAATCAAAACGTATGCAAGTATTTATTAATGCAAGGACCGCGATAAAGGTCTAAATTAAACGTGTTGGAAGCACAAGTGCTGACACTATAACATTATTTATCACTGTTACTGTCATATCTGACAGCGTCGTGGCACCAGGCATGAGTCAAGTTGAAGAGAATATGCACACTTAACTTGGGACTCTATCAGCCGAATTCTGATAAAATTACTGCACTGCAGAAGCAATCACAGTCTTAACTTGGCACTCTATTAGCCAAATTCTGATAAAATCACCACACTGTAATTTCCAACAGTAATTTTGAAGCCATTCATAAAGGATTCGATCCTTCCAGAACAATTCTACATCGATCGTCATCTATTTAATCAAATGGTCATCAAAAGTCATTTAGTCTGGGTACAATTATTAGATAATTTCCATTTCCCTATTTTATATTACTTGGATCGGAGCAATATGTCTTCCATTCAAGTCTGTTCGCAGTCATCTTGTTATCATTTTCTTGATTTTACAATACACGAAAATCAGGAGGGAGGAGATTGCCAGTAATGTGGGCTGTTGAACCCATTGCTAACAATGTATGGTCCGGTTGACCTCCACTCAGTTCCACCTGGAATCCATCATATTAAATTCCTGGTGAATTTGTCAAGATGGACTAATTGGCTCGACCTTACTTTACTATCCTACACTGGAGCCTCGCCGGCGTAAATCAGTAGCGCAGACGGGTGCACCATTCCATTATCTTAATAATAAACGCGAAAGTTTGTAAATATAGATGTTTGTTACTCTTTCACGTAAAAACTACTAAACGGATTTTGACGAAACTTTACAGTAATACAGCTTATGCGTCAGAATAACACATAGGCTAAATTGTATATTGAAATTTAACGCGTGTGAAACCGCGAGCACAGCTAGTTATCAATAAAAAATGCTGGAAACCCATACATAGGTATACAATATAGGACTATATAGGTCAATATAGGCCTTAGTCCTTTCTATAGTTCTATGAAAGAAGTTAGAGATTCTGGAAACTTCCTTACTCGCTTAGCAATGTGAAGCTATTAAGGTATTTCAGAGTTAAGTAATTATCGTCACCCTATTTAGGTAATTCCGCGTGCATACAAACCGGAAAATAGTTAATAAACCCTTCTAGAGAACTAGTTACTTAACAACTTTGTATGTTATTAGTGCAAACACTCTCATTAGCGCATATGCAATCTATTTTAAGAGTAACCGGTTGTATATTACATGCATGGCGTCGGAAGACTTATGTGGTTTGTAATACGGTTCTAAATTTAATAACAAAGATTTTTTGTATTAAATGTATTCTCTGATGTACCTACTGAATACAAAATTGCAATATTGTGTGAAATATTCTATACTAGCTGTGCCCGTGATTTGGCGCGTAGAATAGTGATCTTGGATAGCACTCATTATTTAAGTTTATTAAATAATGAAAAATGCTATCTATAGACCGATGAAATTTTTGAGTGACATAGTGAGTATTCGAGAAAGTGAGTAATTGTTAGAAATTTGGATACTAGTTCAAAGTACAGATTAATTAAGGATTAGTAAGGATTACTAATCCTAATAACTAATAATAATAACATAATAACGTTATAGGTCATTAAGTAATGTGCTTAAAAACGTTACATAACCAGATTTTAGTAGGATGTTATGATGAAGATCATCGTAGGAACGAGTATCCTGCTTATGGGCATGAATAAACATGCATAACAAATTGTAAATAACAGAAAAACAAGTTTTCTGTATTTTGCATTGAATTGTAATTAAATTGAATCGATTAATTTCCATAAACCTGATAGAATCCAACCATAACTCAACATGCACTATTGTAATTTTATTGTAATTATATCCGCATTACAAATCAATGTCAGCTGTCATCTTGCCATTTGGACGAAATATATAAATAGGTCGTCATGCTAGGTCATTTGTATGCAAGGCCGGCTGTTGTATTGTTGAAGTTTACAAAATACTAGCAATTGACAATACGTTGGCGTTACGAGTTTCCGTGGTAAAAACTCGATTTTGTCATGAAGAAGGTTGCCACTGGTGGCAGGAGCCGCTCATACATATAGACTGATGGCCACTACACACTCATCATCAAGTGGGCCACCAGATTATTTGCCATTCATTCGATTGAAAAAAAAACTGCTCCGATTTGGGAAATTCTTTTACTGTTTGAAAGTTCATTACCGGGTACTAGTGAAAGATGATTTGTACGAGAATGAAGTTAAGACAGGTAATCCTACAATAAAGTATTTATTTGAATTTAAAGTTATGATTTAATTCAGTTATCATTTTCCAATAGCGATGTTCTGATGTATCTAAAAAAATACCAGCTCATAAATAACACAAGTAAATAATTAATAACGAAAATTAAATTTATTACGTAGACATCAAAGTATTCTAATTAAATATGTCGCTCCGGAAAAATAAATCCCCACGGTATCAAGGAATCAGAATAAGATATGCTTTTGTTGCTATGACAACCCTCCCACGCGCTCCATACGCTCGATTCTGGACAAATCTCGATACAAGCGAGCATCTTGTTGCTTCTGCTTAGGGCTGACACTGTAAAGTTAAAAAACAATAACTCAAAGGTCAACAACCCTGATTTCGTGTAATTTTATAATACATATATATTTTAATGATTTCTTCATACTTTGTTTTGTGATTTCCTGTGTCCTATGATGTATATATTATGTGTTTTTTTTATAAATATATCTGTGTTTGTTATTCGTGGTTGTCCATATAAATAGCTCCCATATAAATGCAGTATCTGTCAGGCTTATATCATCATAAACAAAATAAGATTCATCCTAAGATACTCGAATGTGTAGTGACTCTACTTTTAGCCGTGTCGGACACCATTGTTACTATTGCCCATATTCCAATAAGTATTTTTTTTGGATTGATATATTTCTTTCAATAGAAAGATTTGTGATGTATGAATGAATGGAATTGACACGTGTATACAGACGGCCCATGTCGACTTTTTTTGTGTATGTAATTGACATGCTGTTTTTTTTAGGTTATAGATTTGTAAGTGCAACAACTTTGATTTGTATACCATAATGTTTTTGAGTCTATGAATTACATTATACCAGAAACAGCTGATTAATATACTTGTATATGTAATATAAATTTCGAATTTTATTATATGTAATATGAATCTTTGTGGGGACTGGTCTGTTCAGGTTGCGAACACTGATTAGACTTTTTGTTTTTTGCAATAGCATATGCTGATAGTCACTCTATTCTCCCAAATTTGAATTTAAATGAATCTGTATTTTTGTACAAATATACAACATTTCTTTTGTCAGTTCTTCACGTCTCGAAATCATTCCGAACTGACAGTAGATTTGGACATATTATAAGAGTTTGTAATAGAGCTACATGAATAAAGATATTTTTAATTTGAATTATAAAGTTTGGAATTTTAATCATATATTCAAGAGTTATTATTGTCTCAGCTTACCCATAAAATAACTAATCTTAAGAATCCCTTATTTGCCAATTTAAACTTTGTAAAAAGTCGTCGTGGTTACCTCAGTTTTTGATGTTTCAGTCGACAAGTAGCTTGCTTTGTAAGTTTTCGTGAAATCACTGGGTAACAGTCCTAGTGCTTCAAAATGACAGTAGAAACACTGAAATTTTATACATTCTTTTAATGGGATTTATTTATTAATTAATTATAATTAACCAATTTAAATATCAAATGGTCAAGATTTGATCTTTAAATCGGTTGCAAATGTATAAAATTTCAGTAGTAACTGCTATTTGTATATGGTGCAGAGAGAACCTAACAGCAAGGCATAACAATCCTAGTGTCGAAGCACTAAAAATGACACTAGATTTAATCATTCGATTATTAAATTGGTTGTAAATGTGTTATACATTTTCCTTTCAGTATTAACTACTATTAGCATATATGTATGGGACAGTGAGAATTTAGTAACAACAGATACATGGTATGGGATATATTGGTACCAAGTTACCGACATTGTACCTTCTATTGTGTATATTGTGTCAAATCCGCTGCGAGAACTACTTAAACGTATAATATAATATAATAATCTCAGAACAATTCACACAGCGCCAAGTTAAGTTATCTAAAGCTTGTGTTATGGGTACTAGATAACTGATACATATATACATAGATATTTTTTTTTGTAAATACATCCATATTATACATAGAAAACACCCAGACCGATACAAACAATAATACTCATGAATACAATTGTCCCGTGCGAGAAATCGAACCCGCGACCATCGGACGTAAAGCGGTGTGCTAGACCGCTAGACCACCGAGGACGTCAAAGTAGTTTATATATGTAGGATATAGCTGTATAACATCATTTGTCCTCAGGAATAGCAACACATGAGTCTTATCACAGGCGTCACATGATACCGTGATGTATATGTTGATTTGAGTTTCTTGCCAGTTCTTCTCAATCATGTCTGTACACTGAATCTGTAGCGGAAAAAAATTAATACAAAAAATTTGACGTTCATGAGCGGCTAAACTGTCGTAGGTACATGAATAAATTATTTTTGATTTGATTTGATTATATATGTAAGCGACGGTTAATCTTTACAATCAGATAGCACTTCAGCTTGTTTGTATTTCCATGTAAAAACATAACTTAATCTTAATAATATTATAAACGCGATAGTGTGTAAGTATAGATGTTTGTTGTTCTTTCACCCAAAAACTACTGAACGAATTTTGATGAAACCTTACAGTAATATAGCTTATACGTAGAATAACACGTAGGCTATAATTTTAAAAGATATCATGTAAATTGGGAGAAATATAATGATAAATGTCATGTAAGTGTGATGCAGGCGAAGTTGCGTGGGTCAGCTAGTAAATAGATAAATAGAACAGATTCAAAATGAGACTACAATAAAATAATTGTAGCAACTAACGAACCATTTCCAACTCGGCATGTGTCCACTCCACTGGACCGCAAAAAACCGTAGGCCGGATAGTAAATCAGCTTATGGGACAGATGGCTGAATCACTTCATATTAGGTCCCTTTATATTTCCCGTCCTTTTCGGGATAACCGTACTTTGTCCTATTTGTGCCAGTGAATACTGTTATTTGTGAGGGCGCGTATCGCAGACCTTTGTAGCTTTAACCGGCTCTTCCGAAAGGAGGTTTTTTTATACTACGATGGTGGCAAACAAGCATATGACTCATCTGATGGGAAATGGTTACCGAAGCCTAAGGACGCCACCGTGAAACAACAGGGGTTTCACGTGCGCGATGCCGACCCTTAAGAAACCGTAATATATCTTTCTTGAAAAACATGAAAGAAAAGATTTTTTTGTACACAAATTGACGGCCCGCCTGATGGTAAGCATTGTCTATATACAAGAAAAACAGCACGGGCAGCACACGTTATCATGTGCTTGTGATATTATCAGTGCAGAGAATTCATGTCATTCTCTTATCCTGTAATGTTACTGTCTAATCTCACCGTACAACCGAAACAAAGTGTACAAAGCAAACTACTGGGCGGTTGAAATAGGTGAGATTTAAGTACCCACTTAGATGATGACTTTTGATTCTTTTTGTAAGTCAAAAAAAGAACAAAATACACACAAGTTTCTGATTTCATGTATACAATAAGTCTTTCATTTCTCCACCAGGGGATATGACGTGTCTGCATATTAATTACAATTAACAAAATTTTCTTAAAAATGTAATTGTAAACAACATTTCTTTAAAAGAACAACACACAAGTTTCTTGCTCATACTTCTTATGACGTCTCTGCGTTCAGAATGAGTGATAGATTAAAAAAATATGATTATTCAAAAGTTATAGCTTTATTCCTATAACTTTTGAATAATCTCTGGACTTGAAATCTCCGGTTTTGAATAATCTAAGGTCTGAGCAGGTAATCCCGAGTTATGAAATACTCAGCATCTAAATTGCATCTTAAACTCAAACACGATCTGTAATGACTCTATATCCTGCTTTTAGAAGAAGGTTTTCAATTCGTTTTTTTTTCCTATAACTTTTGAATAATCATATTTTTTTAATCTATCACTCATTCGGAACTTCTACTCTTTCTTCTTTCTATTCCTGTGATTTTTATTGTAAAGTCGCTGTAATAAATGTATGACTATAACAATGACATTCAATAAAAATAACACAAAATACGAATGGTGTTAGATTCTCTCTGCTTACCCCGTAAATGGATGCAGCGTGAAGGTAACCATTAGACGTGTAAGCAAAATAAATTACTGCCGCGAATCTCATAAGCCTGATGTTCATTAGAACATAACACGAGATGTGAGCCTTGACACTGTGGCTTGTCACGGAACCTCTGCAATCTGTACATGTACACATGTATAATTTATACATGCACTAGCTTTGCCCGCGACTTCGTTCGCGTTTTAATGATATTGACCAAATAACGAAAAAATATTGACCAATCTAAAAATGGCAAAATAAAATTTTAATAGTCCTAACTTCAAAAATGACGACTTACATACAAACTTTCATCCCCTATTTTATTTAGCGCCCTTAAGGGTAAAATTTTTATAAATTTTGAATGTCATATTTATTTATATTTAATCAACAGTCGAAAAAATAAGTTTTAAGCTTCAAGCTTTAAAAATGACGATACTTCCATACAACCTTTCGTCTCCCCTTTCAACCCAATACAAGTTTTTTTTTCGCATTAAAAAGTAGCCTATGTTCTTTCTCAGAGCCTAGACTATCTGTGTACCAAATTTCAGTTAAATAGGCTCAGTAGTTTTGGCGTGAAAGCGAGATAGACAGACAGAGTTACTTTCGCTTTTATAATATTAGTAAGGAGTAAGGATAATGTATACATGTAATAATGTAGTTAGGAGGATTCTTGTCAGGTTAATTATTAATAGGTTCATATTAAACACAGACTAGCTAATTGTAATCGCGTAGGTTAATAATTGATGAGAATATTGTATGCCATAACAAAGCGAGGCGTAGTTTCAATTTTTTTATATGGCTTTTGGAAGACAATATTATGAAATAATTTATTACCTTACTAGCTATTCACCCCAGCTTCGCACGGGTGTACATGTATTTTACATATAAAACTTACTCTTGAATCACTCTATCTATTTAAAAAAAACCGCTAAAAATCCGTTGCGTAGTTTGAATGATTTAATAAGCATACATAGGGACGGACAGACAGCGACAGTGACTTTGTTTAAAACTATGTAATGATTACAGCAGAATATTTTACAGATATGGTGTTATCATTATTATTTAGGTACTGAAACACGATTCTGTACAAACTCTACCTCGATTGGTTAATGGATGATACCGAACCAATAGAATATTAACTCATATCATATCAGTTCAAAAGTCCTGAAAGATTATGTCTGGGTATAAGACACACAGACATCCAGATACCGGGTAAAGTAACTATGCAAATGTACCTTATTTGCCCGGGGTCAGAGCAGGTAATCCCGAGTTATGAAATACTCAGCATCTAATATTGCATCTTAAAGTCAAACACAATCTGTAATGATTCTATATCCTGCTTTTAAAAGAAGGTTTTCAATTCGTTTTTCGTTTAGTTTATAAAATCATAACTAATTTTGAACCGATTTTGATGACTATTTATTTAAGGGTGTTACAACTGAGCATATTTATTTTGTTCAGAATTTCTTTATTTTTCCTTTGAATTAATACCTGCCTTGTTAGTGTTGTTATCAAGGCTTTAAAATGAAATAATTAAAAAATATACAGTTATGAATACAACACATAAAAACATATGTATATCGTTAGAAAATTAATATAAGTCCAATATAACATGAGACAAAACCTCTCTGTTCCAAAAGGAACCATCGACATAACTTCACAAACGGTGAAGATTCCTCGAAAAAAGTACAATCGAAATGACAACTTCTTTTTTCAAGTCGGTTAAAATGTCAAACCCTCTCGCTGCCGACAATCGTTAACACGATTAGACACTTATTTAACACCTTTACGACGCTATAAAATGAGCACTCACGGGCGGGCCATTTCGACCCATGAATTTTAAAACCCTTTCGGCCAAAAGGACCCCAAACTTCACTCTTGATTTATGGCTGTCACAATGGCAATAAAGTTAATTTACTACGGGAACGGGACGGTAATGATCCCGGTATATAATAAGTCATCGGACACTTTAGTGTACTGATGTCAAATTAAAATGATTACTTGTAACACCAAATAAGATGGTAAGTACGCTGTTTTTGAAGTTGGTATAGTGGATTTGTAAATATCTATATTGTACTACACAAAAAGAAAACAGCCACAATTGTATTTTTATTTTAATATGAATATAAACTCTATAGATTACAAAAAGAGCTCAAATTACATTGAAGATATCGTAACGTGGAACCTTAAAATGTGTTAGATATTTAAATCCCTTTCTGTAAGGTTGCCTTACTTGTTTTCAGCAATAAGGCCGCTTTATTGTAATTATTTACTCGTTTTCTTGAATATATTTTGTCTTTTCTTTTCTGTACGTTACAGATTAAGTACATTCTATTGATCTATCTTAAATATATTACGCATCAATCTGAAGAGCACCTTTTTGATAATTGTTTGAAAAGAAACTATCCGAAAAGAAAGTTTCCCTAAGATTCCTTTTATGTTGAAATGATATGTTAACTAATAAATAATATGTACGTTTGCTGAATTGTATTGCCTTTTTATAATATTTTACATAGTAGTGTCAATCTATATTTGACAACTAAACTATTAATGAAACTTTATCGACGCGGAGGACACCTAACAGTTGCCTTGAAAACATTGCTTTCAGCAATAAGGCCTCTTTATTGTAATTATACATGCGTTAATAATATTTTATTTATGTATTTTCTTCACTAAATGTCATTAATTAAGTATTAAGTAGATTCTATCTATCATAAATAAATTACACACCAACTTTTTGGTAATTGGTTGAAATGAAGGTTTCTCTAAGGTTGCCTTAATTGCTTTCAGTAATAAGGCCGCCTCATTGTAATTATAATATTTTTTTTCTGTACGTTACAAATAAAATATAGAATATCTATCTTAAATAAAAACGCTTTCACCTGAATACTACCTTTTTATAGTTGGTTGAAAAGAAAGTATTCGTATAGCTGCCGCTGTTTTGTTACATAAACATACGTACTTGCTAGTACTGCTTCAATTGTTGACAATTTCGATAAGTTTCACCGCTAGATATAAGCTATCATTATGGTCTATTGTTCGGACACGGCTAGTCTATTCGTCTCGGCAATGTCATAATATTGGAACGGCCTCCTCAAGAATGTCTATTGAATATGGAGCCACGAAGTAAGCGAGGTGTCAGCAAGGTGTAATAACCTGACAAACTGACAAATTGTCGCTTAAACAGACTTTTTGATGACCTTTTAAGGTGTACATTATTTTGATATATCTCGTAGGGTTCAACAAGCGTTTTCAAAGTAAGCGTAAAAAATGTGTTTATTTACGACATCACATTAGAAACCTCTAAATGAATCAGTGTTTCTCTACAATATTATACATATAAACCATCCTCTTGAATCACTCTATCTATTAAAAAAAACCGCTTCAAAATCCGTTGCGTAGTTTTAAAGATTTAAGTATATGGTACATAGGGACGGACAGACAGCGAATTTGTTTTATACCATGTAGTGATGATAAGTCTGATTTAGCGCTCATTTTGTGGACCAACATTTGACAAATGACTGAACTCACGTTGCATAGTCGGTTCAAAGGAACAATTTACTATATTTCACTAGAAAGTGTCCAAGTATAATGTTCTTATCTTCTTATTACGTGAGTCTTGCATCAGTAGGCAACGAGATGCCTACGCGATTGGGAATTTGGAAGAAAAAAGTAGCCAAAAACGCGTCGCTCACTCACGTCTCGTTACGGTCTAAACGCTATATATTTTGTTTTTTATATGGCTATCGTATTCTTTGTTGAATGTAATATGACCAAAATATTTTTAATGATTAGCATAGTACAGTTTAAGCGGAGCCATCTGATGTACCTTATGAGTGAGAAGTATTGAGAGTTTTAAATACGGAGCTAAAAGTAATTTTTTTGCTGCTATAAATTTAATTATTATAGAAATGTCGAACAAAAACAAAAAAAAAACAAATGCGACGACAGCTACATGGGATAGAATGTTATAAAAAAGAATAAGTAAAAAAAATATGATTATAAAATTAAAAATGATATAAAATTCATCAAGGAGTTCGCTACAACAGTACTATACTGTACTGTTTATTGATAACATTAAGACAATGTTGGTAATTTTGTTTATCAAATATTTAGTAAGTAATTTACAAGAGAATTAAAAAAAAAAGCCTAATGTATGGAACTAAATTCGCATGGAGTTGATTCTAGAACTTCTTGTTGGTTAGCCAAAAGTTTACAGTGTAAAATATAGTGAAAAAGAATACTTTACTTCCTAATAGGTAGCATTTAGGAGACTCACTGATGAAATAATACTTTGTTTTATTAATGAGATGCGAACCTACGGCCTTTATTGCTCGAAACCTACACTACTATGTTGTAGGTGTACGTAATACGCAAATAATAAACATATAACACTAATTAATTTATAACTAAAGGGATTATTAAATAGCGCGAATAGACCATGAACAACTTTCACTGGTATCCCGTTACTTCCTTGTCTCTGGTTAGATAAACCGAAACTGGTTTGTCATATTGTTGCGATGAAGCGTGAATATGAGGTAATTACAGAAAAATCTACTCATAATATTTTATAAATCTTATCTGATTGACCTCGATGGTCCAGCAGTTTAGCACACGGTAATCCCGATGGTTGTAGGTTCGATTCCCGTTGAATACAAACATCTGTATTCATGGGTATGTATCGACATCTACCATTTTCAGAATTACGATTTGTATTTCACCAATATATTAAAGAATTGACTACATATTCACTTTAGTGTCACCTGATGGAGATAGCACTGAATAATCAAGCATTACATATAAATATACATTTCAATATAGGAAATTTTCTTTAATTAATTTTGTAGTTATTTGTTTATTTAATGTTTGATATTTCTATAATAATTAAATTTATAGCGGCAAACAATACGCTGTGAGATGTGTATAAAATTTAAATTTCGTGTACTTGTTAAAGTTACATTTAAAAGTATTTGTATCCAGAGCCATGAAACATAATAAACAAAAAAAGATATATGTACAAGTTCACGCATATTAAATGAAACCAATGTGTTCTAGTCACGCCATCTATGATTTTAATACTGCATTTATTTCCCTCATCTAGAGGGCGCTAAATGCTCCAGCCACGAAAATACCATAAAACAATAGAACTATTGGTCACAATTATTTTTACTAACGTTTTTACTTTATTTTGTTACAGATTCATTCGTCAACAGTCAAGAATGGACGGCGGCGAGAGGAGTGACAGAATTGAGAGTTGGTGTCCTGGGATCTCCAGACAGCGGGAAATCTGCTTTAGTTCACCGATATTTGACTGGGGCATATATGCAGGAGGAAAGTCCTGAAGGTATGTGTCTTAATTTTGACACTAAATGAAATTGTTACTAAATATATTTCTTTCTAACAGCGCCATCTAGTAAACAATGATGTCAACTGCTTTCGTGCCAGCTTTCTAGTTCAAAAAAATTGTCATAGATGGCAGCACGGGGTCTGCTTTGCTGAAGTTTAAATATTATACAATTGGAATTAGATGGCGCTGACGTCGTTTTTTATTTGAAGTTCCACAACTAAATTGCTGAACTGATCTTACTAATTTAGTTTAATAATTTCGATTAATTAAATTATCAAAAGCCATAACTTGTCTTTTTTCTCAAAAAAGAAGGAAAATGGCGGTAACAGTTATAAAAAATGTTTTTTCAGGTGGTCGCTTCAAAAAAGAAGTAATCATAGACGGACACAGCTATCTCCTGCTTATCAGGGACGAGGGTGGTCCACCAGAGATGCAGGTTAGTGATTAGAATAAAAAATATTATATTCATGACTTAGCCCATTCTTACTTAGAATCTGTAGTATTTTCCAAAAGCACCTTGGTACCTTTGGCGACCCTTATGGTTGTGGTCTAGTGGTTTAATGTATTCCATCACTTTATGGTGGTCACGGGTTTGAAATCCGCTCAAACATTAGTGTACCATATTGATCTGGGTGTTTTGTTTAAGTATTACGTATTAAAATTTAAAAGTTGATTTTCAAAAATTTAATTATTTAGGTAATGCAGTTTATTATTAATACCTACTGTTATATTATTTTCTTGCTATTTATTTATTTATTATAGATTTAGTAAATAAATTACTAAAATTTTTATATAAATTCGTCAGTCACTGATTTTAACTCCACTCGTATGAACTGTATAAAAAATGTTTTGGTTGTAGAATCCACATATTTTGGTGTACAGAATTAAAAAAATAAATGAAAAGCAAGAAAAATTAAAAAGAAAAATCGTTCACTTACCCTATTCTATATTTGAATACGATCAGATGTTCCTACTTACAATTTCACTTGCCCCAATTCGTTTTTTGAATACGATGTGATTAACTTCACATTTTATCGATTCGATTTTTAGTAGTGTGGGGACACGCACAGGTAATCGTAAATCGATACAATCAATAATTCAAGAATACAATGTAGATTAGAGTGGTTCGTAGAGAATCGCGTGTTGACGATACTTCAAAACAAAGCTTCGATATCAAACTTGAGGTACCTATTTGGGAGTCCACTGACCTACTGTCGTAATGCGTTTTCATTGTCTTTCGCGATACGGTTTTATTGTACTGTAGTGTACGAGACTACGGGTGTAAAGGAATTACTATGAAGTGTACAATAAAAACGTATACTTTTAGGGACGGAGGACATGTGAACCGACTTTAACAAAGATGTGTACTATAGCAATGTTTGCAATTCTATTGCTGACTATAATAATAATAGTGTTGGAAACTATCTATATATATCTTTTTTATTGTCTATGCTTTTTATAATAACTATATTGTTTTATATATGACATTAGTCAGTAAAATATTTGTGACTACACCAGTATCTTTTTTGCTCTCATCGCATTACATAATCCTCTTCTACAAATAGTTATTATCATAAATATGAAAATCTGTGCTTTTTGTTACATTTTTCTTTGTTGTTTTTAAAATTTCATTATAATAATAATAATAATAAATTTATTTGCAATAGATTTTGGGTACATACATATATGATGTTATACAAAAACATGGCCCTTGCAAAATCTGCTTATATCAAGCGTACAAATTTTTAGTTAATTAAATTATCAATTGTTTATATAATTATTAATTATTGTATGTAGTTATATGTCAATTTGTATATAAATCTAAATGTCATGAGGAACAATTTATTATTTTAATATTCCAAAAACTCTTTAATTGAGTAAAAACACTTGGAAACTAACCATTCATGCAGTTTTCTTTTAAATAATATTCCAGAGAGGGTTCTTATATCGTCAGGAAGCTTATTAAATATTTGTATCGCCATACAAAATGGACACTTTTTTGTTATGGATAGTTTTATTGCAGGTACTTTTATTTTACTTGTATGGCTGTCGCGTTATTAAAATACGTTCAGCCAATTGTATGCAATTTTTACGATAAGTCATTTCGCGAGGAGTAAATGTTTAATACTATAGGTATACACAAACTCTGTTTAACTTAGGACTAGATGATGCTGTGTGAATTACCAAGGTCATTATTATTATTTCGTTGCTTTTATTTAATTAAAAACAGCTGTTGCTACGAATACATTATATGTTTTCACTAACGGTCAGTATTACATAAAATGAAAAAAAAATTGTTTATACTTGGCAATTTAAAAAATATGTACATAACTAATTTTCCTCTCCAGAGGGCTGCATTATTAGCTATACAGACTAACAATTAACAGATATATTGTAGTTAAAAAAAATTCCTATACAAAAGAACTCATGCAAAGCCAGGGCGGAACACTAGTGTATACATCATCGAAGAATTACGTGAAACATACGCTCGTTATTACATAATGAATAGAATCCATTTATTTTCACTAAACAGTATCGCCGAAGTTGTTTTACTTATATAACGTCAATCATCTGTCACATATATTGAAAGTCACACAAGTACAGTCGACTTCATATTTTTTTAAAGTATGAAGTCGACTGTACTTGTACCCTAGACAATTGACACAGCGCCATCTGGTCTCACGGTAAGCAGAGCTTGTGTTATGGGTACTAGACAACTGATATAAATATGTACTTAGGTATATATTTTTTTGTAAATGCATACATAACATACATAACCCTCAGATCGATACATGCAGTTATAGTCATGATACCATACAAATGTTTGCACCGTGCGAAGAATCGAACCCGCGACCATCGAAAGTAAAGCTAAATAAGCCGCTAGATTACCGCGCCCAGCATAAATACGAGTAGGAACGAATTCGCAGCCGCGCAAATGTACAAATAATTTTGAATTCCGAATATCCCATATGATTAAATACCTAGTCCAGGTACGGACTTTTAAATTTGAATTCTTGACTATACCATCAATATGAAGCTGACTGTACAAGAAATAGTATAATTATAAGTGAAAGACACAAACAGAAAAAAACTGTATGTCTGCATCATAGATATTTATAATCAAGTTTAAAATAGAGGTTTATTCAATAGTGTTTTTATCTTTCTATTTATTATATGCTAAGTGGAAGTTTGTGCTACAGCTAGATAATAACCTAGACCGAACTTGATAATTCCTTATCTCTATTGAACAGGAGCGGATTCGATTCCTGTTTTGTAAATGAGTGGAATAGAATAGAATAGAAAATCATTTATTCAAATAAACTTAATTTAAGCACTTTTGATAGTCATAACAATTTGTTTTTTATCTACTCTATTTTTGTTATGGAATAAGTTCAAACTAGTTTAATTAATTAATTATTACAAACTTTTAATTATAAAACATAAATATTAATAATTATAATTAAATGACCCGCTATAACGATATATATTTGCGGGACACCAGTGGAGGATGATATGATAAGTTGTTAGGTCAGTTAGCGCATTAAAAATGGAGGGGACCGAGGGGAGATCGACCTGATATAGTATATTGCTAGCAATGGGTTCACTAGTCCCCGTTACTAAACCATACAACCTTTACCCCTCATGATCATGATTAAGTCACTACATGCCGCGTTACATTCAAATATCTCAGCTATATGTAAAGAGAAATTTAATTATTATGTTGACCTCAACAGCAAAAAGTTCTGCCCTTCGATGGATCTCCTATCCAATTCAAACGGGGATCGGAATTACGACGGCCTGAACCGAGAACCCTAACGTTACGTCAGGCAGGAGTTGGCCTTCAGCCGCTCCGTTAAGTTATTCCTCGGGTTTAAAGTGCCATCTGCACTCGCCCTCCATCGTTCGGTGAAGCTGTAAAGAATGCTGCTGTAAAGAGTATTGTCTTAGGATAGTAATAGAAAAAAAACATATAGTTAAAGTTTGTAGGTAAATTATCCATTAATGTACCACGAGTATCAACAAGGCACAATCCTCTCCTATCTGTTCCCCTAGTATCATCGAACTATAAGCAGAATTCATTTCTCTGGCGAGCTAGCAACAATTTTAATAAAATATCTAAAACAGTTAATATAGATATATTTTGTAATAATATTAAATCAGCGAGACACCAACTAAGTGAGCCCTTCTTTAAATAACAATTAATTATTATTGAAAATCATGTATATGTATATATTTCTATAAATTTACTATTTGTTACTGTACTCTTGTTAATTAATTTCATGTTCTCTGTTAACTTTATACGTAGTGATGTAAATTTTTTAAGAATTAGTCTATTGTTATTAGTGAAAGCCTGTCAGTGGCTTACTGTGACATATATATTGATTTTATTTAAGATGTACTTGAATAGCCTTGGTTTTCCTTTAATAAATAAATAAAAATAAATAAATAAATATACATACAAAGAAAAAAGAATTTTGTTAGTAACAGTTGTTTAGATAGTAAAATGTTATATCTTTACACCGACTAGCTTGTTTCTCCAAATGGTAGCAGAGCGTTACCCCATCTAACGTTACAGTATCCCGATATTTATACATATAACATCAATTCTTTATTATACGCTAACAAAATACTTATATGAGTTTTTATACCGGACAACCGAAGGCAAACCGCCCCAATATTTTTGTTATTCCAGTTCTGTCGGGGCTCTGTAACCTTACGTTCCTTTTATATATTTTCTCCCTATTTCTTTTGTGTTAAACGTATAAAAGCAAACGGAGCTTTTTTGTTTTTCCTTCAATTTAGCTTCGTTCTGTACTGTTTTTTAATAATACAACAGTTAATTGGAAAATGTCATGTCGGTATTTCTTGTACTAAATAATTATAATCTTTATGAAACTTGTAACTTAAAATAGTATATAGCCAAAACAAGCGGTATACTATGGCGCTGTCCGCATGGTATGCAGGTATAATCTTATCTTAATCATCATTACATAGTCATTACAGCGACAGCGACTTTATTTTATATAAAGTCGCTGTCTCTGTCTGTCCCTATGTATGTTTAAATCTTTAAAAGTGCTCAACGGATTTTGAAGCGGTTTTTCTTTTAACAGATAGAGTGATTCTAGAGGAAGGTTTATATATATAATACATGTACATCCGTGCGAAGCCAGGGCGAGTAGCTAGTGATATTATAAACGCCAAAGGTTGGGAGTATGGATGTTTGTTACTCTTTCACACAAAAACTACTGAACAGATTTTGATGAAACTTTACAGTAATATATTTAATATATCAGAATAACATATAGGCAATATATTTCACGCGGGTGAAACCGTAATAATATAAACGGGCACAGCTAGTAATAATATAATAACGTTGCGAAGGCGCTGTGCTAATCAGTTAGACCGTGGCAGTCAAAAATTTATAATGAATATACTTAATAGTCACGATTTGTCATTTTTTCTATCTTTTCTCATTTCAGTAAAAACGGTCGCTTCGACATTGAACAAAACAATATTGATCAACGGTTCGTGTCAGATCAATAGAATTTGGCAATCACGGTACATTTATATTTGTAACTGAAATTGTATGATAAGTTACATCCAAACTGGCCGTTACTTGCTGCTTCATCTACGTAAATTTCATCCCATATTTCACCCCTTCTAGATTATTCTTTGGGATTAAACATAGCCTTAGGCCGTCCTCGTAATAATCTATCTTCACTCCACTTAAGTCTGTTAAGACGTTTAGTAGTGAAAATATAACGAATATACAGACAGTTGTACTTTTGGGTTACTTAGTTCACTTAGCAACTTTAAAACCCGCTTATAAGGAGTCCATGACAACTTGCGTATACAACTAACTTAATTTCCCTAGCTAAGTAGATATTGCGTTATGAGTACTAGATAACTGATTAGATAAATACTTATTTTTTTTGTAAATGCATACATATTGTACCTACCCTGTTCTTATTTTTATTTCTCTATCCACCCAAAGGTAGTCTGGAAGAGATTGCTTAGCGATAAGACCGCCTTTTGTATCAGTGTATATTTTCCAGTTTGTTTTTTTTTTTTTTGTTCTGTAATTGGTGCAATAAAGAGTATAAATAAATAAATAAATAAAATTATACATAGAAAACACTTAGACCGATACAAACAATCATATTCATGAATATTTGTATTCTGCAAGGAATCGAACCTACGTAAGTAAAGCGGTGTGCTAAACCGCTAGACCAGCGGGGTCGTCAAATTTATAACATTACAAATTTGAAGGATCCAGATTATTCTTCCATTTCAAAGGTATACCAATACTTAAGGAAAGGAAGGAAGGAAGAATAATTTTGCAAATAGGCGCAGTGCTTCAGGAAATTACCTACACTCGATACAAAAACACAAAATCCTTAACAAAATATCAGTGTAAATTATTCTGTTTGGAAAGAATGAACAATGAAAACAGGACGCGTCTATCGATTCGTGATACAAAAGGGGATTATGGGGTTTTACGTTTTAATATACGTGCCGCGTTATTTACGCCCGCATGCGGTCGTTTTACGGCCATGTCGTACCAAATTTACGGTTCACTTAGCCTGGCCTCACATTATAGGTTAAGTCGGACAACTCTAGTTAGACTGATGCATTGGTTGGTACGCCCCGCTCTCTGTGACGATTCAGTCGGACGGTTTCACTATGCGCTCCTGTAGGAAATATTTAGACCTCGTTGTCGTCGGCCTATATAATAACCTGGCCAATGTTGTTTTGGTCACTTACGGGTTTTAAAAATAGCTTACAACCTATGCTCTGACCTACCAAATGTACACTAAAGTTTTCATAAAAATCGGTCAAGTTTCGCAGGAGTTCTAGATCAAACACTGTGATACGAAGTTTTTATATATTAGGTGGATGCACCTTTACTGCATTATTAGGTCCAATCAGGCTTATGGTCTCATTTGATTAGCATTTTTATTATGACAGCCTCGGTGGCCCAGCGGTTATTAAGCGTAACGCCTTATTTCTGATAGTCTTGGGTTCTATTTCTCGAAAGTTGCAATTTGTACTAATGTGTATGATGGTTTATATCCGTCTGAGTGTTTTTCTATATACATTGTGTATATATTTATATCAGTTGTTCAGTACCCAGAAAACATGCTCTACTTAGCATGGGGTTAGATGGCGCTGTGTGAATTATCCAGGGTTTTTATTTGGTTGCTATACGCCGCGCCGCTATCTTTAGAAATGCGCTAATAGACTTACGTGGTACAATCGTCCGACCAAACCTGATTATGTGTGAGTGGACTTACGGATATATCGTACCGAATTTACAGATCACTTAGCTGTTTTACGATATTTACATTGCATCTTTTTTTTATAGCACTCCCGTTGCATTTCCGTGGCTTGTGTAATCATGCTTTTTCGGGTGAAACTCGGTTTTATGAGAATGTGGCCTATTTAAATACGTGACATATATTTATATATACTAGCTTTTAGCCCCGGCTTCGTTCGTGGTAATAAATAAATATGTTTTTTAAGATTTTTAAGAGTAGTGTGTATGAAACAAATATAGATACTTCAATTATTAGACAAATAATCGTTCTATAAAGTTTTAAGCAAATTTCACTATATCGTCAATGGTTGATACTGCCTCTTACCCTATCAGGTGCAATAGTAAATGATCAATCAGTCAATTCACAAAGCATCATCTAGTCGCAAGCTAAGCAAAACTTTTATGGGTGTTAGACAACTGATGTAAAATTCTAGATTATATTTCTTTGAATACACAGAAAACTCCCAAAGTGTTTAGTGGACAAACAATCATAGTCATGATTTGCATCGTGCGAGGAATAGAACTAGCGATCATCTGATGTAAGACGGTATGCTAAAAGCTAGACTGTAAAGGCCGTCAAACACTGCATCTCTATTGTTATAATAGCTAGTACAATAAACAGCGTTCGATTATTGATTTGCAGAAAAGTGAGTTGTGGATTAATCTGAGCCCGCCTTGTTGAGCGGGCGTCGAACCCACTTATTCCTACATTAATTAA
This sequence comes from Achroia grisella, assembly GCF_030625045.1. Lineage (NCBI taxonomy): Eukaryota > Metazoa > Arthropoda > Insecta > Lepidoptera > Pyralidae > Achroia > Achroia grisella. Next base: position 781,434 of record NW_026713016.1, read on the forward strand.
GGCGACAATGGTTTGCTGTGCCAGAGTTTGCTGTGCTAACACAGACCGACCGCGTTCACATTTCAGTCCTGATTTGTTGGTCGTTCATTGGCAATAAGATTGGATCTACCTATATATTATACATCGCAATAAATGCTTGTAAGTTAGTTGAGGTATTATGACATTCAAATTTATTTGTAACTGATTATATCGATCGAGTTACCCCCCTCAGATCGATCCCTTGTCTAATTGAAACGTGGATCGAAATTACGACACCCTGAGCCGAAGTTCGAACCCCTACCGATGCCGTCAGACTAAAGTCGCATCCGTCAGGCGGCAGCTTCAGTCGCTCCATTCTTAAATTTCCTTACACAAAAAATATAATAATAATATTTTTGATAAACAAATACAATACCGTTTATTATCCAAATTCACAAGAGTAGTGTATGTAGATATGTATAAAATACGACATTATTAAAGTAGGTAATACCTATAACAAAGTTACCAGTTAACAGGTAAGAAGTTTTAGAAAAACACATACTTTATTAAACAACTATAGAATCGCTAGACTTTGGTAAATGCTCCTCGCTCCAACACAATCGGAGGTCGAAAGTTTAAATTGAAATACTTACTGTTACCGAGTGGAATATAGAATGGTATGTATTTCTCCTGGTAACACAGTAATAAGTTTGTGTAAATACAACTCCAGTATTTAGAATAGTAATTATATAAAGTGTAATACCCAGAATTAATGTAACTGCTTAAACAATCCAATTAGAAAATTAAATTTTACGTTTGTTATACAAGTTTTAGGAATAATTAACTATATATACATATAAAGTACGTTTACAAGTGTGCTTGTAAGGTGCTGTAAACGTATCTATTTTAATTAACCGACCCCCAAAAAAAGAGGTTTTAAATTATGCTGTATGTTTTTTTTTTGTTACTTTATAATACCGCCATTTATATAACGATTTAAAAAGACAGAGAGATTGGTCCCATTTTTTTAGTTTTGGAGACGGTATTTTTTTTATTATATTTTAGCTGTCACATTCAACGACTGTATCTTACAACTAAGTTAAGGGCGAAAATAGGTGTTGCCATATTGGAAACTAAAAATCGGATGTAATTAAAATTATTAAAATACATTACACTACTACACTCTAATTTCTTTTACTAGCACATGGTTAATAGGCCCTATTTTAAAAATAAAATTAATATATGAAACATACAGAAAATCAGTTATAGACATTGTGATTACGGTAATTTCCCTATAAAAGAGATCTCGTCTACGATATAGGTAAGTATATACTTAAGTAAGATTATTATAGAGATTTATACTGCTATTTCTTTTGTTACCAACCAACTAGCTTTGAAAAATCCATCTCTGCAGGAAAATAATGAGTTTTATATCTCAAGTCGTCTCTAACAAAATCCAATGTTATTTCTATATCAATATAAATTACGTCCAATTGCCTTCTTGGAAAGGTCCGTAATATATTAAAATTACAAAGTAATTCCTAGTTCACATCAAAAACGTATCACTAAGAGAATTAGTAGGTAGGAAAGCTTTGATCCATCTCGTGGCCACGGTCCGGGCAATTCTCCTCCGCCCCTAGCGAGGGATTAGATTATACCCCTACATGACGTCACCGCATTAGGCCAGATTGCCCTGCGACCCGCGAACGGATTGTCCCGATATAAAACGCTAAATATACTCAATGGTGACACGGTGACGCGTGCGAGTAGAGTGACGTCACTTTTGGTTCATCAGTATCAAATGGCCCTTTTGTTTTGTTTATGGAATTATTAAAATGTTTAAATTTCGAATGTATGTAATAGATTTTTATGCGGTAGATTAAAAAAAAGTGCTTAAATATTGTATTTTTTACATTGCACTGAATAAAATATTTTTCTTTCTTTCTTTCTTTCTTTCTTTCTTTCTTTCTTTCTTAAATAAAGTTTATTTGAATAAAGGTTTTTCTATGAGTTCAATTTTTAAATTCAGCGTTCTTTAATTTCTTTTTAATTTACGGAACTTATTTTACCGAGCATAAGACGAAATATAAAAATATGAATACTGTACATTTTATATTAAAAACAGTTGTCACTTATCTTTGTTGCAATAACCGTTAATTTTATAATTTATATTGCTGGTATTATTTTGTAATATTAATTGTATATCATATATTTTTTAGAACCTATTTCATATGGCTCATCAGGACTCAAATTTGTGTATGTCAGAAACGGATAAATATATTTTCATGCGAATTCCTTAACGAAAGACTTGTTAATGTGGATCTGGGAAGTATTTGAAATGGATGTTATTTTTTTTTAATTTAATACTAGTTAAATACTGATGTTGTTATCATCAAAAAAATATTATATACCTTTATATACCTTCTTAGGAATATAATAAAGCAGTCATTACTCTGGTGTTGCAAATGCATATGCATGTAATAATGGTCACCCTATTGACAGACCGCAATTCCCGCATACAACAATGCTATTTCAAAGTGAATCGCCATAGCAAACGAAGGTAGGTAATAATAAAAAATAAACGAACTCTCGCCATACAAACTGAATGCAAAACGAATAAGTTTCAGTGAGTAGTTTTGAAAACGAACCACAACTAACCAACTGTTTCTTTTTTTATGCCTGCTGTAAATTTTTGATTTCTTTCCAATTAAATTAATGACTACGGATAGTGATCGTTATGAAGATTGTCAATGGTATGCGCAAAGAAAAATAGTAAAGAATTCGAAGTGTTTGGTTGATACTATAGTTCACAAAATATGATGTACTTTTTTGAGTTTTATTTATTTGGAATATTAATAAAGATATATGATGTCAGTATGTACCTATTGAAATATAAGATTCAATTCGCCAATCAACTTTTCCTTGGACTGCATATAATTATATATGCAGGCCACGGAAAAGTTGATAATCAGGCGATGAAATATACCACAGTATTGTATTCTTATTTCGAAATTAAAATCTTTTTAGATTTGAGTCAAGTTTAAAGTTTTAGTTGACAACACATAGATTTCGGCTCAAAAGAACTTATATCCAGAGCCGTAACACATAATACATAAAAATAAATATTTTGGCAATAGAGTCATCATCATGCGTATGTTACTAATATTATAAACACGAAAGTTTGTGAGTATGGATGTATAGATGAATGGATGTTTGTTACTCTTTCACGCAAAAATCATTTAACGGATTTTGATGGAACTTTATATTAATATAGCTTATACATGAGTATAAACACATAGGCTACAAATTTCATACAAGTGAAACCGCGGGCACAGCTAATACAATATATTCCAAAATTAATACGCTCTCCCTAGGAGTAAGCAGGTTGAAAATAACGTTCTACGTCATTAAAATATTTTCGAGATACAATAATAACCATAAATTGTCTATGCCTCTACTTATCCACTTTGTTACGTTACGTACTACATAAAACAATTTCATATAGAGGTTATTGAAGACATATCCTTACAATTTTATTTATATCTCGCTGCTTCTGACGAAGATAAACAACACTAAAACATGTTGGCATAAGAAATATCTGTGCTTTTTAAAGGGAAAAACATCAGGTATTTTTGCAATGCTGTGCCAATTCTCAAAGTATTCGGTACTTCTCGCTCATGTAATATTCAAGATACGGTTAGAAATACCAAAACTTTTACTGATATTAAAAAACTACGGCTATAGTTCTTGGATTGAGGGTGAAATTTGTAATGTAACCCTACAGGGTTGCAGTAAAATAATAGCCAAGGCTAATTCGCGTTGCGAAATGAGTTTGCGTACAAATAATTTTTGCGCATTTTGTTCCTACGAATCATATCTTTACATAGTATAAAATAAAGTCGCTTCCGCTGTTTGTTCACTTAGATCTTTTAAATTACTCAATATATTTTAATACAGTTTTCAGTAATAGATACAGTGATTTAATAGGAAGATTTATATGTATAATATATACATATTATAATACAGAAAAGCCGAAAATTTCGAAGATTTGTAATGTGATGTCGTAACAAACTTATTTTTATTCGCTTATATCGCAAACGCTGGTTATACTTTATGATATAGTTTTTGCAATATTTCTAATTTAAATACCTCTCCTATTGGTGGTTCTATCGTAGCGTGAAACATCACGCGATCGAAACATATCGAGGAAAACTACAGATTGCCTATAGTTTTCCTGGGTGAAACTATTTAATACTAAAATAGTTTATAAAACAGCCTATACTTCCTGAGATTAGCGCGTCCAACCAAACAAACAATTAATTTAACTTTAATATTAGTGATACCTACTAATATTAAAGATATATGTTTGTTCGTTGAATGCGTTAACCTCAGGAACTAACGTTCGTTTGGAAAATTCTTTAGACGTTTTATGTTATTATATAAAGGGTTTATTTTATAGAGATACTTGAAGATGGTCAAGCTAATGTAATAACCATAAAGCCTGCTTATGTGAAAAGGTTATCAGAGAACGAGCAAGAAACTACCTCGCGGCTTGTCCCCGAATTTGTTTCGCTTCGTTTAGCAAAGCTGTAATTCCATCTGCCTTCCGCGTAGGGATGTCAACGAGATGTACGAGAATCAGAGATATTATAAATACGAGATTTTTAGTCGGGACGACATCCTTAACCTCGTACAAGTTTGTACGAGATTTTGACACGTAAATTCGTCAAAATTACATGTGTTATAATAATAAATAATAACACTAGATAATTCACAATCACACGACATCTAGTACAAAGATCAGCAGAGTTTGTGTTATAAGTTTAGTACCTACAACAGATAGAAATACTTAAATATATTTTTTAAACACATGATATACGTAGAAAAAACCCTGACCAATATATATACTCTTAGTAGTGAAAACAAACGTTTGCACTATGCGAGGAATCGAACCCGCGACTATCAGAAGTAAGGAGGCGTGCTAAACTGCTAGGCAACCAGGGTCCTAAAATTAAAATACTCTAATATTCGAGGTTAGAGAGTCAAATTGAACTGATACAAGAAATTTTATATGATTTTTCTTCATACGAGGCTAAATATTTTATAGTTGGCATCCCTGCTCCCGCATCCGCCACTCGGGGTGGGGGCCGTTGAAACATTGCTCTTGACAGACTTTTAATGAGTAGTTCAGAATCTCAACAGGTTTATTAGATGTACAATTTGACAGTACAGACATAATTATTATAGTCGATACATATAAATAATATTGATGTATCTGTTTGTAATTTCTAATCACTAAATGAATAGGAGTATATGCGGTAATTGCATCAAAAAAATAATTAAAAGTAATTGTATTGTCTATCTGTCTTGCTAATCTCTGAAACGGCTGTACCGATTTTGACAGGACTGTCACTCGCAGATAACTAAGAATAAACCTTCAATTCTTGTCGCTGACGGATCTAATTAGCGACTTTTTAAAAAGGGCGAGCACAATAGACTATGCAGGTCGTAGTCTTAGCACCTGACAACAGTCCAATAAAAATTTTGGCTACATTGATTTTAGAAATTATAATTAAAATGAAAAGAGATGGTTAAATTTCACGCGAAGTCGCGGGTAACAGCTTGTTTATGAATAAAAATATATCTAAAATTATTCCAATATTTTCAAAGGAGATTGAATAAACAATGATTGATCGGTTCTGAACTTCATTATCTTTGAGATAAGTAGATACATAAATCTATAATGAGCAGGTTCAAAATGCTTTATTTTCCATAAACACAGATGTTTTTTAAATTAAACTTTGAAACTTAGGTTTTAACACATTTATTACAACATTAAAGAAATTACAAAGAATGCACAAAATAAGAAAAAAACATGCAAAGTTGGCAATAGAAGCTGCCTCAGCTGTTGCTGATATAAGCACAACCTTAATGAAGTGCACCAATACAGCGCTGGTTTTCAGGCATCATCCATTACTAATTGAATTAAAAATATTACAGTCAATTTAAAACACTTATTTACTAATTCATTATAATTTTTTTATTTTCTTGATCTGACGTGGTGGGGTTTTTTTTTTTATGGATGATAATGGTGGGGTACCCCCTGCGCTAACGGTTTGCTAGTGGAGGGGTTCTGATCTAGCCCATCGTGACAAAATCAATTTATCACGATGGTTTCCAGGGGGAACGGCGTGGAAGTCAACCTGAAATGGTACATTGCTAATAATGGACGTGGTATTCAGGGGATGGATCTAGCTACTTTTAGGATATTCAGGATGGATAGATCTGATACTTGACGATCTCGTTCCCGTTCCGATGGTCGCCGGTCGATAGTTCCGGCTAATCTTTAAAATGGCTGGACCGATTTTGACAGGACTTTTTTTTCGCAGGTAGCTGTTGTAATAAGGAGTAACTTAGGCTATTTTAGAAAAATTCTTTTCGATTAGAAAAATGAAGTTATATTCCACGCAGACGTAGTCGCGGGAACAGCTAGTTAGCCATAAAACGTGGAATTATTCTGCCCCCTTTGCTAGCGTCCTGTTCTTTGTGCACCGTAATTGTCTCTCCGACCTATTTACGGCGTGCATCTGAACTTTCTAAATGTCCTCGACTTGGAATTTCATTTAAGTTGATTCAAAATATTGTTTTATTTTGCAATTCTTTTTTTATAATTGGTATGGCAAACAAGCCGACGTTCCAACTGATGGTAAACGGTAACCGTAGCTTAAATACATGAACAGCACTACGGTCATCACGTTATCATGTAACATCCGTGATATTTAATTTAAATTACAGGTTTGAACATTACCGTATTATATACCGATCTATAATCACACTGGCAGTCTGTGTCGAATAGATGATAATCTGTTTTTCTATTGATTTAGTGATTTTATGATTAATTTTAAAAACATGTTAGTTATATGTACTTATTGTTAGAAATTTCATACTGCTCTGACTGCGCAATTTTCGTAAAAAAGGGTACTTTTTTAAGGGTTATTGCTTCACGTAATAATATAACGATAAAATCTTTTTCCGTATATACTACAAAGAGTCATCATTATCATCAACATCGCAGCCCGAAAAACATTCACTGCTGGACATAGACCTCCCCCCAAAGATCTCCACATCCAATGCCTTCCAGCGATCTTGACCATCTTGGAGGCTTTCCCACGCTGCGTCTTCCGGTCCGCGGTCGCCACTCGAGGACTTTACTGCCCCAACGGCCATCTGTCCTACGAGCTATATGCTATAAAGTGTATAAATGAATAACTGTAAGGAATCGTCACTATTGTTTAATAATTAATCATGTAATTAAGTATGTACAGTACTGTTAGACTACAATATATTTTATCTAAAAATATTTCCTTTTAAAAACTTGAAATTACCGTAGAAGCTTCTAATTCTACCTTTTGATTCCCCTAAAAAACTCACGCCTAATTTGTTAGAAGGCTTGTAAATTATAGATGAGATTTATTTCACTTTCAAAAGGCAATCCACAAAGAAAATACTATACATAATTGATATAGGTACCTATACTTCTTACATTGAGTAGCGAGAAGCAGAGATTAATAAATTTTAAATGCCACGCTTCAATCATTTTACAAATATTCTCATTTTTATTTATATTATTTTAATATTCTCGTCCATTCGTTCAAATATATCTGTGCACGACGTACCTTTTTATATATTAATTATGTGTATTATATTATCTATACTAATATTAGAAATTTGAAGAGTTTGTTTATTTGAACGCGTTAATCTCAGGAACTACAGGTGTGAACCACGTGAACAAAGTCGCAGGCACAGCTAGTTACTTGATATAGAAAATCATTGTATATTGTCAATTTTATTCTTCTTTTTTCTGCTTTACATATTAATATACTATTCGTTCTTAAAGAAATGTCTTTCTGAAATTATGTTTACCAGCTTAATACAGATACAATAACTTCGCTCACAATATCATCAGTTAAAGTTTCTTTATTGCCTTTTAAAACTGAAGTCACAATCGATAGTAAGTTTTATGTAGAATGAAACAAATCATTCGTAAATATTTTATAATTACAGTAATATATGGTTGCAAATACTATTTCTTTATGTATAAATAATAAACCAAGACAATTCCCACAGCGCCATCTAGTGCCAACATAAGCAACACTTGTGTTATTCATTAGCCAACATAAGCAACACTTCATCCAAACTAATACAAACAAGCATAATCACGAATGTAAATGTTTCATGCGAGCACCGAACCCGCGACCATCGAACGTACAGGGATGTTTTCAACCGCTATTTATATATATATTAAGTAAACGTTGGTATGTATATTATTCGAAATCGCCAAAATCTTTGTGCTTAGAGAACACAGAAGATAACATTCCTCATTGAGGTACTCGCTGTACCTCCGTATACGCTATGGTTATTTAATGAATTCTGCAACATAATATAAAGTTACTTCGGACAAGACAGACTGCCACGAATGTGTAATAAAATGCATAGACTACGGTATTACAAACATTATTAAATCTAGTGTACTATAAAAGGTTTGTATATTCAAATGTATGGGCTGAGTCATTTTCAAGTAAAAAAACTAAAATAAAGGAAAAAAAATGATAAATCCACTGTACTATAAGAGGTTTCTATATTCAAATGTATGGCCTTTCGCTGCGAAGTAAAAAAACCGAAAAAAAAAATTAACACGTTGTGCATGAAATATTTCTTTGTTGTGATTCAGATAATAGATATTTTCTACTGTAAGCTAGTAGTTTATGTTTCTAGCTAATGTGGTCGATTGTAGTTGTAATAAATAAAATGTAAATTGTAATGTAAAATAAATTGTCGTATAGCCAATAAATCTATAGCTATACATATAAATAAAATTGGAGTGTCTGTTTGTAATATTGAAGTAACTGTTTTTTACTATATATATATGAATATAAATACCAACCAAAATAACATATTTTATAATTATTGTCTGTCTGTCCGTTTGTTCCCTCTCTGAAATGGCTGGACCGATTTTGACGGGACTGTTTTTGGCAGGTAGCTGATGTAATAATAAGTAACTTATGCTACTTTTGTTTTAGACAAAATCTTTTATTTTGGAAAAATAAAGTTAAATTCCACGCGGACGAAGTCGCGGGAACAGCTAATCATACATATATTGGAGTTTAAAAAAATAACGAACGATTTTACTTACAAGACCGTTCTGTCATTATAAGGGTGTGTCAAGTAGATAGGGTAAAGGTGTTATTAGTCGCGACACAGGACTAGGGTAGGTTGCGTGTGGCGCCTGCCTCGCTTACTATTCTAAATATTCATATTTGCTTGTATAATTGAGGTTTTATAATAAGACCTACTACAAAGTTGATTTTTTGTAATAAACCATACTTAGATAAATTTCTTTTAACATATTGTGATCTACAATAGATAAACTTGTTTGATCAAGATTACGATTTGACGACCTCGGTGGTCTAGCGGTCTAGCACACGGCTTTACGACCGATGGTCGCGGGTTCGATTCCTCGCACGGCACAAACATTTGTATTCATGAGTATGATTGTTTGTATCGGTCTGAGTGTTTTCTATGTATAATATGTATGTATTTACAAAAAAAAATATCTATGTATTTGTATCAGTTGTCTAGTACCCATAACACAAGCTTTAGCTAGCTTGACTTGGGTCTAGATGGCGCTGTGTGAATTGTCCTGAGATTATTATTATTATTATTACGTATTACCGCCAAACAGTTAGCTTTGTATGCTGTATTATTGTTGCAATTAGGCAATGAAATTACTGGTTAAGAGATATGATATCTTAGTTCTTTAAAATGGCAACGCATAAGAACAGCATCCGTGATACCACATGTATATACCTCTTACCATCAGTTTGTTTGTCATTCCAATTACAAATAACATTGATAGATAATAATTTTTATTCTTATCTTAGTACACACATACATATATTACAATATTATGAAAAATTAAACTTTATGTTCTCTAAAAAAGTCGTCAAAATCGGTTTGATAAGATGTTGCATTCCACATCTCTATGTATGTGTGGAGGAATAATTTTTTTTATACCTTTATTAAAATAATAATGATAAATATGCATTAACTGATACAAAAGGCGGTCTTATCGCTAAGCAATCTCTTCCAGAATATCTTTGCGTCGATAGAGAAAGTAAAAAATAAGAACATATATATTATCTCAATTATACCGCGATAATATTATAACACAATATAAACTGGAAACGAGTATATTGCTAGTGCAGTTATAAATAGTAACATAAACTGAATATGCAAAAGTGAATTTCATAACTCACGCATTTATAATTCAAGTCTCGTATGTTAACAATATAATTTTCTATATTTATATTATCCATTTTGTATCTCGCCTAAATTTGGAATATGAATTGAATCTGCTTTTGTATTTAACTGAACTGTGTTTTCCATATAAATTATTACTTGAAATTTATGTGTATTGTTTAAGGCAGGGTTTTAAGTAAGAGATAAGTACTTTTCTTTGTTAAAAAAAAATAAATGTTACTCGATTTTTTTACGTATATTTATTTTAGAGCAATACCCAGTTGTTGATTGTCACCTATTTTTTTATGGATGATAATCGAATGATACACATGCCTGCGCTAACGGTTTTCGCTGGCGGGGCACCAGTGGAAGATGTGCTAGAATATGAGCTAGGTCTGTTAGCGCATCTTGGGAAATGGTAATCTACCACGATGGTTGCCAAGGGGTACCGCGTGTAGGTCAACCTGACATGGTACATTGGATTATTAGTCCACATTACTAACAATCCCCCATTTCACCATCAATTGTCGCCATCAATTGATAGTAATTAGGCGACCACAATAAATATATATATTTTGGCATCTATATAACATATATACATTTCTTGTTAAATCATATTTTCTGTAGGACAAGAAAATATTTTTGGTTAGTAAGTCATAACAGTTGATAAAGAAGCTTTGCTAAAATATTTGTTTAATATTACAATAGTCTTTTTTAATCAGCTTCATAAAGGAATTCTCTATTTTGAGACTCGTTTTTTGAATCGATTCATATTATTTATAGAGGTACAAAGACACATTTAAATGTAGCGGCAGTTGGATTTGTCTCAGCGGTTTGTATTCTTCAAAAATCAATCTTAACTCCATATTGATTAGGACATTTGAAACTTATTTGAATCCAATTGTTCTCGAATCATATAGCGCGGACTGTGAAATAACGGTTATTAGCTTCAAGCTAATAACCGTTATTTCACATTGAAAGTGCGTTGATCTCATAGGTCACCAAGTACTAAAGGCTCGCAAAGTTGCCATACAAAGCTCAGCTTCGAGGTTTCGATATAGTGTAAGAATTACGTGCCTATGTTAGTTTGGAATTCAACCATGTGCTCTGCATTCTAATGAGATAGTATGTATACTAAATATTCGGTGTATTAGAATACATTTATTCACCTTATACGACGGTTTCGGTGATCTATCGGTTTAGCACACCGCCTTACAACCGATGGTCACGGGAAGAGTTCCTCGTGCGGCACAATCATTTGTATTTATGAGTATGATTGTTTGTATCGGTATGTACCTATGTATTTACAAAAAATGTATCTATGTATTTATAACAGTTGTCTAGTACCTATAATATAGCTCTGCTTGATGACTAGATGGTGCTGTCTGAACTGTACTGAGATATTATTATCATTAAATAAACATATCCCAAATTCCAGCTTATGTGAATATCATTTTATAACTTCGACTATGCGTCGTGTATCAGGAAGAAAATATTATTAGAGATATGGAAAGCGAATAAGGAATGATATCTACTCATATGATTAATTTTAGAAGGAAGTACATATCTATATATGTGTATCCACAATTTCCTCCGTATAGTCACAGAACATTACCTATCAAATTTTCACGAAACGCAAAAGCGCTGAATTTCATCATGTCACAAGGAAGTTGTTACAAACAGGCATCTATTAACGAGATTGGGGGAGCGCAAATTAATATTAATTACACAGCATTACAGATATTACACTTTATTTTTGTACCTAAAACAGTCCTACGTAAGGTTTGAAATCTTAATTATTTTTATGTCATTGGTATAGCAAACAAGCTGACGTCTCACACAGCCCCGGATCGAGGGGGGCAAAACTGAGCTCATGCCCCGGGCGGCAAGTTCTGGGGGCGGCAGATTTGAACTTGGCAGATGAATACGCATCTCATAATTAACGCATATTTGAAAACTTGACCATTGAGACGTCAAGTAAATTGTTTTGTGTTCTATGCATTTCAAATATATAGATTACCTTCTGGAGGGTCAGGAGGAGTACCTCTGTAAGATCAGCTAGACCTTACAAACGTTGTTTTGCCATATAAATAATTATCGCTATTAAAATATAGGTCTTGATGGTATAAGGGTAAATATAGGGTTGAATGTATTTTAAAGGCCACATTATAAAAAAATAAAATAAAATGTTAGGAGTGAACAACCCTTATCACTTAGGGCTTTGGAAAATAGATTGTATCCGATTCTCAGTCCTACTGAATATGCATATAAAATTACATAAATCGGTCAAGCCGTTACGGAAGAGTATGGTAAACTAACATTGTGACACGAGAATTTTATATATGTATAAGATAAAGATATAATTGTTTAAAATTCCACAATTAGTAATTACATTATTAATTGGACAAATTGTACGTTAATATGTATATTGTAAAAATGTTGGCCGAAGGGGGAAGCCGGGAGAGTCTTAGGGGGGCGCTTTTTTTTTTGTTTTTGCCCGACCTTGAAAAAATGATGATCCGGGGCTGGTCCCACTTGATGGTAAGCCTATTTGCCCACCTGTTTAGTGGTATAAATATTGTTTACAAACCTAATAATCCTAGACACAGCTGCAAAAGGATCTCCTAACTACCTCAAATGTTCAATTAGTGCCTAAAAATGTTTAATTTACAGTGAATTGTTTATTAAAAAATATATTTAGTCGGTGGAGGTGGGAATTGGGTTAAATGAGATTACTCAACAAGTAATGACTTGGGAAAATGGCTGTTAGTGAAGACTAAAAAATTGCTTTTAGCCGCGACTTCTGATAAAAAAATGATCTATATCCGTCAACGTAATGCCATCAATCTTCACGTCAATTTTATTAAGATCTATTCACCTATCTATTACCTGTTTACTTGTGAAAAGGTAATGACCAGACAGACAAAGAAACACGTTTACATCTATAATATTAGTAAGGAAATATGGATAGTCGAACTGCAATAGCGTGCCATTTTTATCCCCCCGAGATAAATGCATGTGATTTGCACATCGATAGACATTTTTCACCCGAGATCCTTTTATATCTTTCAGAATTTTAAATGGGACATTTTTACATGAATACTAGCTGTCTCAGCAAACGTTATTTTGCCATATAAATTAATAGCGTTATAAAAATATAGGGATTGGTGAAAAAGGTGAAAATTTTGTTGTATGAATTTTTTAATACCATATTATAAAAAAAATAAAAATGTTGTCCATAAAATAAAATAAAATGTTAGGGCCTAGGTTTAAATAGATAGTAGCGGCTTCTCAGATTTACTGGATATGCATATAAAATTTCATAAAAATCGATCAAGCCATTTCGGAGGAGTATGATAACTAACATAGCCTTTATATATATTAATATATTGTTATTTTATTGTATTTATGGATTTTAGTAAATTGTATGTGTTTTTTATTTTTATAAAGTAAAGATTACAATATTGTATTAATAACTTTACAAAATTCAAGCAGTATCCTTGCCTGCTAACTACCACCACTGTATCATCTACAGCATTAGGTTGGAAAAGATCTCTTTCAAGGATGCCCACTCTTGCTCACACATTGTATAATTATCTTTATTATTTGATACGTTGAATCAAGTATATTAATACTTTTAGTTTTAAGTTACAAACCTATCTAGCTAAAGTACGTACTGGTGCTTTATTAAACTGATAAAATGCTTTTTAAATGGGTGTACATTAATTTGAATTGTAAATTGTACTCTTCATGTTGTAGTAGATATGATACGCTCCAACGTAACCAATATTTAGTGAAAATACGATTACCTAATTTAAAAGTCGAAAGGCCACTAAACAACCAGTTTACTGTATAATTTTATTGATTATATTATAAACACTAACATAGATATATTACAGCTATACTACTTTTAATTATTACCAGTTGTGCTCGCGGTTTTAGCCGCATGAAAATTATAGACTACTAGCTACTCGCCCCGACTTCGCACGGGTGTACATTATATGTAAACCTTCCTCTTGAGTCACTCTATCTATTAAAAAAACCGCTTCAAAATTCGTAGTTAGGTAGTAATTTTCAAGATTTAAGCATACATTGGGACGGACGGGTAGCGACAGCGACTTTGTTTTATACTACGTAATCACTAGCTACTTGCCCCGGCTTCGCCCGAGTGTATATGTATTATACATATAAACCTTCCTCTGGAAACACACTGTCTAGAACCGCTTCAAAATCCGTTGCGTAATTTTAAAGGTTTAAGCATACTTAGGAACGGACTGACAGCTACTTTGTTTTATACTATGTAATGATGATGATGATGTGTTATTCTCGTGTATAAGCTATATTATATACTGAAAAGTTTCATTAAAATTCGTTAAGTAGTTTTTGCGTGAAAGAGTAATAAACATCCGTCCAAACTCATCATTTATCCATCCATACTCAACAACTTTCGAGTTTATAATAATACTAAGATAACCATTGTTTTTCTTGATATTTCTAAGTAGATAGCAAAAAAAGTAAGTAAAATTTACAAATTTGGTGACATTGTAACGGGCATGTACAAAAACTGTGTTAACCGCGATATATACTGTAATTACTGTACCATCAAACTTTCAAAACGCATTTTTGTAAAATCTACTTAATGTAATGTATTAAGTAGATTTTACAAAAATGCGCTTTGAAAGTTTGATGGATACAGTATATATCGCGATTAACACAGTTTTCTGTATTTTTACGCAACTCTATGTAGCTATAGACAGTGTAATGGATAAATAAAATTAATTTCGAACATATTACTATCTCATATTACGTTATTCAAATTATTTATATTAGGACTTATTATTATTTTATTATTTTTTATATTAGGACTACAGGTTTTATCTGAGGTAGGTGGAGACTAAAAAATAGACAATAGTTGAAGTATTATTTATTAAATAAAAGAATACAGAAAAATCTAGAGGCCATTATCCAAGATAGTGATGGGTAGAGAAATTAGCACGTTCTCACTACTGAACGAATGATATTTCTGGGTTGCCATACTAAAATCGGTGCTATTCTTAATTACCTCCCAATTCCTGGTCTACTAATAAAATACACAATAGTAAAATACACATTACTGTCCAACTATCCGTTTTTTTTTAATTTTTAAAATGTTTTTACTTTAATTTTATATAGTATTTTAGAATATACATTCTTACTACTAACTTTTTATAACAGTTTAGTAAAATTAGGTAAAACACAGAAAATATAATGTGGTAACGAAATCCTTAATATATTCAACTTGTAATGGAGTAGATTAAACAAAATATTTGGTGCTATAGCCACCCGGATACAATTTAATCAGTATGGGGTTCTTTAATTAGGTCGTAATTTTGCTATACATTTTGTTTGTTAGGGGCCCCGGCATTTGTTACCGTGTAAACACAACACAATTATATTATTATAGTCACACCTTCTGAATCTTTAAAGTTTATTTCATTGTTAGAAGTAATTTCAGGCACGTGGCTTGTTTAACTGCTGGAACGGTGGTTCAATGAAACTATTTAACAGATACAATAATTTAATATGATGCTGTTTCTGTAGTAGAACATTACGTAGATTGTTTAAAATTTTCTTGTTGGTAATATCTTTTCCAGTGTAAATTAATATCTTCATGTATTTATAAAATTGTTTTACAAACATCAATAACTTTACAATGCTAAATTTTGGAACATATGTTATCTTATAATGTAATTGTTTTAAACTTAGAACATTATATGTGTTAAGTTATTTTGTATACATATTACAAATTATTAGTAGTCTCTTTGAATACACTACTAATTGTAGTCTTAACTATATTATAAGCAGTACCATAGTATTTTAATCATTATTGGCTGACTGTTAACGCAAAACGAAATAATGTACCGGTTCTAAAGTTACTAATAGTCTGTAATAGTTTATCACTACTAACAAACAAATTTGACAAACTGACCAATACTATTTTAGGACACATCGTTCCGTCACGTTTCTTTCGCTGCTTCAATAGGATCAAAGAAACTTTACCATTATTCATTTCAGTACCGGCCATTGTACGGTTTGTCATGCATTTGTTGGAACTCTTTTTACCATGTTGTGATCAATTCTAATTTATTCTTTTCACTGGAATGGAGTGATCATTGACACGTATTTACACCGACATAGTATCCACTCTTTCACACTTTTGATCTCTTGTTATGATATTTTTAGTTGGTCATTTACTTAAATGTCTATGTAGTATATTTTATTAGACTGTTATTAAGATATTTATTGAGGAATTTTATTGATTTTCCTTTTGTGGATTTTTATACATATATATCTTTCTCAGTAAATGGGCTATCCAATTCTAAACGATATTTTAAAACCCAATGCCTAGTATCACTATAAATCTAAATAGGCAAACTTAACTTTTTTATAATATTGGTATAGATTTGCGTTAGTTTACCATTATAAATTTATCACCAGACAACCTGTCCGTAATAGTATCATGATACAAACAAAGGTGAGTGAAAGTGGCTACCGCTAGTATCCTATTCTTATATCAGGTTACCTGGACATAAATCCCATTGCTATTCATTCTAAGTAAAAAATAACTACCCATAAGTATAGGTAGGCTCGCCCGACATGCTTTGTTCATGTCGCACCCTGGCTTTGTGGGGGCACAACGAGAACCTGTTTCCGAGTGCTTTTACAAGACAACAAAGGGTTTGAATTGTGTGCGATGATATGCATGTTATAGGAGTTGTATAATAAGTGAATACGATGTAGTGATGTTAATTACTGTTTTTGCAATAACGAAATGTGTGTCAGTGCAGTACACCGGATGTTCTATCAAATTGAACACGGACGAGCAAAACGTTACTCCTGATACACTGCTCTCAAACGATAACGAGTGAAATCGAGCATTTACAAACTGTTCAATACATTATTACATTGTGAATCCTTTTTAAGTATTTTTTTTTGTTGTTATTCTATTTCTATACTTACGTTGACTTGACAGGAGATTATTAGTAGTACAGTCTAGTGATGTGTTAATTAGCAATGTTAATATGTGAAGTTCACTTCCACTCGTTTGCCTGGATAACATAGTAGTTGATTACATTTGAATTTATTACGATGTTCTAGTTTTAAATTTATTCAAATTTAATAATCTTCCACATTTAATGTGCGAGCGGGAACAACATTCAACAATTCCGAAAATCTCCTATATTCAAATATTAACTAAATTTTCGGGTACATACTGTAGGAAGGAAATACAGATCAAATAATTAACCACATTCCAGGGAGTACTAGAATATTAAACGGCCCATCCATTTCGAACGGTGACTGCACGCACTGCGGCCACGTTCGATTACTTCCTCGTTATTTTATTTCATGTGTGCGCATTTGTAGTCGAAGATGAAAGTGTATAGGTATATGCTTTTGTTGCATTTTTAATTAAATGATAAGATGTTTGAAGTAAAATTTATTTTGATATTTATTAAAAAGGTAAATATATTATTATGCAAATGATCACGAAACCAATATTTTAAATAGAAGAGATTTATTTTTTTTTTGCTTGTATAGTAGCAGCAAAAATGTGCCAGTACAAAAAAAATTCGTCTATGGAAAACTAAGTTATCAGCTAGTGCTGTATTTCAAATATAGATAATAGAGGTATTTGTGGTAAAGGTAGCAGTGCAAAGCAAGGGCGACTCGTTTTTCAATAAAAAATAAAGAGAAATTTATATAAATTATTTTTTTATAATGGTACAAAAATCTAAAAGTTCGTAATTTTTTATTCAATTTATCTCACTACATAAAATATATTTGAATTGTTAATACCCTTTTGTTAGTACTGTGAGATTTATCGTCAAATGTAAGAAATTATTATGTAATATTATTCAACCTTGTTGCTATTAAACCCGTTCAGTGCGAGCGTAGGCCGTCTGCGAACTCAAGGTCTGAGAAAGTTAAATGCCCGCCGAGCATTACCCTCCCGGTCCCTAAAATCTGTTATCTCTAGTATTACGAAGGATTATTAAATTGTGATTGAAGCGATTAACTATTTGTGTAGTAACTATCATGTTACTAACGATTATGTTACTAATTATCATTACCTAATTGCTAATCATTGGTCCTAAAAATCTTTGGTAATAGTAAAATTTAAAATTGAAATGGATATGGAATCATAGCGTAAACTAAGTATTATTTCAGTTTCTTAGTAATAATGCCATAAATTCTATATTCTTAATTACAATTACAAACCACAGAAATAAAGTAGGTAATCCCTGTATTGATTATCATGGTTCTAATTTTAGTTATCATAGATATTCATGCATATCAGATACTGAATACAAGAATAGATTTACTATATTGCAAGGTTTGATATGGACACAGTGCATTATACCTATCTCTTTCAAAAACGGAAAGTTGGAGGGTGAGAGAAGGATGGAAATTCCTAAAGGTTTCGCCGCCTAACCCAGGAGACGCCCGCCCGCCCAGTTGGCACCGGTGAGCTGCCCTGAACACCCACGTTTCTGTGTTCATTAAATAATACTGAAATATCTGTTTAATACTTTTATCACGTAATGTACAATTAAATTAATTCAATACAGACATTTATCGGTAAGTTTATATCTGTTGCTGTTGTCATCATATTCTCCTTATTATTTTGTGTAATAAACCTTACATAGTGACTAGAAAGTAAAAATAAACTGTGCGTATTTTATTGAATATTTAATGGAAACGGTTTATTAGAATTATTTCTAAATAGTAAAATGTGAGATAAAAATTATCGTATGCGAGTCATGAAGTTATTGTAATCAAATATAATTTTGTGAAAAGTGTAAGAAATCTAACATACACGTATAATATGTTTTTTATTTGCGTGTAGGGCGCAACAGTAGCTTTTATCAACATTTCACGGTTAAGATTACTTACCTCATGCAATTCGATCAAACTCTAATATATGCCCTTGTTTAATATTGTTGCATGTGTGTGCTTTAATTACGTTTATAAATTTAACATATCCACAAAACACAAAAGGGAATTATGTAGCATTGGTAATAATAACAACGTTTCTTTCAATGAAATGTTTTGTCTAAGTATCACGCACTCTTAAATTTTTCACTCACGTCTCGCAAAAACGAACTCTTTAAAGTGACTCGTTAAAAAGGGCAAAGGGAAGGTCCTAGACCTCGCGGACGCTCACCCGAGCTACAGACTGAGCAGATGGAATCAAATCTGATTCTGTCAGGGCGGTCATTTCATTGAGTTTAGCAGATCGACTGACGATCGAAATAGACTGTTAAATACTTTGAAGCTGATGATGACTATTAGAACAAAAAATACTTTAACATTTTTTTATAATTGTAACTAATATTTTTATAGAAAATGATGTATCTGTAAGTACTAATACAGATAAGTTTTTCACCAATAGTTTACAACGAAGGAGCGGGTATCTTTCTTCCAACATACTCGTATACACTCTTCTGGGGCGGATGTCGCCTCTCATTGCATCAATTGTTGTTCAGCGAAAAGGGTGACACCCTCCTACGCACGTACCCTCATTCATATAGAAGCTCTGCTTTATACACAATTAATAGTGTATTTTATATACTATATGTAGCAATCAATTTATGGATTTCACTAGTAACTGTCAACTAGATGTTAGAAATAATCGAATTAGCGAGACACATCTTTAGAATAACCAAAAGTTATAGGGTGGATTTTAAGGGTATAAATGCCAACATGAGACCTCGGATCATTCTATTTATAAAGGCCTTTATTATAAAGGTCGTAATCAACCACAACAACAATAGCAGTTGGGGACAGAGGCTTAAAAATTGATGCATATTTTTTAAAAATTTTGCAAATTCGGTTACTAAAGATCAATCTATTAATAATTTATATAGATGTTTTATTTGTATCCATTCAGCTAATAACTTATCATGATGTAACATACAGACATCAATTCTGAAAATAGCTGATTTAGTTTCAAAAGTTTCCAATGTTTGTTTTGGCCTTCCTATTCAATTTCAGCCAATATTGCAATTTTAACATAGCTTACGGTAACTATTTAATAGCAATTACCATTTAGAAGAATGTGTTGTATGTAATTTATTTTGATAGGTCATTATTCATTTGAATATATTACATGGTGTCTTGTTTCACTTACTGTTACTATTACATAGATTTTGTAGTTTGTTGCATAATTCTTCCACTCTAAACCCTCACAACTGCACAAATGTTCCCCTCGTAATTACACGAGGTGCGTTTAGAAGGAGGGTGATTTTTTTCTGCGATTTTGCAAAATGAAATAGGGTTTTATGTAAGGTATATCAATTACCGTAACCTCAAAAGAGTTATCCTGGCAGAGAATTTTTGTTATAGTGTACTATTATGTTTAACGTTATCTTTCTTTTGTTACAGTTTACTGCCTGGGTCGATGCCGTAATCTTCGTGTTCGGTCTTGACAACGAAATCAGTTACAATACAGTTTCAAATTACTTCAACAAGATGTCTCATTATAGGAATTCTGCTGAAATTCCAATCATATTAGTCGGAACTCAAGGTAACGTAAATAACCTTCACAACTTTAATCTCAAATGGAGTAGTCAAAGACATTGTCAATGGTAAACGCACTGTCTTATACCTAGCTAGTGAATCACTAACTAGACCACAATGCGCTCAAAATAAAAAAAAATATTTTGTGTTCAAATACTTAAGTCACCAAAATGGTATTATTATATGAACGTAATAGTTAATTTTCTATCAAATGATTGGTTGCCATTCCAGATGCCATAAGTGAAAGTAGTCCACGCGTTGTCGACGACAACCGCGCTCGCAAGTTGTCGAACGAACTGCGAAGATGTTCCTATTACGAGACATGCGCTACGTACGGCTTGAACGTGGAGCGAGTGTTTCAAGATGGTAAGTACACATTAAATTACAAGAAGCCCACGTTATTGATACGTTATCTATAACAATCTATAATAATTGTTATAATCCTAATACTGATTTGGAAACAATCAATTTGATTGTTGTTTATTGGCTTCACTGTACACAAAATAAGTCCATATGAAAAATTATAGATAATGACGATGTGAAATTTTGGGTATTTTTTGCAAAATAATTAAATTATCATTAAAATATCTAATTTGAATTACTTAATACGTTCACTTAAAAAGAAGAATGTGTTACAATTAAAAATAATAACGCAATAATACCAATTAAATAATTACTCGTTTGTGCTACGTAATTGTGTACACACAATAATATAATATATATAAACATAATGTCAGTCAGCACTTTATGTACTTTTAGTTTTCTGATAAAAAAAATATTAAAGTAAACATAATTATAAATCTTTGAAATTACCATCGTAATTACATAACGATTCATTTTATTGCTATTGACTCGCGTGCTACTCGATGAGATAGTAAATAGGCGTATATAGAGATAGTACTAGTTGATCGTGTTCAGCCCGACGCGGGGAATTTAGTCGCGAGCAGTGGTAACACCGGCCCCCAGCTGCGCGGTCGTTCGCATTCGTTCATTTCGCTCGTTTTGTTTACACTTTTGACAATAAACGTTCCGTGTTCTTTCGATTCGCTGGTGTAATTTTACATAATTTTGTGAATACTGAATGGAGAAATGGATAAAACACTTATTTTTAAAGCTAACATATCACCGATAGCTAGTTTGAGACGCCGGAGTACTTGTTACAACATACAAAGAGCTGAAGAACGCGACCGTCGAAAATCAGCAAAATTTGAATGTGCGTGAATATTTTCAATTTATCGTTTCATCGTGTTTCCTTTGCGTTGTTTTTACGGTAACGGAAATAATTAGGATATGCTTATTGTGTGGTGTATTTATATGGTGTATTGTGTTGCAGCGTGCCAGAAGATCGTCGGAACAAGGTTGTCAGCGTCGTCTCAATGTTTATCTGGCTCTAGGCCGGTCACTCCTCAGCCCCTGGCCAATTCTCCAAGCCACAATCATTCTTCATTTCTTTACAAGGTTAGTGAGAAATATTTATATATTATTCAATATTTTAGGAAGGATGAATTCTTGGTTAGAAAGTAATGTAACTACTACTACAATGCTAACTTGGGCCTACAATACATTATTTTAGGACAACTGTATATAGAATAGTCACTGATCTGATAGATAAAACTTGTTTCCTAAAATCATTAGGTCAATTGTGCCATAAATTGGCAATTCTTAATAGTTTTCTAT
This sequence comes from Achroia grisella, assembly GCF_030625045.1. Lineage (NCBI taxonomy): Eukaryota > Metazoa > Arthropoda > Insecta > Lepidoptera > Pyralidae > Achroia > Achroia grisella. The sequence goes on from NW_026713016.1 coordinate 803,928, forward strand.
GTGAGTTTCGTTTCGCTACTTTCCCTATGAATGTCATGAATAAATTTAAGTTTAGGTGTATTTCTGACACCAATTTGCTATTTAAAATTTAGTGCATAACCAAATATAGTATTCAAATATTTTCTCAAAGTTTTAGCCCAATATGTAATGTACATCTGCTGCACTCCAATTTTGATAATTTTTAATCCATTGCATATAAAATTAAAAAATATATTCATTCATGTAGGATGTCCTATTTTTTATTCATATAGGACATGTTGTGTGATGTTTAGCTATTTATGAAAGTTAAGTTATTTGTTTTAACATTTTTCCATACTATCCAGTTCATTTTATATGTTCAATCACAAAGAACTAGTAAAAAACTCAAATGAATTCTTTTTTTTAAAGTTAGTTTGTTAACATTGTTAACTTATTTATGTGTTTGTCTAACATCAAATGAAAATTCCATGCATGAACAACTATTGCCTTGCATCTTTGTCATTATTATATTCAATTAGATGAATCAGTAGAAGAGAGCAGATAATTAGTAGTTTTTGAATTGTTTTATACCATCAGATAGTTGTTTAATGTATCTGGTATGCTATACAAGCCAATGAGCCTTATTTTGCATCTTATATTCTCTGTGGTATTTATCAACAATGTTACATATATACATACATACATACACATACACATCTTCCTTATACCCACTTATTTGGGGTCAAAGTATGTAAGTAGTAATCTTATGTATGTTTTCCTCTTCCATTCATCCCTGTTCACAGTCATCTCATTATTTACTCCCTTTCTTACCATATCATATTTCACACAGTCCATAATATTACATACATACACTATTGAAAAATAGTGCCATAAATAATATTTTTGAATTATCTTTGGGACTGGTCTGCTCTGATAACTATGACTGATTTAGTTTGTTATTCAAGTACCTATTTATTTACCTATATAAATTTTGATATTTGACAGTTTTAACTCACACAAAATCTTAAATATGTAATACTGATATGCAACATGCAAATCTCTTGCTTGTTCTTCTTATGATGAGTCTGCATTCTGAATGAGGGGTAGATTACAAAAATATGACTATTCAAAAGTGCTTGTTAAGTTTTGTTAAGTTAAAAACATCATATTATGCCAAATATTTTGTTTAATTTGTTTTTTGTTTCATGTGTGTTATAAATTATGTATTAGTGTATAAGTTTTTAATGCACAACCATCTTTTCAATGCAAATACATGACAATACATATCTTCGTACTGGATGTTTGACATATATGTATAATACTAGCCGAGTCGGTAAACATTGTTTTGCCATATAAATTAAAATCACTATTAGAAAATAGGGATTCATGGTAAAAGGGTGAAAAATTGGGGTTGTATGTATATTTTAATGCCACATTATATTTTGTCAAAAGTACAAAAAACTAAATATTTTAGTTGTGGACAACCATTAGCACTTAGGGGTATGAAAAATAGATAATCGGCGATTCTCAGATGTAATGAATATGCATATAAAATTTCATTTGGAATATGTACTATACTGGATGAAAAGAGGTTGTTTTTTTATGTATGATAATGGAATGGTGGTGCCCCACCAGCGTAAACCGTTAGCGCAGGGGTGCCCACCAGTGGAGGATGATAAGATGAGTATGAGGTCAGGTCAGTTAGCCCATTGTGACAAATTCACTAGGAATTTATCACGATGGTTTCCAGGGGGAACCGCATGTAGGTTAACCTGACATGGGACATTGCTAGTAATGGGGCTATGAGTCCACATTACTAACTATCCCTCTCCCCCCAAAAAGAGGTTGTTATTACTGACCTGGCCTCTTGTGATTTCGAATGGGCCAAGTTAAAGTCCACTTTGAAACCCAAGCGCTTGTTTTTGGAGCTATCTGATGTCTTTGTAGACCAACCTGACACTTCGTTCTATTTTTGTTGTTAATATTTAATAGCTATGGACTTGTCAGTGGAGCTATTGCCATTTTCAGGAGATGATATGGCATGACTTCAACTTTATTTAAATTGTTTCATATAGCTGTCTTGGTCTTCTTCATCCCTATTTTACCCCTATCTACAATCAGTTATTTGCCTAATTAATAAATAGTAATAATTACTAAAACATAAAAATAAATGAACCGATTTTTATTGGGCACATTCTAGTTACATTTGTATTCATCTTCATATTAAGAAATGATATGAATAGTAATTTAGAATAGTATAACTACTTAATGTTTGCAACTATAAGGAATATGATGTAATAAATATATCAGCATTATCATGAAGAGAGAAAATAATAGCTTATTTATTTATTTAATAAAGTATTGTGTCGAATTCAATAAGAATTGTTTTACAATAATTCACATGTCGTTATGTATGTAGTTTGTATAAATATATATGTAGTTATATATATATATATATTAATACTATTGAATATACTGACCTCACATATTTAATAATTGTATGTAGTATAAAATGTATGGATTTTATTAGGTACATTAGGTACTTAGTATTTTGATATACTTTTTTAAAAAATAACACTCCATTCAATGGGCTGGGCCTGTTATCTATATTGCTGAAGTGAATAATTCGGGATTGAACCTTACAATATATACTTATTTATAATAGTATTAATTTATAATTATTATTGTAATTGCATTGTGACTAAGTTTTCCTGTTCAAGTTTCTATTTTTCTCATTGTTCGGCTAAGAAATCGTTTTAGTGACGTAATTCGATGGCCTTGTATTGGAAAAAATATTCAGTAATGTAGTGTTTTTTTCTAGGTACGTAGGTATTAATATCTGGGTTTGAAATCTGTTTCTTGTATTAAGACTTCAGGAATGTTATTAATACATAATTGTTAGAGCGTTAGAGCGTTGTGGCCTAGTGGTCACTACCCCAACAAACGCCGAAAGGACGTGTGTTTGAATTTAGCAGACACCAAAATTTTTTGTTTTAATGTATATTTCAAATGATTCCGGTGACGGAAACACCGTTAAAAATACAAATTAATCCCGAGACGGCCGTAGGGACGCTGCCTACTACGTTGATATATGATGTGATATACAACGATATGTGCCCACATATCGTTGTATATCACATCATGTTTAGTGTTGGGTTCACAATAATGTCTACGATTGATAATGCCTCTTTTTTTTATTGAATTATTAGGACTAACAAACATTAATACAATATATTGTGTAAATACAATATGTGATAAGATGATATATTTTTAAATGTATTACCAACGCCGTTAACTACAGTTTCATAAAAGAAATTTATATAAACATGTAAATTTGTTTAGAGAAGTAGTGATGAATTTTATACAAAGTTACAATATATAGACTTAATGCAACTAATATATCGATATAAAGAAAGCGTACTGTTGTCTCTGATCTAGGTGTAAGAAGACGCCGCGATTGTTACATAAAAGAACTATTATTATCTACGAAGAGTTTGTAAAACTTTAATGCTTTACTTTTATAGACATTATCTAGCCATAATAGTGAATAGAGGAAGCAGTGTGGGTAGCAGTTGACTATGGTATTAAACATACCAAATATGTATGTGATTGGACATCAAGGTTGGTTAATTGATTCTATGGAAGGTTACACAACTTTTATATTCATGTTTCACGATGTCCTTTTGTGATATTGTAGGTGTTCTTTGTGAATGATGATGAAATGGTGATAGAAAGGCCATATTCATCATTACATAGTACAAAATGAAATCCCTTGCGCTGTCTGTTCATTTAGGTCTTTTAAACTACGCAACGAATTTTTACGCAGTTTTTAGTAATAGATACGAGTGATGCATGAGGAAGGTTTACATGTACAACAATGCGAAGCGGGGGCGGGTAACTAGTGTGTAATAAATGGCAAAGTGAGTGTGTTGTTCGGTCTGTTTATCACCTTTTCACGACTAAACGACAAAACGAATCTTTTTTATGTTATTGAAATGGCAAACATTTTTACGGTCCATCTATTGTTATACAGTAAAACAGTACTAGAGATCAACATGTGAAACAAGTGATACCACTCATGTGTTGCCATTCTAGAAAACTAAGGTCGATCAAGTAATAATACTTATACTGTATTTTCACTGCCCTTCAACTGAAACACATCTTACAGAGCAAGCTGCTTCGCGACTGAAATAGGAACATAAGACTGAAAAAGTTGTAATCGACTTATAAACGTATACCCAAGTAGAGGTGTTTTTAAGGATAGAAGAAACATAGATTATATCATGAGAACGGTCATTTGTCTACTGACAAGGCGCAGACGATGTCGCGGGTAACTATTAGTCTAACCATCTAACCGTCTAACGTCTAGTCATCCGTAAAGATCTCCTTTAATAAGCGTATCCTAAATATTTGGTGTTAGTGAAAGTTTCTTTTTAAAATACGTTTTCACATTTTATTCGAATGTTATCTACATGTGATTATGTATTCTGCCACTTGAATTCATTATCTGCGTATAATTTGTGAATATATAAAAATGTAAAAGCGGCCATATTAATAGTAGAAACTGATTAGCTTCCAAATCTAATCCTTTATTGTCATAATTTGCAGGATATTGTTAACGCGGTGATCGCTCAGTTCTTTATGTATGTTTGGGTTTTACGTATAATAAATGTGGTTATATGTTTTTTGCATATATATAGATTAAGATAGAAGTAAGATAGAGCTAATTGAGCAGCAGATAATATATATTATCTGCTGCTATGTCGCGATAAATATTCTTATAAGATCATTTGTATAGTCGTGGAATGGTAATAAACAGACGTTGTAGTGTTACAATTAAGTACACTTTAGTAGTTATAAAATATGTATGGATGATGCAAAAGAAAAACTCGGTTCCTTCATTTAAATTATATAGGTACATCTGGAATTTGAAATTGACCGATTTGTAATTATTATTCTTTTGACAGTTGTGGTTAGAAACGTGATAAAGGCAGATACTTCATTCCTTCATTTACATTACGTAGGTAAATCTGCAATTTCAAACAGACAGACAGACAGTTGTAGTTACAATCGTGACTTGTAAATTTCGCAATTGAAACTGTCAAGATACATACATAAATGTAAAACTGCAATAGAAATGTATTATAGTGTTTTGTTATTTCATATGTAACTGTGTCTAGTGCGTAACTAGTGGTTTAGCACACCGTTTCACTTCCGATGTTCGCGGGTTCGAATCCTAGCACGGTGCAAATATTTGTATTCATGAGTATGTTTGTTTGTATCGGTCTAGGTGTTTTCTATCTATATTTATTTATTATTTATTACACTATTTAAAATAAATGGACAATTATTATACAAGGTATTATTAATATACAAGGTATATTCTATCAGTTGTCTACTACCCATAATACAAGCTCTGCTTAGCTTGACTATAGCTATATTACAACGCGATCTAGTCCAGATAGCGTCGTGTTATAGTCCAGGGATAATATTATATTATTATTGGTGGTATTATCTATTTTATTCCTCTGCCGTCTGTACCACGAAGCATAAAGTGTCAAACATACTAAGACAGTCATTACCATAATCTACTTATATAACTGGCCTCTATGTAATTGGCGCCAACGCAGTTGCTTTATGCAAATAGGTTTTAATTTGAATTAATTCGCCATATCGATATATCTGCAAGTTCTGAAGAAGACTCTAGAACACTTGGAATGGAATTTTACCAGGTGTAGTTTCTGTACATAGTCGTCTGTTCGGGTAACTCAAATGTTTCAGCTTCCAAGTAACTTTCTTGGTTAAAATGTGAGATATGACAGTGAAGACAGGCTCCGGAGCCACTTCCGGAATTGTAAACTGTAGTTGTACATGTTTAGAAGTGACGGTTGTTGAATGAAGTTGCCACTTACCATTGGACGGGCTTGTTCACAATGCTAAAAAATATGTTTTTTCATAATTAAATATTTGAGAATTCTTGAAAATGGGCTTCTAATAGCAATACGTAGGTATTACTTAGATTTTTGTTTACTTGGGAAAACTGACTGACCAGAATGATTGTCCGGATGATCCGAGATATACAGGTTCAAGCCCGAAGTCCGGTGTTAAATGGTTTATTATACAAGTAAGTTTTTTTATTTGTAACCTAAACGTAACTAAAGAAATCTAATACAATGTATTTATTATTTTCTATAGTATAAATATAGTAAGAAAGCACATAAATTAGTTGTACATTGCGTTTGCGTATTACACGTTTTGGCAACAAATCCAAACGAATTGGCACGGTCAAAATTTTACGTGAACGAAGATGTTATTTTAACCAACTAGTACATTTTAATTCGCGTCACACATAAAAGAATATAATTTTAATGGCTAAGTGATTGGAAATTGAATGGCGTAGGAACTGGCTGCTCATCTAATGGTACCTAATTGGTAACTGTATTCTATATATATATATATATATATATATCTCTCAAATCAGAATCAAAAATCATTTATTCATGTAGGACATTTTAGCCGCTTTGAACGTCAGAAGTTTTTTTATTAATATTTTTTTACCTACCGTCCAGTTCAGTATACAGATTCAATTGAGAAGAACTGGCAAGAAATTCAACTGAATTCTTTTTTTTAAAGACAGTTTATTTACATAATGTACATATAATAGGTATTTGTGACTAACATTAAATGAAAATCCCGTGCATGAACAATTATTGCCATGCATTTAAATAATCGTTTAGTTATAGTTTAGTTTCGTTTAGTGAGCGAGGTAATGCTCAATAAATATGATTTAACTATTGGCGAAATACCCTAAAATCGGGGTGAATACAATACAACAAGAAATACAAAAAATAAAACTGTATCCTATACTTACATGAACTATATTGACAATTTGCTATCTATGTAAAAGATAAACATTATACAGTGGGATATTTTTCTGTTTGTTTTGTTACAATAAGCTGTTAAGTACGCAACATTATAATCTGATAACAATCTGATATAATACGGCTTTATCTTCTCTACGAGTAGTACTTATTGCACAAATTTATTTTTCAACTACTTTTTAATTACGCTTTATTCGTAGAAGTATTATTTTTTAATTCTAAAAATATGTTGTTTAATTATATAAATAGGCGTGTACTTATGATTACTTAAAGATCTGCGTAGTATGATAAAAACATTTTTTAATGAATCATATTCAGAAATAATTTCCTGTCATAAATTTGGTAAATAATAAGCAATGTCAAATAATCAAACTACTTGTTAAGGCTCTGAAACAAATTATATTTAATTGTAGAATCAAAAAAAGTGGGGGAACTACATTCAACAGGAGTAAGCGTGCATAGAAGGGTTTATTGTTTGATGACGGTGGAATGGTGAACCCGTAGTGAACAAATGGTAGCCTATATGGATGATGATAGTACAAGAAGGTCAATGTTATAAATTTTGCGAATAGGCTAATTAATGTTGACTAATGTCAACTAGTCAGAATCACTGTATGATCAGAATAGATTATAATGGTAAGGAGCGCTAACGAAGTGATTAAAAAAAAAAGACCGTACTCATGAATGTTTGTACCATGCGAGGAATTGAATCCGCGACCATCGAGAGTAACGCGATGTGTTACACCGCTAGATTGAAGCCGTCATCATCTATCTCCAGTCTATATTAACCACATTGTTGATTTTAAATTGATGGCTGATCATCACCCATTACTAACAAATTCTCCTCTCACTTTTTAATTACTCCTTAATATATATTTTTAAATTAGTTATAACTAAGTTATACTCTGAATATACTTTTTTTGTTTCAACTACATTTTTGCAAACGTCGTACATATATTACATAATATTTTACAATAATCGTGACATCTTTATAATAAAAAAATATTTTGTTCCAGGACTCGCTACCACGCGGCCACCACACGCTCTCAGCGTCATCCCACCACCTACATCGAGGAGCGCAATCCTTCGATGCCTCATCAAACAGCAGCGGCATATCATCCACGCATGTCGTCGAGATTCACAGCACAAACGGTTCTGATACCTCATCCCGATGGGGCAACTCGCTCGGCAGTCACGGCTCCTCATCAGGCCTAGTTTCCATAGCAACGGAGAATAACAACGTGAAGTTCACCGCGCCGCACTGTTTGGACAATCTCCAACCGATCAAGGATCCCAAAGATCTGCCCACGCCTTCCTCAACGCCTACCACATCGAGGAAGTCCAGGAGAAGATCGAATCTCTTCACGCCATCCAAGAAGGGGGATGATAGACTGAAGAACGGAGAGCTGGGCTCCGGCCGCGCTATACCATTGAAGCAGGGATATTTGTATAAGAAGAGTAGTAAAGCTTTAAATAAAGAGTGGAAGAAGAAATACGTAACTCTTTGCGATGATGGAAGGCTGACATATCATCCTAGTTTGCATGTAAGTTTTAATTTACTTATGTATATTGTCTTTCTGATAAGGTCTGGTATGCGTTATGGTTGGAAGTTCCCAATTTGAAGTTAAAAAGTGTGTCCGCTTTGGACACACTTTTCAACTTCTATATTATTCTAGCAATTTTCATGAATGTTCTTATAAACATTTTTTAATTAATTCATTTACTTAAAAACAATTTACATTCTGTTGAAATTTATTAATATTATATATATTATTGCCAAATATTTTAAATGTCATTAAAAAATTTAAATTATAATTTTAAACAAAGAGAATTGTCAGTTTATAACCATTGTCATATGATTATTCAAAAGTGCGTATATTTATTTGTATAAAGAATATTTCTATTACTATGAAATATATAATTGACTTTAGAATTATTTCATGAACTATTTCTTAAATGAATCATTATTTACAGGATTACATGGAAGATGTTAACGGTAAGGAGATATCGCTGCAGTATGTCACCGTGAAGGTCCCGGGACAGAAGCCCAGAGGATCCAAATCTATCATTACCACTGTCCCAGGGTACAACGGCTATAGCAGCCTGGACATACATGACAGCATCGGAGGATTGTCTCTCGGTAAGCATAATATTATCTTAATACTAGGTGTATCTGAATTCAGATAAAAGGTATAATTTGTGGTAATCTAGGATAACTTTTTCCAACACACAATCATATTATGGAATCACCTTCCTACAATTGAATCTCTGAACCTATACATTGAAACCTTCACGAAGAGAGCTTATTCCTTGTTTGGGAAACAGTTAGTCATTAATATTATCATATAATAAAAGTTGCAACGATAGAAACTGGTTGTATGTTACTATACTCTTAAAGATATGTCTTAAATAAAGTAACATGAACGTGGATAGATGGAAAGGGAGGGAACGACCAAAAAATATATAGGAAAGGATTGTGTGAAAGATAGATATAAAAGGAGAGTAAACACAGATATGACCGTCGATGGGAAAGAGGACATACTGCGCCAAAACTAAAAAATGACAAGGCATTGATAATGATGATATGTTATTATATTCCCAGGGTACAAAGATAAACCAACGAGGGTGACCGACAAAGCTTTGATGTCGGCGTTCGACGCAATGAAAGAGCCAGCCTCTAGTCGACAGTCGCTAGCTTCGGAGGTCGAAGTGGGCTCCACCAACGGAGCGGATAAAGATACGCCTCACGTGAAGAAGAGGCATCGAAGAATGAAGAGCAGTGGTGTTAAGAAAGATGGGGAAGAAGGTAATTGTTCTTTGATATTGCTGGCTTATATAGACTTGTATTTTTACAGGTTATGATATACCTCAGTATAATCCAACCTCAGTTTATGACTGTTTTTGTTTCTATATTTGTATTTTATTACAGTAAAGATACGAAGTATCATTATTTTTATCATTTTTCCCTTTTGTTTGTAGAATGTTGTAAAAGTTGATTATAGACACAAATTTATCAACATAAAAGAAAGAATTTTTTTAAATAATACCCATATGTCTATTTTATATTTTCTTTTTATATGTATAAATATAGAATTGTGGATCGGACTGTGTAAATGTTGGAACGCATAATGTGTAGAGGATGTGATGATTTAGAAACGTGTGAGTATGAAATGAGTAGTAGTAATACATATTTCTTTGAATAATTTTACACAGACGGCGATGCGGCGACGTCGTGCGAGTTCACGATCGTGAGCCTGGACGGCAAGCGGTGGCGCTGGGAGGTGGGCGCGGGCGCGGGGGCGGGCGCGGGCGGCGCGGGCGGCGCGGGGGGCGCGGCCAGCGGCGCCGCGGCCGCCGAGCGGGACGCCTGGGTGGCCGCCGTCGAGGCGCAGATCCTCGCCTCGCTGCAGGGACGAGTCAGTACTACGCCACGTTATATCAGATATCATAAAACCTAACGCTCTTTTTTCATTCTGAAGCCTCCCTTATTCCACCAAAAATCTAAGTAAACTTAAAAGTTGGCTTTAATTTTCGCAAGTAACATATTATAGATTCCCTTTCATGATACCCAATTCAACCTGCGGATGCCGGGTCTCTTGTGTGTTAGAGAGGAAAATTTCTGTCAAACATCTGCTACAAATAAATATATATTTTTTAGAAAGATGTGTTTATTTGAAGCAGAAATTTAGTACTCGTAACATAAATTTTGGTTAGTTGAAATGAAATGGCATTGAGTTTCTTACTATGTACTACATATATACTTATTTGTAAAGTTATTACGGCGATAGATACATATATATTTATCGTTTTTAGATCTTCGTTTCGTTTTTTTCTTTTTATACTGTAGTTTCATTGATTGTCTCAACATAAATAGGATTGTGAGATGTAACCGATGCTAGAGCGATGTGTAATGTGTGTGCAGACGTCACGGCAGCCCGCGCCGACGGGTGCGAACTCGACGGGCGACGTGCGCGCCCCGCAGTACGTGCGCCGCGTGGCCGGGAATCGCGCCTGCTGCGACTGCGGTGCTGCAGGTAACTTTACTGCTTACTCCTTTATTTCTACAGCACAGGGGATAAATGAGCTAGCGAGTCATCTGATAGTAAGTGATTATCGCCCATGAACGTCCGCAACACTAGGGGAATTGCAAGGGGACAAACGAGATTACCGCCGCCCATAAACACCCGTAACACCAGGGGAAAAATGCACCTCCATTCATCCGGATGATCAGGATGGTACTCAACATGATATAAGCGATAAAAAATGCTCTACGTCGCAGGTATACTGCTATGCATGAACTTGATGGTCAAACCGGTACTCTTTAAGTTTTAGAATGTACATAGACTACTTTTTATTTCGATGTTACGCTGTTCTATTTATATACTAAACTTATGTAATATATTTGCATTAGTTTTTATCTTTTTTAGAGATGGCAATAAGACCTTTTTTAATGCATTTTTAAAGCCATGTTTTTTTGTATAGTTATCTTTTCTATGCATTAGAGATAAAGAGTTATTACTTTTATTATACTTATCTGTTAACAGATTATTTAATTATAAATTACTTAATTGGATGTGTTATGTTTCTAGATCCGGACTGGGCGAGTTTGAACTTAGGTGTGCTGATATGCATCGAGTGTTCGGGTATACACAGGAATCTTGGATCGCACATATCGCGTGTACGCTCTCTCGACTTAGATGAGTGGCCGTGAGTATTTTTGTTTTCGTCGATTTTATTATCTTACTTAATATTATAAACATAAAAGTTTGTGACTATGGATAGATGGATGGATGTTTGTTATTAATACAAATGCTGTTTTATTACAGATTGAGCCACGTCAGCGTAATGGTGTCTATGGGCAACACTCTCGCTAATTCAATATGGGAGGCAGATTTAAGGGGCCATATTAAACCAATTGCGTCTTCGAGCAGGGAAGAGAAGGAACGGTTAGTCTTTTTGTATTATACTTTTATTTTCATTGTGTTACAAGTGATCGAAGATTCCGTGTGATTGTAGTGCAGACTGTACGGTCATTGGATACTCGATGGGGTAATGCGCGTCGAGAAGCACGCATTTTCTTGACCTCTACAAATTATTATGCTAGCCAGCCCTTCCAAATATATCAGTATATTGACCTAACGCTCGATACGTCTCCAGGTGGATCCGGCTGAAGTACGAGCGGCGCGCGTTCCTGAGCGCGAGCGGCGCGGGCGCGGGCGCGGGCGGGGACGCGCTGCGGGGGGCGGCCGCGCGCGGCGCCGTGTGCGTGCTCGCGCGCGCCCTCGCCGCCCCGCCGCCGCGCGCGCCCGCCGCACACGACCGCGCCGCCGCGCTGCGGGCCGCCGCCGCCGCCGGACACCTCGCCGCCGCGCAGCTGCTCATATGGGTACGTGCCGCTGTCACACTCTCACACTGTCACACTGTCACACTCTCACCGGGGGCCGCCGCGCGCGCCCGCCGCACACGACCGCGCCGCCGCGCTGCGGGCCGCCGCCGCCGCCGGACACCTCGCCGCCGCGCAGCTGCTCATATGGGTACGTGCCGCTGTCACACTCTCACACTGTCACACTGTCACACTCTCACCGGGGGCCGCCGCGCGCGCCCGCCGCACACGAGCGGTGAGTGGAGTTGGCCGCCGCCGCCGCCGGACACCTCGCCGCCGCGCAGCTGCTCATATGGGTACGTGCCGCTGTCACACTCTCACACTGTCACACTGTCACACTCTCACCGGGGGCCGCCGCGCGCGCCGCCGCACACGACCGCGCCGCCGCGCGCGGGCCGCCGCCGCCGCCGGACACCTCGCCGCCGCGCAGCTGCTCATATGGGTACGTGCCGCTGTCACACTCTCACACTGTCACACTGTCACACTCTCACCGGGGGCCGCCGCGCGCGCCCGCCGCACACGACCGCGCCGCCGCGCTGCGGGCCGCCGCCGCCGCCGGACACCTCGCCGCCGCGCAGCTGCTCATATGGGTACGTGCCGCTGTCACACTCTCACACTGTCACACTGTCACACTCTCACCGGGGGCCGCCGCGCGCGCCCGCCGCACACGACCGCGCCGCCGCGCTGCGGGCCGCCGCCGCCGCCGGACACCTCGCCGCCGCGCAGCTGCTCATATGGGTACGTGCCGCTGTCACACTCTCACACTGTCACACTGTCACACTCTCACCGGGGGCCGCCGCGCGCGCCCGCCGCACACGACCGCGCCGCCGCGCTGCGGGCCGCCGCCGCCGCCGGACACCTCGCCGCCGCGCAGCTGCTCATATGGGTACGTGCCGCTGTCACACTCTCACACTGTCACACTGTCACACTCTCACCGGGGGCCGCCGCGCGCGCCCGCCGCACACGACCGCGCCGCCGCGCTGCGGGCCGCCGCCGCCGCCGGACACCTCGCCGCCGCGCAGCTGCTCATATGGGTACGTGCCGCTGTCACACTCTCACACTGTCACACTGTCACACTCTCACCGGGGGCCGCCGCGCGCGCCCGCCGCACACGACCGCGCCGCCGCGCAGCGGGCCGCCGCCGCCGCCGGACACCTCGCCGCCGCGCAGCTGCTCATATGGGTACGTGCCGCTGTCACACTCTCACACTGTCACACTGTCACACTCTCACCGGGGGCCGCCGCGCGCGCCCGCCGCACACGACCGCGCCGCCGCGCTGCGGGCCGCCGCCGCCGCCGGACACCTCGCCGCCGCGCAGCTGCTCATATGGGTACGTGCCGCTGTCACACTCTCACACTGTCACACTGTCACACTCTCACCGGGGGCCGCCGCGCGCGCCCGCCGCACACGACCGCGCCGCCGCGCTGCGGGCCGCCGCCGCCGCCGGACACCTCGCCGCCGCGCAGCTGCTCATATGGGTACGTGCCGCTGTCACACTCTCACACTCTCACACTGTCACACTCTCACCGGGGGCCGCCGCGCGCGCCCGCCGCACACGACCGCGCCGCCGCGCTGCGGGCCGCCGCCGCCGCCGGACACCTCGCCGCCGCGCAGCTGCTCATATGGGTACGTGCCGCTGTCACACTCTCACACTCTCACACTGTCACACTCTCACCGGGGGCCGCCGCGCGCGCCCGCCGCACACGACCGCGCCGCCGCGCAGCTGCTCATATGGGTACGTGTCGCTGTCACACTCTCACACTGTCACACTCTCACACTGTCACACTATCACACTGTCACACTCTCACCGGGGGCCCGCCGCATACCGCCGCGCCGCGGGCGCCGCTCATATGGGCACGTGACACTGTCACACTGTGACACACTCACCAGGGGACAGCACGTCCCCTGAGTGTGGTGTGCGTGCACGCGCACTTAGTCCTCTAGAATGGCAACGCATAGTATCACAGGTGTTACATGATAAAGTGATTTCCGTAGTGATACTAGTGTATGGATGATAATTACCACTTACCGTCAGATTTTTGGTTATATCTTTTACAAGACAACTAATTTTATGTTTTGTTACAGCATAACGGCAATCCGAACTTCCCAGATGCGGACGGCCACACCTGCGTGTTCTACGCGCGAGCGGCCGCCAATCACCTGTCAGGTATCCCCACACAATACCCCAAGAACCTCCAACTCACCTGCCCTCTTCACCCCAACCCCCCCGCGACGTCCACGACCAGCTCCAGCACCAGTTCAACGACCTCCACGTCGAGCAACAAGAGCTCCATAAAGACTCCAGAACCTGAGTGCAATTGCATAATATTCGAGTTGTTAAACGCTCAAAGTGCGTCGAACGCACTAGTGGAGTTACTTATAGGACTGCAAAATAACCAATACATGAATGGTTATGATGGTTTAAACGGCGGTTTAACAAATTCGTTCAACCACGTGACGTTGGGACGGCCGTCGCTCGGCCCAAATCTATCGCTCACGAACGGCAAGTGCGGTAGCATTGTTTAAATTTATAGCTGTCTTGAATTCGATTCGGAATTTAATCAACTTTGATGTTTAACTCGAAGGAATAAGAATCTAAATGCTGTAGCTAATATACGTAATGTTTCGAACCTTGATATGTTTTGTTTTTAAACCTATAAATGCCAAGTTATTATAACTTTTAATAGTTTGCGATTTTTATCCTTATGTCAATTGTATTAAATTGTTTTTGAAAGTATTCTATCGTGATGAGACAATTGTTACAACTTTGAAAAATAAATTGTAAGTACTCTTCATAAAGTTCAAAATTATTATAACATAAAAATATACTTACAGTACAGTTTAATCGAAATATATCAAATTAACTGTTCATCAATTATACATAATACAATGTCTTTATTTTACAACTTCTCATTTAATATTGAATCTAACGGTCTCGTATTTAAGATTGAGAATTAAGTACATAATGTATTTGTAGTGTTATAACTGTGACTGAAATGCTAGGAGAGAAATAATGTTATGTAGTTACCAAATGACTTGAAATAACCAATAACAATGTATGTAACCATTTATTCAATGCATAGTTCTTATGTCGTCTAATCGCTATACATTATGCGCAGCTGTACACAATCTGTTAAATTGTATATAATAAAATATGTGGCTGACTGTCCACTGCGCTCTACATTGCAAATGTAATTCTGAACAGAACAAAATTCTATAATATTAATCGTCAATTTCGTTAGAAAATTTAATAGAAAAAAATTGTTTTATTATCTAATGGCCGGTTTACACTGTGTATAGTGTTAATGAAGGTTAAGTGTTAAGTAGTAAGTAAAATTGATCATTAAGTGAGTGCGAAGTAAATTGATTAGAAGCACGTATTACCGATGTTTAAATAAACCCACCGTACCTGCGTACTGCTGTACTCGCAAAGTTACCCAAATTATGCAATTACTAGCTGACCTCAAGTAGCGCATACTTTGCGTTATTTTTCCCATTTTTGTAACATTATTCATTGCAGCTCTGCTCCTATTGCAGTGGCAGTGTGATGGCCTATGGGCTACCTAATACTAAAAGAACTTTTGAAATCCGGAGATTTAGTAAATTCCTCGAAAAACCAAATTTTACCTTTATATAATATTGGCATAGGTAAAGTAAATGGATGATATATATACATATATGTATATATTGACGGTCTGGAAGTAGCGTATTAGTATTTCTTGGTAGTTACTTAGACATATCTCCTTATATATCTTAATAATGTGACTTCTTGTTACAAGTCTTGGCTTCTGCTTGAGTTTCTCTCCTTGCCACACGATTTCCGGCTCCCGCACGTGAGTCTATGGCGTACTAAGAAGTTGATCTCGTTTCTTCACACTTACACTTATGAAATTAATACTTACAAAGTGTAAACCGGCCATAAATTGCGTTATATTATAGTTCAAATATTTGGCGTAATTTATTTATTAATTTAATTTAGATTTAATACACAATATAGGCGAATGTAAAACATACGAGAGGGTTGTTGTAAGTATAGTTTGCCGCCCTGGTTTTACCGTGGATTGTGGTACGGATATTTATTGATAATGTAAATAATTATATACAGAAACACAGACAGTAACAAAATAAGTATTTTGTTCCTGTCTGTGGTTCTGTACCATTAAACACAGATAGTAACAAATATGAGAATTTTCATATGGAGAAATCATTTTTAGATGTATAATTTGTATATAATTGAAAATTTTAAAATACACGAAATTCGGAAAATACGTCATCGACGAAACGTCTTGCTCATATAAAAGTATACGTTAATTAGACCATTCGATGGGCGGACACTAGTCTACACGGAATGACGTTCCGGAATTTACCGGAAATAGCACTCTTAATAATAAAATGTATTAAGTAACAAATTTTTCATTGAAGATTCGTCTTTGATGCTATAATTTTAAAGTCGATTTTAAAACGCAACTTATGTGTGTACTTGAATACATGTAATTTGTAACAAATGGCTTGATGAGCTTATAAAAGTTTCCGGTTAAGTTCAGACAATTCCGAATGTAACCGTAAAATACGAGTAAGTTTAGGTATTTATAAATTATTGATTTAGTTGCAGGATCTCAGCTCAACGCTATTTAGGGTAAATTAGGGTAAATTTATAGTAATTATTGTAATTATTGTTGCTTATCCCCTTTATCCCTTGGGTGTATTTACGTACTTCGTTACTTGATACTTGTATATTTGGAATACAAGATTTCTTAGTAGATAGGAACTTGTAAACACTTGTAACACGATTTTGCTGCAAAAAAAGCGGATTTTTTTTATTCCCTTGTAAATTGGGATTTAGTCCGCTTTAGAGTTGGCACACAGAAATCAATTCTAATGCCCTTATTCATAGAAACGCAAATCCTGGAATAGACCTATTTTAGCTATTGAACTCTTTTGTTCTCTTTTATTTCTTCACTTGGAAGAAATGTAGTTAAAATGGATTTTTAGATTTCCTTTCCTGAATATTGTAGTCAGTTTCTACTAGCATATTTTTGTGCTATTTATCAGGAATAAATATGAGTCTTCTAGAAGATACATTGAATAGTAGAAACATGTTGAATGCTTTAACACTTTGCTACTAGTAGAATGGTAGTAAAATTTTAAATATTGTAGTGATTGTTAATTTTGAACTGTTCACTTGGAATCGAGTTGTAGAATAGTGACAGAGCCATCTAGTGGGAGTTGCGGCTACTTAGTTACGAATAAGTTAATTATACATTCCATTATAGTATAAATGTTTGCCCAAGGGTCATTATATAATAGTTGATGTGATATACCTAAGGTTTTCCCGTAATAAGCCAAATGTACTGAACCCTCCTGTGCCTATTTAGGTAGTTTCGCTTGACTATCCAATAATAGATCATAAAATATCTACATAACATTCAAATACATAAATTCTGCTCGAATTGCACCATATGCTATTGAATATAAGGTTCAATATTGAAAATAATTGTTTACGATCTATTATTGGGTGTTTCCGATTTATAATAGAACTTCTAATGCATCTATTAGTGTAATTTTGCAAATGTAGGATAAATTACATAGTAATTTGTTAAGTTCAGTCGTAATTTTGATTGTGAAACGTCACTACTATTCAGTCAGTAACATAGCATTCTGTATCTTAATTCCCTGTTCATAATGTTCATAATTCTTTATTACATTTTTGTATTTAGCTAATTATTGATTTGATTGTTACAATATTTTGTTTTATACAGTTAGTTATTTCTGTGTATATTTTGCATTAGATAGGAGGCATATCATCTTCGTCCTCTGGAATGGCAACGCATGAGCGGTATTAAGGCCGTTACATGATAACGTGATGTCCGTAGTGCTGTTCATGTATATATGTGACGGTTACCACTTACCATCAGGAGGGCCGTCAACTCGTTTGTCATTCTAAATACATTAAAAAAAATTATAAAATTGTTTTTAATATTTCTTAAACATTGTAAAAATTAAGTTTTTTTTTGTAAATGTTAGCAATAAACGATTACCGACGTCAGTATTTGATGGTATTGTATAGAATGCACATAAGTAAGACCAAGGACTAAGATAGAATCCAGATTAAAAATAGCAATTAAACTATATATATTTGTCACGTTTTGACTTATGACGTTAATACTGCGATGAAAGAGAAGCATATACAAATGTCAATTTTAAATTTCGAACAATGTCAGTAGTGTCGAACCTTGGCTGAAAGGTAATTTCCAGGGCCGTAAAAATATTTAATAAAAAAAAGTGTCGAACCTACTCTGAAATAAAGTTCGAAATTATTTTATGATTTTGTGTTTTAATACTTTGGTATATTAGTTTTGGAAATGTGACGTCATGAAATTTTAGATCTATCACGCCCCATATTCACAATGTCACAGTTTATCCACACATATTGCATGACCCTTAAGTCATAGTGACCAATATGTAGGGTTTAGTTCCTAACTTAATTAGGATTATATGTTAGTTCTAGTTTTTAGACACGTTACGACATGTTAGCGCACGTTTATTTAATTTACTGTAAAATGTATTTTAATAATTACTGTTGAAATTTTATTACTAATTTTAAATTCGTTACCGACACTTTGGTTAACATTTTTATTTACAATTATTTTTGTAATGTTTTTTTTTGTTTGTGTATATTTTTTGTACAGGCCAAAGAGCTTACAATGTAAATAATGTATATTGCAGCTATCAGTTCATAGCTGTACCCTGATAAGTCTTTCGTTACTGTAATTTTAAGAGATTTGTTGATGTTCTTGATCTTGTGCAAAATAAAGTGTAACATGAGACACAGTTTATGTCTTTTATTTATTAAATTACCAAAAATTTAATAAATACCTTTAATAAATAACTATAGTAAGGATTTTTATTGATGATAATGGAACGATGCGCCCGCCTGCACTGATGGTTTACGCTGCCTGGTCGATGGTGGAGGATGATAAAATGAGTATGAAGTCAGGTCAATTAGCTCAACTTGGCAAATGGTAATTTATCACGATGGTTTCCAGGGTGAATCGCGTGAATCACCTGACATGGTACATTTATAGCAGTAACCCCTTTCTCCCTGTGGTAAGAATTAAGTCTGCCTCTGTGCGATTGATAATGAGAATTATTTGTAGTTTTCAGCATATAACAAAGGATTAAAGAAGATAAAATGAAAGACAAAATGTCGAGTAACAAAATCAAAGAATTGAAAAATAAGTACACAAATTGTCTGATACTGATTCTATATGCTGCAGTGCAGATGGACCGTTGGCTTTATAGGTTTTTCTGCACATAACCTCATATGTAATAATAGTTTTTAATGGTTAATATAGTAATGTTTCGCCTTTGCTAATGTCAACAGTAAAACAATATCTATATAACATGGGAAAAAGATCATAGTGGAAGTCACAAGAAAATCATTACTAATGACGTTGCTAGTAGCAACAAAATTGTAGTAAAATAACAAAAATATTTAGTTATAAAAAAATTGTTGTGTTTAACGTTAAAACTAAATGTAAACCATGGGTTCATATAGTTATTCCAGTTCTTGTCAGATAAGTTTGTGTCTGGTATATTGGTGTTCTGTGGTCTGTAATATATCTCAATAAGTTCGATGACTAGCGACATCTAGGAGATATCATAGCAATAAACAACTTTAGCTATTTATTAATAGTTACATTTATAGACACTAGATGTCTTCAAAAATAATTTTGTATTTATAAAGAATGGACCCAAAATTTCGGACAACAGAAAATTTGCCTTTTACAGGTATACGATATTTTCAATTTATCTGAATTCCCAAGATTTTTAGATAAGAGTAGTACGTATTTGTCTTATATTATTAGAGCATATTTGCATATAAAATCATATACAAGCTTATGGATGTATATGATATGATATGAATTAATAATTCCATTGTTAGCATGGTACCATGTTAGGTTGACCTCCACGCGGTTAAATTCCTGGTGAATTTGCCACAACTTACCTGACTTCATACTCATCTTATCATCCTCCACTAGTGCCCCGTCAGCGTATATTTTTAGCGCTGGTGGTGGAATGGTGCACTTGTCTGAGTGCACCATTCCATTATCATCCCGTAAAAAGATGCCTTTCCCCCAGTAAATATGTACTTTTTATCTACCTAATTATATAGAGAATCTTTATTAAAGATATCCATCGGACATTCACTGTCATTTGTAACCAAAGCTATCTTATATGTTGGATTAGGTCAACGTTTCGTTAGGGTTCCACGTTAATTTCCTTCACAATCAATCTTCAGTCGGGCTCGGGGGGTAACATCGTTTGCGAATTCGTTTCGGAGCTTTATCGCTCCACCGTCGATCTAATTTCCCGATAGATAGAGCGATGACGTCAACCTATTTTTTTTAAATACTCGTATACACGTTTTAGATTGATTTTTATATATGTTAATCAAAATGAGGCTTAGGATTCAATTTGAATAAACACATAGGAAAATTAGTCTTAACAACAATTTGCAACTTTTGCCAAATAGAAGAGGAAACGCCAGTACATATTCTATATGGTTGTAACCCACTTATGCATAAACGTAATATCTCCTTTGGAAAGTTAAGTATCCTGAGGAAATAAAAACCATCGCTCCTAAGAATATCCTTCAATTATTATCTCTGACGGGCCTAGGTATCGAACTCAGAAAAAGGACGAGCACAATAGATCTGTGTAGGTCTTATTGCTACAGGTCTTGACACCAGACAATAGCCCAAAACACTCAATAAAAAATAAAAAAATTGATTCAATTATGCGTAATTATAATTACAAAATTATACCTAGTAGTAAATGATGCTTTTGTTTACTAAATTAATCATGTCCTATAGAATGGATTATTGAATATTGTAGGGGTTGTTCCTACACTTGTTGATAATGATAATTGATATTGATAATTGATAGTTATAATTGATAATCTACGGGGATGATAAATAAAAGATACGTCCCGTAGTGAGCGCTTGATGTTATACACTGATTTATTGTATAGTAATATATGTATAGTGAAATGATATATGCTACGTAAGTGATAATTTATAAGTATATTATTGTTATGGTACGGTGTTCCGTACAAATATAGAAAATTGAAATTGAAGAATACACATATGTATAACAGTTATATAGTAAGCCGTATAGAGTTCAATAATAAACTACCTAAAATTATTTTTCATCTACAAAGATAGATAGAATATTCAGGAAAATCACTACCACTAAGAAAGAATGGAAATAAGAAAATAAAGTTTGAACTTTACATATTGAAACCTTCAATAATAGTTTATTCTTTATTTCTTTATTTCTAAGGGAACTAATATAAAAATGGGCGTTCCTCAAGGTTCAATATTAGGCCCGTTTCTCTTTTTAATTTATATAAATGACCTTCCCTACATGGTAGAGAAAGTTGCAGATATAGTGTTATTTGCGGATGATACTTCGTTAGTGTTTAAAATTGGTCGCCAATGTAATCAATTAGACGATGTAAATTATGCTATCTCTGCTATACTAAATTGGTTCACATGTAATAATCTATTATTGAACTCCAACAAAACTAAGTGCATTAAATTCACGCTGCCTAATGTAAAACAAGTAAATACGCAGCTATTGCTTAATGATGAAATAGTAAATTTTGTTAATGATACAGTTTTTTTAGGAATAACTGTGGACTCGAAGTTACAATGGGGGCCCCATATTTCAAAATTAGCCAGTAGACTTAGTTCTGCTGCTTATGCAATTAGAAGGATAAGGCAATTAACAGACGTGGCGACGGCAAAACTTGTATATTTTAGTTATTTCCATAGCATTATGTCATATGGCATACTGCTATGGGGTAAAGCTGCCGATATAAATACTATATTTATTTTACAAAAGAGAGCCATACGTTCTATTTATGGTATGGGTTCTAGAGAGTCATTACGTCAATGCTTTAAACAATCAAATATCCTCACCGTTGCCTCACAGTACATTTATGAAAATATTATGTATACAAGGAAAATCTTAGATAGTTTCAAGAAACTTAAAGACTGTACAAGTAGAAACTTACGCAATAAAAATAAGCTAATTTTACCTAAATGCCGTCTACGCAAAGTTAGTAATTCATTTTATGGTAATTGCGTAAGATTCTATAATAAACTGCCAGAGTCTACGCTAAATCTTACAGAGAGGCAATTCAAATCTTATATTAAACAAATGTTATGTAAAAAAGCCTATTATAAGATAGATGAATTTATAGATGATAGCAATATATAGCAAGAATAAGTTTATTTGCGGACAACGTTATAATTTTAATTTTCATACTGCTTTCTTGATATATGATAGCGTAGCGGCTTTTGTATTGATTGCCGCATGCATCCTTATGTAAAGTGCGAATACTGTAACTACCATATAGTAATTTTTATAGCTGTGACGTGGTCGTGTGGAATGAGTAGTCATGCTCACTAAAATGTCCAGACATGTGGCGGCGTGGTGGGCCGGGTCAATGGGCTCCCTAAAATATGGTCGAGCGCAGTGATGGCTGGCTCATCCGTCATACTCGTGAACGAGTGCTGCTTGTAGGGACTGGTCTGCTCTTATCACTACGACTGATTTAATCTTATTGCATATTTATATTTGACCCAAAAATTAGTGCTTGTTGGTAGTTTGTATTCACACGTTTCGACTTGTAAATGTAAACTTACAAGGATTATTTAAAAGAGCAACACACAAGTTTCTTGCTCGTTCTTCTTGTGATGAGACAGCTTTCCGAACGAGTGGTAGATAAAAAACAAATTGTTATGACTATTCAAAAGTGCTTAAATTAAGTTTATTTGAATAAATGATTTCTATTCTATTCTATTCTATTCTATTTAAATGCCGGTAACGGACTTGCAATTCCCCTGGTGTTGCGGCTGCTCAGGGGCGGCAGTAATCACTTACCATTAGGTCGGCCGCAAGCTCGTTTGTCCCCGTAAAGAAACATAGGTAGGTGCAGTTCGTATGAAGGTGTGCCTACATTTACTTTTAACTAACATTTCATTAGGGAGGAAAGGGGATTGTTAGTAATGTGGACTGATGATCTTATTGCTAGCAAGCTATCATGTCAGATTGACCCCCACGCGGTTCCCCCTGGAAACCATCGTGATAAATTCTTGGTGAATTTGTCACTATGGGCTAACTGACCTGACATGAGTTCAGGTCAGTTAGTATAAAGACTTATATTCAGCATTACATCAGTAATCTTTTTTACTATATATCCTACTAGCTTTTGCCCGCGGCGTCACTTGCGTTAATTTAGCCCCTTTGGGGTGGAATTTATCAAAATTCTTTCTTAGGGGATGCCTACGTCATAGTAGATTTATGCTTGCAAAGTCTCAGCCCGATCGGCTTAAAATTGACAAAGATTCATACAAACTTTCATCCCCTATTTTATCGCCTTGGGTGTAGAATTAATCAAAATTCTTTCTTAGCCGATGCCTACGTCATAACATCTACCTGCATGCCAAATTTCAGCCTGATCCGTCCAGTGGTTTGGGCTGTGCGTTGATAGATCACTATGTCAGTCACCTTTGAGTTATATATAATTAGATTTACCATATAACTTAAAAACTAAAAACATACTGGTAACGCAGAATGTGACTAATGTGATGAAATAATGATACAATGTAATAAATGGATCGTGTAGGTGTATATTGTTCTCTAGACGACATTATGTCAGTAAACAAATATAAAAATAGCACGACAAAGGATAAGTTTTTTTTAGAGGATGATAATGGAATGGTGCATCCGCCTGTGCTAACGGTTTACGCTGGCGGGGCACCAGTGGAGGATGATAGGATGAACATGAAGTCAGATCAGTTAGGCCATCGTGACAAATTCACCGGAAATTTATCACGATGGTTTCCAGGGGGAACCGCGTGGAGATCAATCTGACATGGTACATTGTTAGCAATAAGATCATCAGTCCACATTACTTACAATCTCTTCCCCCGTTCAAAGGATACGTTAAAAACATCGAACATATAGCATTAAATAGTAGTTTATTTATATTATTCTTCCGTTCCCTAGACCTTTGTGAAGCTTAGGGCTTATACAGACACGTTTGGAGAATATTCATATAACTTATGTATAAAACATTTTAAAGTGTAACAGACCCGCCGTTCTCAGTTTACAGATGACATCTGGATGTAGTTAGTGATAATAGAAATGTAGATATGATTTCCTTATGTAAGACGACCTCGTTGGTTTAGCGGTCTAGCACACCGCTTTACGTCCGATGGTCGCGGGTTCAATTCCTCACACGGCACACATTTGTATTCATGAATATGATTGTTTGTATCGGTCTGGGTGTTTTCTATGTATAATATGTATGTATTTACAAAAAAAAAAAAATATATCACTGTATATGCATCAGTTATCTAGTACCCATAACATTAAGCATAAGCTTAAGCTAGCTTAACTTGGGTCTAGATGGCGCTGTGTGAATTGTCCTGAGATTATTATAATTATATAAAATATTAGTGCAAAACGAACATACCTAATTTAAAATACACGGGACAGTCTTAGCATTTAATTTTTATATATTTTGTATTGTATGTTAAAAACATTATAATAGAGATAATTTAAAAATAATACTTAAATTTTTTTATGATAAAAAAATAAACCAAAATATCCTATGATTATAATATGTAACTTTCTTCAACATATTATAATACCACGCGTATAGCATCATGACTGAAGGCAGCTTCGAGTTAAAAAACTAGAGAGGAATGCTAAATAATGATAACGATGAAATAA
Source organism: Achroia grisella (assembly GCF_030625045.1). Lineage (NCBI taxonomy): Eukaryota > Metazoa > Arthropoda > Insecta > Lepidoptera > Pyralidae > Achroia > Achroia grisella. Next base: position 828,960 of record NW_026713016.1, read on the forward strand.
GTTGTACACGTGTGACGAAAAAACTTAAGGGATCCTTGTACATGTACCTACATCTGCTGCATTAAATACAAATAACCCGCTCTGAATTCTAAACTCCCCCTTCGATCGACCCCTCGTCCAATTCAAACGGGGATAGAAATCACGATGACCAGAGCTGAGGTTCAAAACCCTAGCGGTGCCATCAGACTAAAGTCGTATCCGTCAGGCAGAAGTTGGCCTTCACCCGCTTTATAAGTCCTTCCGCTGGTGTGGAGTGGCACCCCAGCCAACTGCATTAGAGTAGGGCGAGTGGATATGGATAGTAGTGGTAGGTAGATAGTAGTGGGATATAGGATATAGATATAACACAAGAGTTAGTATTATATGTGTATGTTAAATACTTCGAGAAAACTTCTAAATGATTACTATCTACCAACAGTCCCTAAAACCATCAATAAACTACCTAAAATTATCAGTTATGGTGGCAGGGAGAATCAGCAGATTCGTCGTAAAGCGAAGGATCTCTATTACGGACATGCATACTTACCTGTGCGGAATGTAGGGATGAATAGCGAGGTGGAAATACACGGCTTCAAGTTTGGCATACAGTCGCTGGATTACACTATGCCTTCCGAAGTTTGCAGACTTGTCATCTACTTATCTGATAACGAAAGAAACATACTTTATACTAGCTGTGCCCGGTTTCACCAGCGTGAAATTTCAATAAAAAATATATATTCAGTAGTTTTTGCGTGAAAGTAACAAACATCCGTACTTGCAAACTTTCGCGTTTATAATATTTTTAAGATGATAAAGTCGACTGTGTACCTCAGTATCAACTATTTTAGCTGCGAAGTACCTTGGTTTAGTTGTTTTTTTTATTTGACGGTTGAGAACTCCATTGCAGTTTATAATGCACACACATACCTTGTTCTGCTAATGACTTCGATGACATCCACCTTCTGTAGATCCGGTCGTTGAATAAGTGAGATGAGGTCGAATACAGATATAATTTCAAACTTATGGACATACACTTGCGCCGGAGTTACAGATACAACTGGGCGTGGTGCATGTCAGTTTGTACGACTGCTATTGTTATGCGTTGCGAGTAATAAACATCGATATTGAGGGTAGGTATATAAGAAAAAACGAATGATAAAGTTAATCTAGAAAGTTCGCTGACAAAAGACAGTTACATAAAAAGAACACCCATGTGTCTAAGTTAAAATAGTCTAGGTTTTAAATAGATGGTATATCAATTTAGGACATCGCTTTACTTCCGATAGTCGCTGGTTTTCGCAACCTTTCCATGGGGAACGAAGTGGGGCTTAAGTTGACATGCAAACTTGCTAGCAATGGGATTATTAGTCCACATTACTAACAATCTCCTTCCAATGAGTCAGTTGCAGCCGTGAAATAAGCTCGTGTATTTCCAACGCAAAACTCCGAATAATCTCATTACTGATCACGAGCATCGTCAGGCGTTCTATAGAAATTTCAAAGCGAACCTATAGGTTCGCTTTGAAATTTCTGAAATTACCATTGATCGATGAGAGAAACAATTGAATATGGTATCTGTAGAATATGGATGAAAATCTGTAGAATGGATATGGGTAAAACAATAGAATTCCGATTTTCAATGGGATATCTATGTTTCATTCATTGAAGAAAGGAAATCTATATTATAGGTATTAGCCTAGTTACGGATAATACATAGCCGTGCCCGCGGCTTCACACGCATAAATTATATAGTCTACCCGGCTTCGCACGGGTGTACATGTACTATATATAACCCTTCCTCTTGAATCACTCTATCTATTTAAAAAAACCGCTTCGAAATCCGTTGCGTAGTTTTAAAGATTTAACTTAATATAGGGACGGACAGACATCGACAGACGACTTTATTTTATACTATGTAATGATTTTTTATTTTTCTCATCTGAAAATAAATATTTGTTTATATTCATTTTTTATTTTGTATATTAGGTTATCCTAATATTATAAACGCTAAAGTTTGTGAGAAAGAGTAACACGTAAACGTAGGCTGCCTTAATTAGCAATAGATGAGGTTAATTAGCATTAAGCCCACATATAATACAAAATTGAATAAAGTTTAAATAAATAAATAGGCTATAAAATTCACGCGGGTCAAACCACGGGTACTGCTAGTAAGTAATAACTTAATGAAATGTTTGAATTAATTCAATTCATGTAGATCTATTACAGATTCTTATAATATGTCAAATCTATCGTCAGTTCGGAATGGTTTCGAGATGAGAAGAACTGACAAGAAACTCAGCTCGTATTCTTTTCAAATTAATATTATACATGTTTACAATAATACAGATTAATTTTTAAGATCAAACTTGGTAGAATAGAGTGACCATCAGCATATGCTGTAGCAAAAGCAAATAGTCTAATCAGTGTTTTAATAATTAAAAAGAAGATATGTCTTTTGGTGTCATATTGTATTGGTGTTATTTCATTTCATTAATAAAAGGCCTAGATGATCTAGCAGTTTAGCACACCGCCTTACTTCCGATAGTTGCGGGTTCAATTGCTCATATCAAGTTAGCGTTACACGGACAATTTCGTATTTTTACATACATAACAGTTAAAAAATAATAAACTCTTTATAACACAACCATAGAGCTACTAGTTACTTCTACTTAAACTTGTATATAAGTATACCCGAGGGGGTATCACTGAAATTCAGCGTTTGAGCATTATTACCTAGTCCCAAAACTGTATCTTCCAATTTTAAAAAAATAAGAATTAGAATATCCAACTCTTTGCATAAGTTAAAACAAATTGTCCTAAACGGTTATCTTAAGAACGCGGGAAATTTGTAGAGGTTCATTTTAAACCGAGAAAGATATAATCTAGGCTCTGTTAGTTAAATTTAGAGAATTTTATGGTCCTTAACTTTTAAAATTATAGTGATAAATTTTAATTATATAAAATTTAACAGACTTTGCATAAAGTTTTGACAACATGAGTAACGGTTATATTCAAACAAAATTATTAAAAATGTAATTCTGAACAACATTTCAAAAGAGCAACTCGCAAATTGCTCTCTCTTCTTGTGATGAGTTTTAGTTCCGAATGGTAGAATAAAAAAATATGTATGATCAAAAGTGTTTATATTAAGTTTATTTGGATAAAGATTATTTCTATTTATATTTCTATATTTATATCACCTGCTTAAACAAAATAGCATGTACTTTCATACATGTAAATTGGACTTTGCTATTTTTATATAGACACTTTCGGTAGTCAGGGAAAAGGGTAACAGAATGAGTACCTAATATGCAACCGTGTTACCTATAATAAAAGGTAAAGGAGGTCCGTGGAATCCCGGGAGAAATCTGGGACTTTGATTATTGTGCTTGTTTGCTCTTTTCCTGACCATAAGTTTAATTAAGTTTACTAATAATATTACTTTCAAAACTAACGTTCACTTTGTTGATTGTACGGAAATTTCATGAGCTATGTTTTTGTCTTTCGTAGACAACCTCGGTGGTTTAGTGCTTTAGCAAATCATCTTAGTGCCGATGGTCGTGGGTTCGATTCCTCGCACGTACAAGTATTTGTATTCATGAGTATCTATTATAATAGACATCAATTGTACCCATAACACAAGCTATGCTTAGTTTGGGACTAGATGGCGCTGTGTCAATTATCGTGGGTTATTATTTTGATTATTCATCCAGTAAAAACACTCTAGTGGCCGTCATCTATGTATATTGTATTTGCCTGTATGAGATCATATATTTTAATACATGAGAACAGAGCGTAAGGGGATTTTTACTGATGTGTACTAATACCATGTTAGGTTTACCTTCACGCGGTTCCCCCTGGAAACCATCGTGATATATTCTTAGTGAATTTGTCTCGATGGGATAACTGACCTCACCATATCATCCTACACTGATGCCAGCATAAACCGTTAGCGCATGCAGGTGCACTATTCCATTATCATCCATAAAAAAACTATTACTATGTTACAGTTTACCATGATTTTAGCAGCCATTACCATAGTAAGTAAGTTTGTTCTAGCTATAAGTTGTATACAGCTAGGTAAATCTAAACTAGGTAGGGTAACTACCCGGGGTGGGGCCCGCCAGACTCATTAGTGTGATTGCCGACTGAATACCTAGACTGTAATGATGATAGCTACTCACAACGCGTCCTCGACTAAACTTTATTTAGTTTTCTGTTTATACTAGACAGATAGATTGTGCATAACGCACCATTTTTATATGATAACTAGCTTTTGTCCGCGGCTTCGCTCGCGTTAATGTCCCCTTAGGCGTGGAATTTATCAAAATCCTTTCTTAGGGGATGCCTACGTTATAGTAGCTTTATGCATGCAAACTCTCAGCCCGATCGGTTTAAAATTGACAATGTTTCATACAAACTTTTATCTTTTATTATCTATTTTATTCCTTTGGGGGTAGAATTAATCAAAATCCTTTCTTAGCGAATGCCTACGTTATAACATCTACGTGCATGCCAAATTTCAGCCCGATCCGTACAGTGGTTTGGGCTGTGCGTTGATAGATCACTACGTCAGTCACCTTTGAGTTATATATATTTATGATAATTATATTTTTTATATTTCGTCGATTAAATAGAAAAATGTAATTTCTCAAAATTAGAAGCTAGAATTACCTCCTTTTATATAAGTCAATTAAAATAGCCACACCGTCTTAATCATTATCTAAATACTTTTAAAATGATATATAATGTGTAAATTTTTGTTAAAACTTTAATTTAAATAAACTTTAAATGCTTGTCTTGTAAAAAATGTTCATTTTGAACAGTGCCATTTTTCTGTTTAACCGGCGATATACATTTTAAATATTTTATCCTTTGTTCCATTTTTATTGACAATTTTGAAATATATGTCTTTTACCATCAGAAATCTTAGTTTCTCTTAATACTAAAAATAAAATATAAAATATTCAGTCCTTAAGAAACTTCAGTCGTTAAAATAGATAAAACTTTTATTTTCCGTTAAAAGACACGCATAACTGACAGTAATATGACGGGCTCGGTGGTCTAGCAGTTTAGTACACTCACTGCTTTACTTTCGATGGTCACGGGTTCGATTACTCGCACGGTTAAATTCATGGTGAAATTATCATCATGGTCGTCTTTTAGTGCCCCGCTAAAGTAACAGTTGCAATTAAACAGCGCACGCGGGTGCAACATACCATTATCATCCATTAAAAAAGCAGCCAAATGACGCCATTAGGTATAATTTGTTAATTTGATTTGTTAACGATTTTTCCATCACCGGAGTGTTAGTGAGAAATGGAAATTTCTAAAAATAAATTTGGTAGAGTTTAAAAGTCAGTGGTAAGTGTCTAAAGTACTAAATCACGGCGCTTTCAAATTGAACAATGTAGTTATGAAATAATAAATAAATTCCTATTTGTTACTGAAATTTAATTTCTATCCTATTTTAAAGCCGGCTTTGAAACTCTTTCAGGAAATGTACTCTTCATAATCAGCTTTATTCTTTTGTACGATAACAATTTGTGATAGTGAGTAACGTACTATACAAAAGAAGGGGCGAAAGGGGTTGTTAGTAATGGGGACTGTGACTCCACGCGGTTCTCCCTGGAAACCATCAATTCAATTCAAAATTCAATTCAATTCAAAATATCTTTATTCATGTAGGTCTATTACATGATATGTCAAATCTACCGTCAGTTCGGAAGGACTTCGAGATGAGAAAAACTGACAAGAAACTCAGCTCGTATTTTTTTTAATGTTGTACATATTTACAATAATACTATTTCATTTAAATTCAAATCTGGGAGAATAGAGTGACCACCAGCATATGCTATACAAAAAAAAATAAAAAAATCTAATCAGTGTTCGCAACCTGAACAGACCAGTCCCCACAAGCAGCACCCGTTTACGAGTATGACGGATGAGCCAGCCATCATTGCACTCAACCATATTAGAGGGAGGGAACCATGCCGCCACAAGTTTGAACTTTATAGCGAGCATGACTGTTTCAAGTTACTCCACTACGTCATTTATATTATTTACAGTATAAACTGTACCAATCACAGTTTTCACCTATTACAATATTTAATTTACATTACTTTACATTATACATCAACTTTACATATACATCATAATAAATTCTTGGTGAATATGTCACGATGGGCTAACTGACCTGACCTCATGCTCATCTTATCATCCTCCACTGGTGCCCCTCCAGTGCAAACCGTTAGCGCAGGCAGGTGCAACATTCCATTATCATCCATAAAAAAAAACTACACAAAAGCATAAAGCCCTTTTTTTTACAGTAGAAAAGCTCAGAATTATAAACATTAATAAAAATCGGTATAGCGTTTGTAAAAAAGAACAGAAAAATTAACGAGATTTTATGCTTCAAATTGGATCAATCATCGATCAATCAAACGGACGGTCAGGGCAAAAAGGCAATGAAGTCGGTTGTAGCAATTACGGAGACAAGAGTAATAATAAATATAATAAAATAAAATAAATAATACATAAAAATATAACCTTTCTTAAAAATATTATTGTTATTTTTAGTATATCAGTTTGTACTAATAATAATAATAATAGTCTCAGGACAATTCACACAGCGCCATCTAGTCTCAAGTTAAGCTAGCTAAAGCTTGTGTTACGGGTACTAGATAACTGATACAAGTACGTAGTTTTTTTTTTCGTAAATATATACATATTATACATAGAAAACACCAAGACTGATACAAAACACTTATGAATACAAATGTTTGTGCCGTGCGAGGAATCGAACCCGCGGCTATCAGATGGAAAGCGGTGTGCTAGACCGCTAGACCACCGAGGTCGTCAAAGAGGAAAGATTATCATATTACAAAGTGGAAAGATTTGTTTGTTTGCATTGAATAGCCGTCGAAAGTGCTGTTGGGTTTAATTTTTTTAAAGGTATATATTTTTAAAATACATATGTAACATAGTTTTTTTTTATTTTTCTGATAACTGTTATGACTTAACTTGTTATTCGGTTCCGATTTGACGTTGACTTCTAGGACATCCAGTACATAATTCTACAAACAGCTTGTGTCAATATACATACCATACGTATTTAGTGAAAATAATAAAAAATCATCACAACGCTAAAACATTGTTTTGTTAAACAGCTTTGACGGCCTCGGTGGTCTAGCGGTTTAGCACTCCGCTTTACTTCCGATGGTCACGGGTTCGATTCCTCGCACTGTACAAAAAATTGTATTCATGAGTACTATGTATATTTTGTATATATATAAAAATCTAAGTGTTTATGTAATTTGTCCAGTACCTATAACACAAGCTCTGCTTACCGTGGGACTAGATGGCGTTGTGTTAATTGTCCAGGATGTTTTATTATTCTGATGATCTTTTATTATTTTCACTAAAATTAATACATTCTACCGCTGCCAATTCATAAGAACGCAAAACAATGTTTTCTTAAGAGTTTAGTAGTTTATTTGTTTGTCTGTTTATCTGAGCGTTTCTACGAATTGTCGTGCTCAGCTATTTATATACATTTTCTAATTATCTCTCATCATTTATTATGACTAAACGAAAATTTTGTTCATAATTTTAATTAAAAATATTCACTGTTGATTTGACAGTTAAATTGGCGTTAACGAAGCTTGGTTAGGTAATTAATGGGATCTTCAGTGATGACATCGTGGCCTCTCATTACGTCGCAGTTAATCGTGATTTATTGAACCGACCCAAGTCTAAGAGATTCAATCTTTTCTAAATCTAATTCAGCATTTTGAAGTTTAAATATTTTTAACTGATATTCTCTATTCGTATCTAGTCGAAGAATAACATCATTGCTGAATTTCAAAACATGTATTAGAAACCACTATTGCTGTAAGTTATCGTCATAGTTATATCACAATACTATGTATTTTGTTTAATAATAATACTACAATTGTGTACTTATATTATATTGTGAGATCAAAATTACCATAATTTTGATCTTACAATATAATGTAAGTACATGACATGCAGCACCCCGTAGGGGTATGCAAATATTGAAATTGATATTATAATTATTTTAATACAATATGTAATTAAAATTCTTTTCATTATAAACATTATAATAGGTACCACAATACAATAATAAATGTTACAGTATTGCCTAATGTCAATCAATATTATTAAAACTATAATTACATGAAGTCAAAGTTCGTATGTCAAATAATCTCTTATACTGTAGAAGTAATTTATAATTCATGTAACGTTGCCCTAAACTGCCTTATACTACATTGTTTGATAGTATCAGGAACTTTATTATAAATTTTAATAAACATAGCATTGCCATTATTTCGATAATTATAAAATATATACATACATATATTTTATATATATGTGTGTATTCGAAATATGCAATTTGTATATACATATAGTTCTCAATATATTCTTTATATTGTTACACCTCGACCATACTCAACTCCACAGATAAAATAATATTACATACTCAACTCTAATCGCTGTTGAAATTATATATAAATATATATTAACATGCAACAGTGACAATACAAACAAAGTGTACAATAGAGAGGATCTATCGTAAGGTTGCCTGTAAGAAATCGCTTCCTTTGTCACTGTTGTATGTTAATATATATTTATATATAATTTCATTTTCGGTATCGTATTTTATCTTTTCCTAATGAGCAATGATAACGTAATTAAAATAGCAAATAAGCTGACGACGGCTGGCTAAATTTAAAACATCAGTTAAATCATATTTATTAAGCAAAGCTCACTAAACGAAAACTCAAATTACTTAATGTTAGACATAGACACTTATATAAGTATATAACGTAAATAAACTGACTTTTAAAAAAATAAATTCAGTTGTGTTTCTTGCTATTTCTTCTCAATTGAATCTGGACGGTAGGGACAATATGTATATTAATACAAAAAACTCGAAGTTCATAATCAGTTAAAATGTCAGTTGCGAACAATTTTTTATACCTTTTTTTTTATTTTGTTTTTTATAATATTATATTGTTTTTATACGACATAAGTCAATTACACTATATTTTACGATAATACCGGTGCCGTTTTCTTTGCTCGTCTTGGTCTCCTCAATATTCTTCACAATGTCCAACATGAATAAGTGTTTTTGATTTGATTTGCGCTCATGGCCCACAAGTGGTAACCATCGCTTATAAACATGAATAGGTACATTAATACGACCAAGTTAGAAGGAAAAGGGTGTCCATTTTACATCCATTGACTGTACTGTAATGAAACCATCGGTAACAAACCAAATTAATCAGATACAAATCGCCGGTACGTTCTTTCACGTTAAAATGCAATTACGAGTCAATTCAAAAAGTAATTAGTAATGTTTATTCATTATGTGATATTATTGATTAAAGTAATTGATTTTGTTACACAAATATGTTATGTAAACTCTAAGGAAAGAGTTTCAAAGAATTTGTTACATATATAGTCTACTATCATGGACAAAAAACCATAACGACTATCATCCCGGATAGGGTAGTTAGAGGCGTTGTGAATTATCGACGTCAGTATGAACGTATCACTTTAGAAGCCCAGATTTCGTGCCTACTGCCGTCTCTTAGATTAATTTTTGGTATTTCATTCATCGATGAGTTAGTTAGAGTATTAGAATGCGTGAGACGAATGTTTTATTTGTTGTTTGCCAGATTTAAACTCACGACCATTTGAGTGTAAGTTGGAGTAGTCAATCACTGGATTACTATATTCTTTTGTTAAATAAATACAAGATATCTCAGTCTCTGAAACTATGTATACAAAGAGGCTAAATATAAATACATATAGTATGTAAGTATATAGTTATATCACCTTGTTTGTAAAGTTATTTGTCATTTTTAATATCACGACGTTAAGAATTCCATCAACATAAATTTAACCACTCACTGGAAAGAATAACTACTGAACTAACACAATTCTAACTTTACAGTCTCCACTATAAAGTTACAATTGCGTTGCTCTTGTAAGAGAAGCTGATTTATTTTTTCTAAATAGAAACACTTTAAGACGCTGCTCAAGTCTCAAAGAGTTTTCTTTTTTATAAAAAAATAAATTGTTTCACTACTTCTATTTATTTTAGTGAAACTCGAGAATGCTTCAAGAGCTTTCTTATTTGCTCTTGAAATTGATTGAAAATGAACCTTTATAGATGGAACACTTAAGGTCTTTTTCAGTTTCAATTAAATTATTTGTTTACCTGGAAAAAATATTCAAATTCAACAAAAGAAAGGAAAATAATTAGGTTATTACAATTTGAAAATAGAATATATATGTTCTTAAACAAAACTACTAAACTGTAATTGTACTATGACATTAAAAATAAAGTAGTAACACTTCAATTTGAAGAAACAGTAAACAGTAAAAATACAACTAAATTTTTAAAATTAAATCAGAAATCTTCCATTTTAAAAATTATTTAATTAAAATTAAATTTAGGATATTTGTTTGATAAATCAACAATAATATATATTGGCGACCGACTGCTACAACCTCATTCGATATTACTATTATTTTGAAATTTATATTAAATTTAAAATAATAAATTAAAATTATATATTTAGAACAGTTCTTTTTAAATGTCATTTGATATATTTCACTCGATTGATTGATTTATGTTCATATCCGTCATACTCGTGAACGGATGCTGCTTGTGGGGACTGGTCTGTTTAGGTTACGAACACTGATTTTTGCAATAGCATATGCTGGTGGTCACTAAATTTTCCCAAATGTGAATTTAAGTGAATCTGTATTATTGTAAACACGTACAATATTTATTTGAAAAGAATACGGGCTGAGTTTCTTTTCAGTTCTTCTCATCTCGAAATCATTCCGAACTGACGGTAGATTTGACATATCATAAAATTCTGTAATAGACCTACATGAATAAAGATATTTTGATTTTTGAATTTTGAATTGTTTTTTCGATAGTTGTAGATCTACATGTTTTCATCATTTAGACACCCATACACATACAAATACCCACATACGTTCACCGATCCGTTACATATATGATGACATGCACATGTAGTCATCACTTTATTTCTATAATAAACTTGCTGTGTTGTCTAAGAAAAAATCTTTCTTCACTATTATGTTAATAGCACTCAGACACTATCTCACACTATTACCACAGATAACACAATATTCTATTACCATTAATAATAGTAATTTGCCTAATGCGTAATAAAATTGATATTTATTTATCTAATGTTATATTAGACGTACTTTGGTTAGCCATTTTTGTAACATCTGAGGTAAAAATATGTGTTTATCTGCGGCATCGCAGCTCCTAAATAATGAACCGATTATAATGCCGTTTTTTTATTTCATAGCTGTCATAATTGAAGTGGTTGTTAGCTCCTATTTATTAGAGTATTATTATATAAAATTTTAAATACAGTCAAAAACAATGGAAAGTGGGAGGAATCGAACCGGAGACCATCAGATAAAGTGTCAGTGTGAGACCGCTAGACACACATTCACTCAGACACACAATTTTGCATTTTTATATGTATGTATAATTTTTACTTTATCTATTATAAACAAATAAATTTACTTTTTGTATATTATTATTTCAAGTACAACGAATAAAGTGAAAATAATAAAAACAATAAAAGCTTGAGATGACAGTGGATAATACAGATAATAAAGCATTCGGTCTCAACTGCACTCAGAGATTTAACAGAGCGTGGTTTGTTAGCTAATCAAATAGAATTAGGATCATCTTCTCTGTGATGACACGGTTCAATCCAATTAGAGCATCTTGTTGAAACACTTGAAGGTACGCGGTCCAAGTAACAAGTTGTTGCCTCTTAAATGTCTACTACTTTATATTGCGGTCTTGATATCGTAAAATCGACTCTGAAACGAAATAAACACAAAACGTAATTTTATTACGCATATGATAATTTGACGGCCTCGGTGATCTAGTGGTTTACCACACCGCTTTATCTCCGATGGTCGCGGGTTCGTTTCCTCGCATGGTGCAAACATTTGAATTCAGTACCATGATTATTTGTATCGTTCTAGATGTTTTCTATATATACTATGTATGCATTAACAAAAAAATGAGTTATACGTTTATGCATGAGTGGGCTACAACCACATAGTATGTGTAGCGGCGTTTCCTCTTCAGCTTGGCAAAATCTGCAGATTTTTGTTGTACACAGGTTAGGTTTAGGTCTAGACCTATTTTTGCCATTCAATTTCAGTGCCCAGTAAGGATCCGTCATGATGTCAGTGATATTTGTAAGCTATATACGTGGAGATTATGTTTTTATTTAACACACCAGGTGTCACTCTATTTGTAACGTACCTAGGAGTGGTATAACGGATGGCTGGAGGACTAAGATTTCATGTCTCGTAATTTTACCCCCCCACTTATCAACCGATTGATCCCTTGTCCTATTTAAACGGGGATCAAAATTACGATGAATGACGCTAGTGGTTCACCTCAGCAGTACGCTCGGCTCATAGAGGCACGCGGTAGACCATGGTCTTTTCGCCTCAGCGTGCGCCACGTCGAGTCACCACGCTCACTCATAAATACTGAGAATTGTAATATTAATTATGAGACACCAGGAGTTAGTAACTTGTACCATTTATAATGCGCCACATTTGTTTTATTCCTCCATATTTTTAGCCACGCTGCGAGCTGCATTTTGTTTCAAATACCTAACTTTTAACGAGCTCCCAAGAGATTATACAGCTTGACGCAGCCGTGCAATATGAGATTTTATTTCTACATTTTGCCTATAATTTTTTTTTTACTGGAATGGCAAACAAGCTGTCGGTCCATAGGTGGAAGCGGTCACCACTTATCGTGCAATTCTTTAGAACAAGCTGTTATGATTCCGTAGCCTGTAATTTCATTATCATATCTCACCCCTTAATCGTAACACAGTGCAAAAGAAACTGCTTCGCTTCTTAGTACAAAATCAATTCAAAATTTTAGCCGCTTATGAACGTCAAATTTTTAATATTATAATTTTTCCCTACCGCACAATTCAGTATATAGATCCAATTGAGAAGAACTGGCAGGAAGCTCAGTAGAATATTTTTTTGAAAGTGTTTGTGGTGTACTACTCTGTGATTCTTGTTTGACATTTACGTAGGATTTTTTTTTCACTTTTGTATAAGTTTCTGTAATAAAATTTTTCGCTTGTAATTTTACATTTTATTAAAGAACAATAAAAGAATAATAAAATCCTTTAAACGAGTAGAAACTCACGTCTTATAGAAGTTGGTTAAAAGGATGGGGCAGGTTGTTAACAATGTTTACCCACTTAGGCTCTCGTCGACCTTTGGTTCCGACATTGCTCTTTATATACTCCACCTACAAACGTTCTATTTACGTTTTTTTTTATAGAAAATTGGATACTATCTTAAAGATTGATTTAGGGTCGAATCTCAGTGCGAGAAAATGGTCACAGGAGGACACAACGAGCAATAAAAGTGAAGATATTTTTGGTATGTGTGTGATGAAATCTGTTATAAATATATATATGTATATATATTTAAATAGCACATCGTCTGACTTCCAATGATGGCGGGTTTAATATCGTACTAATAATAGTAATAGCGTAATAGTACGCTGTGTGAATTGTCCTGAGATAATATTATACTATATTAATTTGTTATACATCTTGGTGACCTATGTAAATTAAAAAATGCACTTATATGTAAGTATTTTCTTATAACTTTAAGAGTATAGACACATGAGTCTATCAAATACATATTGCATGTAATGTGTTCTTTATTAATATTATGTATTATTAATGCATAATTAAAAAAATATTAGTATTCTGTACTCCATCTCTATATAAGCTATGAGTGTGCGAAATTTCATCCTGCAGCGTAATTTTCGTACATAGGGGTACAAAGTTTTTGTTTCACGTATTAATATATTTATTTATTTATTTATAACTTCAATGCACAAAATACCAAGGTAAAAGTACATATGGCGGACTTAACGCCTTAAGGCATTTTCTTTTATAATCAATAAGGAAAATGATACCTATGTTATAAATAATATATATTTACTAAAAGTAAGTTCATATACAAATATATATAAAGCTATAGATAAATATGAATAAAATACATACATAAATCAAATATACTGTTTGCTGGAGGAATATGGCAGTGGTTAATTTGTTTTAAAATGAAAGGAAAGGTATTTGGAATATATTGTACGTTGATTTTAATAATGACGCAACGGAATGTTCGAGAAGGAGTGCAAAATTGTATATAAAATAATATCGATATTTTGTGCCTGACGTTAGAAATATGAAATTTTAAAATTTTATTTTTAAAAAAAGTAAAGGGCTATTTGCGATCGCAAACATACTATATACATACCATATAATATACTTAAGAGTCTGACAATGAAATAGCAACAGCAGATAGAACGTAACAAAAAAAAAAATCGGGCAACTATAACGTGTATATAATAATATAATGATGTAATCAATCAGCTAGACTTGTAGACTTTCCACGAAGTTTTTCTTTCATCAACTTTATCAGCAAAAGAGTTTATAAAGATGTATCTCGGAAAAGTGAGCAAGTGAGTGAAATTACAGGACGCGGAGCGATGAGATCTCAGTCCTTTAAATTTCTTTCGGACGTCACATGATAATGTGATGCTCTGAGCTATTCAACTATTTAGAAAACGGATATTAATTCCATGAGGTGAAAATTTTGCTTGTTTTCAAATACAGTTACTTAAAAAAAACAAATAATATACCAATGACATGGTACTGTATAAGAGCAGGTAGTCTACTACCGTTGGAAGCAGTTTATTAGTTGATTTTTAATGATGTATGAGATCAGGCAGGGTTAGGAGGTATGACATCATAGTCTTGCAATGACAATACGTGAAGATTCTGTGTTATAGTGGTAGTGTTGCCACTATGATTTAGATTTTCGTAAGTATTATTATTTTTATTTTTAGTATGCAATAATGCACAGGACAAATATTCATAGCTTTTAGTTTACAATTTTAAATAAATACAATTATAAGTAGCTTTTTCAAATCTGCAAGACTAAAAAGAATATTAAAATTGTCACCTTAATATGCTTTATTTAAAGTGGAAAGTGCAGCATTACTTTTTCTACAAAATAAAATAACCCACAAATGAATATGCACGAGTACATGAATACAGTTTTTTCGCTGTAATAAAAAGTGCATAAAGCAAAGATTACATTAAGTGCACACCTCACCTCAGTGGTTTGGAAGTTACGTACACCTTATCTTCGATGGTTATGTATTCGATTTCTCGCATGATGCAAAAATTTGTATTAATGTGTATGATTGTTTGTATCAGCGTGGGTGTTTTCTATATATATAATGTATGTATTTACATAAAAAAAATTGTATCTAAGTATCAGTTGTATAGTACTCATACCATAAGCTCTTCTTAGCTTGGAACTAGATGGAACTCTGTGTCTTAGGTTATTATTATTATATTTTTTTTCTTTTTATCTTCTCGATATAATTCGGTATTATTATTCTGATAATATTATATTCCCGGGAACGGAACAGGAATGTTTGTAATAGCGCCGATATACAAGGAACTCATAAGTAATATTGTAATATTGCAAATAACCACGATAAAACATAAAAGCAGCGATTATATTAAGGTTGCCAAAAACCCCAGTACGCAATTTAAGTACGTATATACACGTATAATTTGATGGAATTTCTAGTAAATACAAGAGATTAGATAGCGTTTTGTAGTTTATTACTCCAACTGAAACTTTAAAGGTCGTGAGTTCTAATCTGGCTGACCCAAAAACATTTTTTTATTAATTTATATGTCTGACTAACTTCTCAGTGATGCAACACTGAAATTATACTAAAATTAATCAGAGATATGGCGGTAAACTTGATCCTGACACATTATCATCTCATTATCTGCTTCCTTCTATCATATTCCTTATCCCATTCATACGTACACTATATATAAATACGTAAAATTTGGAGATATTACCAACAAACAACAGATGTACTTGAAGAGTTTTTGTTTAGGACCTACACGTACAGTCTTCCACCTAATATGATAATATATAAAACTCATAAAACCCAACTGATCCATTCAAATCTCCTTTTGATAAGCCACGCACCGATCTAATACAACTTCGGGCACCTAATGGGTATGCCTCTGAACTTCATTTGAATAATAGCATTCATGTTTTATCGCGGTGAACGGGTGAAATATTGTAAATATTTTGTATTCTATTTATAAGGTAATAAGGTCAAAATTGGTCAAAAGTTTGCATTAAGTTTGAAATAATCATCATTCATCCCCACACGCTGGAACCTAAGTGAACTCGGACAGTGCGGTTTCAGAGGAGCTTCCTCCCGCATACACTTAGAATGTGGAATGAAATACCTGGCGAGGTTTTCTCGATAGACTACAGTATAGTTTTTCAAGAAGGGTATATTAAGGATCGGCAACGCGCACTTGACACCCTTGGTGTTTCAGGCGTCCATGGGTTACGGTAACCGTTTAAATAGTCAGATGGGCTGTATGCTTGTTTGCCACTAAGACCCAAACTAAGCAGAGATCAGCAGAGAGAGGTAAGCAGAGTGACTACTAGACAACTAATAGAAAAATTTAAATACATTTTTTTGTAAATACATTTACAATATATATAGAAAACACCAACACAGACAATCATAGTCATGAATACAATTGTTTACACCTTGCGAGGAATCGAACCCGCGACCCCCATCGGAAGTTAGGCGATGTGCTAAACCGCTAGACAACTGAGAACGTTAAAGCATAATCCAATGATATTGAATCTGAATTTGTTTCTAGAGTTGACCCGTAGAGGTTTCAGTGTTGCCGGGTTGAATAATATGTTTTTGTTATGGAAATAATAAGAGAAAAAAAGTATAGATCAAGTAAACATAATAAATTCCCGACTACTAAGTATAATGTCTTAGTACATAAATAATATATAGCCATATATTAGAAGTTAGACGGTATGCTCAATCGAGCTAAACTGAAACAACTAAAGCCGTCATGGCACAATCCAATATTATTGAATCTAAATTTGTTTCTTGAGTCGAGCCGCATGTTGCCGGGCTATATAATTTATTTTCATATGAAAATAATAAGAGAAAAAAGTACAGATCAAGTAAGCATAATAAATTCCCGACTACTAAGTATGATGTGTTACTACATAAATAATGTGTAGACATGGATACGTATGTTGACGTTACCGAATTTCACCATCCATTTTAACTAGATTCGCAGACTTTACTGCATCCAAAGTAAAGAGAGTCCTTCCCATATTTGTTATTATAACCACAATCTGAAGATCCGTTCTTCCACTCAAATTGTATAAACACAGAGTTTCACTTCAATTGGGCGCTTACCATGCGCAATTTCGTCGTAATATAATGAAATACGATGTAATGGTATTTATACATCATACATACAAAATAAGGGGTGGTTTTGAAGGGCTGGTGATCTTTGATTGATTCAATTTGGCATAAAGATGAGAAGACGATTTGTTTTTAGTAAATTTGTTTCGTCTATGGTTATTTAAAATCATGATTTTCTTTTATTGGGGTGTTTTGACCTGTAGCACTGCGACCTACATAGATTTATTGTGATCACCCTTTTCGCTACCTAGACCCGACAGTTACCAGAATTAAAGGATATTCTTAGGAACGATGGTATTTATCTCCTCAAGATGAGAGTACTTTTCAAAGGAGATATTACGTTTATGCATGAGTGGGCTACAATCACATAGGATGTGTAGTGTAGTTTCCTCTTCAGTTTAGATCTGCAGATTTTGTTGTTGTTTATATAGTTATAATATGTCTGGATACACAGTTATTGCGGCAAACCAAAATAAATGTGGTTTATATAGAACATGTGTTCGAAACGCCTGTAAAATATAAATACGAGAATAATATAGGTTTCTTCTGTTTATTTCTACAAATAAAAACTAAATGTACTTACGAGAAAGATATGTACCTTTTTTCGTATAAAATATTTTTATACGGAAGAATCATACATACGTACGTAACATTTGTTTTTCTAAAAATATGTTAATATTCCATTGTTATGTTTTTTATTATTTACAATTGCACACAAATTATCTGAATCTTATAATATAATGCTACAAAATTTAATATTTCAATTGAGCTACTTAACTACAACTCGTACCATCAATGAAATAAAAAACAGTTAAGAACCACGTCGATCACGTTAGCTTTATAAAAAAAAACAAATAATAATCAGTCAATTCGTTTAGGAGCTACGGAGGAAGACACATAGACATACAGCTACACTGTTGGAAACTTTTTTCTATACCATTTTATTGTTTCTGTTTTTTATAATAACTATTTGGTTTTACATATATGTAGGTATGACATAAATCATTATAATTTTTGCGACTATATCGGTGCTTACGTTATCTCCTTCCTTCATTATGTGAATTAATTACAAAATAAGAAAAAAACTTATTTTTATTCTTTATTAATTTAAAGACTTTTGTCAATTTTTGATCAGTCAGTCCCATCGTACCATATCTCTAATACAAACAAAAAACAAGTATTTAATCAACAATTTTCTGAATCATCATGTAAAGATGCATTTTATAATATATTTGGATTTCCGTGGAATTATACTTATACCAGAAAATAACTAAATACACTAATAAACCCATTCAGGTTACACACATTTATGTTAATAATATAAAAGGATTAATGCATAATGCTTCTGTAAATAGCACGTAGTCATAAGAGAATACTATCTATGAAAATTATAAAATGATGTTATATATTGTCAAACTGATAACACTCACAATCACATAAGAAGTAGACTCTAAAAGTGCTAAACGTATAATAGAAATTATAAGGAAATAAATGAAAATGACTGTATCAACTAGAAATGATACAAATGAACCACTTGACATAGATGTAAACACAACAGCAGCGGAAAACAAAACAAAAAACGAAGAAGTGGATTACGATGAATTATTATCATCAGCCGGTGAATTTGGTCCATATCAAATACTTTTATTTTTTTCTACTTTTCCATTCTACGTGTTCGGAGTTTTTGCATATTACACTCAAATATTTATGACTGATGTATCGCCAAACCATTGGTGCTGGATTCCAGAATTGCAGAATTTGACGTCCTATCAACGTAGAAGTCTCGCAATACCTCCCGATATTGAAATGCATTTTGGATATTCACAGTGCCGAGCTTATGTAGCCAATTGGACTGACGTTATAATTACTGGCAATGTACCAAATGAAACATGGGACACGGTACCTTGTCAACACGGGTGGGAGTTTAACAAAAGTGAAATACCATATCCGACAATATCAAGTGAGCTTGGATGGGTGTGCGATAAGAACAGCTATCAAGCAACAGCTCAAGCGATATTTTTTATTGGTTCAATTGCTGGAGGTTTCATTGTTGGATGGATTGCAGATCGTTATGGTAGAATACCAGCCATTGTCAGCAGTAATTTACTGGGATGTATTGGCGGTACTGCAAGTATGTTCGCAACAAATTTTGTTGTTTTCTCTACATGTAGGTTTATCACGGGGATGTCCTATGATAATTGTATGATGATGGCTTACTTAATAGTTCTAGAGTATGTTGCGCCAAAATATAGAAGTTATGTATCGAATATGGCATTTGCTCTCTTTTATGGTTCAGCTGTAACAGTTTTACCATGGATTGTTCTACTTTGTGGACATTGGAAGACTATAGCTTTAGCAACAAGTTTGCCGTTGGTCTTAGCCATTTTGGCTCCATTTTTCATACCAGAGAGTCCAAGATGGTTATTATCAAAAGGAAGAATTGACGATGCTATTAAAAAAGTTCTAGCTATTGGGAGAATTAACAAGAAAGAGGTTCCGCAGAAGCTAATAGAGCAGTTTAAAAATTCAACAAAGAAGAAGACAAACGAAAGAAACGAAAGTAGTCTAGAAATGTTAAAGAAACCTTTGTTGAGACGCATGTTCATTTGTATTTGTGTGGAGTACATGTGCTGTACAATAGTATTTGACGGTTTAGTGAGAAGCCTGAAACAATTGGAATTTGATTATTTCCTGACATTTTCATTAGTTTCGTTTACTGAGATTCCGTCTATGATTTTGACTGCTTTTGTAATGGACTGGATGGGAAGAAGGTGGTTATCCTCGATAGTTATGTTTATTAGTTTTATTTTTTCTATTCTAACAGTTTCAACTAGCGGGGTGACCTCTGTCATTTTTGCTATTATAGCAAGATTTGCAGTTAATATATCATACAGTGCTGCTATGCAGTGGGCTGCAGAAATGATGCCGGTTTCAGTACGAGGATCTGGTGCTTCGATCGTTCATATATGCGGATATGTTGCCACAGTTATATCTCCGTACGTCATTTATTTAGAAACGTATATATATTGGCTACCCTTAGTTGTGATTGGTTGTATAGCTGGATTTGGAGGAATAATTGCTTTGGCACTACCAGAAACAGCAAGAAAAGACATGCCGCAAACGTTTGAGGATGCAGAAGACTTAGTGAGATCCTTAAGATTTTGGGAGGTGCCGTTCCTATCTAAGAAGAATAATAGTGAAGGAAATGTAAATGAAAGTTTTGAGATGTGATAAGGTGTAAATTTAGATAGATTTTATGGCTATTTTGTAATCTTAAGAATAAATTATTTTGACACATATAAGTTATTTTTATACTAATTTATTTATCAGTTTTTAGTGAATTTTATTATTATTTTAATTATATGAATATAATTATTAAAATATAAATAATATATAATCTACCTAGTTCTATTATACATTTGATATTATTTAAATCCTATAAGCTATTGAAGAATAATAAGCAGATAGATATCGACATTACACCCGTAATTCATTTTAGTGCGCAAACATAGAAGGGCTACTATGCTGTCATTGTGTTTAAAGTTGTACTACTATAATTTGATGGCCTCGGTGGTCTATTAGATTAGCACTCTCCTTTACTTCCTATGGTCGTGGGTTCGATTCCTCGCACGGTGCAAAGATTTGTATTCATGAGTATGATTGTTTGTATCGGTTTGGGTGTTTTCTATGTATATTATGTATCTAATTACAAAAAAAATATCTAAGTATTTATATCAGTTGTTTAGTAACAAAAGCTCTGTTTACTGTGGGACTATATGGCGCTGTGTTCATTGCTTGCAAATATATATTTATTATTTATTTAATTTGACATATACCTAACGATGTCTATTTCTAAGGTACTCTACCTTAGAAATTTTGACTAAACTATTAGGAATCTTATTGGTAGATACCAGCTCACTTCGCGATTTCGGCGGCGGTCCTTAACTTTGTAAATTTTTATTATGTTTGTCGCTACCAGTGTGCACTGGTAGCGCGGTTTATTTTTCTCATGACAAAATCCGCTCTCTTTCTATATAATCTACACATATAAAAAAAATTGGAGTGTCTGTTTGTAGTATAGAAATAACCGTTTTTTACTACATGCATGTGAATATAAATACGGTACATACATAAAAATTTTTTTTTAACATTTTTTGTCTGTCTGTCTGTTTCGGCTAATCTCTGAAATGGTTGGACCGATTTCGATGGGACTTTTAGGCAGACTTTTGGCAGGTAGCAGATGTAATAATGAGTAACTTAGGCTACTTTTATTTTAGAAAAATAAAGTTAAATTCCACGCGGACGAAGTTGCAGGTACAGCTAGTTTACGAACTAGTCTAGTAACTAGTTAATGAGTTCTATAAATTTTTAAATTAATAATATTACAATTTTTGTAGTTACCTTCCCCAGTTCTAAAATATACAATTGGGAGCTACTGATAGAAGTCATTTGAAAAATATCTTTAATTTCATCCATCATTAGATTGGAACATTCTCCATGTTTACACATTTTATAAATTTAATAAACTAATCCTTTGTCATATGATAACAATTTTAAAACTAACAAATAAGGCTCATTAAATAATAATTATATTAAAACAGATAGTCTATCTGTGTGAATTATAAAACAATGTTATAAAAGAATGAACTTAAGTAACTGTTCAGCATTCCAATAGAGATGACGAGAGTTACAAATATTTGTTACGAAATAAAAAGTAAAAAACAAACGAAAAATGGAATCGTTAAGAAACGATAAAGAAAGCTTCAATATAGGGTCTAATAAAGACGAAGCTATTCCAACAAAAACTAGTAATGACGTAGAAGTTAAAGAAGTAACTTACGATGAATTACTATCATCAGCTGGCGAATTTGGACGTTATCAAATATTGCTCTTCTTTTCGACATTCCCATTCTATGTATTCGGTGCTATGTCATATTATTCACAACTGTTTATGACTGAGGTGTCGCCAAATCATTGGTGTTGGATTCCTGAGTTGCTAAATTTGTCATCAGAAGACCGCAGAGCCTTAGCAATTCCTTTGGATAACAGAACCCACTTTGGATATTCACAATGTACAGCGTATGTAGCCAATTGGACTGAAATATTGATAACTGGACAAACACCTAATGAAACATGGGATACTGTAAAGTGCCAACATGGTTGGGAGTTCAATAAAAGTGAAATACCATATCCGACTATATCAAGTGAGCTTGGATGGGTGTGTGATAAAAATAGCTATCAGGCAACGGCCCAAGCGATATTCTTTCTTGGATCTATTACTGGAGGCTTTATTATTGGATGGATTTCTGATAAATATGGAAGAATACCTGCTGTTGTCATCAGCAATTTAGTTGGATGTATTGGTGGAGCTGTCAGTGTATTTGCGAGAGATTTTATTGAATTCTCAATATATAGATTTTTTATGGGGATGTCATATGATAATTGTATGATGATGGCTTATTTAATAGTTTTGGAGTATGTTGCACCCAAATATAGGACCTTTGTATCGTACATGGCATTTGCTCTTCTTTATAGTATTGCTGCAACAACATTACCATGGATAATTCTACTTTGTGGTCACTGGAAGACTATAGCTTTAGTAACAAGTTTGCCGATGGCATTAGCTATCTTCACTCCATGTTTTATACCAGAGAGTCCAAGATGGTTATTATCAAAAGGACGCATTGAGGATGCTGTTAAAAAAGTCATCGAAATAGGACGAGTAAATAAGAAAGAAATACCTCCAGCAACAATTGAAACGTTTAAAGAAACTGCGTGTAATGCCAAATTAGAAGAAAATGTTAGCTGTTTGGAATTATTAAGAAGACCGTTATTGCGAAGAATGTTAATTTTTATATGTTTAACGTACGTATGTTGTACTATAGTATTTGATGGACTAGTGAGAGGGATTAAGCAATTGGAATTTGACTATTTTATAACATTTTCAATTGTATCGTTTACCGAGTTTCCGTCGATGTTAATCGCCGCTTTCATAGGTGAAAAGATGGGTAGAAGGTGGATGACATCGTTATTCTTATTTGTTAGTTGTGTGTGTAGTATCCTTACAGTTATTACAGGTGGGTGGTTGTCGACATTATTTGCTGTTGCTGCAAGATTTGCAGTTAACATGTCTGGGAGTGCTACGACATTGTGGACTGCTGAATTAATGCCTGTATCTGTTAGAGGATTTGGTGCTTCAATAGCGCATATTTGCAGTTATGTTGCAACGGTGATTTCCCCATATATTATTTATTTGGAAATTTACATTTACTGGTTGCCTTATGTGGTGATTGGATGTGTGGCTGGATTTGGAGGAGTAATTGCTTTAACGTTACCAGAAACAGTGCGAAAAGAGATGCCACAAACATTCGAGGATGCAGAGGAGCTAATGAGGTCTATACAATTTTGTGATATACCATGTACATCAAAGAAGAAAAGTGTAGATGGAATTATAAATGAATGTTTTGAAATTAAATAATTCTCTTCATTTTTTACTAATATAAATTTAAACTGATGATATTTGGGTGGTTATACTTATGTATGTATAATTCTTCTGAGAGTATCTTAAATATATATATATCTAATATAAATGTTATAATATAAATGTGTTACAAGTATATATTGTATTAGTAGAATTGTTTAAAATATATTATTTTTTAAAGATTTCAAATATGGTACTGAAATATAAGTATATTAGAGAAATACAGTATTTAATTTTTATATAATCATTATTGAACCATGTTTTAACCATAATTGTACCTTAATTTATCTTATTTTGCTTCCACTACCGAGTGTAAGACCACAAATATATAGTGCAGAAACCTGACAACCGCTACTGTAAGCATTATGACCTTCTCTAGTAGTGATCAAATTCCGACGGTTATTGGATGTACATGCATTGCCACTTGTGTATCGCCCTTTAACGAGGTTCATCAGGCAATGAATAGGGTTCGGATATAATTTGGAAGCCTATTGTTAACTGTTTTACAACTAAATTACGACTCACTGTCATAGAGAAGATTGTAACACTTTCAGTAGCGGTGGGTATGTGTTTCTAACTCAATATTTGTGGCTATACACAAGCTAATGGTACTGGAATTAAACATAATAATATAAATCAATGATAAATCCATAAAATGGCACCTAATTTAATACAAGAGTAGATAGAAGGTTCGAAAGAAGTTGCCAGACGCTTAAGTACAATTATCTATCTCGATAAACAGTCAAAATTACGACATTGTTAATATACGTAATGGTGACAATGTACTACAGAATTACATAAACATCTTACAGTTGGTATGTATTTAGAAACTGGTAACTTTATCTCTAAAGGATTAGTTATCAGACAATCACTTACATGTGATGAAACTGTGGAAGCTGTTGACTCCAAATATCAACAGACCGAAACAACATCAGCGACTGATGAAAATGTAATTATTTATAGCAATAATATTATTAGGAACCCAGACAATAATATTACATTTGTGTGTTCACAGGAATTCGAACTTGCTCAACTCATCCAGAAACTAGGTAATAATATTAATCAAATCGCAGACTAATATCAAAGATATTCATAACTATGAAAGTTGTGTGAAACTTTGCTGCGAAATGTTGCTAATTCAGTTGATTGAATTAGTAATCTTGTCGCTCTTGTACAAGGAAATTGAACAATTTAATCCTATATGTAGTTACCTAACTTGCGAGTGGAAATCTTCACATAGTATAAAATGAAGTCGTTTTCGCTGTCTTTTCATTTAGATTAATAAAGTACTCAATTAATTGTAATGCAGTTTTTAGCAATAGATAGAGTGATTTAAGAGGAAGGTTTATATGTATAATACCTGTACACCTGCGGGAATTTAGGGCGTGTAACCAGTTAAATTATAATCCGTAGTTCAGCGGTTCAGCACAGTCTTACTTTCGATGTATACGAGTTCGATTCTTCACACGAATTCATATGTATGAATATTTCTATCTGCCTGGATGTTTTCTATGTACATTATAGTATTTATATCAGTTGTCTAATACCCATAACAGCAAGGTAGATATGTATATGTATCCAACATGGCAGAAAGCGAGGCTACCGCAGAATATTATGTGTTGACATATTTATCTATCTAAATTAGTGATGGTTGGTAGTTCGTATTCATTTCTTCTTGTGATGAGATGGCTTTCCGAATGAGCGGTAGATAAAAAAAATATGATTATTCAAAAGTGATTAAATTAAGTCTATTTGAATAAATGACTTCCATTCTATTCTATTCTATAACATAATTGCGTAAGTTTTATACATAGTTAATAAAATTATCGAACTAAGAACATTAATTATTTACATCTGAGGAACTATATCAGACAGCTGACAGTTGAAAGGGTCAATAAGTTATTAGAGCAGATAGGATGGACTCTTATAATATAATAATGTAAACATAATTTATATCCTTATGGCATGACCCTTGTTATATAGGAGATGGGTCACAGTGTTCCAAGGTAGTTTGGTCCAAGTGCCCTGTCACGTGTCCTGGGAATGGACAGACAGTCAAAGAAGCAACCAATAGTTATAATGCATATATTTATATATGCAAATACAGAGTTTAGTGTGTCGTCGTAATATCATAAACGTAGAAATGCTGTATTGGCTAATAAAGATATTTGTACACATGAAATAATGCAAATTTAAATAATATTTCGATTCATAAATATTTATATGACTTTTTAGTATAAGTGATATTTATAATATAATTATCATATAAAGGAAAAGGGCAAAACACAATAACTATTAGATTTGATTCCTTGAAAGAAAAACAATAAAAATAAATAGGAATTATTGAGTTGGCATGATTATAAAAAAAACCGCAACGGTAGAGTCGTTGCCCGGCATCGTTTATTGTTAGTACAGGCGGGTGTGTATTATTATGATCCACATAAAAATACTAATTATATTATAATTTATATGTTTATTTACATATTATATTTAGATTTCATATGTCAGATAAATTGGGAGATCGAAGCGTAGGAACACATCAAATATTTGATCTCATTAAATTTTATACACACAAGGATCGTGGAGTTAAATATAAAAAAAGTTAATTTTACGAGAAATCAAAATAGGAGATGTGGCACAAAGCTCAGTAGGCCTTCAAACGACAACCCTCAGACCCTATGAAGATCGTAAACAAGTTTGCTATCCGCCATTGATCCCTGATTATGTAAATATTGGTTTGTTCGAGAAATTCTGGTCAAGAAAATAGTTGCTATGTGTGTGATTTTCGATATACTTATTATAGAATGCTTATAAGTAGTAAAGACATAGTTCTATTTTTACATATAAAATACTCGATGGGTTCTGATTACAATAAATAGTAATAATAATATCTCGGGATAATTCACACAGACATTTAGCTAAGCAGAGCTTGTATTATGGGTACTGGATAACTGATATAAATACATTTATATACTTTTGTTTTTATAAAAATAAACATAATATATATAGAAAATAGTAAAACCGATACAAACAATCATACTCAAGAATGATCAAATGTTTGTGTATCGTGCGAGGAGTCTAACTCGCGACCATCGGTAGCAAGGAGATATGCTAAACCGCTAGACCACCAAGGCTTTAATTTAATTACAAAAAGAGCATTAAAACACAATTTGTATGAATAGAAAACTATAAAACTGTATGTCAAGTTCCTTTGCCATAACATAACATTGGCAATATATCATATAAAAAAGTAAAATAAACAGTGAGTAGTAGTTTCTCGATTTAAATAAAATATTTTTACTATTTTCCCCGGTATGAGATTAATTCTCGGAAACATTCCAATATACTTTTTTCATATTTCGAGAATATATATATATATGTATATAAGAAACGTTATTCAGTCATAATTGAAATAGAATATGCCCTCGGGGAAAATGTTATTTTATATAATACTAGCTGCGCCCGCGGTATCACCCGTGTGATGGTCGATATGTTACTCTGATATAGCTATATTACTGTAAAGTTTCATTAAAATCCGTTCAGTAGTTTTGGTGTGAAAGAGTAACAAATATCCATCTATACTCACAAACTTTCGCGTTTATAGTATTAATAATAAGATTACTTAATAAATGTACATTTAAGACTGTAATACCACCCCGGATAGCGGCATTGACAATTATCGAAGTCATGTGGAACGTAATTGATACCATACTTCCTTGGTATATGTGAATACTACATAGTGAGGGGAAGGGGATTGTTAGTAATGGGAACTAGTAACTCCCATTGCTAGCAATGTACCATGTCAGGTCGACCTCCACGTGTTTCTCCGGTTCTCCCTGGAAACCATCGTGATGAATTCTTGGTGAATTTGTCACGATGGGCTAACTGACCTGACCTCGTGCTCATCTTATCATCCTCCACTGGTGCCCCGCCAGCGTAAACCGTTAGCGCAGGTGGGTGCACCATTCATTTATCATAAACAAAAAAAAATACTACATAGTGATTCCATCACCAGACAGTGAGTCAGAAATATAATTTGTCACACGATAGATTTTTTGTTTCCGCCAGATTTGAACCTGTGACATTTTGCGTGTAATTTGTAAACCACGAGACTGTGGTGCTCTCTGTTATAAATTAATTCATATAATAAATTTCTGAGTTTTTATAATCACAGATATATTAACAATAACGTATTAAATGTTGTTTGTTTTAGGTGGAAATGATAAAAAATCCGATCCACGTAGGCCATTTAAATAAAATAAACCTAATATTTAGGATCGTGTGATTTTGTTGAGGGACTAAATAGCCAAAGGCAAGGTGAATGAAATATATAGAGGGTTGCTCCATCAAGCTTTGCGATGAGAATATAAAAAAGGAATAACAATCGAAAATCCGCCTAATAAATGTACCAAAGGCCTTAGTGCTCCGTACCCAAGACTTTAATGGAGGTTTCCTATTGTTATGTCAACGATGTTCATTATTCAGGAATGTTACTTTTATACGAAATGACGTTGGGACTTGCATATATTTTTTTTATATGGACAATATTGAGTATCTTACAGTTACGATATGTTGAGAGTTTTAAAAAAATATAAATATTCTATGCGGGTACATAAAAGAAACTTATTATATCGGAACGGATTGGTAGTCCTCATCGTCATGACAATAGAAATAGATCTTTTAAACTACACAACGGATTTTAATACAGTTTTTAGCAATAGATAGAGTGATTCAAGAGGAAGGTTTATATATATAATACATCTACAATAATGTACATCCGTGCGAAGCCAGGGCGGGTAGCTAGTACTATATCTTAACTAATTATACCTACGGGGGTTTGTTTCATTTGCAATTAAATTGCTAGTAATTTCGCATCCATTGTGTTGTTGAAAGATTTTTTCTTGTTCCAGTTATTTCATGCGTAACAAAAACTTATTGTTCAAAGTAAAGGCAATGACCTGCAACCTCACACAATATGAAAATGTAATTAAAAAAATAAAAGTTGTTAGAAAATAAAATGGATTGAGTATTTTACGTGCGCTGGTATGAACACGTGATGCGCGAGAATGAAGATCATATACGAGGAAAGTGATAGCTATTGTTGAAGGCAAGCAGGACAGAGAATATCACACAAAAATCTATTCATTTAAATTTATTCATTTAGGACATTTAGGCGCTCATAAACGGTAAGTTTTTGTAATTAATATTTTTCCCTACCGTCAGGTTCACTATACAGATTCAATTGAGAAGAACTGGCAAGAAACTCAACTGAATTTCTTTTTTAAAAGCCAGTTTATTTACATTCTATGCTTATTTAGGTGTCTTGTCTAACATTAAATGAAAATCACGTGCATGAACAACTCTTGCCCTGCACGTTTGTCGTTTAAGTAATCGTTTAGTGAGTAGGCGAAGTAGACTTTGCTTAAGACATATGATTTAACAGATGCTTTAAATTTATTTAAATGTAATCCAGTATATTGTAATCCTTTGGTATTTTAGTGTAAAATTTTATACCGATTCCCATAAAAGATCCATTTACTTTTTCTAACTTAAGAACAGCAACTTTGTTTTTAATTCTTGTATTCATCTTATGCGGGGCTCGAAGCTAAAGCTAGCAGTATGTTTTAGCGATGCATTTAACATCTGATATAACGCAAAAACCCCGAGAGTTGCGAAAAAACATCTGGAGGTCTGACCGCAAATAAAGAAATTAGATAAATGGCCAGATGAATGGTAAAGAGGATTTCTTTGGAATAAACTTGTCACCAAATGTCTTCCAGACGTCTTAATTTATTTAACCTTACTTGGAGACCGCGGTCTGTACCATATCATTGTATTTGACAAGATAATTTATCTCGATGTAATTAGTAGGAATGTTTTTAGACTACGAACAAGGTTTTTTTATGGATGATAATGGAATGGTGCATCCGTCTACGCTAACGGTTTACGCTGACGGGGCACCAGTGGACGATGAGGTCAGGTCAGAGCCCATCGTGACAATTTAACCAGGAATTTATCACGATGCTTTCCAGGGGGAACCGCTTGGAGGTCAACCTGACATGGTGCATTGCTAGTGATGGGGTCATTCCTTCACATTACTAACAACCCCCTTACCTCCTACAAACAAGGTTACATGAATCCTACTATCCTACCAATGTTAGAAATGCTTAAGTTTGTATAGATCAGCAAAATCAGGGGTGGGCAAACTTTTTTAAAGACGGGCCAAATTATACATTAAACTCTTTTGGCGGGCCGCTCATAAGTATAAGTATGTATATCATGTACATTAGATTAAAAGAATTTGAAGTAAAAATAATATAAGATTTCATATACAAAGTTTAATGCAAAATAAAAACTCGTGCAGACGCGGCGTGTTCGTAATGCATGTATGAACAAGTTGTTAGTATATATATGAAGTCAGAAAAAATTGTTTCGGTTTATTATGTACTACCATTTTATAACAACATTATATTGATGGGAAAAAGTCAAAAAAAATTATTCAATTTTAGAAATGCTTGACGGGCCGCATAACCATGCTCAATGGGCCGCAAGCCCAGGGCCTGGGGGCCGCGTGTTGCTCGACCTGGTGTAGATGGATTGATCTTTGTTACTCTTGCAAAAACTAATCAGATTAGAACGCAATTTAGTGCACATATAGATCATATCTAATACAAAGTAATACATAGGATACTTTGTATTAGGAATAAATGGGTTTCGTCGCGGGATATTTGTTTATTTATTTAATTAACAGAATATAAACTTACAGCTAATTGCCAACACGTTTATATTTTAATACTATTTTTACTACTTAAATTATACAGTGATAAAAATATTCTTATTTTATTTATTATGGAAGGCAAGGCTTCTGTGTATACGTCAGCGTCCTGGACCTTATCTAAAAATAAATTTAATAATTGCAATGCTCTCATATTGGGCGAATTGTTAGCGTGGCTTAATGTTAATTTTAACTGATAGAACTATATTACTTAATTACTATCAGTTAAAATTAACATTAAGCGTTCAAGCTAAGCTAAATCTTAAACAATTAAACCGAATGTAGGTACATTCTACAATAACTTATTTCTGACGTGATTCAATAGAAAAGATAATTGTATTGATTTTCCTTTTAGATGGAATCTATACATATAAATAAAATTGGAGTGTCTGTTTGTAATATTGAAATAACTGTTTTTTACTACATGCATAAATACGGTATATATACCAAAATAACATTTTTTACAATTTTTGTCTGTCTGTAAGTAGAATAATAAAAAATATGTCATTCATTTCATTCACTCATTAAATTTAGGATTACGGGAAACCAAATAAGGGAGTGAGTGACATTCTAAGTAAATTAAATCAGTCTTTAGCGAATCAAAATAACATTAGAATAACTAGTGGTCGACTGGTGGTCGCAGTTTGAACATTATTGAGGTTATATTGTCTAAGAGTATATTTGTTTGTGTCAAATACATAGTATTATAATATGTGTAATGTTTTTTTTTTATTTAATGTAAAGCAAAAACTTTCTACCCCTTTTTACGAAAATTGCGCTGACACTGAACTCCTCTATATAAACTATAAGTGTGCATCAGCCAATTTTCGTAAACAAGGGTATAAAGTTTTAGTTTCACGTATTAATATAATGATAATAACAGAGTAGATTACTGTACTACAATTAATACTCTATACTCTATGTTACTCTACACTAAGTTTTCTTCCAATATTTATTTGTCTATGGTTTTTTTTGTGTATAATAATGGGATGGTACACTCGCCTGAGCTAACGGTTTACGCTGGCGGGGTACCAGTGGAGGATTATAGGATGAGCATGAGGTCAGGTCAGTTAGACCACCGTGAAAAATTCACAAAGAATTTATCACGATGGTTTCCATTGGAAACCGCGTGGAGG
Organism: Achroia grisella; assembly: GCF_030625045.1. Taxonomy (NCBI): domain Eukaryota; kingdom Metazoa; phylum Arthropoda; class Insecta; order Lepidoptera; family Pyralidae; genus Achroia; species Achroia grisella. The sequence goes on from NW_026713016.1 coordinate 860,774, forward strand.
TCGACCTAACATAGTGCTAGCAATGGGAGTTACTAGTTCCCATTACTAACAATTCCATTCCCCCATACGTCTATTTTTTTTATTGGGTTTTTTGGGCTACTGTCAGGTGTCTGTAGCACCTGTAGTACTGCGACCTACATAGATCTATTGTGTTTGCCCTTTTTCAGAGATCGCCCATTTGTCTATGGTTATATTACAATTAATACTCTTTACTCTATGTTACACTACACTAAGTTTCCTTCCAACCATTATTTATGTCTATGGTACAGGGGTAAAATTTGTACTGTGACAAATCCGGGAACAGTTCGCCCGGCGGGGTTTGTTTTCAACAATTGTTAATGCAAATGCGCTCCAATTACTTAATACGAAAGGATTAATTTACGCTATTCTCACGTATATCATTCAGTTCTTATACAAACGCCCAGCCCTAGCTTCGTTTACGGACAGTTATAGAGTTAGGAAGGAACCATTTTCTTGTATGGGATGGGGTATATGTATGTAATATTATATTATCTATGATTGTAGTAAGGATCCCAAATTTAATAAGAATATTGCTCATTTTACGCGTTCATAATGAGGCTTTTAAATCGATTAAGCATTTTTTATTCCTGTTTATTCATGACTATCTACAAATGTAATTAAAATATTTTTAGTATTTTGGAAGGAACTGGCTTTCCTGGCATAGGTTCTATTTCTATATAAATTGTATTGATATATTTGTGAATAAAGGATTATTTATTTATAATGCGCAATCAATGTAAATATTTATCTAATTATTTAAATCTTCTGTATCATAGATAATTAAGATATATATTATTTTCTTAAGGAAGAATAAAAATTCACCGTTTCTTATGAAAAACTATTCTAATGCTATTTGTTGCTGCAGGTCTTTATAGCAGAACAGAAATGAAGTAAGTGTAGAGGGCATTCCCAACTTGCGAAAGAAATTCTGGAACAGCTGAAGGGTTACACCTTCCTAATGAATCCTAATAAACATAATGGTTAATTTGTGATTTGTATGTGATTTACTACATTTTGTTAATATGTTACTTTTAATTGAGATAGAAATTAAAAAGTATGCTGTCGTATACAGTGTCTCAACTCTACTTAATCTGTAAGGAATCTACCGTGAAGATATGTATGGTATTGTGTATATATCTAATTGATTAATTAATGTATATTGTGATATACTAATGTAAAAACATACACTAAATAAAGGTGGAAATAAAATTTCTTGAATTCCAATAAAAAAATACAAATGAGCAAAAATTGTTTTATTAAAAATAATTCACCATCATATTTATAAAGACTGATTCACATTGACGCAATCACTAAAGACCAGGTGTTTATAAATCGAATCTAGATACCCCAATAATACAGGACCGCCTCCATGGTCTTGCTGTTGACTACGGTCTTATTTCCAATGGTTACGGCTTTGATTCTCACACAATGGTATTTATGAGTATAATTGTTTGCATTGTTTTAGGTATATGTAAAAAACGTGGAGCGTGCAGCGTGCTCTAACCGCATTAGTAAGAACTAATATTATATACGCGGAAGTTTGTGATTGTGGATGGATGGATTCGTTCTTTTTCACGCAAAAACTAATGGATTTTAATAAAAATTTACAATAATATACCTTATACAACAGAATAATAGGTAAGGTTTTACAACAAACTGTCAGAGTCTGTACTCGATTTGCCAGAAAAAAAAATATTTTCTTTGTAAAAAAGCTTATTACAAAATTGAAGAATTTATAAACGAGAATAAAATTTTAGTAGAAAATATCTAACTTATAATTAGACGACCTCGGTGGTCTAGCGGTCTAGCATACCGCTTTACGTCCGATGGTCGCGGGTTCGATTCCTCGCACGGCATAAACATTTGTATTCATGAGTATGATTGTTTGTATCGGTCTAGGTATTTTCTATGTATACATAATATGTATGTATTTACGAAAAAATTAAAACTATCTATATTTGTATCAGTTATCTAGTACCCATAACACAATCTTTAGCTAGCTTAACTTGGGTCTAGATGGCGCTGTGTGAATTGTCCTAAGATTATTATTATTATTACAATTCATAGCGCTGACAATGTTATCTGATTGAACAGAGATTAAGTGCGTAGCGGTTTCTATATTGATTGTCGCATGGCTAATCCTTGTTAAAAAGTCTAATTAAAACAGTATTTATTTCAAAGAGCAACACACAATTTTCTTGCTGATTCTTTTTGTAATGAGTCTGCAATCCGAATGAGCGGTAGAATAAAAAAAAATGTGACTATTCAAAAGTGCTTATATTAAGTTTATTTGAATAACGATTATTTCGATTTCTATTTCTAATATAAAATTCACGCTGGTGAACAGTTAGTATTTAAGAATAGTAGGCTTATCAGATCACTTCGTAATTATTATTAGATTCCAACTCATTTTGTGTAGATGAGTCTTTATTTGACTGCCTAATGAGGTGGATTTTCGAGTTCATCGAAGCGAAATTTAAGTATTCTCCAAATTATGTTGCTAGGATCCCGCCTAGAGAAATAACAAAATATTTTTACATAAATATTGGAGCCATCTTTGCACGTTTCCAGATCTTCCAGATATAATAACAGAGAGTTTATTAACGGTGTATTTGTATATAAATATAAATGTATTTTGATAAATCACAATACGTAGGCATAGAACAGTTTATAATGAGCAGCCAACTTTATGAATAACTTTCTTGTTATATTCATCTAGATTACTTAATACTTTGTTATTGTAAAATGTATTTTAAATGTTTGTCTAGCATGAACGAATTTAAAAAATACGAGTATACTTTTTTATTCGAATATTTATGATGCAAGCGGCAATTGCTATATTGTATTTAAAAAGATAGAAGTCTAGATATACATTTTCTGTTTGAAAATTATCAGATGTTCGAGCGACAATGGCTGAATAATATTTCTAAAATAGAAGTCGAGCGAAACCGGAGCGGATCGCTAGTATTATATAATCCTAACTATTTATAAATTCCTATCGCACTTATAATTAGTATAATATAATTTACTTTTTATACACGTAGCATTTGTCATAGAAAAGAAACCAAATATTTCTTCTTGTTTTTTATACTACTATGGGTGCAAACAAGCATACGGCCCATCTGATGGTAAATGGTTTACGGTAATTGCTTATCATCAGATGGGCCGTATGCTTGTTTGCCTATGGACGCCTGAGACACTAGGGGTAATACCCCTGGTGCGCATTGCCGACCCTTAAGAAATATACCCTTTGAAAAACCCCATGTTGTAGTCTCGGCAGGTAGTTCGTTTCACAATCTAAGTGGATGCGTGGGGAAGCTCCTCTAAACCACACTGTCCGAGACCACTTAGTTTCTAGCGTCCCCACACGCTGAATTCGATGGCGGGTGCGATGGTAAAAGGTAGACGTAGGCATCATGTCAAAGAATTCTCTAGAACACAGCCCGTTGTATATTCTGTAGAACACATAAAGTCTGGTTCTGGTAGTTCATGCGGACAAAATCACAGGCAAGCATATATTTAGAAACGGATTAGTTTTGCTGACCTTCAGATTCAGCGAAATATTGTAACGTGTGGGTTGAAGGCTACCATTAAATGTTATTTTATTCCGATTTTTCAAAGACTGCCCACACAGAATCTTCTTTAACCCGTGCGTTTGGGAATTTCCGATAATTTTTACTTACTTCGTATTTAGGTTGTTCGCGTAGCTCTGTTGATATAGGCAGGCAGTTGTAGTTTTTGAGGGGAGTGTCTTTTCAAGAAGATATCTTAGAACATTATTTCATGCTGAAATCCCTAAAGATTTTTTATCAGAAGTAGTCTATAAAACGTTATCTGCGTGTGTATATTAGTCTCACCTATTTCAGCCAAGCAATTTCCCTTCTAAGCTGTTTCGATGTAGAGTCAACATGACTCTGTGAGCCAGTGATATAACAGGTTAAGAGGCATAACATCTTAGTCTTCTGAAATGGCAACTCCTGTATGTTACAAGCATAGCATCGGAAGACTTATAGATGTTGTAATAAGGTTCTAAGTTGAATGGTAACGGTTTTTATGTTTAATATATTTTTTAAAGTATTGAATACAAAATTGCAATATTTTGTGAAATATTATAATTATTTATTTAAACGTGACATTATATTGAATGTATCGTTTGCAATATTTAATATCTTTTTATCACGGCAGTATATAGTATATACAGAAAATAACTTAAATATAATATAGCGAATATTGGCTCAGGAGTGGTATCACGGGTGTGACATGATAACGTGATGTCTATAATGCTGTTCATAAAGGTGATGGTTACCGCTTACCATCAGGTGGGACGTCAGTTTGTTTGTCATTCCAATTACATTTGACAATAAAACAATATAACAATGAAACTTACATCGGGCAGGGAGAGCTGTAGTACAGCTCTCCCTGATGTAAGATCCCGCATCTCCCGCGATGTAAGATTACTGTAGATGTACTATTCGATTGATATATATATATATATGAATAGTATAGTATAGAATACAGTAAAGAATACCTATATCGTAATTTTATTACACAAATATACTCCTCTTAATGCGAACTAGTAACTCCATTAATGCTATACGAGCTAATGTAAGATACATCACGAAAATTTCTCTGAACACCATGATAGTTATTTAATAATGAATTCGCTGTAATGGAAGAATTGACCTAATTTTATTCCCATCGTTTTAATCTTTTTCGGGGTTCTATTAGCGACTTTTCACTGATGTCTATAAGAAATAAACTAGATCTAAAAATAATAAAGTTTTAAGTGCCTTGATCATTTAATGAATAATGGTTTTGAAATTTGGAAAAATATATAATACTAGCTGTGGCCACAGTTTCACCCGCTTGAAATTTTTAGCCTACATGTTATTCTAAACGTATACGCTATATTACTGTAAAGTTTTTTTTTTAATATAACACAGGGGACAAACGAGCATACGGCTCACCTGATGGTAAGTGATTACCGCCGCCCATGAGCACCCGCAACACCAGGGGAATTGCAAGTACGTTGTTGGCCTTTTAAAAAGGAATAAGCTCTTTTCTTGAAGGTTTCAATATCGTATCGGTTCGGAAATACCATTGCTGGAAGGTGATTCCATAATGTGGTTGTGCGTGGCAAAAAGTTTCTAGAAAACCGCACGGTGGAAGACCGCCATTCATCCAGATGATCAGGATGGTATTTCATCAAAATCCGTAGTTTTGCGTGAAAGATTAACAAACAACCATTCATACACACAAATATGCGTGTTTATAATATAATAAAGTTAATAAGATAATAAAGTTACATTGGTCGAATAAGCTCTAGTTTTCAGGTTAGGTGCTACACGAAACTTGCTCGTTCTTCTTGTGAAGAGACAGCTTTCCGAATGAGCGGTAGATAAACAAAAATAAGGACTATTTAAAAGCGCTTCAATATAAGTTTATTTAAATAAAGAATTTTTATAAATTTTATTTTGTAGGGTAAATTCTGTATTATGTCCTAACTAGCTGACCCATGCAACGGCGTCTGAATCACACTTACTTGACATTTATCATTATATTTCACCCAATTATATTCTGATGTATGAGCTATATTACTGTAAAGTATAATCAAAATCCGTTTAGTAGTTTTTGCGTGAAAGAGTAACAAACATCCATACATTGTCACAAAATTTCGCGTTTATAATATTAGTAAGATATACAAAATTCAGTAAGTTATGAGCATTCCAGTCAGAACAAAGTCAGCCTTAGTTTTCTTATCCAAGTCTCTTGGTCTATTTTGTAGAGATCCTACTTACATATATATAGAACACAAAATTGAAAAACATTTGAAAACAAACAAAAATTTAACAGTACACGCGACGTTGCGCTCTCTTCACTCCATCGAAACATGAAGGTTTAAGCTTGACGAATTGTTTTAATATAAAATTTCGCTGTAACGAGCTAGTAAGTAGGGTTGTCACTTTTTAATTTACACATTCCAAGTTTAAAATGAAATAAATTATTTATTTTCCACTATTTTACTACTTAACATTATTTTCTTGCTGATTCATTACTTAGTACTCGTAAGTGTAAGTTTTTTCTTTAAGTTGTTTCTGTGATTAGCGTGTACAAATGGATAGATGAAATAGACAATCATTGTTTCATATTATATTTCGTCGATAAAGACCTCTCTGTATATATATAATATTAATAATTTCTCAGAACACTTCACATACTGCCATCTAATCCTAAGCCAAACAGATCTTGTGTTATGGGTACTAGACAACTAATACATACATATATAATTTTTTTTGTGAATACATATATAATATACACAGAAAACACCCAAACCGATACAAACAATAATACTCATATATACAAATAATTGTACCGTGCGAGGAATAGAATCCGCAATCTTCCTAATGAAGACGTCTGCCAATCCGCTAAACCGTTAGACCACCAAGGCTGTCAGTAATATATATATGAAAGTATATTTAGTAGCATAGTGGACTGCCACGGTTATTATTTATAGATCATTGGTGGCAACCCTATCACAGGTTATGTTCACGGCACAGCGCACAGGGCGAGCAGGGTTAATAGGGCCATAAGTTACGTGTAACGGCGCACGTCGCCTGTAACCGTATACTATATATTATGAAATACGACCACACAAATTAATATAGCTAATTTGATTGATGGCAGTTTTAATTGCTCTCTGTAGGTACTGCTATAGGGTACAGGTATGTAATAATTTTGTTATCGTACCTAAAATAGAATAGGAAGAATGTTTATTTTAAGACGAAACTTTTAAGGCGTTATGTCAATGTATTATTAATTATTGCATCTGTACGTGGGGATGTGCCTCAAAATCATAATTAATTGAACTTGAGAGAGCCCAAAGGGCGGTGATTAAAGTTATGTTTTCACTACCATATAGACATCCTAAAACGCTGGTATACGAACAGGCTGATGTTTTGTCAGTGCGTAAAATGTTCATATATCAGTGTTTAAGACGATATCATCGTGTAACTGTGCCAGCAATAATATGTGAACCAAAACGCACTATTAGAAAATTTAAATATCCAATTCCATTTGTGAAAACAACATTTGCAAAGAAGCAATTTAATTATATAGCACCTCGGTTATACAATGCAAAATTTTGTAAAATGTAGAATGAAATGCTTATAATATCTCTTACTAATATTGTAAACGTGGAAGTTTGTATGTATGAGTGGATGGATGGAGGTTTGTTACTCTTTCACGCCAAAACTACTTACAGGATTTGTAATGAAAGTTATTAATAATGTTAACAAATTCGCCAATTTCCCGCGGTTGAATCCGCGGCCACGGGTAGTGGTAGGTAATCTTTAGATACGTATAAAATGACGTCGCTTCTGTCTGTTCGCTTATATCTTTTAAATTATGCAACGGATTTTAATCCAGTTTTTAGCAATAAATATTTAGATAATACAATAAATATATAGATTCTAGAGATTGGTTTATATGTATAATACTCGCGTATTATAGTATAGAACAAACCGAGAAATTAAAAGATTTGTTATAATCCGTTCGAATCGGTTCCGCTAGTCCTTACGTAGTATAAAATAAAATGGGATGGTATTTTCGTCAATAATACTCAAAGCTAACAGTGTCTAGTTATTTTGTAGAATAACTTCAAACAACTACACCAATATAAACAATCATACACTTAATTGTGCTCTTAATACATTTGTATTCATACAAATGTTTATATAATGCGAGGAATCAATACTGCGATCATCGGAAGTAATGCGGCATTGACGGCCTCGGTGGTCTAGTGGTTTAGCACACTTTACTTCCGATGGTCGCGGGTTCGATTCCTCGCACGATACAAATATTTGTATTCACGAGTATGATTGTTTGTATCGATCTGCGTGTTTTCCATATATATTATGTATGTATGTACAAAAAAAATCTAAGTAACTACATCAGTCTGCTTACCTGGAGACTAACTTAACTAAGTAATAACTTTAAACACCTACGGATAAAAATAATTATATTGTGTGTGGAATCGAATCCGCGATCATCGGCAATAACACGGTATGCTAAAACGTAGACACTAAGCGTGCAAGCAAATAACTAAAATGTAATCAGCTTCCGAAAAAATTTACCCAAGAAAATTGGCTGTTTACAAGCACATAAAAGTGGTATATTTCTGAATAGAGATTTATCTGCAATTTCCGGTGGCGCGAACGTCCTGAACAAGAATCCTAGAGATAAAACGTTTTTTAAGGGACAATTTCTTTTTTATTTATTATTCCACAATTGTTTCATTTATGCTCATTTTCACCATCCATCCTTGCCGGCTTATTTGTGGACGGCTGCTGTTTGTAAGGTCTGTTTTAACAATGCGACTAATTTTATTTGTTTCTCAACTAATTGTATATATATCTTTTATGGATGACAAATTAATGATGCACCCACCTGCGATAACGGTATATGCTACCAGTGAAGGATGGTAAGATGAGAATAAGGTCAGGTTAGTAAGCCCATTGTGATGATGTCACTTGATTTCCAGGGGAATTACGTGGAGGTCGAACTGATATGGTATATTCGATGATAAACACATACAATAGGGTCATAGTCCCCATCACTAACAATCCCCGTCAATTTCGTCCATATTTATATATACGTGATACTCGTGAATGCTTGTTGGGACTGGTCTATCCGGCTAACGAACACTGATTAGACTATTTGCTTTTGCAATAGCATATGCGAAGGCACCCTAATTGCCCAAATTTGAATTTAAAAATGAAACTGTATTATTGTAAACATATACAACATTTATTAGAAAAGAATACGAGCTGAGTTTCTTGTCAGTTCTTCTCATATCGAAATCATTCCGTACCGACGGTAGATTTGACATAGATAGAATTTTTTTCGGACTACTCTAATGCCCGCAGCTGGCCTTTATAGCTTCACCGGACGATAGGGGGCGAGTGCAGAAGGAAAGGACTTATGGAGCGGCTGAAGACAAACTTCCGCCTGACGGATACGAGTTTAGTCTGAGGGCAACGTTAGGGGTTCGAACCTCGGCTCAGATTGTCATAATTTCGGTCCCCGTATGAATTGGTCGTAGGATCGATCGGAGGGTAATTGAACTGAGGGATCGATCTAGGGGACCTAGATAGAATAGACCTACATGAATAAATATGTTTTGAATTTGAATTTTAGGAGTTGATTGGTTCAATTTGGGGGGATAATATTTGAGAAAGGTCACATTGTGCTATGCTGGTAATATGGACTACAATTTTTTTCTTCAAAATCTGAATTTCAGGGAACTTTTGGCGAAATTTATGAGAGAAAGCGAAACGGTAATCAGACAAAATATATCAATTTAGGTCTTAGGGAAAATTTCTATGGTCATACGGACAAAGCAGCGGTAAACAATCAGTAGTTTATAAGAGACCACAATTCTCCCTCGTAAATACGTATCAACGTTCTGTATGTGTCCGAAGTAAATAAATGTCCTTTATATCAGATTAAACAAAGCGTCGCTATGAAGTCTTATCTGATATTCCAAAATAGTTCTAAACTATCGGTAATAAAGGTGAAGATTGTTCAGCAAATGCGATAAAGACTTATTGTGTATAGGCATTAGGTTTTGATACCTCCAGTTATGGTTTGTCCTATTTTTTATGGTGGTCATCTTTCCGACACGAAGTGGGTTTCATTTTTCATTAAGGGATAAGATAAAAGCTTTCTATAGTTGTACAATATTAGTAGATAGGTCTGTAGTTCGAATCCTTCCGGGAAGAAAGAGAAATTTAATTTTTTATTTTATTTAATTTATATTTTTCACTTACTCTCCAGTGATGAAATCATGGATAATAATTTAAATTAATACAAGAAATGCTAGTTGGCTAGCGTGTCTGATAAATATTCAATGATTTTCTTTGCGCTTATTTGAGAGATGGTATTAGACCTTGAGGAATCTAATATCAGCCAGGAAGAGGAAATAAAAATCGGAGATTCTTGGCTATTTTTTAATTAATTTAAATTATAACATGTTATAAGTAATTATGAGTAATTGTTAGCATAATTTTGAATCTGTTTTTCTGAATTAATCTCAAAATTTGAGCTGTTGACGTATAATCGTTGATGTTTTGTCTCTAGCGATTATCAAACTTGAGACCTTATTTATTCAAATCGATGTGCCCTACCATTGCGCCACTGCGGGCGTCGATAGCAACAATGATGTAAAAAATTTCCATTTGTCCTTGAAACGATTGTCGATGGGTCTGAAATGTAATTTCAATAGAGCCTTTTCTCATTGAACTGGGAATGGCATCAATCTGTGCGTGATTGAGATTTATAGCTCCAATTATAAAGTTTATCTGCTCTATTTTACGTCCATATTGTTTAGTGGTTTAATATATCATTCATAAATACATCTATGAGTAATAATAATCAGGATGTTTTTTTTTATTGGAATGACAAACAAAATGTCGGTCGCCTATATAATATACATGAAATTACGGGCATCACGTTATCATGAGACATTTGTGATACTCCTTGTCTTACTTTTTACCAACACATTCATTCTGTTCTACAACGCTGCATCTAAAGCTGCACTAGCAAGCTCCTACTAGATGATACTGGGCAGGGAGAAAAACACAATCGGTGAAGGTGAGTGTAGACGTGATAGTGACGGCAAGGGTCCCCTTAAAACTATATCCAGGTCACAAGTACCGGGTACTGCTCGGAGAGTTCCTCTCTACCACTTGGAGAACCCGGCACCAGCACGATGAATACATAGAATGCTAAGAAGTTCATTTCTCTAGAAGTTGAACATGTCATAATGCTCAGGGTGTATTTTTACAATATATTAGAATAGCATAGAATTTGACCGTCCATAACATGCGGATGTCACATTGTCAAGTGTTGTCATTGCAGAGGGGTAATCTAATGCATGTTACTTGTAATTTTACTGTCTAATCACGCCCTACAACTGAAACACAGCTTACAAATATAGCCGAAATAAGTGAAATTGAGGTATTTATGCTAACGACGTAATACAAAACTGTACAATTTAATTAAAAATGATAGCTACATATTAGTATCTATATAATGTACTAGCTTTGCTAGCGGTTTCACCCGCAAATTTATGACCTATGTGTTATTCTAATATTTACAAAAACAAAAAAATATATTTATGTATTTATATCAGTTATCTAGTACCTAGAACATAAGCTCTGCTTACTTTGGGACTAGATGTCGCTGTGTGAATTGTTCAGGGATATTATTATTCTATATATATAAACTATATTATTGTAAAGTTTCATCCATTCAGTAGTTTCTGCATGAAAGAGTAACAAACATGCATTTAACCATCCACCCATGTTCATAAATCTTTGCGTTTATAATATTAGTAAGATAAGCAAAAAATAAATTTATAAGTATATCAGAAATTATTCTAAACACGACTAGTCACTGTTACTTTCTTCTTAAAAGTACTATATTTCCGATAAATATGTTTGTTTGTTTTGTTTGTAACACTTTATTGCACAATAAATACATTTAAATTAACTAAAGATACACGATCTTAAAAAAATATATATAAGATGTACAATGGCGGACTTATCCCAAATGAGGGATTTCTTCCAGTCAACCTTTGAATGACTGAAAGGAATTGTGGAGTGGTGGGACTATATATATACATGACAATAATAACAAAGGAAAAAGAAGCAAACGCATTATATAACTATAATATATAACAACTAGAATATTAAATAAATATTTAAGTATAATATATAAATACATATACCTACATATATATAAAATAATAATAATAAAATAACAAATGTATAAATAGTAACAGCAGAAATATATAAAAAACAATATTACTATAAAAAAAAAATATATGAAGAATACTAAAACAGCGCATCTGCAGTGTGACTCCAAAGTTTTTTAAGGCGAGCCTTAAAAGAGTAAACCGATGAAGACAATCTGACCTCCGTCGGCAAAGCATTCCAAAGTCGAGCAGACTGTATTGTAAAGGAGTTAGTATAACAATGACTCGTATGACACGGTATTGCCAAAACTAGATTATGACTGGAACGAAGACGGTCATCCGTCCGTAGCCGGAATCTTTCCTGCAGGTACATGGGCGAACTAGAGTTGTAAAGGATCTGATATAAAAGGGTAAGCAAATGGATGTTACGACGGTCACGAATAGGAAGCCAATTAAGTTGCTTACGATAGACAGAGACATGATCAAACTTACGTAAACCGAAGATGAATCTTATGCAAAGGTTTTGCAAGCGCTCCAGTTTGTCAAGTAACTCTACTGAAGGATCTAGGAAAGCACTGTCGGCGTAGTCCAGGAAGGGAAGAAGAAGAGAGTGGGCTAGCAGCAATTTAGTACGCAAAGGCAGAAAAAACTGAAGGCGTCTATGCGAGTGGAGTGAAGAAAAAGTCTACGACTTATCTCACCAATGTGTGGCCCCCATGAGAGAGTCTGATCCATAATAATTCCCAGGTTCTTCACAGTAGAAGAGAAAGGAATGTGATTGCCATCGTAGACAACATGAGGAATATACACAGATCTTAGACTACAGATGTAGTGATGACTGCCAATAATAATAGCTTGGGATTTATTAGCATTGATTAAAAGGCCGAAGCTTTTTGACCATTCGGCGATAGCGCAGAGGTCATTATTAATACTATTGATAGCATTAGCTAAGCTGTCGATAGGGGCAGCAGTATACAATTGAAGGTCATCAGCATATAAATGAAATGAGGAGGAGAGAGATTTAGTAATACCATTAATAAAAAGAGAAAAGAGTAGGGGCGACAAGACCCCACCCTGAGGGACACCCGTCAGTACCTCAGCCCAATCGGAACGACTATCATCCACCTTCACCAATTGACGCCGGCCAAACAGATAAGACCCAAACCATGAAAGGGCAGACAATGAAAAGTTTATGGAACGCAGGATACACAGCAACAGGTCAAAATCTACCGAGTTAAATGCATTAGTGAAATCGAGAAGAACTAAGACAGATAGATTCTTATTTTCAATGTTTTGCCTGATGTCGTCAGTAATTTTAACAAGCGCAGTAACAGTGCTATGTGCAGCACGGAATCCTGACTGGTACGGACTCAGAAGGTTGTTTTTGAGAACGAACTCAGACAATCGCCGAAGAATAAAATGTTCTAAAATTTTGGAAAGAAATGGGAGTATGGATATGGGACGAAAGTTAGAAATGGAAGTCGGGTTGGATTTCTTGGGAAGAGGAATAACGTGACTAAATTTCCAAACAGAAGGAAAGGTACCTGAGGATAGGGAGCAATTCATGATATCTACGATAAGAGGCGCAAGCAGTGACTTATTAGGTTCAATCATGTCTAGTCCGATACCATCATCACCAACGGCCCTAGAATTGATTGTATTTATAATTTTTAAAAGCTCATCGACCGATATTTCCCCAAGCGTGAAAGGGTCGCCGTCAATAAGAAGAGAATCAGCGAGGGAAGTTACAGTTGCTTGTTTAATAATAGGATTTAAAGTCCCAGGGGCAGCGGCAAAAGCTTGGTTGATCTCATTAAGATTCGTAAAGTTAAAATCTCCGGTATGACGTTTACCGACGCCTAAATTACGTAAGTAACTCCATAGTTTACCAGGAGGGCAACCCTCAATATTGGTGTGGATATGCCTACGCCTAGCTTGACGACACAACCTATTGCACCTATTCCTCAAAGCAATATAACTTTCACGAGAACTATCATCGGAATTGCGACGCAACCTGATCCTAGCTCTGTCTCTCCTACACATAAGAGCTTTTAGCTCCGGTGTAAGCCAAGGAGCAGGATTGTATTTTAGGCGCACTTGCTGAACAGGAGCATGTTTATCATAAACAATCAGGAGTAATTGTTGAAATGCAGCCACTTTAGAGTCAATATCGTTGGCCGATAGGATGGGACTCCAGTCAGCATGACGTAGATCATCCTGCAAGGCATTAATATCCACGTTGCCAAAATTACGTCGTAGTACTACTCTATTCCTGCGCTTGGGATAACGGAGTTTAAAGGAGGAAAAAATAAGATTATGATTTGAGAAGGCCACTGCACAGAACTGACCATGAGATGCAACTAGATTCGGAGAAGAGGTAATAACAAGATCAAGAAGAGAGGGCGGACCGTTATGTGGAAAGTGAGTAGGAAGGAGGGGAAGGACATTGAGATTAAGAGAATGAAGTAAAGAGAGTAGCGTATTGGAGCGGTGATCATTTTTTATTAGGCATGTATTAAAATCACCCATAATAATGAGATGATCGAATTGAGGCCTCAACTCTGTAATGATGCCTTCAAAGGAGTGAAAATAATTGACGTGAAGGGACGGACTATAGTAAACCCCTAATAGTACTTTCGAGTGATGCAGGATAATTTTGAGGAATAAATGTTCAGGTGCATTATGATCTGGCGGAGACTGTGACACTATTTCAAAGGCAATATCATCACGCAAATAAATAGCTACACCACCACCACCGACCACTCTAGAACCATCTCCCCTATTCGTGACGCAAGTTCGATCATTTCTAATGAGATTGTAGCCAGGAAGGGTAAAAAGTGAAGAGTGCAAGGATGGTTTGAGGAAAGATTCAGAGATGAGTATAGCGTGAATATGATTAGAGGTAAACGTAGCCAACAGGTCCGTGTAGTGAGCAGGAATGCTCTGTGCATTAATATGTACAACGTTAAAGTTATTGCAAAGAGTAGAGAATTTAAGGTTGATGTTATTTTCTAATGAGGGCATGTCAGTGAGGGAATCATCCTCTGCACTGGAAAAACTAAGTGAGGAGGAAGAAAGAGAATAATAATCATTATCAGATTCGCTGTTCAAAATATGTGACATTAAAAACAAATAAAATAAATAATAATATAAGTATATAGATAAATATATATATATATATATGTCTCAAAGACTAATTAAGAAATATAAATCCGTATAAATATAAATATTAAGTAATAACTTCCACATCAGTCCACTCGCCGGCAGCTGAATATTAAATACAAGGCAACACCGTAATGCTATTATAATGTGTAACTAACTAAAATTAAAACAAAAGGAAAGATTTATCTAAATACCTATAGATACAAAATAGCTGTGCTATTAAACTAAACTTGTACTACAAGAAAGCGTAAATGTAACAAGACAGTTAAAATAAAAGTGAATGGTTGTTTAAAAAAATTCAAAGTGATTACGCTTCCATGGTCGTAAAATAATATTACAAAAAAATGTATATAATGAAACGTCAGTACGGGAAAATAAGACAGAAATTACAATGGCAATTGGCAAAAACAAGATTAAAACTACTATAATAAAATTAAGTAACAAAAAATAATACAATTACCCGCAAGTGCAGCACTATTACATACTTTATAGAAGATATCGCTACATATGTGCTACGAGCAACGATAAACGTATCCAAATAGGTATATGCCATAGATAAATGGACTGGGATAAACACAATGCGAGAGATAAGGCCAAAATGAGCTATTTACCACCTTGAATTGGCTTAGCTTGAGCTCGGGATCTAGTTTGGGGCGGCTTGTTAGTCACACGAGCAGTTGAGGCATTCACATTCGAGGTCTTCGCGCCGGGGCCCGCTGGCGCAGTCTCCGTTTCGTCAAAGAGCGCTTTGATGGAGCTTAGTTCAACCATCGTCGTAATCCTCTTGCGTGAACCATCCGGACACACCACTATAATTTTACCATTAGCAGTCCAGCAACCCTTGACGCCGAAGGCCTTACGCGCTTCCACAAATACAGCATGTCTAGTACTGGTCAGAAATTCTGACAATGTCAAACCACTGCCTCGGAGATACTTCTTAGCAGACCAGACTTGAGAGCGTTCGGAGATATTATTGAAGCGTACAAGAATTGGACGAGGTTTGTTCTGTATCTTCCTACCAAGACGCATACAGCTACCAAATGTTGCAGATATGTTGTTCAGTTGAAGTTTATGCTGGGCTAAAGCCAGAAAGAAATCAGAGACATTCTCCTCATTAACCTCAGCTGCACCATGAAGGAGTAAAATATTAGTCCTTGATCTCATTTCTGCGGTGTCTAGAGTCATCATAACAAGTTCCATTTGTGCTTTCAAACTAGACACGGCTTTCCAAATGAAGGATTTAAATGTGTGAAACTCACTTGACAAAGAATTGATATCAGTCGAAGAGCTTGTTGAACTGTGGGCATTTAAGTTATCTTCAAAAGTCGCCAGCTTGGTTGAGAACAACTTAGTAAGGTCGTCCATATTCTTGCGAAGAAGTAACAGGTGATCCATAATGCACGGTGATTGTAACTTGTAGGAATGTTTAAGTGAAAATGTGGGTGAAAAATACAGCTGCCAGAGTGGACTAAAGAAATCTAATGCATGTAAGCTAAAAACTGAATTAATTTAAATGCAATAATAATTAAAAACTATAAAAATAAAGAGGAGCAAAAACAAACGTGTGTTTACTTTCCTACCCACAATGGAGAAAAAAAAAAAGTGTTATACCTCTTTTGCATCCTGTACAGCTTAACTCACCCTTTAGTCGTTTAAAATATATCTTACAAAATAAGCTGCTAAGTCACTTAAGTAGGTAGGCAGAGGTACCCGAGTAATCGTTTTTTTACATAGTTCAAGTCGATCTATTCAATAAATATTCTCTCTATTCAATTTTATTTTCTTATATATAAAATCCTCGTGTCACAATGTTAGTTAGCATACTCTTCCCAAACGGCTTGACCTACTTTTATGAAATTTTGTATGATATTCAGTAGGTCCGAGAATCGACTACTATCTATTTTTTATACCCCTAAGTAATGAGGCTTGTCCACTCCTAACCTTTTTTTTATCTTTTGGACAACGTTTTTTATATTTTTTTAATATGGCATTAAAACAAACAAAATCCTAAATTTTGACCCTTCCATCATCCCATTTATTAATAGCGATTTTAATTTATATGGCAAAACGAAACATTTGCGAGATCCGCTATTATATACCTATATATAAATATATAATGTATTACCACAGATAACATAATATTACATAGTATTACCAAAAAAACTTCTATTTATTTCTTAAGACCTTTGTAACCTGTACTTCACAATAAAGAATTTGAATCAAAAAAATGTAATTATAAACATATCTGAAGTTATTCTACAAAATGACTAGTCACTTAGCTTTGAGCAGTATTTGATGTATCTAGAACAAAGTTCTGTGAGTTCAGCTAAGTAGGATTATCTAGTGGCTTAAGATGACGTATACCAACGAACATTATCCGACTTTACATGGAAAATCAATGAAATAGTTAACGTTTTAGTATTTAGGTACAGTTTCTGCATAATAGTAGAGGTCCCAGATTGTATCTAATGGAGATTAATGGATCTATAGCTGACAATGGGCCTTGTTAGGTCGACTTCACGCGCCCCCTTCCCCGGAAACCTTCATGGTCAATTCAAGATGTTAAATTATTATTTTTTTGTTTGATTTTCTTGTCCTTTTTTATGTAATTATTTTAAAGCATTGAGTTATTTCTATTTATATGCCATGATAATTTATTTTATGCTGTGACCAGGTTACCTAACTACAACAATTTTCGCTATTAGAAATTAGGTATCTTAAAAAAAATTATTTGACCCACTCTAATGGTAAATTCTAATTATTAACTTATTATATTTTTCTTTGATTTTCTTTTTCTATTTTTATGTAATGATTTTAATGAATTGTGTTATTTCTATTACATGTTATGATAATTTATATACTGCTGTGAGCATCATCATTAATATCTCAGGACAATTCACATAGCGCCATCTAGTCCCAAGCTAAGCAGAGTTTGTATTATTGGTATTAGATAACTGATACAAATTCATAAATATAAACAATTGTACTCATGAAGACAGGTTGTGCTGTATAAGGAATCGAACCCGCGACTATCGGATGTAAGGTGGAGTGCCGAACCGCTAGACCACCGGGGGCGTCAATAATAAAAAGTAATCGATACAATATAGTTATTCTAAATTGATAACATTTAAAATCCTTTGAAAGAACATAAAATTGAACTTACAGGAAATTAAATTTTCAAGAGATTGCATGAAACAACATTACCAGTAAACGGGGAGCGAATTGCAGTAAACCCAGAGAGAGAGATTGATGGAATTTCAAATTTTATTGCAGAGTTGTTTCAAAAACGGTACTAAAACTGGCTGGAACGTTGATGTAATACGTGAGATCACTCCTGAAATAGTTTTTTCATCCACATTGTAATCTATAGGTGTATACAATAAAAATGAAACTGATCTCTGTCAGTACGTAGACGATGTTTGAATATAACAATTATCGTGAGACAATCTCAAAGTAATAGAATACAAAACTATATAAAAAACGCTTATTAGAATATTTGTCTGTTTGTTTGTTTGTGAGTTAGATCTATTTATTTAATATTATACTAGTGTAAATTGGTGCTATTGTTTTTATTCACGCGAAATATATAGAATTGAACAACATTTTTTAATGAGAAACATGCAAGTTCTTTACAATTCTTTTTAGCTTTCCGATTGAGTGGTAAAATAAAAAAATTATTCATCATCATGATATCATCATATTCATCATTTCAGCCCGGAAGACATCCACTGGTGAACAAAGGACTCCCCCAAACATATCAACGACGATCGGTTCTGCACTGATCTGGAGGCCTTCCCTTCCACGCTGCGTCTTCCGGTCCGCGATCGCCACTCAAGGACTTTACTGCCCAACGGCGATCTAAAAAATGTCTATTCAAAAGTATTTATAATATTAAGCCTATTTGAAAAAAGATATTTTTTATTGCTCGGTTAAAGCCACTAGCGTTTATATGGATTAATTAACGGTCTACGAGTACAGATTCGAGTCGAGGACTTACTAAGTTTAGTCGTACCGGCTTAATTAGTCTGTGGGTGACTGACTCCGTCTATGCAATATCTACCTACCTAGTTAGTATTAACAACTTAGTGGACACTACATAATTAAAAGTTCTAGAACATTCTAACGGAACGAAATGTTCTAGATTTCCTTTTGAGTGTTGTTTATGTAATGAATAATTAAGAGCTTCCTATCCTAGTGGTTTATTCGGTTTGAGTTGAACCGAAAACAGGTAAGTTTCAATATGGCCTATGGATGGGAGGCCTTTGTTTAGCAGTGGAGGTCTTATGGACGAAATGATGATAATGATGTATATGTTAGTTTTTATGACTTTTATAATAGATGTGACAATACCTGAATTGCCTTTTCAGTTATTTCATTTTTAGCTCTTTTAATTTTGTAAGATATGGGATAATAATAACAATATAACATACTTCTTGTCTGTTTTTGTTATATAAGAAAATAAGAAAGATTATACTCATTGGTTCAGCTATAGGGAAAGGATTGTGGATTAAATATTAACGAAACATAAAAAGTAAAAAATAGGTGGAGTCAGGTTTTTGGTGAAGGTTCTTCTTTACTTATAGAAATTATTGCTCTCTGAGACGAACCTGTAATGGTAAGGCAAGCGGGTACTAAGAGACTCCTACTTACTAAAAAAATCCACATGTTACAAACGGTACAAATTGTGTTCGTGAGTACAGTATATAGTATAGTAGTAGTATATAGTATAGTAGTAGTATATAGTATAGTATACAGTCCTGTCTCCATCACTCAGTCTCAACTACTTCAGCCGCCATGCAGCTGACTATGTAAGTTGCGTTTCGGTTTTAGGGTGCAGATTAGGTAGAGACATTACAGGACAAGAGGAATGCCATCTTTTTTATTTAATTATTTAATTTATTTACTTGTAGAAAATCTCTTATGGAGACGCATTTGATCGACTCTACTCACTAAAAAGAACACATATGTTACAGACTGTGAAAATCATTTGCGTTGGTACCTCAGTCTCACCTATTTCAATTGCCACGTAGCATGCTTTGTAACCAAACACAGTTTGTGTTTTGGTTGTAGGATGCAGATAAGGTAGAGACATTACAGGGTACAAAGACGAATGATATCTTAGTCTTCTGAATGGCAAAACGCCAATCTAGAAGACTAAGATATCATTCGTGAGTAGTATCACGACTACATGATAACGTGATATCCATTGTACTGTTCATTTATTATATATAGGCGACGGTTATTGCTTACCATCAGGTGTTTACCAATACAGTTACAAATCTGCGGATCAGAACAGATCTGCGGATTTACCTGATGGTAGGCGATTATTGATAAAACTATATGAAAATCTAATAATAATTATGTGATGTTTTTATCTCTTAGACGTATTATCTAGGAAAATATTATTATACATACAAATAAGATTGCTAAAATTAAATTTCAAGTATTATTTAAAATAACCTTTATTACTGTATTTCATAACATCTCTTATCGTTTATTACAGTTAAATATTTACAATTAAATTATTTTCAGTGTAGGTATGTGTCTACTTAGTTATTATAATGGGAAATTTTCCGTTTCCTATGTATTTAATTTATTTACACTATGATAAACAATCTGAGATAGGTACAGTTTTGCGTTCACCATAATATAGACTGTAGATCAGGGGTGGACAACTTGATTAGACCCAAGATCTCCTGTTTACTATTGAAACCCTGTGCAATCTACAAATTACATACTTAATGAAATCTTAAATTAAACAGCATAGTTTAGTACACAATCATGTAGTACTTTTTTTATTTTATTAAGAGAGAAAACATATTGTCAAAATTATTCTTAGTAACTAGGTACTTATTTACTTTTATATTAGTGTGACTATTGCGGCTGAGTATCTTCTACTAGTTTAGAATAATCAGGTTTGTAGGTATATACAAAGGTGCGTTGATAGATCACTCAGTCAGAGTGATCTATAAACGAACAGCCCAAACCATTGGATGGATCGGGCTGAAATTTGGCATGCAGGTAGATGTTATGACGTAGGCATCTGCTACGAAAGGATTTTGATTAATTTTACCCCCAAGGTGATAAAATAGGGGATGAAAGATTGTCAATTTTAAACCGATCGGACTGAGACTTTGCACGCATAAAGCTACTATGACGTAGGTATCCCCTAAGAAAGGAATTTGGGAAATTCGATGTAAGGGTATAAATTAACGCGAGCGAACCCGCGGGCAAAAGCTAGTTATTTTATATAAGGGAGGTTTCTATATAAAATTATTCTATTTATTCTGTAAAAAGACTTGGACCTATCACTTACTTAGAGAATCTCAATAATATTATAAAATATGTTAATTGATTTCTGATAACAAAATGGATGAGTATTCTAATATCCTATAAAAATTATTAAACTTACTCTAAAATTAGAAGTTGACTTATGCAGCACCGCAGTGATTTTATATTATCAATACAAATACAGTGATACTTTTAAGTAGCCCCATCCATTTTTAAATTAAAAAAAGATTGTATCCAAACAACAGACCAACCAACTAGTTTCAACAGATCAATCAACTATGTAGTTTTAAATTAATAAGAGATTGTATCTAAAGTACAGATTAAGTTTTTACTTAAATACATACATATTTACTGTAAATAATACTCACCAATATCTGTTCTAAACGACAGTGCTGATATCTATATTATGCGGATTTTGTGCAGGGATAGAACACATAACCTTTCAGGGAGTGTATTAAACCACTGCACTACCGAGCATAATGCGATGGCAGACATGGTAATGTCTGCCATCGCGTTATGCTCGGAACTATGTATATTTTAATATAATGCTGTTTATCCTTCTGATATTATAAAAATGAAAGTTAAGATATCTGGATGTTTGTAACTCAGTTGACACTAAAAGACATGTGCGAGTATATTGTATATATAATTTATGATTGTATTCCTTAGATATATATTGTATTTATCGTTCTGTTTATATTTTGTTGCATTTTATTTATCATTTATTATATTTGCACCGCCAACATTTATTCTCTGCACCACCTATGGTTGACTGGTAGAAAATGCAGCATGGTGTTAAGTCCGCCAAATGTACTTTACTATATTTTGTATATTGTGTGCATTGAAGTTAAATAAATAAATAAAAATAAAATAAAATATAATGTAGATATGTCAATACGTTTTTTTAAATATAATATTATATCAGATAATTATTTTATATGATTATTGCTTTAATAGTGTTCCGATAAAGGCGACGATTGACATTATTTAGAATATATTTAAGAAGTTATGCATGTGATTTTTCCAAAGACTCATGTTTACAATAACTTTTTAATTACTTCATTGTATTACAGTTTGTTGTTTTCCCTTAAACTAGAGAGTTTCTATTCTAACAATGTTATTTCAAGTTAAGACCAAAACTTTCTCAATTTAAATGCAATTTCGAGAGTGAAACGAGATATATAAGATGGGAATTCGAAGAAAATTGCATTTCGTATTGTTTACGCTGTACGTACTGTACAGTGAACAATAATGAAATTTATCTTAATTTTGAACTGTATTTATTATAGTTTTCATGGTCTAGGTAAATTTATTTGTTGTTGTCAATATATAGAGTTATTCATAAAACTAGCGACAGGAGTGTTTGTAATCATTTATTGTACGATAATTTTTCTATATAAAGACACAATTAACTTATAACATAAATGCATACAATGGCAGACTTATATCAAAAGAGATTACTTATAGTCAAATCAACCTTTGAATGATTAAGAGGCATTGTGGAATGTTGGAAACAGGTACAATAAATAGTACGCATCGCAATCTATGCTAATATTATAAAGCTCAAGAGTTTGTTTGTTTGTTTGAACGCGTTAATCTCAGGAACTACTGGTTCAAATTGGAAAAAATATTGTTGTGTTGGATAGTCCATTTGTCGAGGAAAGCTTTAAGCTATATAACGCTACGACTTACGAAGACGACGAAAATTCATATTTGAGAACTTCTATTGCGTGCGTTGCGTAAAAGATTCAAGTTACCCAAAAATATGTATGAAAGAATTATTCCTTTTTAAATGAACTTAAAAATTTTTCGCAAGTGTATATATATAACCACGCCAACGAAGTCGCGGGCACAGCTGTAATATACACATAAATGTATGCCTAAATTGATATGATATACATAAATTAATATAGTATAAGTAATAAGACTATAATATAGTATTATCAGACGTCACTTCATTTGCAACTGTAAACAAACCTACAAACCCAACAATGCATTTGTTGCTCATGCATAAAACTTAAACCCCCGCTCACTCAACTTAACCAAACGTAGACAGTAAAACAAATATTCCAACAAAATACGTTTACCTTTTAATATCAAAGTTTCCATTACTTTACCGTCGTACGTTTCCATTACTCTAATCTATAACATAGTCGTATAAACAAAGAGTTGAATGTACATTTTTCACTTTACAAATGTATGTACACAGTGGAAATAACGTGCTACTACACCTTTATATCAACCACGCTACACGCCCACCCTTCTCTCGTTCCACTGTGTCGTCGGGTGGGATTACGTTGTCGGGAGGAGCGGCAGAGGTAGCGAGAGCGGGCGCTTCACTCACGCGGCGTCGTGTGAGCGTCCGCGTTGGCTCGCGTCATGCGCTGCAGTCTATCCTAGCGCATACCGCGGCGCTAAGGAGTGTTGCTGCGGCTAGAGCAATTTGTACACACGCTATTACTACTAAATCTCGTGAAGAGGGCGCTGAGTCTTCTTCATCTGGTCCATCCCTAAAAAATAGAAACATTTACGTTATGTCGTTTATTTTGCGAATAAATACGGATCTAAAACAGCCTATTTAGGTAATAAAACTGATGATTAAAAATATTATAATTTTATCATTAATTATATATGAAGCTATGCCTGTTTGAAATAATATAACACGTAGTGAGTTTATGCAATAACGAATGACAATATGACTTTCTTGAAATTTGTTTTTGTTGTAGCTCAGTAGATTAAAAGATTTATATACAGTTACAACAAAATAGATATCACTGCTAGAAACAATGTAAAGAGGGAATAATTGTACTGCCATTGCTGTATATTAATAATAATTGACGACCTCGGTGGTCTAGCGGTCTAGCACACCGCTTTACGACCGATGGTCGCGGGTTCGATTCCTCGCACGACACAAACATTTGTATTCATGAGTATGATTGTTTGTATCGGTCTGGGTATTTTCTACGTATAATATGTATGTATTTACAAAAAAAAAAATTATCTATGTATTTGTATCAGTTGTCTAGTACCCATAACACAAGCTTTAGCTAGCTTAACTTGGGTCTAGATGGCGCTGTGTGAATTGTCCTGAGATTATTATTATTATTATTATTATTATTATAATTGTACTGTTATTGTATTTAGATATAATATAATAAAATTATTAATACCCATGGTCTACACCGGATGGATCCAATATTGTTCTACAGCATTGAACGACCAATGCAAGCAGCAGACAAGCGGCGGCGGCCCACAAAACGCTCGCCGCGCCCGCTCCCGCTGCCGCTGGGCTCGACACAGCGCTCCATCCCCGCGACGTATGGATTGATACCGCTACACGTGAAATAATCGTGTTACGGCGATACGGTAGTCATGTTCGCGTCGCTTTACGTATTCCATTTTATAGCATATGCTCTTTAGAATAGCATTAGGTGGGGGTTTTTTATAGTCACGGTGGGGCGTCATATCAATAAAACATGACATTCAGTGGTAAAGCGTATTCTGTGAGTGTCATGTTATGTGCCTATTTTCAATGGCTTTGACATACAGAGAGGGATATATGAAACGTTTTGGTGGGTTTCACAAAAGCGTTCACTATGTGATATCTTATCGAATATATACGCAGACTTATTTGTAGAAAATATTGTATGGATAAGCTTTGCGTGTTCTTCGTGTTCATTGTCCTTATTTGTACGGGTAGGCAGGATCCTTTCTTGCATTTATTTTTTTAGATATAATAAAAATATTTCTCAGCAAAGGTTTCGGTGGAGAGTATCATAGATTTGATAGGTACTGTTATTGAGGTGATTGTGATAGAAATACGAAATTGTTATTTTTAATGCTATACATTAAAAAAAAACAATGTGACGGTGCACCTGAAGGTAACTGTCACCTGAATATTTATTATGTACAGACATCATGTTATAATCTGCTCATGTTAGTTATACATATAGACGTTCCTCTTGAATCACTCTATCTATTAAAAAATGCTTCAAAATCCGTTGCGTAGTTTTAAAGATTTAAGCATGGGGACGGACAGACAGCGACATCGACTTTGTTTTATACTATGTAATGATATTGTGTTTGTCATATAAAATTACACTTTAGATTTGTTCTTGTATTATCTATTACATTATCATTTATATAGTCCGTAGATTAATTAGAGTCTCACATAAGTGTCTGTAATGGATCTACATGAATAAATATATTTTGAATATTCTAAAAATACTAACTATTTTCACTGTATAACCCCGTGTTTTTTCAAGTATTATAATAATTAAAATATCTAAATTGAATTACAAGAAGAGAAATAATAGAAAAAGTACTAAACAATTTATTGGAAATATTCGAATGCAGAATGAGTCATCTTTCGAAATCCTTAAAGGATGAGATTCAAATTGAAATAATATATTCAGTTCTGCAAATATCTTGTGAAATCGTATCCGGAGATGCTGAATGTAATATCAGTCTAAACTAGTTCAATTTTAGTCTAAAATCGAACGACAGCAAATGCATCAATCTGCTATGCATACCTTGAGAAAACTAACTGAAAACTTAGAGAAATATTTAACTCTACATAGAGTCTGAAACTCGATGAAAACGTTTCGTAGATTTCCTTTAATTTATTTGGTTAACAAGTTAAAATTATCTATATACTAGTTGTACCTGCAGTTTCACACGCGTGATATTTATAGCCTATATGTTATTCTGATGTATAAGCTATATTACTATAATTCATCAAAATAGGTTCAGTAGTTTTTGCTTTCTTTTACGCAAAAACTATTGAACGTATTTTGATGAAACTTTACAGCAATGTATATATATTTCAACAATTTGTATTGAACTCATTATAAATTATATGACATACTTATGTCGAAGAATATAAGTGTAACAACTCCGTCTTCAGAAATAACAACATTTATGTAGTAATAGTCGCAATATGTTTTGTATGATGTATATAGGCGTCGGATTCTATATATCTATATATATTCTAGCAGACCCGCCAACGCGGTGCTGTGGCTGACAGTTTCTTTATATATGTATAAAAATAATTTGTAACAAAATAATATTGCGAATATAAGTAAGCTATTCTATCTTTCAAGTTAGATCAAATTGCACACAACGTGCAAATCAAATTTGCAATCGGTTCAATAGTTTAGGAGTCTATCGCGGAGAAACATGTATATTTTAAATAATATATATAAAGATATATATATCTATCCATATCTAGATATATATATCCATAAGGTGGTTTATCTAGTCTTTTCTAACTATTCTTCAATGACAGCCTAGGTTGTCTAGCACAGCGCTATTACGATTCTTCGCATCGTTCAAACATTTGTATTCATGAGTATGATTGTTTGTATTGGTCTAGGTGTTTTCTATGTATATTATATATGTATTTACTACATAAGTGAATCTAAATATTTATATCAGTCGTTTATAACACAACACAAGCTCTGCTTAGCTTGCGACTAGATGGCGGTGTGTGAATTGTATTGTTATTATTATTATTTATTCCTATGCTGTTATTGGTAACTACCCGTTACAGCTTCATCGGAGAAATGATGGCGATTTGGAGAAGGTACTTTAAATGCGATAAAGGACTTATAACTTCACACAAGGACATATAAGTCACTGTAGACGACAAACGTTCTTTTCGTATTTTTAACTATGTTTTTTGTATACAATTTTTTACGTTTGTATATTTTATCATCATCATCATCATCTCAGCCCGGAAGACGTCTACTGTTGAACAAAGGCGTCCTCCAAAGATCTTCACGACGATCAGTCCTGCGCTTCTCGCGTCCATCGCCTTCCAGCGATCTTGACCAGATCGTCGATCCACCTTGCTGGATGCTGGAGGCCTTCACACGCTGCGTCTTCCAGTCCGTGTTCGCCACTCGACGACTTTACTGCCCATATTTTTTTAGTCCTATCATATAGTTCTGTCAAATATACTACAAAGAATTGGTGAGTTAGTTATTTTATCATTACATAGTATAAAACTAAGTAGCTGTCGCTGTTTGTCCGTCCCTATGTATGCTTAAATCTTTAAAACTACGCAACGGATTTTGAAGTGGTTTTTTTAATAGACAGAGTGATTCAAGAGGAAGGTTTATATATATAATACATGTACACCCGTGCGAAGCCGGGGCACGTAGCTAGTTTACATATAAAAAACACATTCACTGCACTTGCCTTCCGTATTACGCCTTGCTCTGTGTTTAAACCACGGCTCAGGCTGTCGTAATTTATAATCTTAGTTTAAAATCGATCTGAGATCTGTTTAATTGAGGTAGTTTTGGTATAAAGTCTATCATAATCTCTATTCATAAATATCTATTACCTATTACAGCTCTATATAGATATGGCAGCGAAGCTATAGGATTTTGAGACCTGACAGTAGAGCATAAGGCACACTCTAGAATGTCAATGCATCAGGAGTTTCTCATGTTATACATGTCTACGGTTTCAAGACTAGATATTACTCCAGCTTATATTTGTATGTCTATCTAGTTAAATATTTTTCCAGTTTGAGTTTCACATAGCAGTAACAAATTTTGTGGAGTCACGGTATTAGAGCAGTATTGTTAGTATATTTCTAGATTATTAATATTATTGTAATTTGTATAGTTGCTGATTTTTTTTTATTTTATTTTTTTTAATATTGATTTTTTATGACCTTTTGTTATCATGATTATTATTATTAATGTATGTTAGCATACGTTTATTCCTTGGTGAGTGCATTGGTATTGTAGTGTAATACTCACTGAGAGCATGTAATTTTATAAATATATAAATAAAAATTAACACTAATGATTTCTCTCTGATACCTGCGGCAAGTACGCTGATGCCTCCAGCTGGGATGCCCAGCCCCATATTAAATTTCTGCCTTTCTTCTATAAAGGCCACACTGCCCATGACCATAGCTGATATGCCGCATACTATCTGAAATGGAAACACATAGTAAGAAGAGTGAAGACTGATATGAATAAAAAAATAAAAATCTTTTGTTACCTGATTGAATTTTCTGAGAAACCCGTGTGACATTTGCCATATTGATTTTGTTATTATAAAATATACTCTACGTCATGGGATTAAACTTTAAAATTAATTGAGACTACATTAATTAAAACAAAAAGAAAGTTCACCAACTATAACAGGAGTACTGAAAATCGTACCAAAACTACAAGACTATATTTTGATTTGAAATTACTCTGTACAAATTTACAAGGTGTAATGTACAGAGTAACTAAAACTCTAACTAAATGGTATAAGGTAAATAAACAATTGATCTGTAATTTATTATGTTTTATTAATATGAAGTTATTATGCACAGTGATCAGTCATTGATCAAAATACAGTCATCCTCGGATAATTAGACGAGTTCTTTAAGTACTTATATACATATATATCTATACTCTATACATATAAATAAAATTGGAGTGTCTGTTTGTACATAATATTGAAATAATCGTTTTTTACTACATGCATATGAATATAAATACGGTATATACACCAAAATAACATTTTTTACAATTTTTGTCTGTCTGTCTGCCTGTTTATTCCGGCTAATCTCTGAAATAGCTAGACCGATTTTGAAGAGACTGTCTCTTGGCAGGTAGCTGCTGTAATAAGGAGTAACTTAGGCTACTTTTATTTTAGGAAAATAAAGTTAAATGCCGCGCGGACGAAGTCGCAGGAACAGCTAGTGTATACATATAAATAATAATACTGATCTAGCCGTTCCGGCTACGGCGACCCCTCAAGGACTCCCACTCATTACATGTGCCATGTCAGGATACTATTTAATACAAACATAATAATACGAACATAGTATATATGTATATATAAATACTCTACCAAATATTTAAACAACATATTATTGATATTAGAACAGTAATATTTAGAACTAGCTTTTGCTCGCGGCTTCGCTCTCTTTAATTTATCCCTTTAGGGGTGGAATTTATCAAAATCCTTTCTTAGCCGTCATAGTAGCTTTATGGAAGCAAAGTCTCAGTCCGATCGATTTAAAATTGACGAAGTTTCATACAAACTTTCATCCCCTATTTTATTATCCCCTTGAGGGTAGAATGAATCAAAATCCTTTCTTAGCGGATGTCTACGTTATAACATCTACCTGCATGCCAAATTTCAGCTCGATCCGTCCAATGGTTTGGGCTGTGCGTTGATAAATCACTATGTCAGTCACCTTTGTGTTATATATATTTAGATTATCATATTGTTAAAATGGCTAAGTGTCTTCCAGTACTCTTTCCACACTCTTCGTAAGTCACTTTCAAAATGCCTGTCTGATCTTCATCATGTTGCTGACGAGTCATCAAATCTACGACATCATTTCTGCGTATGCCACTGTGTGAGGGTACCCATACAAATTCTATAGATAGAGTGTTGTTTGTTTGTAATTACTTTATTGTACAGATTATGTATTAAAGGACACATATAACTTAGAAAATAAGTAAGTACAATTGTAGACTTATCTCAAAAGAGATATTATGACTTTCTTTTATTATTCTCTGTATTACCTGTTTCTGAATCTTCGAATTTAGTTTATTCTTTCTTTTCATTTAATTTATATTTACTTTAATCCTATTCAAAGGAAGTTCTTGAAACTGATATACATTGACAAGGCTAATATAATTTTAATGGTTTCCATTGATGTATTACATACGGACGCGTTGGAATAAATATTACTGCACATTTCGTTGCGGTACTAGCACCGCAAATCCCTTATTAAAACGTTGCACCCGTTGCTATATTTTATTGATATAATGAGTGGTCTGTACTTCGTTCTTGTTCGTATAAAATACTTAATATAAATTTAAGCAAACCAAGATATTATAAAAATCGTGTATGTTCAAGCAGTATTTCAGTTGATTTTTATATTATTATATTAAAAAGTTTCCATTCTCTTCGTAGGCGATGTGTTCTCTAAATATCGGTGGCTGTAGAATACCTCTATGTATTTCCCCTTAAAAAATAAATTACTTCCGTCCCACATAGTTTGCAAGCAAAAAGATCGTCCTCTTTGTTAAGTTTATAAGTGTTATTATAAGTGTCCCTAATTAATATTAATTAGCGACGTTAAGAGAATAAAAAGGCACTCGATTGTCGAACTTCAAATTGAATCGTTCGTACGCCATTTTCTTACGAAGCGTTGAAATTGTTAAATGTTGGATGAAATACAAGAATCTAATAAGATTATATTTTGCTTATTTGTGTATACTTATTTGAATTTGAAAAAGGACATTTCATTGAATAGTACATTGAATGTTACTTTTTACTTTTTTACATTGAATAGTAGTTTTTTTGTTCAAGTATTGTTTGGGTAGGTATAACACAGATATTAATATAATAAACGCAAAAGTTTTGTTAGTATGGATGGATGAATATTTGATTAAACCTTACAGCAATATAGCTTTTACATCAGAATAACATATAGGCTATAATTTAAAAAGATATTATGTAAATTGGGAAAATATAATAAAAAATATCAAGAAAATGCAGACGAAGTTGCGCCCGTCAGATAGTATAGGTATAAATAAACAGGTATCAGAGGCATTTTGAACTGTCAATGTCATGCTGAAATATTTGACATGTAAATTTTTTTGGTAAGTACATTAGAATTCTTAGGTTTGTTTTAGTTATTTCCATCGCCATACTCAATATAAGTTGTAACACAAAAGGGCAGATCTGAATTACCAGTAGGATACGGCACACTCATAAATATTTCCTATTTATGAGTGTGCCGTATATTGCCGTATATATATATATATATATATATATATATATATATATGTATATATATACCCAAATAAATATGGGAATGCATGATTGACATATTTATTCACAGTAAAATTGCTGGGTTTAGTAACACCAGAGAATACATAATAGTCGGCGGGTAACACGAAATATATTTTATATAATATATTTTACGGGGATTCTTCTGGGATTTCGTTTGCTTTTCCTTTCATTTTCCACCCGTGTTTATTTCAGAAGGTGAAATGAAATGGTCAGTTCGGGCAAAATATCAAATTTCTAACCATTGTGTTTGGAGAGTAAGGGGATTGATGATACTGGAGACTAGTAGCCGCAATGTAACATGTCATGTCAACTTACTTTCAAATTCTTAAATCTTATAATTTTAATATCATGAACGCATAAGTTTGTGAGTATGGATTGATAAAAAGAAAAATGGATGTTTGTCTGTCTCTTTCACGCCAAATCCACTGAACGGATTTTGATTAAACTTTACAGTAAAGCTTATACATCAGATTAATACTGACTATAAATATCATGCAGTTGAAACTGCAGACGCAGCAGAAATATAAAATTGTCTGCATAATCAAAAATAAAAGCAGAATCAAATTTGAGAACATAACTACTACTTTCCCGGCCTTATCCCATCTTAATTGCGGCCGGCTCTCTTAATTATTCGTCTCCAGAGACTACTTGTCTGGATCGTGATTGGGTCTAAAGTTTTATATGATAGATTTTTTTAAATGCGGCTATAAATGTCTCCAGTTACATGCTGTCTTCCGAGCTTCTTTTGTTTATTTGAAAACATAAACTTTCAATGATAAATAACAACAATATACCATCACGACTTTTATAGGAATTGGGGCAGTCAGAAGTATATTCAACTGTCGATATTATAAGGAATACAACACTTACATAACATACCCACATTTCGCTCAGTATATTTGAATCCATCGTGACAGGGCGGTGAGCGCCGTTGTTTGGAATACGGCTTGATAGCGGCGTTTCCTTCACCAGACAGTTAGTCTTAATATAATTTGACATATAAAGAATTTTTTATAGTCGGTAAACTTGAACTCACAACCTCTGATGTAATTTAGGTTGTTAAATTACTAGGAAACGGCGATCTCTACATCTTCACTCATAGTTATTAAGTAATTGCGAAGTATGGATTCATTTGAATATTCATGCTCTCATATAATGTGACATATAAACCAACAGAGGATCACTTAAGTAATAACCAAGATGGATATTATAATTTGTAATGGAATGTTTACCTTCGTACAAATTAACCCTTTTTGGGTGTTAAGGGATTATTAATGAATTAATTTTCCCTAAGTATTGGATATTCAGGAAGGATATATAGAATATTATATAAACTCCTTGTGGGTGTAAGAAATGTGTTATAATAATAACTAGCTGACCAATGCTGTTTCAGTAGCGGTGGCCAGATTTCCGCACTCATTATTAGTGGTCTCGCAAATGGTAGTGGAATTAAACAAAATAATATATATATATTGTGTTACTTTAGTCTTGAATCACTCTATACGTATATAGCACTCAATACACAGTTTAAAATATCTAAGCGTAAGAGCAAGAGTAATTTGATTTTATACAGTGTAGATATTCGAGATTAGAGAAGGGGTTTGTAGGTAATGGTGATTAGTAATTATATTGCAAGCAAAGTATCCTAAGGTTTCCTGGAAATAATCGATTGATCGATCCATTGTTACATCTATATTGTAAGTATATTGTTTTTTTTTATATTTAGTATACATATTAATTTATGTAATTGTTATTATCTTTCTGTGACAGGAACAATAAAGAGCTCTTCATTCATTCATTCACATCAGCTCGACTTATAAGGTAACCTTTTGAATCTACTGTGATTAATTCCTATTGCAGTTAAGAAGTATCCCCTCCAATCGATCCCCCGTTAAATTCAAACGGAGATTGATATTACGACGGCCAGAGTTGAGGTTCGAACACCTAGTGGTGCCTTCAGAATAAAGTCGTATCTATCAGGCAGGAGTTGGCCTTCAGCCACTCTATAAGTCCTTCCGCGGGTTTGGAGTGCCATCTGCACTCGCCCCGTAACGCCCCCGGTGAAGCTGTAAAGGCCAGCTGCGGCCAACAGCATTAGAAGAGAAAAAAAAAGTTACGAAGAACTGCCAAAAAACATATTTGGTACACTTTTTTTAATTAGTTTTTTTACCAAAACATTTAGAAAGTCCACATGTCTAACAAATATAGAACACCATGCTTGAGCAACTAACACCATATACATTTAAGTCTCTCAAGTAATCGTATATACTACAATAGGATGTACTTAATAGATATTTGTTTCTAAAAAAATCAATTTACTGAACCTCATTCTTTCACATGTTTTAACTGCCAAGCAACTGCAAAAGGCTTTGTAAGCTGTATTTCAGTTGTATGGTGCAAATTAGGTAGTGGAATTACGAGAAGAGAGGCATGACATCTTAGTCCTTAGCGAGACAATGGCATATGAGTAATGTCACTTGATAATGTGATGTCCGTAGTGCTGTACATGTATTCTCGCAACGGTTATTATATGGGCTGCCAGCATGTTTATTAAATTGATATAAAAATCTAAATCTACCTTAGATTCAAAATGTCTTTCGGCATTATCGAAGCGTGTAACATGTAAGTAATTGTTCAGTAGAAGTTTTTTTATAGATGGAAAACAACTTTTTCATATATAAATACGACTTTACAGCTCCTATAACGAGTTTAGCAATAGATAAATTACTTTTTGCGGAGTTTCTAAGCGAATCTGAGTTTTTCTTCGCATATATACTAAAACCTTTCAACTGATTCATTTATTTTTTCAACAGAGATTGACTTTTCGCTGTCTTGATCATGATAAAAATTGCAATAAAGAATTAGGCACTACATAAACTCGGCAATATTATTTAACTTAACTAGCTGTATCCGCGATTTCACCCTCATGAAATTTATAGCCTACATGTTATTTGAATGTATAAACCATATTACTGTAAAGTTTCATCAAAATTAATTCAGTAGTTTTTACGTGAAAGAGTAACAAACATCTAACCATATTCACAAACTTTCGCGATTATAATATTAATAAAATCTAGAAAACCATCATATCGTACTACATAGATTATCATCAGGTCGTGCATTCAAAACTGGCTAACAAAAATAGAATAGAATTTTGTTAATTTAATAATCATTTCATTTTATTTATTGATTTTTCGGTGAATGATACATCGATATAAAATAAAAAAATATTGGAAGGAAGATTGCTGGCTCGCCTCTATACATGTCGGATTCTAATATGTTAAGTGTTGCGTTAACCACAACATTGACGGTTGAGAATGACTACTTCATCTGAAATAATGGTTTTGACAATATTAGCCCAACTTCTTTCTACAGAATTCCATGGATTCACCGTGCAGGATTCGGGTTCATCGTGTGACAGAGAGAGAAACTCCGACCAGTTCCCGGGACTTGTATCACGGGTATAGGTTTAAGGGGCTCCTTGCCTCCTGCAATCTCCTAGCATCCTGCAAATCTGGTAAGAGTCTTCTGGTGCAGCGTTAGATACACGTTCCAGTATAGAACTTACTGCAATTCTTGATATATATCTTTTAGAGAATTGTCTCTACAATTAGCGATCTCTCTGGATCTCTCTAGATTTCGCTACACCTGTTGCTCTACATAACTATTTTTAGTTTATTCGTTTTTTAGTTCTTAATATTTATTTGTTTACATTGCATGGTCCTTGCAGATATTTATTTCCCATGATATAGAGCGCTCTATCAGTTTTTTTATATAAATTAAACTATGATTATGAACTTATGGAACCTATATAATAATACATTTATATATTACGGAAATAATACTATAAAATATATGTAGAAATGTAGAAATTAATCATAATCTTGTTACTGAATCAGCTTTTACTGGTACTTAAAGTTCAATTTGGCCCAACCGCACGTATGCGATGTTTGTAGTATAACTTTGTTTGCTGTACAGTTGCTCAATAGTTCGCAGAGTAATGAATTAATCAAACTACAGAGTAACGTCATTAGGTGCGTGGTTTGGTGAATGCTTTACAGTCCACCGAGAATCACATTATATTAAATGCCTATACTACACAGAATAACTGTAGCAGTTACTCTATGGCTAAATTGTGGAAACGTAGACCTTTTCATCTGTCTCTTTGTAAATGATTGCAATGTACATAGATTAATTTATCGCTTGTTCTTTTCGTAATGAGACAGTATTTCGAATTAGTGGTCAATTTAAAAAATAAGTATGACTATTAAATAGTGATGGACTTTAAGTTTATAAGAAGAAAGAAAAAAATAGGATGTAAGAATTTGTAATTTTTATACATGATACTATTTCGCTCGCCACGACTAGCGGTTCAAAAATAAAATGTAATAGTTGATCGATACTTCATATCAAAGTTAAACGCGCGGAAGACGTTTACGGCTCGTTAGACTGGAAAATACATGTAGTGGTTAAACGTAACCCGTATCTAGAGGATGTCTTTCTTGAAATATATGGACATATCAAATATTTCAAGAAAGATAACCATATACTGGTTGTCTTTTAAGACTTCTACAGAAATATACTTGTAATAATGGAAATTAGTAGACTTTTTTCGGTAACGTCTTTTTTATGTTTATTAATACTAATAATATATTTTTATTTTAGGGCTTCTGGTATTTAGTGGTATATATATATATATATACCACTAAATACCAGAGAATAGCTCATTTTACTTTCAAGCACTTTAAAAATGTATGTGACAAGAAAGAATGTACGAATACACGGGGAAATGGTTTTTGTTCTCGTACATTCTCTCTCTCTTTAAAGTTCTTCAAAGTAAAATGAGCAATTTTCGGGTTTATAGGGTTTTACAGCACCAGATAACTATCGTAAGCAGCGACGAATATCCCAGCTGCTAGCAGTAACTCGCGGCAGACT
The DNA here is from genome assembly GCF_030625045.1 of Achroia grisella. Classification (NCBI taxonomy): domain Eukaryota; kingdom Metazoa; phylum Arthropoda; class Insecta; order Lepidoptera; family Pyralidae; genus Achroia; species Achroia grisella. The sequence continues at coordinate 896,769 of NW_026713016.1, forward strand.
AACTTGCTAAACAAAGCACCAATGACGCCCTCACTATCCAGTCCCAATTAAGTAGCAGAAAGTATAGATTAATTTGTATATAGTCTGTATGTATTCACAAAAACTACATTGTATGTTATATACTATATTACTGAACATGTAAATGTACATTAGGTGTTGCAATATTGGATGCACAATTGTATTGAGCCTATGCTTTGCGAGTGAGTACATATAAAATGGCGTCTATTTCTCATTAACGCGAGGGCAATTGTGCATCCAGTCACTTCAAAAAAGAAAAAACCTCTTTGTGCGATCAACTGCAGCGCCGTGCACGCTGCTAATATGTTACTCTCGAACTTGGATATTTTTTTGCTGTTTGTGCAATATATCTTTGTGACATTCGTCGGAAGGTCTTCAAGGAATAAGAGCCTATGATATTACAGATAACAAGCCCTGGATGTTAATCAGGCAGCAAAATAACATTATATTTCTAGAGCAGCGATTGCGCCCTACCGCATGATGGTGAAATCCTAATTCTCTATATTTTCCGCATTACCCACCATGCTTTGGTACTAAAGTAGGTGAGGCAGAGGTATATATGCGAACGACTTTGTACAAAGTGAACTTTGATAAATTAATTTCTATCTTAGTACTATTTAATTCTGTTTTCAAAGTCCTATTATTGTCATTTAGGTCATGAGAGGCTTTTATACTAAAATTCCTTTCATTGTTTCTACACTTCGTAACTCACAAGCACAGTTCAACAACTTTAGCGTAACTTCGCTTAGACGTTGTTTTGTTGTAACTTATTTCGACGTCTAAACTAGTGAGTATTCCCCTTTAATTACGTTGTACTCGTTGTCTCGAATAATTACGTTGAGTTCGTTTTCCAGTGCTAAGTTTCTTTTAAACAAATCTATATGAGCATTATGAAAGAAGACAGTGAAACTCTATTGCAACGATTTGTGAAATTCTTGCACTGTTTGAAAGGTACATTATTGCGGAAGGATATAGGAGATAGGTATGTTATGTTCATATATTTTTTATATAAAAATAAATAATTATCTCACCAATATTTTGCATTATATGTTAGTATATTTGGCACAACTATAGAATAAAAAAAAAATTCAAAAATTTTATATAAAAAACATGATTCAAAATAAGAAAAGAAATATAAAAAGAGGTCTAACGCCAACAGTCGTAAAGTTAAATAATTTATAACTATGCATGGAAATATAATATTTTTAATATATTTTCGTCTATAGCAACAATTGACTATGCGAGGAGAGACGTTGTAACGTGTTTGCCATACGTCACATCTCCTAGATTATAAGGACTTCCGGAAAATCGTAGCTTACTACGATTTCGCTTTTCGCGACATTTGCATTTACTATATCTCTAAAATTTAATAACCTTAGTTATTAAATTTTCGTACATATTAAGTATATGTTTTAAACATAATTAGTTACAGACATAAATAACAAACTGGAGGGAAAAGCTAGGAGAAGGACTTGATTAATGGATAATAAGAATCACGGGCGTCACATAGTATTTTGTGATAACTAATATTATCAGCCAGATCTGGAATACAATAATATCTGAGATTGATATATATGGGATACTAGCCTACTCACGCAACTTCGTCTGCGTTACACTTACTTAATATTTATCATATTTCGCCAAATTTACATAATAGATTTTTAATAATAACCTATGTGTTATTCTGATATATAAGCTACATTACTGTAAAGTTTCATCAAAATTCATTCAATAGTTTTTTCGTGGAATAGTAGCAAACATTCATCAATACTTTCTTTTGCTTTGGACAATTAACACAGCGCCATCTAGTCCTACGGTAAGCAGAGCTTGCATTATGGGTACTAGACAACTGATATAAATACTTAGATAATTTGTTGGTAAATGTATGTTATTTAAAAATATATATTTAAGTCTTTACAACGGTTTACTTCCGATAGTCAAGGGTTTGATTATCGGAATTGAAAATTTGTATTTATGATTATGATTGTTTGTATCGGTCTGGGTGTTTTCTATGTATATTATGTATGCATAATATACATAGAAAACCTGATCGAAGTACAAAAGTTTGCACCGTGCGAGGAATCGAACCCGCGACTATCGAAAGTAAACCGTTGTGCTAAATCGCTAGACCACCGAGGCCTATCATAATATAATGTATATATAAATTTGTTATAAAAGAAACTTACTTGTAATACTCTAAGCCTCAACACCAATGCAAGTGGGTAATTAAGAGCGTGGCGAAATATAGTCCCGTCTCGCTCCCCCGTCAGCGGGGCCGCGGACTCCTTCCGCCTGGATAGAGCTGCCTAAAACAAAACATAATTATGTACAAGTTTGGTAACTGCTCGTTAATTAGTAACACACATATATTTAGTTTTTGTTACTACACTGTTGTATTCACTAAACGATTACTTGAATAAATATTTTATAATTGGCAATAGTTGTTCATACACGGGATTTTCATTTAATTGTTAGGCATAGACACCTATACAGTGTAAATAAACTGGCTTTTTAAAAAAAAAGTAATTGAGTTTCTTGCCAGTTCTTCTCAATTGGATCTATATACTGGACTGGATGGTAAAATGTCATAAGCGACCAAAATGTCCTACATGAATACAAGATTTTTGAATTTGAATCGAATTTTAGTTTTTCTTCCGTATATTTTTTTTTATTATATTGGTTATAAGGGCAGAGGAAGGCCGAAAAACAGATAGGTGGACTCTGTGAAAGATAGTATGACAAGAAAAGGAGTGAATAACAAGATGTCTACCAATAGGAATGAATGGAAGAGAAAAACATGTTACGACAACATAAGGAAGAAGCAGATGTTGATAAATTTATCTATTTCTATAGATAATGCTGATAAAAAGAAATACATTTAGTCTCATAAAGAGAATACTTTTACACATTCTCTAATATGAACAAAAAAAAACTAATGACAAATAAGAAAAAATAATGGTAGCACTAATTTTCCAATACAAGAAAATAATAGTGACAATCGACTGTACCAAGTGAAAACGGCAGTGATTTTGTTAATAAAATTGAAGAAATTTTCCCATGAAGTAAAAAAAGTAATAAGCCTAGTCGATAAAAACACTGCGGCAAGTGAAAGAAATTTCTTCAGGAAGAAAAAAAATAAAAATACGGCGACCAAGTGATCAATTTAGCATACAAAGTACAAAATGTACATATATACACAATTCCACATTGCTGAATTTCACAAGAATTCCATTTGATCTAAGTGTTTCAGTTACACGACTGTTCTAGTTGGGTTTTGGCTTACTGCACACTTTACGACTAAGCCAGCACTTAGTCGGGGCTTACACTAATATTTTTGCTAAATATAGTACTTATTTATCTTACATTTATATGTCTTTTCGACTAGGTTGTTCTAGTGGTCACGAGATAACCCAGAGGTCGCTGTTACAATATAATGTAATAATAATAAATACTATAAACGCGTAAGTTTGTGAGTACGGATGCATAGATGGACGTTTGTTATTCTTTCACGCAAAAACTACTGAACAGATATTGACTAAAGTTTACAGTAATATAACTTATACGCCAGAATAATACATGGGCTATAAATTTCATACGGGTGAAACCCCGAGCACAGGTAGTCTAAAACTAAGCAGAGCTTGCGTTACTACAAAAGTAATAGAAATACATTTAAGTATTTCTACTATTTGTCATTTTTCATGTAAATACATATATAATATGAATGGAAAACACACAGATAAATACAAACAATAGTGCTTATGAGTATAAATCTTTGCATTGCAAGGAATCGAATCCGTGATCACTGAAAATAAGGCAATATTCTAAACCGCTAGACGGTCAAATTTGTTACAAAAAATAATGTACAAGTACATTTCTTTCATAATGAAATCTATATCTCCACATATATGATTTATATGAGTACTCCTTTCTCAGGAAACTCAAATATTATTTTATGGTAAAAAAATCGTTGAGTTTCACGTTAGCCGTTGTCGATGCTGTATATATAATGCCTTACAAATAAACACCAGGGCCAATAAATTTCATTCGGGTCTCCAAAGGGATACGATATTTTACGAGCGTATGCTTGAAACAGACATTAGGTTAGCCAATTTATAGAAAAGCCACTTAAGTTAATGCCTTTTAAATTACACATGGACACGTTTTGTGTTATTTGTCTAATATTTAGTGTGTATTATATAGACTTCTAAAATAAATGTGTACAGTGTTTCCAAACTAGAAACTATTTTAACGTTTTTATGGTTGATTAAAAATCGTGTAGTAGACCCGTGACTATGACCAAAAACCATGTATTTGCAGGGTGGATTAAAGTTACTTATGGCACTCTTTATGGTAAAAAATACTACAATAAAGAGTGCCATAAGTCACTTAAATATACTATATTTGAAGTAGCTTAAAAGAGAAAAAATCTATAATTCTAATTATGCCCTATTCACTACTTCTTTCTAATCATATTATTTCAGTTACTATATCTAAATCTATATCTATATACGTGCAATTTTGAAGTTTTACCATTATACATGATGTCGCTGAGAAATTTCACATAACTAATACTTTTTTTAATTCAATTATTTCGAATACTATAAAAGAGAAAGGGGATATATAATATTTACTAACGGTTTATGCTGGTAGTCAGTTCGCCCATCGTGACAAATTCACCAGGAATTTATTACAATGGGCATCCAGCCATCCGTTATATCATTCATATGTACGTCACAATAGAGTGGCACCTCGTGTGTCAAATAATAACGTGATTTCCATTTATATAGCTGGTAGTTGTCTCTTCATAATAACTAGGGCCCTCACTGGACACTGCAAATTGAATGGCAAACCTAGGTATGTGCACAACAAAAATCTGCAACAAAGGATGTATAGTGCCATATTCTATGTGGTTGTAGCCCACTCATGGATAAGCGAAATATCTCCTTTGGAAATTATACACTATATCCGAGGATGTAAAAACCATACCGGCCTAAGAATATTTTTCAATTCTTGTCACTGACGGGCCTAGGTAGCGAACTTGAAAAAGGGCGAGCACAATAGATCTTTGTAGGTCGCAGTGCTACAGGTCCAAGCACCTGACAATATCCCAAACCCCCTAATAAAAAAATGCCTTGTGAAAAGCAGGCAATGAAAAAATCGATTAAGTATATTTTGTGTAATTGTATAACAAACAAAAAATCAAATATTTCTTTTTATAATATTAGTTTCCATAAACTATATTTAATATTATATATAGGGATGGTCACATTAAACTATATTTATTGCACTACGGTTCTTCATTACCGTACCTCGTACATGCCCGTACCGCCGAATTTTACGCATGCGTAAGTTTACCTGAGCAACCAACTGTTTGTAATGAAAACAAACGTAAATTATATGTATACAATATGTTAGCAGTGATTAACCATTCCAAATAGCCGGATATATGTGTATAAAGTATGTATATTTAAATACTATGAATAATATTTTGTTTTAAAATAGAACATGAAATGTTTTAGACTCGGATTTGGTACGTATTTTTGTTGCTGGCTATTTCAAAGGGATATTTTATTTGATTATATCCGTAAAGGAGAGAATAAGTTATCGTAGCCGCTTATTTTGTATATACATATGTGTGAATCTGTCTGTGGCATGTTCTTATTAAATAGACCGGACCGACCAGATATGAACACACGACCTCTTGGGTCGTAATTCAGATGCTGTCCCATATAATGCTTATTTGATTTTGGTGATCTAGCAGTTTTCACACCATTTTATTTCAGTCTGGCTGAACTCGCGACTTCGTCCGCGTGGAATTTAACTTTATTTTTCTAAAATAAAAGTAGCCTAAGATACTCCTTATTACATCAGCTACCTGCCAAAAAAAAATCCGTCAAAATCGGTCCAGCCATTTCAGAGTTTAGCTAATAAAAAACTGTTATTTGAATATTACAAACAGACACTCCAATTTTATTTATATGTATAGATGGTCGCGGGTTCGATTCTTCATTTATATCAGTTACCCAGAACACAAGCTCTGTTTAGTTTGGCACTAGATGGCGCGGTGTGAATTGTCCTGGGTCAATATTATTATTGTATTTCAGGTTGTCATAATCAACGAGTTACTATCCATATTTTTATTTATAAATACACATAATGTCTGATTCCGAAAGTGACAAAGAAGATAATAAAGATGTTCAAGTTGTGGAGAAAAGTGATTCCTCGGAATCTAGTTATGATGAAGAACCTATACAGGACGAGAGTACGCCATCAGAAGAGGCGAAAGCCACGTCTTTACTCGGTCTTGGTTTGTATAATATAATTAATATAAAAAATAACGTTAAAACGTAAAAATAAAGTGTTTTGTTAACAAACAGACAAACAGATACCTAAACTGTATATTTTTTATGAAGATATATCTTTACGTTAAGAATTAGTTACTATTATAAATGATTTTAGTATTAATTATATATTATAGACAATTAATACTAAAAATATGTTTTGTTATTTATTGTCACATTACAAAGGATATACATAATTATGCATAACAATGCAGTAAAAATACACACATAGCTAAAGCAGAGCAGAAGTTAGCTAGTTCAGTACTGTTTTGATTACAAATTAAAGAGATTTTATTACATTTCAATATTCATGAGAAAAAAGTAATACCAGATTATGTCAAATTTTGACAGACTCAATGAACGTAAATAAGACTTGGCTATCATTTCGTTTACAAATAATAATATTTTATTACAGTTCAGTCAGTAAAGTCTAAAATGACATCACCCCAACCGCAACCTCGAAGAAAGAGATTTATACCAAAATATGAAGTAGAGGGTGTCTATAAAGTAGTATTAGAAGAGGAAACACAAATACAAATAGAAATGGTTATTGGTACACATATCAACGCTCAATACCCCTGGAACCTTGTAAGTAAAGCTAAAATAATAGAGTCTATAGATGTAGGTGGAGAACTCTCAGAATTGTTTCCTATAAAAGAGCAAATTGAAGCTTATACTGATGAATTTATTCTTATGGGATATATTGCCGATGAATCCAATGATGTTGATGAATTTTATGTTTGCTGTACAACAGAAGCAAGAGATCATTGTAAACAACAGTCTGACAGATTTATTAAGAGGCAAGAGAAAAAACTGGAGAAAGCTGTTCAAAAGAAACCAAGACCATGGAAAAGTTTAGGAAGTGAAGTCGAAATATTAGAACTACTACCTGTCAATACAAGACCATTAATGGAAATGGAAATAAAAGCAAAATTTCCGAAAGATTATCAGCCCGTTTCATTTAAAATTAGAGACTCAGATGGAGCTCGTGATGGTTATATCGAATTGACTCCTTACAGACAGAGATTTAATAATGTTTATAGAAGTAGAGTTGATTGTGGATCCCAAGCAGCGCCATCCAAATGTCATAGATCAGCTCAAACTGAACTTAGATATCCTCAAAATATGTGGACTCAGTCAATTGCCGATGCTCTTGGAAAAGTTGGTGATATTGAAGCTGGAGGTGATACTAGCATAGGAGGAGCAGCTGAACAAGAACACATAGAAGATAAGAGTTCTGATGACGACGAAGAAGAAGATAAAGAACTTCCTGATGAAGTCGGATTAGCTGCTTATAGAACTGCTTTGAAATGCATGCGTAGAGCGTCGTATATAAAAACGATTAATAATTTCTTGACTACAAAAAAAAATGAAATGGATTCAATTGTAGAATTGAATACAGTAATGGATATGTATTGTAACGATTATCCTAATTTAGTAGTTGAAAAAACTATAGACATCTATGACTCGATGACATTTGAAGAATATGTATGTTTCACTGATGTAAGAGCCAAAGATAAATATATATCATCTGCAGTTTTTCATCCGATGTGGTCGGGTATTGTAGCTATATGTTATTCAGATGGATCACCTTCAGTTATGAAAACTCCTAGTACCCGGCCTGACCCAATTCAAAGAGCTGTGTATGGTTTAAATCCAGTTATGATTTGGAGTCATATTGATAGTTTGATTCCAAAACTATATTTAGAGTCACCACGAGAGGTTAAAGTACTTTCATTTTGCCCATTTGATGAAAATATTTTAATTGGTGGATGTATAAATGGACAAATTGTAATTTGGGATCTGACTAATAAATTAGAAAATGTAGAGAAGGTTGAAATTTTAAGTGAAACAAGAGAAAAATATCATATTGCCATGAATGCACATATGGGTTGGATGAAATCTGTGCAAGATAATGCTGTAGTACAAGCAACCGCATTAAGTAATTTAATGACAAGTCACTATGGGCCTGTGACAGCTATTAATTGGCTATCGCCAAATTTTATGATTACTCCTACTGGTAAAGCCAATATAATGAACGATCAGAAGAAGTCTATGATGTTTTTGACTGGTTCAGAAGACGGAAATATTCTAATATGGAATTTATCTGTAGAGAACGTTGTGTTATTTGATGGTAAGAAAGTTAAGAAATCCAAAAGAGTATTAAAAAGACCTTCCGGTTTATTAGTAGATGTTTCACCATATAAAGTATTAGATCGTAATTTGCAACCAACTTATAAAATAATTTTAGGGATTGCTGGTCAGCCACAGATTTTGAGTTTGCAAACTTTTGCAATGAATGCCCCTCTTATTAAATATATTTACATACCAAGAAATACAGGCAGTGGGCGGAAATATTTTAATTGCGAAATTGTTTCACAAAGTGAGGATGAGATATCCACGATTTTATATTGTGGTTCTCAGCACGGTGAGTTAAGGCGTATTACGTGGGAGGGTCACGAATTCAATACTGGAGAAGTAGTTAATTCTGAATATTGTGAAATTAAATTTAGATGCTGTATACATGATGGTATTATATCATGTACACAAAGAAATCCCTTTATAAATCACTTGACATTGACAGTTGGTGGAAAAATATTTGCAATTTGGTCTGATAAATTACTAGATAGACCATTAATATGGAAGAAACGACCATATCGTCTTACAGATGGAGCTTGGTCATTGTATAAACCTAGTTTATTGTTTGTGGCTACGTCAGAAGGTGATCTTGAGACATGGGATTTGTTACTCAGGAGTGATAAACCAATATCAATACAAACCCTTTCTGGTACGATGCTTACCGGAGTTAGTCTCCATACATTGCCATTAGTCAAAAATATTATTGGTGTTAGTGACATTAATGGTTCGTTTAGAATGTTTTTAGATCCACCAATATTTATGATTGAGAATTCATTATATATTGGTCGAATGGATGGTATGATTTTAAGAGAACTGAAAGTGATGCAGTCATTTATATCATGGCAAGAGGAGTGGATGAAAAATAATCCGCATATATTATTAGAGATAAAGCGAAAAGAAGGAGCTTTATTAGCCGAGAAAGAAGAACAAAGACGGAAACAGAGAGAAGAAGAAGAAAAGAGATTGGAAGAGGAAGCAGAAGCAAGACGGCAACAAAAACTGAGAGTAGTTGGTCCAGAAGAAAGATGGCAAAAAATAATACAAAAGTTAATAGAAAGGACTATCGCTGTGAAAAAAAGAATTAATAGAGCAGAGCTGATTGAACATGAAAAGCCATTAAGAGAATTGGAAAGTCAGCGTTTAGAGAAAGAAAGAAGAATGCTTGAAATTATGAAAAATCAGAATACTATTTTTAATGACACTGTTGCTATTTTATTCCCAGAAGCAATTAAAAAACAGGAAAAAGTACAGAAAAGCCTTTTATCTGATGATAAAGAAGGACTTAAGAAAGAATATTTACAAGATTATGAATATTTAAAGACTACTGCTCTCAATACTGTAAGGGATAATCCTTATAAAGTAAAGTTCTCTTGGGAGGGGACACTGGCAGAAGGTAAAGAGAGAAGGCAAGCTCTGAATGCTAATGAAGACTACATTTCCATGCATAGGATGAGAATTGCAGAGGAAGGTAGGGAACCACAGTTATTCTCTCCTATCAAAGTTAAGAGAGTGGAACCAGTAAGTTCAGGTGCTGAAATTGCGAAAGAATAACTTACTGAAAATGTTTTATATGTATTTACATGTTAATATTTAACTAATAGTTTATAGAAATTTAACTAATAATAATAATTAAAGTTTATTCAATATTTCTTCTTTTTTATTTACGTTTGACGAAGTAAAATTATTATTTAAAATTAATTAATTAAATTCTTATAGAAATATCATGTGCACCCCTGAATCTCGAATTACAAAGTAAACAAGAAGGTTCATTAGATGGATATTTACTTTGTTAATTTGCTTTTAGAGTAAGTACGTGTCTAATTATATATTCGTAATTATGACGTCGTGATAAGAACAAGTCATTATTACCGCTGTTATATCTATTAATAGCAAAAACTTTGTGGATCTATCTAAATTAATATACATTTTTACTTCTTCGGGAATAAATTAATAAAACATTCCCTGCGTCTTTTTAATGGATGGTAATGGATTGGTGCATCTGCCTATGCTAACGGTATAAACCGGCGGGGCACTAGTGGAGGAAAATAATATGAGCATGAGGTTAGGTTAGTTTGCTTATTGTGATTAAATTACCAGAAATTAACCACGGTGTTTTACAGGCGGAACCATGTGAAGGTCGACCTAATCTTGTACATTGCTAGTAATAGAGTCACAGTATACACTTACATATCTCACATTCCCTCTATTCAATTTATGATGTTGAGCGATAAATTGAATTTAATGTAGTGCTATCTGTTGCCAAAGTAATTAGTAAGCAGGCTGACTTATGAAATAATGGAAATTAAATCAAAATATATAAAATATAATAAAAAAATACTAATTCAGGTAAATTAAATCAACTGTAAATGAAAAATTGAAAATGCAAATAAGGTATATGTATTATGTAAAAATATCCGATAATGCAGTAAAAAGAGAAATACAAGTCCTGTCGACTCGACGCAATTTCGATTTGATCCCGACTCGGATATCTGGAGATTGTTGACAAAAATATCGTGTAACACAAAAGAGTAACTACTATTGAAATAAAAATATTTTTCTTCAAGAAGCCGAGTGAACAACAAATTTAAGGCCAGATATAAAAGATATACTACTAATAAAAGTAATCACTCGAAATAAAGGAATATAACCATTCTTCTCACATAGACAAAGTTCATTATAAGTACTTATAAAATTGGATTGCAGAAAACTTCTTTATGGCCGACCATTATCTTAAAATGGAGCTCTCAGAGCGGATAAGGAATTAATTGGCTCGAATTTAGTTCTTGTGGCTATACTAATAATGGTCGACTATAAAGTTGATGTACAAGAACTCTATAATTTTAGTAAAAGGTTGTATGTGATATATAAGTGTTGACGTGGTTCAGTAGTTCTAATATTGAGGAAAATGCATAATATGTATTGTAATTTGGTCTAACTTTAAAGATAGATAAATACATATTCTATCTTTAAAGGTGAACCAAATTACAATACAAATATACAGTAAGATAAATGCAGATTCGGAGTTTATACCGAATAAACATCTTGACGCATATGTACACAGTAAAAATAAGTGTATATATGTCCCGGATAAACATATATACACTTATTTTTACTGTCATCGCGTTATTTAAAAGTTTCTTGTATGATCTTTCACACAGTCCATCCATCTCTTTTTCTGATATTCCACAATATGAATTGAAAAAATTATCCTCGGATAATCAATTTACATGTCATACCATGATAACATTATTTTAAGCCTCTCTGACACCAGTGCCATTTATAATATGTTGTACATTCTGCAAAATCCATTCTTTCACACCACACTGTCTCTCAACATTTTCATTTCAGTTGCATGCAGTCGTCGTTCATTCGTATTAATATATAATTGTATCCATACAAGAAGCAGGCCGGATTACAGTTTTTAGTAAATTTTTCCCTTAAGTTGGAACATCACACGTCGTTGCCGTAACGGTGTCAGCCACTTCATCCATCCTGCGTTAATTCTATGATTATGGTCCTGTCTAATTCACCATTGCTTGAGGTATTACTCGAGAGAATACAGAATATATATTCCCGGATAAACATATATACACTTATTTTTACTGTACATACTCGTTTATATTACAAAGTTTAAGAGTTTGTATGATTGAACTTGTTAATAAGAAACTCTTTCTTCTGATTTGAATCTGAATTGAAAAAATCTTATAGCCCTGGATAATCAATTTGCCGAGAAAAGCTACATAACATTATTTTACAGCCAGTAGGAACAGGGCATTTATGAAATATGTTGCACAAACTGCAAAATGTATTCGTTTTTGCAGCACTGTCTCTCTTTTTTTTCTTGACACGAAGTTGCAGTAGTCAGTTAGTATTAATATATAATTGTATTTTTTCTTACAAAAGTACATACAGTTTTATAGGGAATTAATCCCTCACGTTGGAACATAAGTGGTCTCGGATAGTGCGGTGTCAGAGGTCTTCCTCCCGCGTACACTTAGATTGTGGACTGAACTACCTGCCGAGGTTTTCTCGAGAGACTACAGAATTATATTCCCTGAGGTAGATTCTTAGCAAGATATTCTATCTATACCTTATTTGCAATATATATTCAAGAATATATTTAGTTACGAATATATGATTACAATAAGGCGGTCTTATTGTTGAAACAACTTTTTAAGGGAATCTTAAGGAAACGGTTTTAATTATTGAGCAAGTAGATAACATATAAGATGTGTATAACGTATATAATACGACGGTAGCAAACAAGCTACGGCCCATCTGATGGTAATTGGTTACTGTAGCCTATAGATACTTGAAACATCAGGAATGTCTGTGCGCGTTTCCGACTCAAACCAAATAATATAAATACTTTCTTTAAAAACCCCATGCTGTAGTCTCTCGAGATTAAACCTCGCCAGATACACAAACACTCCAGGTGTGTCAGGCATCTATAGGCTATGGTTACCGTTTACCATGGGCCCTAGTTAGTATGCCATCATTTTAGTATAAAAAAAAATAATTAAAAGGCAAGTATAACGCAAAGTTATAATTTACTTTGTCATAAACAATACCTGCTAACTCCAATATTGGTTTCAGCAACGTTAAATATTTGGTACGCATGTTTGGCATTGGTGTGGTTTGTTGGCATATTGTATAATCGCGAGCGATGTCTCCAATATATACGTACTAGCTATGCCCGCGACTTCGACCGTGTGGAATATACGACGAATGACGAATTTTCATACAAACTTTCATCCCGTTTTATTTTACCACCTTAGGGGTAATTTTTTTCAAACTTTGTATATCTTATTTATTTAAATTTAATCAAGAGTTTTAATAATGACGATACTTCCACCTAACCTTATATCTCCGATTTCATCAACTTACAAGTCTTTTTTCGTATTAAAAAGATATTTCTCATCACCTCTAGACTATTTTTGTACCAAATTTCATTTAAATCTGTTCAGTTATTTTGGCGTGAAAGCGCGATAGCAATATTATTATGAGTACATAATGAGATGAACAGGGATGAATGGAAGATAAAATCATATTACGCCGATCTCAAATAACTGCGATAAGGAAGAAGCAGATGATGGTATATGCCACTTACCACATTGAGCTCCTCCATGTCGTCGTCACACGTAAAACCAGGCGCCACACATAGCTTGCGCTTCATATGTGCTAACTTATCCACGTTTGCTAGACACGTCCTCCTTACAGGAACCCAGACACGCTTGACATCTGAAAAGATATTTTTTCATGATTGACGGAGTACGTGATCTAGTTATTTAGAACTTCGCTTTATTCGCAATGAAAATCGCAGATTCAAATCTCGTACTATATAAACATTTATTTTATTTTATTTATAACTCTTTATTGCACCTCAAAAACAATACAAAAAACAACAATATTCATAATACACATTCAAATATATATACAATTCATTTATGTATTTTAAATATGATTGTTTGTACCGACTTCTGTAATGGATGATAATGGAATGGTGCACCCGCCTACGTTAATGGTTTACGCTGAGGGGGCACCAGTGGAGGATGATAAGATTTGAGTTGATGAGTCAGTTAGTTCAGGTCAGTTAGCCCATCACGGTAAATTCAACAGGAATTTGTCACGATGGTCAATAATCAAGCTAACATGGAACATAGTTAGCAATGGGGTTATTAGTCCACATTAGTCTCTTACCTCCTGTCCTTTGTATTACATTTTTTCTAAATATATACGAACAAATATATATATCAGTTGATTAGTACCTATAATAAACCTCAGTGTAGCTTAGAACTATATGACGCTCAATGTCCAGAGTTATTATTATTTGTTGTGATCTTGTATTTCACTATGTTGCCAATTAACAATATATCTGACCGGATAATAAACTTGAAGATATATTATTATATGCCTTATGGGACTTATTTTAATAATATATTTTAGTTATATTATATTTTTTAAGGTTTTTAATTTTAGGTTCTTTGTGAATAACTAATGGTTATACATATAACTTAATTATATTAATTAAGTTATATGTATAACCACTAGTTATGCAATGCAGTTTCCCCTGCTCTTTCATTAGTAATAATAATAATCTCAGGACAATTCACACAGCGCCATCTATACCCTGGTTAAGCTAGCTAAAGCGTGTATTACGGGTACTATACAACTGATACAAATAGATTGTTTTTTTTTCGTATAATAGAATAGAAAATCCTTTATTCAAATAAACTTAATTTAAGCCCTTTTGAATAGTAATAATATTTTTTTAACATACATATTATATATAGCAAACACCCAGATCGACATAAACAATCATGCTCATGGATGTTTGTGTCGTGCGTGGATTCGAACCGGCGACCTTCGAAAGTAAGGCGGTCTGTTAAACCGCTAGACCACCGAGGCCGTCACATCATTTAAACCATATGGCTTGTCACCGATGTAGAGTTTGTACCTAGTCGCCTGTGTCACCTCACGTATTTCAACTGTGAGAACAACAATGGGAATCACAAGACAAATCACAGATAAGAAGAAATACAATGCACGGATAGATGATGTCTCAGTACGCAAGAGTTGTTTCTACCATTCCACAATTCGTCTCTGGTTTAGTTATACTAGTACTAAATATCAGGGCGTTAAACATGAAAAAAAATGTCTACTGGTTGTACTGTGCCTCTAGATTTATTTAGTACTAAACATCAGGTCTAAATAAGAAATAAATATATATGTGTACTGGCTGACCCGTGCCCACTTCTTTGGACGGTAAACATTTTTATTTGTCAGTTATCAACCGCCGTGAATAAAAATCGTTAATAAACATACGGGTTGATGGTAATAAAAACATATATTACCAGACTTGCTGAATATATACAAAATAAATTCATAAGAATCGTTTCAGCCATTCTAGGGGACCTTTGTTACAAACTCTATGATACGAGCATTTTATATATTAGATGATATATATATTTATACTAGCTGTATCGCGACTTCGTCCGCGTAAATAATGAAAAATATTTAACTCAATTAACACAATATAAGTCAAATAAATAAGTTTCATCATTTTAGCTTAAAAAATGATAAAAAAATAAAAATAAATATTTAATCAATAGACTAAAAAATAAATTTCAAGCTTCTAAATTTAAACATGACGCCTTACGATATATCTATATGACCTTGGATCTACGAATTTCAATCCTCTTGCAACCCTTTTTCACATATAAAAAGTAACCTATTACCTTTCTCAGGATCTAGTCTATCTATGTCTGTTTCAAATTTCAATTTAAATCGGTTCAATATTTTTGGCGTGTAAGCGAGACAAACAGACAGACAAAGTTACTTTCACATGTATAATATCAGTAGCCTATAGGTTATTTAATAAACTAACTCTAAAAAGACAAAGAAAAAAGTTTAATCGTTCTAGCTTCCACAACCACACAAACAGCAAATTTCCACAATAACTTTCATTCCCTATTTTATTTTACTACCCCCCCTCCCCCTAAGAGTAAAAATTTTACAAACATTGAATGTCTAAAAATGAGTTTCAAACTTCTAGTTTTAAAAAAATGACGATTCTTCCATACTCGTACCATTGCAACCCGTTTACAATTTTTTCAATTCAAAGATTTTCTATATATTCTTTGTCGGTGTAAACTAACTGTGTTTAAATTTTTTTAAATTTCATTTAAATTTTTGTTTTGTTTTGGAGCGTAAGACTGACAGAAAAAACAGACTTACTTTCACAGTTATAACATTAGTGGGGTATTTAAAAATCTATCCCAAAAGAACCAATGAAAATAGGTTCATCGTTCTAGTTTCAAAAATTACGAATTTACATAATAACTATCATCCCCTATTTTATTTTGCCCCCTTAAGGGTAATTTTTTTACAAACAATGAATGTCATATTTATTTATATTTAATCAACAGCTTTAAAAAAATAAGTTAAAAGTATATACTTAAAAAATGACGATTTTACATCAAATCTTGCATCCCCTATTTTATTTTACCCCCTTAAGGGTAATTTTTTCAAACATTGAATGTCATTTTTAGTTTATATTTAATCAACAGTCTCAACAATCAGTTTCAGTCTGCTTCAAAAATGACGTCCGTTACACATAAGAACTTATATATTTATTTTACCCCCTTAAGGGTATTTTTTACAAACAATGAAATATGTATTTATATTTAATCAACAGTCTCAACAATAAGTTTCAAGCTTCTAGCGTTCAAAAATATCAATTACCATAAAAATTGACATCCCCTACGGTTTATGTTATTACCCTCTTAAGATATAATTTTTTACAAACATTGAATGTCATTTTTATTATATATTTAATCAACAGCCTATCAAAAATAAGTTTCAAGCTTTAGCTTCAAAAATGACGATTCTTTATACAATCTTTCATTGGTATGGTAACTAGGCCTTACAACCGGAATTTTTTTCGCATTAAAAAGTAGCCTATGTGTTCTCAGGGTCTAGACTAACTGTATACCAAATTTCATTCAAATCGGTTCAGTAGTTTTGGCGTGAAAGCTTAATAATAGTTTTTGTCGCAGCACAAAAATATATTTTTATCGTTTCCGTACAAATAGTAATTTTACAGTGTTTGTAAAAACCAACATTTTTGCTTACAATCAGCTAATATAATTTAAATAGTTTCATAATATATGACACAATGAAATATTTATTTGAAAAAAAGACAGTTGTTTTTATTTTAGTGAAAAATAAGAAAAGACTATTTTGATACAACAACCATATATTTATTAATACCTATAAATTATGAACTTTGTGTTAATATTTAAATTTCACACATTATTTCTCATAACCTAAAAAATGGGTAAATAATTTAATTTCGTATATGCCACACCACAACATTCTTTAAAAAATGTAAATAATAGAATGTGAAGAAATTGTGATTGTTATCTTTTTTTTAATAAGTTCGTCAGAACAGAGAAACAACATTTTGACATTTATTATTATTTGACATTTGACATTGACTTTAATTTTTGTAATTTATATTGTAAAACTTTGTGTTGAGCTTTTAAATAGGACTTGTATTTATATAAATAATTAATAAAAAAAATGGCCAAATTTGTCTCGCAATCGGACAATTTCAAGTTTAAAGAAAAACACATACACACTCATATACGATTTTATCATAAAAAAGTGTCAAAAACAATATTTTCGCTAAACGTCAACGTCATGTTTCCGGCAAGATCTTTCGTTTTACACTATGTTATCTGTGGTTTTGTTCTTTGTGACCTAATTGCGCAAACGCACGCGAAGTGTCCATTGGTTGTTAGCTAGTGAAATGAAAAATGGCGAATGCGCATAAAACGAAGTGTTGATTGGTTGTTAGATAGTGAAATGAAAAGATACGAATAAGTATTCAACCGCATAAAGATAACCTTTTATTCCATTTTGCAATCACTACAACCCTTTTGCATTAAAAAGTAGTCTATATTCTTCCTCTGCGTCATGATATTTTCGTACTAAATATATTAAATCGGTTCAATAGTTTTGGCGCGAAAGCGAGACAGACAGACAGACAGACAGACAGACTTACCCATTTATAAATAGTAAGGAATGGATATTTTCAACAGTCTCAACAATAAATTCAAGTATTTATATCAAAAATGACGTGTTTACATAACAAACTTGCATCCCCTATTTTATTTTACCCCCTTAAGGGTCAATGTTTTACCAATTTTTTACAAACAATGAATGTCATATGTTTTTATATTTAATCAACAGTCTCAACAATAAGTTTAAGCTTCTAGCTTCAAAAATGACGTGTTTACATAAAAACTTGCATCCCCTATTTTATTTTACCCCTTAAGGGTAACTTTTTACAAACATTGAATGTCATTTTTATTTATATTTAATCAACAGTCTCAAAAATAATAGGTTTATTGTCAAAAATGACGATTCTTTGAATCTTTCACCGGCCTTTTACATTACAAGTTTTTTCGATTACATTTAGTTTTATGTGCATTCTAGGGTAACTATTACTATCTGTAAACCATTTCATTAAAACATCGGTTCAGTAGTTTTGGCGTGAAATCGAGATAGACAGACGATTGACTTTGACATTTATAATATTAGTTTTTGTCAGCAAAAAATATATTTTTATCGTTTTCTACAAATAATAATTTTACAGTATTAATCTACAAAAACATTTTGTTTCTTACAATCAGTTAAATAATTTAAATAGTTCCATAATATAAAGGTCATTTATTTTATAAAAAAGACAGTTGCATTTTTATTTAGTGAAAAATAAGAAAATTCTATTTTGATACAACAACCATATATTTATTAATCTATACTTTATTAATTTTGTGTTAATGCTTTTAAATAAACACACACATTATTTCTGTATAACCTACAAAAATCAAATATATATTTAATTTCGGATAGAGCTACACCGGCATCATTCTTTAAAAAATATAAATAATAAAATTTGAAGAAATTGTGATTGTTATTAAGTTTATTTTTTTAAGTTGTTCAGCATTTGAAACAACGTTTGACATATTATTATTTAACATTGGACATTGACTTTAATTTTTGTAATTTATATTGTAAAACTTTAAGTTGAGCTAAACAGTTTTGTATCCAGAGCCGTAAAACAAATTAATAAAAAAAAATAAATTTGAAAAACTCGCAATCGGCCAATTTCAGGTTTAAAGAAAAAACACATACACACGATGTACGATTTTATCATAAAAAAGTGTAAAAAAACAATATTTTCACTAAACGTCAACGTCATGTTTCCGGCAAGATCTTTCGTTTTACATTAATCTAATTGTTTTGTTCTCTGTGATGGATAATTGTAGCAATGTCAAAACGCGATGAGTTGATTGGTTGTTAGCTAGTGAAATGAAAAACATTGTCAAACGCACGCGATGTGTTGATTGGTTGTTAGCTAGTGAAATGAAAAGATGACGAATGGAATATTCAACCGCATAAAGATAACCTTGTATTTCCATTTTGAACCCGTTACTAGTTTATCATTATAATTTAACGCATTAAAAAGTTAGCCTATGTCTTTTCCTCTGCGTCTTTGTTAATATCTGCGTACCAAATTTCATTTAAATCGGTTCTTTAATTTTTTTATTTAGATAACAGACAGACAGCTACAGACAGACCTTTTTAAAAGCATTTATAATATTTAAGGATAGATCATAACATTCTCGTACCAAATTAAACTTGACATATAAGTGGTTACGCACAATTAAATTTACCAAGAAATAGTCACTATAATATACTCAGTCATGTATATTGTGTATTCATTAAAGCAATTATGTTTATATGAACAGATACTATTATTAATAATACAGATAATATAATTAATAGGTATCTATAAATGATTAAAGAGCCGCCTTATTGTAAACTAGTTTAAACCTGGCTTCGTACGAATATAAAATACAGGTACATACTCGTATATTACATATATACACCCGTACATATAAACTCTGCTCTTGAATAACTCTATCTTATATAAATTATTGTATGCTAAATGTCCCGCGGTTTCACCTGTGTTAAATTTCAGTACACAAATTTCAATAAAAAACATAGCCTATATGTTATTCTGATGCATAAGCTACATTACTGTAAAGTATCGTCAAAATCCGTTCAGTAGTTTTTGGGTGAAAGAGTAACAAACATCCATACTTACAACCTTTCGCGTTAAAAATATTACTAGCTGTGCTCGCGGTATCATCTTTGTTAAATTTCAGAATAAAATATACCCTATGTGGTTATTATGATCCATAAGTTATATTACTGTAAAGTTTCATCGAAATATGTTCAGTAGTTTTTGCGTGAAAGAGAAACAGACATCCATACTCGCGCATTTCGCGTTTATAATATTATAAGATTAAGATTTTCTATAAAAATCAAATGAGATCGATGTATCCAAGGCACGTATTGTGCATTTAATTTTTTATTCATACCCACGGACACCCAACGTCACGCGGAAATCTTAGGCAATACTAGGGAAGAAAATATAAATTCACAATGTCTGTAAGAAGGGTTTGTATGTTGGTGAAATAAAAGTACTTTTAGGGTGGGATTGAGCAGAAAATAAAATAGTATTCATTTTCGAATGTTATTCTAAAATGAGCAGTTTCAAAAGAATACAAGTTCTTAAAATATTGCCACAATTAAAAAAAAAAACTATTTATACAAATAAATAGAATGGAAGTGTCTGCTTGTAATTACAAATGAACAGCTTTAAACAAAATACATATAAAAGTATATACTTTAAGTAGTTACACCACTATAGTTAGTTACATCAAAAAATTTTATTTTTTTTTTCCAGTCTATTCTTGTTCTCTTGAGGATATGTCATTTTTAAGTTTCCAAATTAAATAGATAAAACGAAAACATTATTCAGTCTGTCTGTGTCCGTTACAGCCATAGAATTATATATACTAGTCTTTGCCAAGTGGTCGAAATTCGACCATAATAATAAAAAATGCAAAAACATCTTTGAAACAACAATAATAATTAAACAAAAAAGTACGTGTGCGTGAGTATCCAATGCACCATGTATTGGACACACGCACACGGTGTGTAATGTTATTTTTTACTGATATAATGTATTTTCATGCATAATTTTAGAAAAATATTAATATTATATATATTAATACTCTATATAAACTAGGAATGTTACCAATGTGTTGTTTACAGACCTGGTCACATATTGAGCAGAGCGCATTTATGGTATTCTTATTGGTATGGTAACTAGGCCTTGTCGGAATTTTTTTGACTGGTAAACGATGGAGGCCTGAAGGTTGATCTGTGATGTAATTTTGGTCTCGATCGGTCAAGCCGTTTCGGTGGAGTGTCGTTACAGAGAGTGCAAATCTGATCTCTAAGATAGCTCGCTTCGTGCTCCGTTAAATTATAAGTGTGCGAAATTTCATACACTTCAGTACGTTCAATGTTTGTAAAAAGGGAAGATTTTGCTGTACTTATTAATATAATGATTTTTACAACCAGGTAATATTATCAATTTGAAATTAGAATAGACTGAAATGCTATTTTAGTTATTTCAATAAAGTAATACTATATTTGTATTTGTATACATTATCAGTATACAAACAATGTATTCCAACTTGAAATAGAAATAGAACAACTGTAAATATTGAATTATTTCAATATTTACAATTTCTATTTCATAATTAAAATGATGATGCCGAGAAATTATATTTAGAGTGATGACAATGGGATTCCCTTTGTGATAGAGATGTACTCAATAGAATTGTATCGATGAAAATGTCGATTAATATTTATTATAAAAATATTAAATTTAGAGAGATAATACATAGCTGTCCATAGATTCATCGCGCCAGTCCATCGTGTGGCAGAGAGGGAAACTCCGAGCAGTTCTCAGGACTTGTGACCCGGGTGTAGGTTTAAGGGTCCCTTGACGACGTACGTGAACACTCACCTTTAGCGATAGTGTTTCTCTCCCTGTCAAAAATCTTTAGCTTTAGATACACGTTCTAGGAATCCACTACAATTCTGGACAGGATAAGATCTTTTAGAAGATTGTAGCGATTTGGTATTGCTCTAGCTCCCAGTTCGACAGCATATAATTAACAACATAACCACTTGACATTATTTATAATTTTGGAAATTTAATTAATTGCAAAATGACGCCATTGAAATAAAAATCACGAACTGGTAATTATTTTTATGTGAAAGCTGTTTCGCGTTATTATCCTACCGTGACTATTAAACCTACCTACTGGGAGAAAGGGTATTAATCCCATTGCTAGCAATGTACCATGTGTGGATCTCCACGCGGTTACTCCTTGAAAACAATCATGATAAATACCTATAGAATTTGTTACCTTTCTTTGTTAGAGCCTAGCTGATTAAGTGTCACATTGTAATGTGCTTAGATACTTAATGTAATATATGTTTAACTTTATTCTATTATTGTATTCTGTAACAATATTAAATGACAAACACCGTCATAAAAGGTCTTTAATCTGTAACAGCTGTAGGTTTTATCTCGCAGCATCTCAGACATCAAAGGAGGAATTGTTACCTTTGTAATATCGCGTTCTTTATTATCATCCTGAACAATATTGAATTCTGAAGAATGTAATGAGGGTACAGGCTTCATATAACGCGATGGTTTAGAGTATAGAATGTTATAGATATTAGAAACGCATGTTTCGTCTGATTTTTGTTTAATTTTAGCAACAAACATTCATTATCATAGGTATATTTTGTTACAAATCGTCTGCGTAGATTTTCTCGTGTCATCTATTTTAGTCGCCAAGCAGCCTAGTTTATGAGATGTGTTTAGGTTGAAATGTGACATTCTTTTTATGTTATCATCTATTCAGGACGAAGAGGATGAAGAGGACACTGACCTTTGAAACACAGCTATTTTCTATACCTCAGAAGTCAGGGACTTCATAAATTATTTATATAAAATATGTGAAATTAAATAAATTATTATTATTATTATTATTATTATTCATAACGTTCTTGACAGAACGGTTGTGGTCATTACGTAGTGGGGTAAGAGGCTAATGTCATCCGTTGTACGATAGTTCGCCATTTATCTCTGCTGACTGTCATTTCTCGGTACATTCGTGGAGTACAGTGCTTGCACTAATGGTGACATAGGAGAGTGATATTACAGTATAAGAGGTATCACATCTTAGTCTTAGGGAATTGATAATGTATTAGTGGTATCATCTGAAAACGTGATTTCTGTAGTGTTGTTCAAGTACCATCAGGTGAGATCAGCTAGTTTGTCATTTTAGTGAAATAAAAAAGTGATACATTGTACAGATTACGTTACTTGCTGAACATATTATCTTACATATTATCGTTATGTATATGAAAGAATTTTTGAAGTAGGCGATATGTTCTTGAGCTTTCCATTACAAAGAAATAAAAATATAATAAATCAAATATTTACTCCTAATAATGTTAATGTAGACAGACGATCGAGTACCGAAAATGTTTTACGATGAATAAAAAAGGAATTCAATTTCAACGTAATTGAGTAAAAAAATATTTTTAAGCTGAACTATTTTATAACAAATCATTATAATGATTATAAAATTCATGTATAAATATAATAGCTTTATGCAGAATTTTATTTATTTATTTATTCATTGAACTCTATAATGGTACAGTAAGTAGTCATTATAACTACCTATACTAATTATAACAGTATTCATAATTGATATGCTATCAGCATATCAATTATGAACACTGTTGGGCACCGAAACAATTAGTAGAGAAGAGAGCAGTCGTTCTGCTCTCTTCTCTACTAATTGTTTCGGTTTATTGTTTGTTTTGTAATTTGAAAATTGTATAAAACATATTGAATTACTATAATGCTCGAAAATATTTTAATTATCATTACAATTATATATTTGATCAATAAAATTGTACAATATTTAATTAAGCCTATCATTACATAGTATAAAATAAAGTCGCTATCACTGTCTGTCTGTCCCTATGTATGCTTAAATGTTTAAAACTACGCAACGGATTTTTAAGCGGTTTTTTTTAATAGCTAGAGTGATTCAAGAGGAAATTTTATATGTATAATACATGTACACCAGGGCGAAGCCGGGGCGAGTGGCTAGTTATTTATATATTCAGAAACAACTTTGCACTGGCTGACTGGAGTAAGTGATGTTCATGTCGATAGGCGCCAGTAGTTTTTTTACTACTGTCATTAGATTGGTGGCCTGAAAAACCAGGCGTTGCCTATCCTTGACAAACTTTAATATACCCTTCTTGAAAAACCCCATATGGTAATCTCCTGAGAAAACTTCGGCAGCTGTTATATATATAAGACCTGCCGAAGTTTTGATTTGATGAGCAAGTACGTAATATACGTACTTGCTCAAAAAATAGTTGTTTCAGCCTTGAAAGGATTGCTTCAGCAATAAAGCCGCCTTATTATATTATATGATTATACATTTATAACTAAATAAATTATTTATATCTATTTTTGACAGTATATCATCATCATTACATAGTATAAAATAAAGTCGCTGTCGCTGTCTGTCTGCTGTCCCTATGTATTCTTAAATGTTTAAAACTACATAAAATAAAATTGTTTTCTATATATAAATACACTAGCTGTCCCAGCAAACGTCGTTTTGCTTGAAAATAAAAAAAAAAATTAGGGATGGACTAACATTTAGAGGGATGAAAAATTCTCAGACCTACTCAATACGGTCACAAAATTTCATGAAAATCGGTCAAGCCGTTTCGGAGGAGTATGGGAACGAAAACTGTGACATGAGAATTTTATATATAAGATGTACACCCGTGCGAAGCCGGGGCGAGTAGCTAGTGGCAAAAAAAGTACAGATAGAATATCTATCTAAGAATCATCCTCAGGGAATATAATTCAGTTATATAATAATATCGTCGTATTACAAATTATACTATTTCTGTTGTACCTTGTGTAATTATTTACAATTCCGATATCAAAAGTAGCAGCGTTACAAAATTAACAGGCTGCAAAGTTCGTTAATATCACGGCAGGCATCTTGTATTTTCAATGGAACTGCCAAGTAATCTCTTCAAAATCTTAATAAAGATGGCAATTTCAGATTTGAACTTTGGATATACAAAAGAAGCTAAGATAATAGATAAATGTGATTTTATTATATTAAATAGAGAAGATTGATTGACAAACTGACTGATTAAGAGTAATGATAAATATGGATGTAATAAAAATAAAGTGATGGTTCAAAATTTTTAGACAGTATCTAAATTAGTTAGAATATTATTTTCTACTTCGGATCTTATTGTCAAATCAAAACAAAAATAATTTATTATTTAGCCGCTTATAAACGCTACGTTTTTTATATTATTTTTTTCTATTCCTACCGGAAGGACTGGCCAAAAAACGCTCTCATGGATTAGTTAGATTAGATAACACCCTGAAACTTCAGGCGTCCTTAGGCTACGGTAACCATTTACCATCAGATGGGCCGTATGCTTGTTTGCCACCAGTAGTATTTAAGAAAAAGTTGTTAATGATGATGCCGATAATCGATGTCGATGTTGATGATGTTTTTTTTTACTCTTATTTTTTACATGCTTGATATATCACGATATAAAAAAAACTTAGTAGAAAGTATTATTTATTCATTTTAAGTCGCTTAATAATATAATGTAGCCTATATAATTCATATTAGAATTATCGTATCGCGAATAATAATTTTCTATCAATATATATCTTATATATAAAATTCTCGTGTCACAGTTTTCGTTCCCATACTCCTCCGAAACGGCTTGACCGATTCTCATGAAATTTTGTGAGCGTATTGAGTAGGTCTGAGAATCGGCCAACATCTATTTTTCATCCCCCTAAATGTTAGGGGTAGCCAAACCTTATTTTTTTTATTTATTTTAAGGCAAAACAACGTTTGCCGGGTCAGCTAGTAATAATATAATAATAATGCCTCTGGACAATTCACAAAACGCCATCTAGTCCCAAGCTAAGCAGAGCTTGCGTTATAGGTACTTAACAACCGATATAAATACTTAATTTTTTTTTAATACATTTAATACCCAGACCAAAACGATCATACTCATGAATACAAACATTTGTACTATGCGATTCGAACCTGCAACTATATTTATATACTATATAAGGGCTATAGTTTGATAAATTTAACTTAGTTATACTACATATTAGAACATCTTAGTTAAACCAACCGTTACAAGACCGTACAATAAAAAGTTATGCGTGAGCGATGTCGCGGAAAATAGTAAGTTTAAACGATGAGACAGCATATACTAAAAATAACTGTATGCCAGAACAGGTATGTTAAGTATTATCAAGTGATATTAAGGTATCTGGCAGACGATCTTTAAACAAAGGGAACCCTTTGTTAGACAATTGTAATAAAGGATTTAATTAAAACCATTTCCATACATCGAGCTATTATATCTTTTGAGTTCATTTAGTGAAGGAGATTTATACAAATTTGTCTGCGTGGGTTCCTTTTTGGTGGTTACCCATTTTCTTTTCAAACTAGAGAGACAGAGGTTGTCTCTTTAGTTTGAAAAGAAAATATGGCAGTAAAATTATAGTATGGAGAGGTATGGTAATTTATTTTTATTTATTTTCTGTATTTAAGTACAATAAAATCAATACAAATACATATATAAGAGTACAGTAACATAATTTCTTGCATTACACAGATAATAAGTCTTTTTAAACTTATAACAATACAAAAATAACATCATTACATAGCATAAAACAAAGTCGCCGTCGCTGTCTGTCCGTCCGTATGTACGCTTAAATTAAAATTACGCAACGGATTTGGAAGCGGTTTTTTTAAATAGATAGAGTGATTCTAGAGGAAGGTTTATATGTATAATACATGTACACCCGGGCGAAACCGGGGCAAGTAGTTAGTATACAATGAATAGGACGATCAATAATTAAATATTTAAAAATAATATTTCTGTAAATTTTGATAAATATATCTCACGTAACACTACGAAACAAAAGTAATATATAACCAGTATTAGAGTTAGTACTTGTATTCGTTTTGGCTTGACACATGTCATAAATTAGCGATTTTAGCGTAGAAGTGTAATGTTTATTCATAGTTCAAAATGTCTTTATTCATGTAGGTCTATTCCAGACTCTTATGATATGTCAAATTTACTGTCCGTTCGGAATGATTTCGAGATGAGAAGAACTGACAAGAAACTATTATATTTAGAAATTGTATTATTAACTATAATAATAATAATCTCTCAGGACAATTTACACAGCGCCATCTAGAACCAACTTAAGTTATCTAAAGCTTGTATTACGGGTACTAGATAACTGATACAAGTACAAAGATATTTTTTGTTTCGTAAATACATACATATTATACATACAAAACACCCAGACCGATACAAACAATCATACTCATGAATACAAATGTTTGTGCCGTGCGAAGAATCGAACCCGCGACCATCAGATATAAAGCGGTGTGCTAAACCGCTAGACCACCAAGGTCGTCTATATTGAATGCAAAGTGAAACTGGTCGATCGCTAACAGCCCGTACTCGATATTCATTAAGTAAATAGTGAGAAATTCGTTTTTAGGATTAATAAAGTATATGAGGCTCCTCGGACTATATAATTCCCAGTGTGCGAATAAATAAATGCTGTTTAGCACACAGTAATTATTTACCTTGCAAATATCTTTGATGTCATTACAAAAACACCTAACGCCGATTTTGACGTACGTCAAAGGAGCCCTTTAAACCTACACCCGGGTCACAAGTTCCGGGAACTGCTCAGAGTTTCCCTCTCTACCGCACGAAGGACCCGGCTTCCGTACGGCGAATCCATAGAATGTCCGGAAATAAAAGTTCGTCTCTCTCTAACAAAGTCAAGTTTATATTTACTTTATATTTGCAGATCAAGTTACAATCACGTGGGCTGTGACATCCACATAGCTATATACATATCTTATATATAAAATTCTCGGGTCACAATAGTTAACATACTCCTTCGAAATGGCTTGACCGATTTATATAAATTTTATATGCATATTCAGTAGGTCTGAGAATCAGCTATTATCTATTTTTCGTACCCCTAAGTGATAAGGGTTGTCCACCCCTAAGATTTATTTTTTGAACAATGTTTTTATTATATTACATTAAAAATACATACAACACTAAATTTTCACCCTTTTACCACTAACCCCTATTTTTATAGTGATGTTAGTACATAAATTTTTATGGCAAAACAACGTTTGCCGGGACAGCTAGTATGTATATATAATTTTATGTGTATTGAACAAATTGAAAACTGGATTGTAAATGGCCTGCCAGTGACTAAGGTATTGTAATATTAATGACGTGGCTGGTGGCTTGAGGAAGTTTTTTGCGGGGATCATTGGTTCAAGTTTGCATAGAACTTTGTGAGAGAATATTGAGGTATTATGTACTGATACAGCAGAGGAGACAACGTATTTACCATTGTCGTTGCAACAAATTGTGGTACTATCACCGCAATTCACATACAAAGAACTCACTTTGTAGTCTTTGTTTCTTTCGCTATTACATAATAGATTAGTATTTTATTTAATAGATTGTAATACTAAAAATTCTTAATATGTTAAAATGGTAGGTATCGTAGATTTGTCAACATTTCCAGCTATTTAACTGACTATATCTTCATGAATTGGCACAAGACAGAACTAATTACCGTCTTGCAGATTAATATAGTTTTTACCCAGCTAATATGTTTTTATAAAAAAGAAAGCGAACAAATTTGCTTTAATAACTTTTAATAACAATAATAATGTAATTCTAAATACATGTAAAATTCGCAAATTTTAGTCATCATATACATTTTTTTTAAAGATGTCATTGTTTGGTGATTTGTACCCGCAATGACAAGTTTATCACCCCATCAATAAAAAATATACATATGAATAACAATTATAAATCTATTTCTTGCCAGTAATAGTACAGTGATATAGTTTTGCAATTATACAATAAATATCGCGGATGTATCTTGATATTTGGGCTAGCGTTTTCTCTATAAGCTGGTACATAATGCCTCAATGGGTGACAAGGGTTTAATATTAAAGGAATCATTAATATTCAGTAATAATTCTTCAATTGTAAAGAGAAGAGCTCCAAAAGATTTATTTGGGTTCAGTCTTCATAATCAAAGTTTCGCAGTAACAAGTTTTATGAGTCCTCTGATTATCCTTTATGAATACTTCAGATTTTTCTAAGTTCATCTTTATATCTCACCTTTACCAACTATAAGCCGATTTTGATATTTCCCCTATTTAATCGATGCAAGTTAGCAAAATATGTTATCCTAGTTGACCAACGAAATCTCACTACAATCTTCTAAAAGATATTCGAAAATATTTTAGCCTGTCTATAATATAGGTTTTATATTATAACATGTATCTTAATCTGCATTAGAAGACTCCTACCAGATTGGGCAGGGAAAGAAGACCGGTGAATGTGGTGTTGAGGTACGTCGGCAAAGAAGTCCTTTAAACCAATACTTGTTTCAAATGTCCTGCGAACTGCTAGGAGTTTCTCTCTCTACCACACAATGGACCCGGCATGTTGAATCCATGGTTAAAAAATTCATTACAATCTTGTCAAGATTAAAGTTTCTAAACTGTACGGGTTAATCCGCGTGCAGTAGCGAGTATCCGTTAAACTTGCAATTAATATTCACGGTAAGGTACCTAAGTAAACGCTTAACAGAGAAATGGACTATCCCGAGGGAAACTAAGTATAGTAGCATGCTAATTTACTAATGGAGTCGACGATAAATTAGGAGAAAAGTGGGAGTTAATGGCTTGAAATAGTGTTAGTGAAAGCAAAATGTGATACTTTTAACCCTTTTTATTGAGAACTAACTTTAACTGCGACTTTACATGCACGTATAATTAGAAATATACAAAGTTTAAATTATTATTGTTTACACCATCGATTGGCAAGTAATATTAAGTAATTTGTACATAATACACATAGCTTCGAATTAAAATAACTCTTTTTAATATAACTATACCAATATAGTTTTCAAATAACAATTTCATTAAAAGAAAATAGTTGTTTTTTTTTTAATTGCTTTAAGGTTTTACGAATAAACTAGATACTAATCTCCCCGGCTTATACGGGTATACATGTAGTATATATATAAACCCCACTGTTGAATAACCCGATTTATTGTTAAAAACTGCATTAAAATTCGTTGCGTAGTTTAAAAGATCTAAGCGGAACAGCAGAAGCGACTTCATTTTATACCATGTAAAGATGTATGCAGCCACTGTAACGTTCTTCTTCTTTCTAATATTTTTCTGTATGCTCAGATCTTATTATCTCTGCTTGTTTGAAGGTAGAGATTATATCTACCTACTACTAAAATATTGCTCAAGAATTTAAATGTTGACTACCTATTCGTTGATGAAAACACGAATAACAACATTCGCTATATTGTACTTCAATATATTGTACCCTCGGTTTCACCTGCATGAAATTTATAGCCTATATGTTATTCTGATGTATAAGCTATATTACTGTAAAGTTTCATCAAAATCCGTTCAGTAGTTTTTGCGTGAAAGAGTAACAAACATCCATCCATACTTAAACTTTCGCGTTTATAATATTATTATTATTATAATAAGATAATACCGCTATTTCATATGTAGGATTCGCAATACCTGTGCCCATTTGTCATAAATATAGTGTTGAATTATTAATTAAAACTAGATTTACCTATTATTAGGCTAATAAACTAAAAATTGTACATAACTATTTCACAGATAAAATGTAACTAAAATCTTCTTCCTATATTTAATGGCTTGAGGACACTATTCTTATAATGTAACAGTCCTGATCATCTATTATATACTTTTATCATCTAATATATACTCTATTATCATCTTATATATATTCTAAAGAGATATAATGTTCAATATTCTCATTCATTTTGCCGTATAATCTCACTGCAGAACAGCTCGCTGTCCTATAATTTACCTAAAGTTTGTCAGTATTTCAGTGGTACAGTGTTTATAGCAGTACTATCGGATCGTGGATTTTAACGTAAAATATTACGGACTAGTACAGGCATTCAGCGAACTGAACACGAAGCTTCAGTGACGGCACGCCAACGTTAAATAGAATATAAAATAGTTCAACGTACCGAAATATTTTATACGTTTTATTTTTCTATCTACCTTGAATAGTTGAAAATCAGCGTTGGAAATTTCCAGCATTATACTGAGTTGTGGTCCACATTGACTTTTTTTTTAATGTTTGTAAATTATTGCTTGCATTTTTATGTAATTATTCTTGTGCTTGACACAAAACAACGAGTCAATAAATTATATTCTATTCTACTAGCTCATAGTTATATTAAAATGTAAGCAGAGAAAAGTAAGTTTATTTACTTTTAATAAACTTTACTATTGTTGCATTAATGTCTATACATTATTACTTTTTCTGCCTACTCTAATGCTATTGGCCGCAGCTGGCCTATACAGCTTCACCAGAAAAGTATTAATTCAAAATATCAGAAATTATTTATTACAATGAATGTTGTAATTATATGTGATGAAGATTTCTCAATCTGAAATGTCAGCTCATTATAAGTATTAGTATCAGCTTATCATTGTCATCATCATCATCATTTCAGCCCGGAAGACGTCCACTGCTGAACAAATGCCTCAACCAAAAATATCCACGACGATCGGTCCTGGAGTTTGCTGTAAATATAACGAGCGACGACCTCGGTGGTCTAGCGGTCTAACACACCGCTTTACGACCGATGGTCGCTTGTTCGATTCCTCGCACGGCACAAACATTTGTATTCATGAATATGATTGTTTGTATCGGTCTGGTTGTTTTCTATGTATAATATGTATGTATTTACGAAAATAAAATATTTATGTATATGTATCAGTTATCTAGTATTATGAATACTACACAAGCTTTAGCTAGCTTAACTTGGGTCTAGATGGCGCTGTGTGAATTGTCCTGAAATTATTATTATTATTATAATTATATCGCATCCAATTAATATTTTCAATTATTATTATATTTGATTCGCATTAAATTAATTAATTATACTCAAAGCAGAGTAGTCCAAAAAAAATGTTTGTATTGGAATCGAACACGCAACCATCTGAAGGCAGCATGATAAAGCACAATACCAACAAGGGAATATGCATTTGTTAAAGCAAACATAATAATGATAAAATCTAATTAAACACAAACCAAATAACCATTCGTTGCAGACCACCAATTAATTGGAACAAAATGAATATGGCCAACAAGTTTAATGACTATGATTGGCATTTTGTTTTGCTTTGTTATGTTCCTACATATTGCTGTTGTGAATGTAATTTTCCACAGGTAGATACAAACCAAACTCTTTTGAAATAATAGAATAGAATTTAATTTATTATAACATACATCACAACACAACAACAATGTTCACAACAACATAAAAATGAATAATAATTTATATGTTGTTGTGAGCTCATCATTGTCCAATCCAATAAATTGACATTTATTCATTGCATAACCATGAATAAATGTCAATGTTAAAATTATTACACATTTTAGTTCTCAAAAATTCACAGATTATACTATCTATGTGATCATATGGCATGTACTTTTTATAAAACATATCACAACACAACAATGATGATGCTCAGAAATAACATATAAATTATTATATCTAATAAATTGCAATAAAATATGACATTTATTTATTGGACACCCATGAATAAATAACAATGTTAAAATAATTAACACATTTTGTTTTCAAAATATAACAGATTGTACCTTCTGTGTGTAGAACATTATGACTTTATGATTTCCAAGACGTAGTACAGGAAAACAGTATAATTGAATAACTCCAGCTGTTAGCTAGAGTATCTGAAGATTACGAGAAAACATTTTTATGCCAAGAATAAACGGGGATTTTTGAATGAAATGAGTTTAATATAAGACGCCCATCTTGAAAATATATTAGGGCAGACATTTAAAGTAAGCGAGCGATGTTTGCATTATGAAAATCATGAAAAGTAGCTATTTTCAGTCTACAGATTTATATTAATTACATACAAAAAAGAATGTATGTACCTCACGCTTTTGTATACCTGAGCGACGACGTAGTTAGTCAAACGAATGGTGTTTAAAAAGTACCCACTACTTGTTACCCGCGACTTCGGCTGAATTTTTAAGAACTTTTCAACTTATGTCTAAAGTAAACAATCGCCTATGTGATATAAATAATTCTTTACAGGAAATTGCTGCATTTAGACGCGAGGATTTCTGTTTTTTTAATTGTCATGGTAATGAATATCACTCATGCCAGCCTGGAAAAATAAGATTTCATACCTCTTATCCTGTAATTTCCCTGCATTTTTTTATACAGTTTACAAAGCAATCTGTTCGGCGGCTGTATTAGGCGAGACAGGTAACCCACAGACAACTTTCTTCAAAAGTTTACCTCGATATAAAATGATCAAATTGATGTAGCTACTTTCCTGTTTATAGTACAAGCTATTATTTTACACAACACTTCGTTTACCTAAATTTTATCGCCTATTTCTAGCCCTTTCAGATAACTCATATTATATTTAATTTCTTAATGATACTTCATATAAAATTTCATTAAGATCTGTTCAGCTGTTTCATGACAGCCTCAGATAAACTAATGAAATGGCTGAGATTAATAAGTGCTTTTACTCGTTGAAAGGTTATTTAAGCAAAATTAAACTTAATGAATTATTATTATATTATGTTATAATGAAGATTAACAAGTTGACATTAATTAATTTGAATATTGAAGAGATTTCGTTTTGAATTTCTTTTCGAATTCACTGAATGACAAGACTACCATCAATAAGTATATATACATCTGTATAACTAGCAATTCCATTACAATATATAATTTCTTTTCATGAAGCAGTAACAAACAGCATGACAGATACACTTTCGAAATTTATATATAATGCGGCTGGCAATGGCAGTGAATGTAGGGTAAAATAAATAACTTACCAATCTTGTAGTAATGCATTTAATAACATATATGACGCAACGATAACAAAACAATATAATAAAGAATATATGTCAAAGGTTGCAAATAAAAAATATATGGTTTAAAATAAGAAACAGCTATAGAATGAGGTCTGCCGGCAACAATATATATCTAAATCTAAATCTAAATACCTATATATAACTCAAAGGTGACTGACGTAGTGATCTATCAACGCACAGCCCAAACCACTGGACGGATCGGGCTGAAATTTGGCATGCAGGTAGATGTTATGACGTAGGCATCCGCTAAGAAAGGATTTCGATTAATTCTACCCCCAAAGGGATAAAATAGGGGATGAAAGTTTGTATGACACTTTGTCAATTTTAAACCGATCGGACTGAGACTTTGTATACATAAAGCTACTATGACGTAGACATCCCTAAGAAAGGATTTTGGTAATTTCCATCCCTAAGGGGATAAATAAACGCGAGCGAAGCCACGGGCAAAAGCTAGTTATTATAATATAAATGAAATTGCGAAATAAAAACAAAACGTTGTGTAACAATAATATTCACTGAAAGTTTAACGATTAGAACGAGGGATGTTAAAATTTTACTCCGGTCCATAAAAGAATTGTTATTCCAGCGGTGTCTTCTTATTTTTCTGCACCGGAATTGTATTAGTATAATAGGAATAATTTTATTCGCTATACCTCGACTTAATGGGCTGTTACCTGTTTGTTCCCTTTTATTTCCTGGTCACGTCTCTCTGTAAACATGGCACGTAATAGAAAGGTCAGAATGCTATGCTAATTGTTAAAATATAAACTGGCAAATTGTACGGTTGAAGTGAGATACACATTATTTTTTCTATATTACTGTAGCTACAGGATTGTTTTATGATATTTATGTAATTTCACCGATAATTTAATTCATTGTTTTATTTCCGTTTATATGATATAATAATTTATATGCTGCTGTCAGCATCGTTATTGTTGTTTTATTTTATTTAAAATACAATAGCTTCGGATATTAATTTTAAGATTTGCTACTACTTTTTTATACACATCTTTTTTATTATATTCCAGGATACACGTTAACATGAATTAACAAAACACTAAAGAATTATTCTAGGGATTATGTTAACTATAGGGTTTATTTTTATATTTCTATTCATACAAATAATATTTTTAATATTTTATTTATTTCTCCTCACAAACATTGTACACATTGGGAACAGATACATGTAGTATTTTAGATAATACATTGCATAGATTTATCATTACAATCAATTGTTATGAAAAGTTGGTGTCTGAAATACTAACCTGTAATACAAACATATAACAGTTGTAAAATTTCAAACTTATTGATATTTATTAAAAATTCAAATTCAAATTCAAAATATGTAATATATTCTTTATTCATGTAGTTTATTATTTATTATTATTATTATTTAGTCAGTTCGGAATGATTTATTAATTTTTTATATTTTATAGATTATGCTGTTTTATTCAGTGCCCATTTGATGGTTAGTTAATGATGGATAGCCGCATAGGCTGCGGTAACCGTTTACCATCAGATGGGTCATATACTTGCTTGCCACTACCGTAGTATAAAAAAAAATTACATGTATTACTACTTTTGTCATATACTAATTTATATGACAACCAAAATATAAAACTTAAAAATACCGACTTTCACAAATAAATATTGACACCAATGAATTTCAATGTTAGGTTTTTATATTTGTGAATATAACACATAATTATAATACGGTTATTTCTCGCCTTTTTGAACTCATTTTGTTCACAATATAATTAATATTCTATTCTATTTCACATTTCCGAACGACATGATAAAATTCTCTGGTGATCCATGTCACTCATTCACGTCGGGCGGACGTCGAGATCAATTTCAATTGAATTTTGATTAAATCTTGCTTTGTGTGAATGAATTAAATGATAGGAGTATACGCATAGCTGTTACCGCGGCGTTCCGAGATGTATTAGATGTATTAACAGTGACGTACAGTGAGTACAAGTAAAGTTCGATAAATTACATTGTTTTTGTAATTTTTTTAATATTATTCCAAATTTAAAATAATCCTTATTCATGTAATTACAGAGTCTTATGATATGTCAAATCTAGAGTCAGTTCGGAGGGATTTCGAGATGACGAGAAACTCAGCTCGTATTATTTTCAAATAGATTGTACATGTTTACAATAATTAAAATATTAGATTGGTTGTAAGACGCGTATGTGCTGCGCAAAATAGATACATGAAAATCAGTGGCTTGCTGGTCGAGCAAACAATACAATGAGTTGCTGCCCTTTTTGCGTATAGGCGATGCAGACACAGACTACGTTTCTTGTACCTATATTGTATTTCATTAACCGACCAATGTAATTTTGTATCTACTTTTATATTACTGTGTCTTGTGTGTGTGTTGACTCTTTCTCTTAATTAAACTTAATTTTAATTAATTCAGCACCTTTAACTAACTTGCGGCTATAACCGTTATGACTCCTTTTAAAACTACATGCATATTATAGCTGCGTGTTGTGGAATATAGGTGGACAACGAAATTCAACCTACGAATTTTTTCCCTAATTTAATTACGATATCGCCAAGAATTATAAACATGCTGAAACATAAGAAACCTTCAGAAATAGAGAGTTACTAGCACTCAACTATGTACAAAGTGTTTATTAATGTGTATTTCAATCCTCAACTTACTTATGGTAATGGTCTTTTAATGCTATTGAAAAGTCGAAAAGAATAGAGAGATTAGCTAGTCATAAAATAGACCCTAATGTCTCAGGGATAAAGTATCTCTTACTGTTCCGTTTCTAACATCCTTTCATGTATTATTTATAAAAAAACTTCTCAGATTATTTCTAGACCTCAGTACATTAACTCGTCAAAAATAAATCTACTAGTGACTTAAACGTACGACATAAAAAATACTTCTTGTCTTACATTTGCAATTATAGTAATAGAAAAAATATAACCCAGGATAATTCACACAGCGCTATTCATCCAATTCATTTTTTACTTGGAGTAAGTTCCTCATGGAAACACGTCAGCTGGCAGCCGTCAGCGGGGAAGCGAGTAGCTATTGTGAGATTCATACACTAAAAACTCCAAGTTAAGCGCTATCTAGTTCTAAGCTAAGCAGAGCTTCCTTTATGGGTGTGTGGTACTAGTAATTGGTATAAATACTTTGACACATTTTTTTGTAAATACGTACATCATATATTGGTTTGTTCGGAAAGACATTTCGTTTTTTTTAAGGGAAAATGTAAGACAATTTTAATATAATGTTTCTCATAGAGACGTATAATGATACCTTCACGTTTCAAGTGTTCATAAACAGTTGAATTTGATATATTTAACCTGTCATCGATCTTACGTGTTGTTATTCACTGATTTGCATCAACTAATATCTGTATCAGCTTTAACCGAGTTTTCAGAGGGTGCAACTTCGACATCGAAACTTTGCAAACTAGTTCTGGCACTGGCGTACTGTCAACGCATCTTCTCCAAATACATCGGTTACTTTCTTTCTGGTAAAAATGCTGTTCAACATTTTTACGTTTTCTGTAGTAAAAAAGTAAATTATGACAAAAATGCTACTTATTACTCTCCATATTTGAAGGGGTATAAATTAAAAACCAATGCGTAGAATTAGTTGAATTTTTTCAGATGCAAGCCATGCTATATCAGCTATCAAAACGTATAATGACTATGCGACTTAAGTGTGAAGTTAGGTTAGAAAAAATACATTTAAATTCTCTCTCGGGAACGAAATTACTTTCCGAACAACTAATACATAGAAAGCACCAAAGCCAATATTGAAAATATATATATTATTATTGTAAATAATATAATATGAATTTGTGTAGAAATCATCTACAGAAAATAGACTCTTTCGATATTTTTCTTTATAAATGTTGTAATACAAGCACAACAACCGCTAAATTACCGTTTAGAGCTGAGAGTAACGTAAGCTCATCAATCATAATACGATATTAATGACTTGCAACACCTGTATTCAATAGCTGTAATAAAAAAATTATTTTATAACAAAACTCTTGCTAATGGTCGTACAGTATCTACTGCTGAAAAATTCATATAATATATGTATGACTAAATGCCCGATCACAAACCATAATAGACCTAACACTAACATCAACAGGCATCTCGGGGTCCATTCGTGATTGGCATGTGTCCAGCGAGCTTTCATGCTCCGATCACAGATGGATCCGTTTTACTATTGACATATCACTACCAAAACCCCAGCTGAGACGGATACCCCGGAACACGGACAAATCCAAATTCATAGGATTAGTTAGTGCTTACGTAGGGGAACAACTCTGCCTCCCTGACAACCTTGACAGAACGGAACTAGACAACTATGCGAACAACATTACGTCCATACTTACCTCTAGCTACGAACGGTCTTGCCCTCTTACCACACCCAAAAACAAAGGTAGGCAACACTGGTGGTGTTTCGAACTAGAGAAACATCGACGGAAGCTGAGGAAACTGTTCAACGCAGCTATGAACAGTAGATCACAAGGTGACTGGGACAAATACACAACTAAAAGGAAACAATATAAAAAACTAATTCGCCACAGACGACAAGAGTGTTGGAGGCGATTCTGTACCAACATAGACAATAACAACCAAGCAGTCAAAGTGAAGGCCTGCCTTTCCAAAGAGAAAGAACACACAATAGGCTGTCTTAAAAAATCGGATAATAGCTACACAACAAATGACACAGAAACCTGCGAACTACTACTGTCAACTCACTTCCCAGGATTCCTTGCGGACAATGACCACTCATGGAATTCCCAGGAAAGTAGGACAACCAGCAGCTCGGACTGGGAGATAGCAAGCAGAGTAATAAACAGAGAAAGACTCACATGGGCAATCAACACATTTCTACCTTTCAAAGCTGCAGGACTAGACGGTATTTTTCCGGCTCTCCTGAAATGGAGCGGTGACATAATAGCTGAACACTTGGTTCAACTTTTCCGGGCATGCCTAGCTCACCGATACATACCTTTGAAATGGCGTGAAGTGAAAGTAATTTTCATTCCGAAACCTGGCAGAGGTGACTACACACAGGCCAAGTCCTTTCGACCAATTAGTCTCACATCGTTTTTACTAAAAACAATGGAGAGGCTTTGCGACAAAGAGATCAGAGACCTGATATGTATAAACAAACCACTGCACACCAACCAACACGCCTACAGTGAAGGCAAATCAACGGAATCAGCACTCCACAGCGTCGTAAGTCGCATTGGTAACTCGCTAAACTCAAAGCAGCCTACACTAGGTGCCTTCATAGACATCGAAGGGGCCTTTGATAAAACGAACTTTACCAGTATCAGTCGCGCTCTTACCATACATGGAGTACCAACAACTCTCATAGAATGGATAAACAACATGCTGAAAAACCGTGCAATCCAGTTCACCGTAAACACTACCACACGTGGGATCGTAAGTAGAGGATGTCCACAAGGAGGGGTCCTGTCGCCACTCCTGTGGAACTTAGTTGTTAATGAACTCATTGAGGAGCTCAACGACAACGACCTCTACACGGTAGGTTACGCAGACGACATTGCCGTACTTATATCAGGAAATTTTGAGGGAACCTTATGCGATCGCATGAGAGAAGCCTTCAGAACAATAGAGAGATGGTGCGAAAACCATGAACTCTCCGTGAATCCTTCTAAAACAGAACTCATCATGTTCACCAACAAAAGAGCTCCAGGCACTTTCAATCTACCGAAACTCTTTAATACAGAGCTTAAACTTAAGGAGGAGGTCAAGTACTTGGGAGTCATACTAGACAGCAAACTTCTCTGGAATAAACATCTTGATCACAAAATTAACAAAAGCACAATTGCATTCTATCAATGCAGGAAAATGCTTGGTAATAAATGGGGTGTCTCCCCGAAAATAACTCTCTGGCTATACACATCAGTAATAAGACCAATGCTAGTGTATGGGGCCTTGGTTTGGTGGACAAGGTCGAAACTTACGACCACAGTCAACAAACTAAGATCTTTCCAAAGACTTGCATGCTCCTCAGTTACTGGATGTATGAAAACAACCCCAACAATGGCAATGGAAATAGCCCTTAACATTACACCCCTTGACCTATACATACAGCAAGAAGCAGCTATAGCTGCCACAAGATTATACCATCTTGGTCTTTGGGGCAAAAACCATTACAGTTCTCACACAACCATCCTGAACCAAGCAATCGAATATGAACCTTTGATTGCCGCTCCGTGTGACAGAACTCAAGCATACCACTCGTTTAACAGGAAATACCAAATACAATTGAAGGAGGAGGAAAGGGACCAATCTGCAGTAAATGAACTACGCATCTACACAGATGGCTCCAAGACACAGAACGGTTCAGGAGCTGGGGCACATTCCCTTGACCTCAACATGAACATATCTATACCGCTCGGCACAGTTCGATCTTTCAGTGCGAATGTGTTGCCCTGACCGAGGCAGCAAAAGCTGTATACAGGTTAGGGGTCAACAATTTCAACATTAAATTCATATCGGACAGTGCAGCCGTGCTTAAAGCACTACAGAACAGAAAATCCAACAACAAACTAATAATCGAGTGCCACATCGCCCTGGAAAAAATTGCAACGCATAACGGAGTAATTATCCAGTGGATAAAGGGGCACAGCGGATCATATGGCAATGACGCCGCGGACGAACTAGCGAGAGTAGGATCCGGCATGGTGGTTGCAGGCCCCCTCCCGCTCATGCCAATACCATTCTCGCAATTTCGCACCTGGATTCGCCAGAGATCCACCGAAATACAAA
Organism: Achroia grisella; assembly: GCF_030625045.1. Classification (NCBI taxonomy): domain Eukaryota; kingdom Metazoa; phylum Arthropoda; class Insecta; order Lepidoptera; family Pyralidae; genus Achroia; species Achroia grisella. The sequence continues at coordinate 937,674 of NW_026713016.1, forward strand.
ACCACAGATGGAACCTAACCACTGATTGCAAACAATCTAAAGTGGCAATTCCAAAAACGAACCATCGGTTAACAACACGTCTACTTAATCTAGATAGACAAAACCTAAAAATAATGATAGGGACAATAACGGGCCATTGTTCCTTAAACAAACACTTATACAAAATTGATGCTACAGACAGCCCCCGTTGTCGGGGCTGCTTTGAAGCTGAAGAAACGGCGGCTCACGTAATCCTGGAGTGCACGGCAGTGGCCGAACAACGAAAACAAATCCTCGGAACGGTGAGGTCGCTCCGTGAAGCCTGCGAAGACACCAGGAGTCTTCTGCGCTTTTGGGAGGAGCTTGGCTGGCTACGTTAGTAGTCTGGCTCTACACGCACAACGGCCCGAATGTGAGGCTAATTGCGGAGAATGGAGTCTAACATACCATACCATACCATACCATGTATGACTGAACAGTTACGTGTTGGCACTAAATCAAGGCTGTACTAAAAATTGGGTTAACAAATGAAACGCAATATCGGTACGGGTGGTTTGTATATTCTTTTTGTTGTATCTCGAATTTCGAAAGGGATCGATAATAATTGTACTGAAAAAAAAAAAGAAAAATTGTAGTGAAAAAGTAAGCAAAACTGAATAATAATACAAAAAACCTGTTCTGCAGGCTGTTATAGAGAAAAGTGAACTAAAGATTCGGAATATAGATAAAACTGAAAATATAGTCACTCGCGAGAAGACTAAAATTAAAGACGCACTTCCATTTGGTTTAATACAGAAACGAAAATGGGCAGGACATATGTACACCTTTTACAATACAAAACGTGGACTCGCCAATTAACAAAACCGCCTGGGACGAGAAGAGTAGGGAGATAGAGGAAAAGGTGGTTCAATGACATCAAGAATATAGCTCAAAACATTAGATGAGTGTAGCTATGAACAGAGAATCATGAAGTAAGTTAGTGGAGGCTCTACCTATACTGAACTATATATAAACGAACAAGATTGATATATTATATTACTTGGAATATATTTGTAAAACTGTAATTATATGGAAAATATAAAGCTAAATATATATGAAGTAATGCATTCATCTGCCAGGCCTCGAAAAAACATTCTTCAATAGATTATTAAATTATTAAGGATAACTTAAAAACTACCAGTCAGATTTTGATTAAATATGTATGAAACCATATGAAAAGAACCTGCTTCAAAATTGGTTCGCCTAGAAAAAATCTGAAGTTCAGAAGGTCAAATGGTATTACATAATAGAAATCATACAAAATTCAGGGAAACATTATTTTATATTTGTTTTAATCCTTTATAAAATAAGTATTAACTATACGACCCTTAGTCCTTCCACGGCTGGAGCGATAAGGGCAGCATCAAAAGCACAAATTACAAGTGCGGGCAGCACTCAGATCAGCAGTCTTATACTTAGAACAATAAATTCTGTTAAGTTTATCTGTTCGCCGTTTAATTCCATCCCCTTTACATCTTTGCCAACGTGGTCAAATTACAATAATAAAGAAATTATTTATGTGTATAGCTATTTTAAAAGTTCACTAGTAGTGCATCGCAGCTTCACTCGGCGTTAAATGTAAAAGAAATGACGGCCATCCTCGTCTTCCGTTGTGCTTCACCCGCAGGCACTTGATTTCATCATAACTTAATTTTGCTAAGGGTCGTAGCTAGTGAATGTTTAATAGCCTATTATCTTTCTGAAGAATTGGGATGAATATAATAAATATATAGAATTAAGAACAAATCTAAAAATTGTTTCTTTTTAATGCCAGACGAGTTTTAAAAATTGTTTTGTTGCATCAGATATAGGTCTTCCAAATTGGTTAATGTTATATTATTCAACTGCATATTATATCGTTATACTTTTAAAATATTTGGTCTCTGCCAGATATCTAAATGGACTCTATTATGTGACAAAATAGTTTCAAGTAGCTTGTGAGCCAAATAGGTCAGCTTATATTTTATTCATTTGACAATATTTGAACTGCCACTATGACTTTATTCAATGTCCACACAGTGACAATAAAAGAATTATAATTGTATGTACACATTACATAAACAGCATATATAACATTATGTATGAGCTCTGTCTACATTATTTTTGTTTTAATCCTTCTTTATTTAAGTATAACAAAATCAATACAAATAAATATACATCTATGAGTACATTAACCTATGGTTTTATCGTTGCACAGACAATAAGTATGTTCAAACATATAACAGTACGAAACTAATATATACAATAAATGTGACGATGAATAATACTCTAAACTAACTCTAACTAACTCTAACTCTTTAAAAATAATTATGTACGGTTTGATAGTTATACCTACATAATACAACAATGAAACAAAAATAATATACAATCAGAGAGCTACAATAATTGTCTGTCTTCATTGTGACTATTAAAAAAAAAGAATTGTAATTGGTCATATTATATAAACAGCATATGTAAGATTATGTATGAGCTCCCGATATTTATTTATTTAATACAGTGATTGGTTTAATTAAACAAAAACATTAAACGCGATCAGAAAGTGTATTAAGTATACATGAAGATACTGTGAGTATAGTTTGCCGAGATGAATATCGAGCGACTTTCAATAGTAGCAACAAACGAAGACGTGTGAAGGTAGACGAATATGTCTGCCTATAAAAGATTTTATTTACCATCTACCCGCTGCTCTTCAGTTTACTCGTGAGCATGGTAATTGAAACACTGGCACTTTCGGGAACTCAATAAAAATAAAACGAGGTAAAATTCCGTTATTTACTAATTATACGTACAAATAATGACCGGATCAAATTTAAAACAGTATATATTAAATAATTTATTGCAATATAAAAAATCTGAACAATTGACAACCGTGGAAAAAGTTTAAAAAATTTATATATATTTAAAATCTTATAAATACATTTATAATTATCAGTATCTTCATAAAATAATGATTGTACCTTCAACGTTAGACGTACATAAATTCATACAATACAGTGGTAACGAAAATAATTAATAGAGTTTTCTTTCCTTTCTTTTGTTTATCGTATTGACAATGACCCCCTACAACTTCCTAACTAATCTCCTTAAACCTATACCCGTGTCACAACTTCTGGAAACATCTCGGAGTTTCCCTCTTTGCCACACGATGGAGCTGGCATTCGCACGGTGAATCCATGGAATACTAAGAATTTCATCTCTGCTTATAAATTCTTTAGACTATTTTCATACAATATACGTCTCAGACATCGTCTGCTTCATCCTTATCCCATTCATTTGGGGTCGGCGTAATGTCTTTCTCTTCCATTCATTCTTGTTCGCAGTCATCTCGTTAACTACTCCCTTTCTTGTCATCATCTTTCACACAGTCTTTCTCGGTCCTTATCTCTTTTTCGGTCTTATTCTGCTCTTATATCCATTCATATTTAAAAACTTTCTTTAAAATATTGTCTTCGTTCTTACGCATTACGTGCTACTTTACAGATATTATGATCTAAATGTATATACGATATATTACCTGTTTATTGTGCATACAAAAGAAGCCATAATATTCTTACATATACGTGAAGTAAAAACTTTATTAACCCTTTTTACGGAAATTACGCGAAATATAACATTTCGTTTATATAGAGAAAGAGTGCCGGCTTCTGCCGAATATCTTTATAACACTACTTAAAAATACATTAGGTCAGGAAAAATAAAAAGAATACATCTTCATAATTTAAGAGACACGCTTTTATCGGTGGAGCTATTGCCAGTTCTCGCGATCTTCCATCATTCTCCAATTGATCTAAATGTTAATACTACACGACTGCAATTTTGACCTAAATTTGCTTGATGTAATTGTAACTCTTTCCTTCTATTTTTCCTTCAATATTCAGAAATTAATTGTTCAGTATTAAGTATCAACATATAAATATGTATATATACTGTGTATTATTAAGTATTTAGAAATAGAACTTTAATCATTGAAACTTAAAATTTAGATTTCAATCTTTAAAATTCAAATCTCGCTAATCTCTAAATACTTAATATTAAAGGAGGCTAATATTACCTACGCTACTGTTATGATTAAAAAAAACATTTATTTTAATTAAAAGAAAGTTCAATTCCACGCGGACGAAATCCCGGGGAGCAGCTAGTATGTACGACTATATAATAACAACGTCGACATTCATACTATTTCAAATATATATTATATTTTAACTAAGTATAGAAGTTTCCATATAGTCAGCACATTCTGACTACGTTTTTAAAATGTGCTTAAACTTTCTCATTGTCAGAGAGAATATATTCGGAACGTATTATTTAATGTTTGTGTTTGTTTGAAATGTTGATTATATGTACTTCATTTTCCAACGAATGGAACAAAACAAAGTATACAATAAATTAAAAATTCATTTACAGAATACATAATTAACATGAATTATGTATGATAAATGAATTTTTAATTGAATCACGAGGAACTAAGTTCATTATGATCTATTATGAGAAAATAAATTTGGAATGCTTTTATATTTTCTAAGAGATTACAGGTTTAGAAAGAAGTGTACAAATTTTCAAACTTTAATTAAGGAGTTTGTGAATTTATCTAAGAAACGTTTTATTACTTTATCTTGTAGATTTTAATTTTAATTCAGTAAAATATAATTATGGATAGAGGCTATAGTATTCGTGGTTTGGTTGGCGTATTGACGATGAGAGAGATTCAAGATTTATTAGTTAATTTTGATAATGTACCGCCCACATGTATCTCTGTTTGCCCTATGGTTGACTGGGAGAAAATGTCTCTACGTTAAATCCACCGTGCGTAACTTTACTTATGTCTAGCTATGCACGCGGTTTCACCTGCATGTAATTTATTGCCTATGTGTTATTCTGATGTATACCTAAGCTACATTACTATAAAGTTTCATCAATATTCGTAGTAAATAGTTTTTGCGTGAAAACGTAACAAACATCCATATATGCATCCATCTGTACTTACAAACTTTCACGTTTATATTATTAGTAAGTAGTTATTTATGCATTGAAGTTTTTTTTAAACAGAATAAATTAATTAATACCCTCATGTCTAATTTAGGACTATCAAATTGTTACCCAAAATAGATGGCGTTCCGAAAACTTTATTTTTAATCCCTAATTCAAAGTATTAATAACTTCAGTTAGTAACTATGATTAACTTCAGTTCAGGATTAAAGTTCTATTTAAATTCAGTATTGTAGGTTTTTCTTTTTTAAAGTATTTATTTTAGTCAGTAAAATCGCGACATGCAGTATAAACGTCGAGAGAGGTAGTATAAAATAAAGTCGCTGTCGCTGGCTGTACGTCCCTATGTATGATTAATTTTTTAAAACTACGTAACGGATTTTACAACTGTTTTTTAATAGATAAATTAATTCAAGTGGAAGGTAGCTAGTTCCTTTACATAACATAAAAATATTCGTGTAAAAGCCGTTTAATTATATTGGTTGTACAGGTACGATGGGAGTGTCTTTGTACATTTAGTGTACAAAATCCTAAAACAAAATTAAGAGAAAAATAGACCTTTCTATAGAGAATAATTGATATATGTATTAAAACATATTATTAAAAATGTATTTCCTGCCTAACTGATCGTGAAATGAATGTGTCTAAAGTAAATATTGTGAATCGATCCATAGTTACTGTTCATTCCCCGTTCGAGTTTTGTTTATTCAATTCTGTACGGTATATTTACTGTGTAATTTTAGGACTCGCCGCTCAAATTGCAAATGTCGGTAACTTATTGGATTTTTTTTTCTGTCTGTTTGTCGATCCTTATTTATAAAAGCGTTTTATTTACTGACTAATTCAGTGAGGTGCTACTTTTAATGGAATGTGCTTTCGTATGGCTTATCGGTTCGCGGGGTACTAATGGAAGATGATAGATGTAAAGGAACTTAGGGAAGTTAGTCCAAAGTATGACGGGCTCGTTGGTTTATTTTTTATACTACTATGGTGGCAAACAAGCATACGGCCCATCTGATGGTAAATGGTTAACGTAGCCTATGGACGCCTGAAACACCAGGGGTGTCACGTGCGCGTTGCCGATTTAGCGATTGGTCTAGCGATTTAGCATATTGCCTTACTTCCGATCTTCGCAGGTTTGATTCCTGGTACGGTACAAACTTGTATTTGGGTGTTTTCTATATGTATTATATATTTACAAAAAAATATAACTATGTATTTATATCAGTAGTCTTTGTATCCATAACATAAGCTCTGCTTATCTTGGGACTAGATGGCGCTTATCCTTATGTCAGTTTTATATACCTAGTACAAGTATTGTAGGTTAACTAACTAATTACAAATTTTGAAAACATGCACTCTAAAGTATTAATGTTAAGGTTTAATTCCAGACGTTATGTTGTCAGAATCGACTGTGGTTTTGTATTTTGCTAAACAAAAGGTATTTGTAATTATAAACCAAAAGTAAATTAAGTAATTATGTAAAATTAGAATATAATTTAGGTTTGTGTATACAAATACCTAAATTCAAGGTTCAAGAGGGGAATGGAGTTTATACAAAATATTCAAAGTGAATACTTCAAACTAAAATGATTTTATCTAAGCACATCTTTTTGCCCGCTCAAGGAAATTACTGAACTTCCGTTGTTTTTAACAAGATTTTTCATAATGACATTTCTAAAATAAGTTGCAAAATAACCTGAGTTTAAAAAGAAAATAAAAAATAACAAGGTGTTTTTTTTAATGATTGAATTATTTACATGCTAGCAATCAGGTCACTAGTCCTCATTTCTAAGAATTCTTCACTCATCCAAGCGTGTAAGATTAAGACCAGTCAAACATCTGGTTTTTGGTCTAATACATTTCTTCTGTAGCTCACAAATACGTAACAAGATCCAAGGAGGATAAACACACACGAAGATAAAAACCAGTACACTACAACATACGGTATTTTAACATTTCTTAAGAGAAGGTCGTGTTTCAGATTCAAATATAAAAACCATGACCAAAACGTTGGTGGTTTATAAAATTGTTCCGGTAAGTATTTTCTTCATATTTTGGGAAGGATAATATATATGAGTATGTATAAAATTCTAGTGTCACAGTGTTTGTAACAAAACTCCTCCGAAACAGTTTGACCGATTCTTATAAAATTGTGTGTATATTTAAAAAGTCTGAGATTAAGTACGTGAACTGTTTTTATATCTTTCAGTGTTAAGAGTGAATATTGATATAGATGGGTTTCAAATTCAAATTCAAAAATCATTTATTCATGTAGGACATTTTAGCCGCTTATGAACGTCAAGTTTTTACATTATAATTTTATTTTCGTACCGTCCAGTTCGGTATATATATCCAATTGAGAAGAACAGGCGAGAAACTCAATTGAATTGCTTTTTTTTTTAAAAGTCAGTTTATTTACAATGTATTGGTATTTATGTAGGTGTCTATGTCTAACATTAAATGACAATTCCGAGCATGGACAACTATTGTTATGCACGCTCGTCATTTAAGTAATCGTTTAGTGAGTAATAGACTTTGCTTAATGCCAGGATTGACACATTCAAAAGCCCTAATACGATTGGAGGCGAGTGCAGATGGCACTCCAACCCCGCGGAAGGAAGTGGAACGACTGAATGCCAACTCCTGCCTGACGCATACTACTTTAGTCTGAGGGTACCGCTAAGGGTTCGAACCTTGGCTCAGGCTGTCGTAATTTCGATCCCCCTTTAAATTAGACGGGGATCGATCGGAGAGAAAGAACTTCGCGTGTGCCCAACAATAATGTTAGTTTTTCGTCTTGTAATGTCAGGGAACTGATGGTAATCTAAAAACATATAGGGATTACCTACATTTTTAAAATATAGAAATAATAATAAAAATATGGTTAACTGACACCGTGGTTTAGCGGTATAGTACATATGTATTCATGACTATGATTGTTTGTATTGGTCTGGGTGTATTCTAAAATGTTGTACATTATGTTATGTTGTATATTATGTATGTATTTATAAAAAAAAATGTATCTAAGTATTATTATTATCTAAGTATTTCTAATGTATTATATCAGATCTCTAATACCAATAACACAAGCTCTGCTTACCATGGAACAAGATAGTGTTATATAAATTAATCAGGAATATTATTATAATATTTTATTTATACATCCAGGTTTCAATAATATACTGCATTAGGCAAAATAAAAATTATGTGAAATCGACATCTAAAGTTAAAACGTCAAAGTCTATTATGCAAAAGTTTTTTTTCAAGTTACTACATTTTGTTAATAAGCATGCGACAACATATCATAATTATCTGTACATAGGTAATTATCGTCAATATTTTCTTAATAAAATAAACTAAATTGCGTTCAAAGATTACACTACTAGGGAGTAATTTGCGTCGTGTTCAGATTGGGGTAATTCAGGTGTGGCAAACCTTTTCAACTGACTTAATTGGTCGACTATTTCTATCGAACAACATTTATATATAGAATTCTATTAATACACATTCAATACATTATAACTAGATTTAGATATACATTGAGAAAATTGAAGTACTAAAAATAAATGTATTTCGTTAATAATAAAGCATATTCGTTATTAAAAACCATCAGACTTCTTTGTTAAAAATTAGTTAAATTTCATAACTTTACTTTAGGCCATAAAAAATATAAAAGTAATTTAAGATCCTTGCTAGTTCTTCTCAATTGGATCTATATACCGAACTGGACGTTACAGAAAAAATTAATATTATAGTGTAAAAAATTTGACGTTCATAAACAGCTAAAATGTTATATATGAATAAATGATTTTTGAATTTGAATTTGAATTTGAAATATGTGATATAGAAATACGTATATACATGGACATGGAATGAATATCATATATATACATGAGAACATGGACAGTGTGAAAGATGAATGAATATAAAGATATGTATGACTGTGAAGAGGGAGGAATGGAAAGAAAAACATATTACGTCGATCAAATAAATGGTATAAGGAAGAGTCATATTGATAACAGAAATACATATACACTTATTTATGTGTTACATATTTAGGCTACCTACCTACACCTTGCTTTTTAATCTAATATAATGTGAATTGTTAATGAAATTACAGGGTATGAAGTAGTGAACATTACATCCTTTTTTTAACTATTCTAATGTTGTTTGGCGAGTGCAGATGGTAATTCTAACGGGAGGACTTATGGAGCAGCTAAAGTCCAGTTTGCCTGATGGATACTTTAGTTTGAGGGCACAGCTAGGGGTCCCAACCTCAATTAAGGTGGGGGGAGGGGATTGTTAGTAATGGGAACTAGTAACTCCCATTGCTAGCAATGTAAATGGTAACCCCCCCCCCGACCAACTCCGTGGTTCCCCCTGGAAACCATCGTGATAAATTCTTGGTGAGTTTACAACAAGTGGAGGATGATAAGAACATCATGTTCATCTTATCATGACACCGAAAGCGCAGGCGGGTGCATCATTCCATTATCATCCATGAAAAAATCTCAATTCAGGCCGTTGAGGTTTCGATCTCCATTTGAATTGGACCAAGGTTCGATTGAAGGCCGTAGTGTTGTTCATGTACATAGGTGACGGTTGCTTACTACTTAACAAGTAACAGTTATACTAACTATTCAATTCTGTATTTTATAGGCCTTACTTGTTAATTGCCTAATGTTAGTATAACTGTTTCAGATAACAAATTAATTAAACCTAGTGGTCGCCCAGTTGATTAAATTTGACCAAAAATAATTAAAATTATAATTTTCAATATTCTGAAGATTATATGTCAATGACTTCTATGCGTATGTTAGTTTGTGTATTTTTAATTTCATGTATTTTTTACGCATAATTAAAAAAAATAATGGCATAAAATAAAATAAATTAATAACTTAGTTCTTTTGCCATTCCAATTACATGAAATAAAACCTACAATGTTCGTATTTAAAAATATAGTAAATTTTATTGTATTATGTAATATAAATTAATTACAACTCTTTTTAGAGAAATAACATAGGCTTTTATATTGTTTTCATTTTTATCAGTAGCCTGTACAACCAGTCCATAAGTATTATATTTTTTTTATATTCTGTTTAGACTATAAAACCTAGCCTGTCAGTCTTTATAAAATCTATTTAATAAGCTTGGGACTTAACATACTGTACGTTAAGTTCGAACTTCGAAGCTTTATTTCTTTCATAACTCGCTTTCATCTAAAACTAAAAAAGAATATGTAATTTAATTTTCTCCTAACAACATGTTTATACGTATAAAATTAATAACGGTACCTAATTATTTTTTTTCTGTAAATGTAGGAAACCAACTATAGTTGTTATCTTCTTTGTGTATCTATCGCCATACACATACATATATTATACATGGTGTACCCATATTATATATATAAACCTTTCTTTTGAATCACTTTATCTATTAAAGAAAAAACCGCGTCAAAATCCGTTGCTATGTATGCTTAAATCTTTAAAACTATTTAAAGATTTAAGCATACATAGGGACGGATAGACAGCGACAGCGACTTTGTTTTATACTATGTAGTTCAAAATATCTTTATTCATGTAGGTCTATTACAGACTCTTATGATATGTTAATCTACCGTCAGTTCGGAATGATTTCGAGATGAGAAGAACTGACAAGAATCTCAGCTCGTATTTTTTTTTTCAATAAATGATGTACATATTTACAATAATGAAGTAATGAAGAATTCGTACTATATATTAATAGATAGAAATTTGTATTATTTATTAGCTTTGAAGAATATAATATAATTCAGGTGGAGAATTATTGAGAGGTTTATTTTTGAAATAAAAAATAACAATAAAAAATAATAAAAAATAAATTAGTCGCTGCTTCATGGCCTAAATAAATAGTTGGAAGTTACATAAACAAAAATCGGATATTAATATAATATGTTCTGTTCCCCTGTAAAAATAGAGATTCTAGAATTTTGTGACGTCATAACATTAAAATTAACCTAGTAATTCAAATGATAATGATATTCAAATAATATGAATATTTATGAGGACGATGGATACAATTAAAATAGAAAAGATTTATAAAAATAAATGTAGATAATTTTTTAAAATTCTAAAAATATTATTTCATTTAGATACTGTAGCATAGCTATAAACACGAATCGCTACATCGAGAAAAACTATTAACAAATTAGTATGTAATATTCGCTTAAACCTTGTTATAAAATTATTGCTATATAATATTTTAAAATTTAAAAGTAACAGTAAGTAATAAGTTTAAATTATTAAAATAAACTTACCTCAGTGTTGTAAACTTTATTTCTAACAAAGCAGGTCAAAACAAACTTATAAATATTCACACGATGTTTAATGCAATGACTAGATATTTTCACTTTATATGAATTATGAAACTATATGGTTTACCGTGGGCTTAGTATTGCGACGAAATGCGAAAATTGTCCGTCAGCAAAACACGTACTTCGACTGCAAAATCCTCAGTCCGACTGAACCGAGTAGAGAGGTTGTCTTCTGAAATATTATGAAGCTTTTGACAACGAAATAATAGGTGCTTAGTTACATTATTTTTAGATACCGATTCTGCTATGACAACAAACTGAAATGGGGCTTATAAGAATTCGAAAGCAATAATTTCGATAATGGAAAATTTAAGTCTGTTATTATTACTCAATCCTTTGATAACTTAATTCGATTACGTGCTTTAAGTATATAAAAGGCAGGCAACTTAATAACTCCCTGATCTATTAATAAATTTTTGGGAAATCAAGGATTCCTCTTATATAAGTTAGGAATATTGAAAATTCAAAATTTATTTTCAATTCTGTGTTTTGAATATTTGTGTGAATTTTCTATTTTATATTCAGTATTATTTAACAAAATATTTTTAAGAACATTTTAAGCATCTTCATCAATTCAAGTGGTAATAGCAATGAGCTGTAAATTTATATTGTACTAGCTGTACCCGTGACTTCGCTCGCGTGGAAATTAAATTTATTTTTCTAAAATAAAAGTAGCCGAGTACCTTAGGCTATTTTTATTTTACCTTATTACAACAGATACCTGCCAATAAAAGTACCGTCAAAATCGGTCCAGCTATTTCAGAGATTAGTCGGAACAAACAGGTAGATAGACAAAAATTATAAAAAATGTTATTTAAGTGTATGTGTCGTATTTATATTCATATGCATGTAGTAAAAAACGGTTACTTCAATATTACAAACAGACACTCCAATTTTATTTATATGTATAGATAAATTTAATAAAGGTTCTGTTTTCGATTTTCTAATAATGTTATATATCTACCTATGTCTATAGAGATCTTTGTTAATTGTGATCAGATATCATTATTATTTTTATGTTTGGTTCAGAGATGATCTCATGTCATCATGTCAGCTGACAATGATCCTCATTACTTAATCAAATGATAAAGTATTGGATAGTGCCAACTACCAGGAAGATGCCCAAATATCGTATCGGTATCTTGTGATTGAGCTTTCTAGTTACTAGTAAGTTATTCAGATACTTATAACTGGATGTTATTACGTGTCGATGTTACAATTGAAGTAAAATTTTACGCATATTGTAGTAATACATATATTTTGAAAAAATAAGCAATAATGAGTTATGTTTCTATTGTTTTATTTTCTTGATGATTTGTAATTGCATTCACATATTTAAGATCTCGAAATTTAATATATACATATATATTAAATTTCGATATACATATGTATTTTTAGGTAAACGAGACAACAGAATATCAGTACTGCAGATTTATCTGTAGCTATATGCTGAGTTAGTTTGCTATTCACCTTTACGGCACATAAAGCTACCTCCATTTCTTTTATTTGACATGTATTTTTCTCATGTATGGTCCTCATGTATTCTATGTATTTTTAATTGGTGAATACATAATTTATCTATCTATCTGTCTGTTAGTACATGAAACCTCTTTTTTTATAAAATGCATAATTCTTATATAAAATTAAACTTTTTTTTTGATAGATCACATATTTATATTAAAATGAATATAAATATATGAAAACAAAACTATAATATTACTGTTTTTATATAAAATTAAATTTTGATAGATCACATATTTATATTATATGAATATAATATATGAACAAAACGGGTTTTAATTATCTATTGTTGTCATAATATATATGTAAATATCTCTTTTATTTAGTTTTATTGGTGTATAAATGTGCCTTGTATATATATATATGTGTGTATTGCCTTGTCTTTATATATATATTCCACTGCTCTCTATAGTATATCTAAATATACTTTTGTTTTATTATATATTTATATTTATGTACGTATATATATATTTGTATTATATAGTATTTATATATTTAAAAACCTATTTAAAAAACCTATGTTAGGTAAAATTATAGGTTAGTCCTTTCCCACTACTGCCCATAAACTGCTTTCTGTTCTTACCTAATGGTCAGCTGGTAGAGAATGCCATATGGCATTAAGTCCGCCAAATTGTACAATTTTTAAAAGTGCAATAAAGAATAAATAAATAAATATATTTTTACATAATTTTATAGATATGCATATTTTGTAAGCTACTTGATTGATATACATAGGTAGGTAATATCTGCCTCTCTGATAGAATAGGTACATGATGGATCAAACGACTTTGAAGAAAGTCTCTCTCTTGCTATAAATCTTTCTCAAAGAGATATACCTACAGTTATTAATAAACGTCTCTGTCTTGACTACTTCCTAATCCTATAGCCCTCTATAGACATTGAGGGTGACGCAGCTAGAGTCGAGTCACAACGCGAGTTACAAGGCGTTTGTGGCCCGGGTCTCTACCAACATACCCACCTTCTTGAAGGAGGACTACTGGCCGAAAGGTGTGGTGCATCGGCGCTACCGTGGCAGATTGCCGTGACCATAATGCGTATCAATATACTAGTTATATAATATTAATTTATATATAGTCTATAAGGTATTTATAATATGGACCTAGTAGCTTAAAATAGAACATACAACTATTAAAAGGCAATGTGTTAAACCTCTAAACCACCGGGGTCATCAAACAGAGCTATATTATCCCCAAATCAATTAAGCCCCCTTCAAATGACCCGGTAATTAAGTGGCCATGACATATAACATATAGCAGTGGCTTTGTGAGTTGTACCCGTTTTGTTGCCGATCATTAAAACCGATGTAAATTTTATTATCAAATTAGTTTGATGCACCGTCATTAAGGCGTAGTTAGTATAACTGTTTGAGATGACAAATTAATTAAAACTAGTGGTCGCCCATTTGTCTAAATTAGACCATAATCAATTAAGATTATAATTTTGAATATTATTAAGGTTCTATATCTAAGTCATCTATGCGTATGCGTATGCAACTTAGGCTGTATATTTTTGTTTCTTTAATGTATTTTCATGCATAATTAAAAAAAATATTGGAATTCTTTAAGTAAAAAACTAAGTAACTAGTAATTTTGTATATACATATATATTTTAATTCTATTATTTGTGGCAGTATATGATGTTTCATTGTCAGATTATTAAATATGTATTTATGTATGATTTATGTCCGCGTATATATATATGTAGTTATTTATTCATACATATTTTTATGGGTATCGTTTAATATATTTATATTTGCGCCGACAACAATTATTTTCTGCACCACCCCATGGTTGACTGGTAGATTATGCCGCATGGTGTTAAGTCCGCCATAGGTACTTTAAAATTATGTGCATTAAAGTTTTAATAAATAAATAAACTAGAAATGTGCGAAATTTTATCGTCCGTCGTCCGTGAAATTTTCGTATGATATTTCGTATAGTTTTTGCTTCATGTATAGATAAACATTTATATATGTTTTGAGTTTGCGTTTGTTTTGGATGTTTTTTTATGTAATTGAAATGGCAAGTTACAAGCCTACTGATGGAAAGAGGTAGATACCTCTTTCTATTTACCTGTCATAGAATGTACAAGAACATATTAGAGTCTGAGGTTGACTTTCATACGTTAAAATTCTTGATGAACACGGTGTAACGGAATGTTTACGTAAAAATTAAATATAAAAAAAGTCTCTAATGTTTTTCTATAATTGATTATTTCACACCCCTAGGCAGAGGTAGGCACTATGTTGTATAAAATCCGTCTCTGGTAAATATGTTAACATACGAATGAAACACCGTGGCCAATGCGAGAGTTGCTTTTGTTTTGGAACACAAAAACGCGTACTATTTTTTTACAAGTTTTTTGTACGAGCGTTGTTAATATGTGCTTTTAGTTCAAATTGTTTTTTTTTTGTACAATTTAACGTTAGTTCTGTTGAGTAACATTATATAAGCTTATTTGTCAGTTTTTTATATATTTAACCCAAAACATTAGAAACTTTCACAGTATATTTCTTTCAACTACATAAACTGTCTACTTAGTTCAGTATTGAGAAGGGTTGTTTTCATAATTTATTTCCTAAGGGAGAAAATTATAATGTGAAAGTGTGTGAAAGAAAGACAGAGAATTTTGAAGTTAGAAATATATAATTGGTACTTGTAGTTCTGGGTATAAACAAAGTATATTATTATTTCGTTGTTAAGGAAAATCATGTATTAGTCAATGTTTTGATGCTCCGAGGGTTTCTTTGCTTTCTTCAGTACATATTAGAATGTGTTGGCATAATTTTACTGTTTGAACACTGGTTTTAATTATATTTTTACTTATTATCAATTATAAAATTATCATTGTCGCACGCCTAATACTTGTTAATGTGTATTTACTACTTAGAACAACATTTATTTAAAAGTTTTACGCACTTCAAAAAAATATGATTATTTAATAGTTATATTAAGTATATTTTAATAAAGATTATTCACTTGAGGAACGTGTGAGGCCGTTTCGTGCCCTAAGATATCTGTTTTACTATCGACTGTCATAGGAACCCTACCCGATAGTGTAGTACCCGAAAGTTAAAAAACCTTATTTATAACTGTCTTTTGTGTACCCTGCATGGGTATGCAGGGTACATAAAAGACAAATGAGGAACTTACATTATTAAACATGTATACGTAATGAGAAGGTAAAGAAAGATATGAAGAAGCCGATTGATTGATGTACAGACCATTTGCATATTTATATATATATACTATACAAATACTAGCTGTTCCGGCAAACGTTGTTTTGCCTTAAAATAAAAAAAAAATAGATGTTGGTCGATTCTCAGACCTACTCAATACGCTCACAAAATTTCATGAGTATCGGTCAAGCCGTTTCAGAGGAGTATGGGAACGAAAACTGTGACACGAGAATTTTATATATATATATAATACGTGTACCATGTGGGTCCACAAACATTCAGTGCGGAAAACTGACCACAGCTATCGGAAGCGTTATGACCTTCTCGACTAGTAATAAACTTCAACCGTTATCGGATCTACATAATAAAGCCAGTTGTAGCGGAACTAGACAAAATAATACAATTCCCTTAATTTAATTATTATAAAGAACGCAAATAAATATTAACTAAATTGACGGACAAAACCAAGGACAATTGCTAGTAAATACAAATAAATTTGCTAGTGGTATTGCTGAAATAATATGACTTTGTACAACGGCATCCCTATTATTTGTGTCGCAAAGTAATTTCAACTTTCTACGTTCGGTAACTAAGTTTCGGGGCCTTGCTAACTTAAACTTAGAAGGTTTTATTCTATTACAACACTAGCAGATGCCTGCGGATGATATGCGAAACATATTTAGTACCTGTTATGTACAAACTTGATATTAGTGATAAACGGGTTTTAATAAACGTCTACAGAGTACCTCTCACGAGTACCTTAACCTATATATATAAATAAAATTGGAGTGTCTGTTTGTAATATTGAAATAACTGTTTATACTACATGTATATGAATATAAATACGGTAGATACACCAAAATATATTTTTTTACAATTTTTGTCTCTCTGTCTATTTCTTTGTTTATTCCGGTTAATCTCTGAAATGGCTGGACCGATTTTGACGGGACTTTTATTGGCAGGTAGCTGATGTAATAAGGAGTAACTTAGGCTAATTTAATTTTAGAAAAATTCTCTAATTAACTTTTTGTTTAATTCCACGCGGATGAAGTCACGGATACAACTAGTTTGGAATAAAATTATTTCATTTGACTATATTAACAATATTATAGATATAAAAATATACATATAGTATATAGTCTACCTGTACACGATATACTTACGATCATATCCAAAAAAAAATCGTCGGTCGATCTGATTTTGTTAATTCTTTTAGTGTTGGATGGCCCATTTCTCGAGAAAGGTTAGGCAAAACGTGACGTCGCATAAGTCATAGTCAACAGGAGTGGAGCTGCAATGAAAAATATTACTAAAACGAGAAAAAAATTGCACAGGCGTAGTTTCGCGAGTCAGCTAGTAATTAATAAAATTAAAACAGTTATTCTATTTATAAAAGAAACCGTCAAAATCTCTTCTCAGTCTAATACGCTTGGTCATTAGAGGAGGCAGATAATTTAATATGTATTTTTAATAGTAAACAGGCTGACGATCCACCTGGTGGTAATTAGTAACCGTTGCTTTTAGGGGGGAAAGGTTTAGTAATGTGGATTGATTATCTTATTGCTAGCAATGTACCATTTCAGGTTGACCTCCACGAGGTTCCCCCTGGAAACCATCGTGATAAATTCTTGGTGAATTTGTCACGATGGGCTAACTGACCTGACCTCATGTTCCTCTTATCGTCCTCCACTGGCGCTCCGCCAGCGTAAACCGCTAGCTCAGGCAGGTGCAACATTCCATTATCATCACAAAAATAAACCGTTGCGTATACATATACATGAACAGCACCACAGAAATCACGTTATCATGTGACTCTCGTGCTAGCATCCAAAGACAATAGGTGCTAGTATGGCGTAGCAGGCACTCATGCCATTTAGGAGGACTAAGATGTTATTAATGATGATATTATGAGGTTTAAGTTTAAATTTATTGACTTTAGAATCGAAATATATCTTACAAAGCAACCTACTTGTCGGTTGAAATAGGTGCGACTTTGGTACTTTCGTACAAAATCTAAAAAAAAAAAGTAGTAACCATTAAATAATAATAACCCAGGACAATTCATACAGCGTCATCCATTCCTAAGCTAAGCAGAGCTTGTGTTGTGGGTATTAGATAACTGATATAAATAAATAAATATTTTATATGTAAATACATATTATACAACCGGACCAATATAAATTACAATTACTTTGTACCGTGCGAGGAATCGAACCCACGACTATTGGAATTAAAGTGGACAGCTAGACCACCGGTCTATTTATTTATCGAAATGATCCATGAAATAACTCTAATATACTAATCTTAATCAAGTGCTATAGTGTATACAATAACAAGATTTTTTATTGTAATCCAATTTCTAACAAGACAATAGAACAACTAGACATTGACTAATCAATATTTATTGCGAAAGTTTCTGCTATAAATCCTGTGTGAAATGAAGAATTATGAGATCATTTCTTCTCGGGATATAAACGTGATAATATTTCCTTCAATGTTATGAAAAATGCATTTTCCTCGTCTCAAAAATGTACAGGTTCTTTATATTCGCATTATTATGTAGATGGGTAGTTGTGGTGCTTATAAATATGTGTTCCGTATATACATACAAATATTATACCGCCTCGGTAGTCTAGCGGTTTAGTACATCGCCTTACTTCCGATGGCCGCTGGTTCGATTCCTCGCACGGCACAAACATTTGTATTCATACTCATGAATGCTTTGTATCGATCTGGGTGTTCTCTACGTATAATATGTATGTATTTATGACAAAAATATATCTATGTATTTTTATCAGTTGTACCCATATAAATGTATGTTGGACTCAGTCTCCGCAATTAGCCTCTCATTCAGGCCGTTGTGCGTGCAGAGCCAGACTACTAAAGTAGCCAGCCAAGCTCCTCCCAAAAGCGCAGAAGACTCCTGGTGTCTTCACAGGCTTCACGGAGCGACCTCACCGTTCCGAGGATTTGTTTTCATTGTTGAGCCACTGCCGTGCACTCCAGGATTACGTGAGCCGCCGTTTCTTCAGCTTCAAAGCAGTCCCGACAAAGGGGACTGTCTGTAGCATCAATTGTGTATAGGTGTTTGTTTAAGGAACAATGGCCCGTTATTGTCCCTATCATTATTTTAAGGTTATGCCTATCTATGTAGATTAATTAGACGTGTTGTTAATCGATGGTTCGTTTTTGGAATTGCCACTTTAGATTGTTTGCAATCAGTGAAGGTTCCATCTTTGGTTTTGTATTTCGGTGGATCTCTGGCGAATCCAGGTGCGAAGTCGGCATAAGCGGGAGGGGGCCTCCAACCACCATGCCAGATCCTATTCTCGCTAGTTCGTCCGCGGCGTCATTGCCATAAGTTCCACTGTGCCCCTTTATCCACTGGATAATTACTCCATTGTGCGTTGCAATTTTTTCCAAGGCGATGTGGCACTCGATTATTAATTTGCTGTTGGATTTTCTGTTCTGTAGTGCTTTAAGCACGGCTGCACTGTCCGATATGAATTTAATGTTGAAATTGTTGACCCCTAACCTGTACACGGCTGGTGCTGCCTCGGTCAGGGCAACACATTCGCACTGAAAGATCGAACTGTGCTTGCCGAGCGGTATAAATATGTTCATGTCGAGGTCGAGGGAATGTGCTCCAGCTCCTGAACCGTTCTGTGTTTTGGAGCCATCTGTGTATATGCGTAGTTCATTTACTGCAGATTGGTCCCTTGTCTCCTCCTTCAATTGTATTTGGTATTTCCTGTTGAATGAGTGGTATGTTTGAGTTCTATCACACGGAGCGGCAATCAAGGGTTCATATTCGATTGCTTGGTTGCTTAGTTGTACCCATAACACAAGCTTTAGCTTAACTTGGGTCTAGCCTAGTCTAACGGATGTTAACGAAATTTCACGTGTAGATAGATTCTGTGACAGGTAGAAATGAAGGCTGACTTTTATGTTAAAAAAACTGTAGAACTCGCGTAAAGAAGCTATTTTTATTATGATAAATATTGTACCTTTAAAATAGTACAAGACGAGTATAAAGGTACCAGTAGAGGTTAATAAGATGAACATGAGGTCAAGCCAGTTAGCTCATCGTGACAAGTTCACAAGAACAATCATCCCCATGGTTTCCAGGGAGAACAGCGTGGAGATCAACTTAACATGGTGCATTGCTATCAATGTGGTCATTGGTCCATAGTACTAACAATCCATTTTCATTCGAAGGATCAGTGTCATGCCTTTGAATCTTGTAATTTCACTGCTAGATCTTATTCTTCCTCCAAAACCGAAACATATCTTGTAAATCAAGCTGCTTAGCGGCCGAAATAGGTAATACCTACGCAGAAGAGTGCATACAAAGCCTAGGTATGTAAATATAAATAAACATAGAAATAAACTGTTTGTTCATAGATGATACCCAAGCAGAAGAGTATACCACCTACTCGGTCTACCTCGGGATATAGATAAATAAAAATGGAAACAAGCTTTTTGATCATAACGCTTTTAATTAAAAACGTAATAATTTATCACGAAAAGCAATATTATGAAGGTAGGCATACAAAAACGTATTTGACAAACAATAAATACTTAATTTACATTATAGTAACACAAAATATAAATTACAGTACAAAATCATTGTTTTACATACATTGACTTAAATAAAATACTTTATTTTTATCATTATTAAATTTACATGACGATTTTCTAAATATAAAAAGTACACATAAATATGTTTACAGGTTATAATGGAAGCAGTATAATATTATGAAGTCGGGAAATGGTAAATTAATAAATGAGATAAATATATATATACTAGTTGTGCCCGCGGTTTCAACCGCATGAAATTTATGGCCTATATGTTATTCTGATGTATAAGCTATATTACTGTATAATTTCATCAAAATCCTTTCTGTAGTTTTTGCGTGAAAGAGTAACAAATATCCATCCATACTCAGGAACTTTAACATTAATAATTAATATATATTTGTCTCATTTATTAATCTAAAATTAATAGTTTAAACAAAATTTTCACGTAACTGGATATTCTTCATACAGGCCTTTATAATGACCTAGTAAGGACACTAGAGACATTACGTAATTTAAACTCAACTCAAATTCTAATAACTCACTAAGAAATGGAAGAATAAATCATAGGGGACCAACGAGCTTGCGGCTCACCTTATGGTAAGTGATTACTGCCACCCATGAACACCTACAACACCTGGTGAATTGTAAGTGAGGTGAATTTTAAGAAAGAATAAGCTCTTTTCTTGAAAGTTTCTATTTCGTATTGGTTCGGAAATACGATTGCTAGAAAGCGATTTCACAATGTGTGTGGCAGATATAATCTAAGAGTTCTTTTTCTTGAACACTAGGTTCAGGCTACAATGTTATGCCATTTCCATTACACTCTATATAAATAATTGAATTAATTTAATCTATTCTAATAAATAATTTGGTACTTGGCAAGTTTAGATAATATAAAAAATATATTATTAATATTAATTTGATAATTTTTCAAACACACAAAATTAAGTATTTCTAAAATACAATTCGTATAAAAGTACTAAAATCAAGGCACATAGTGATTTTTATAATAAATAGAAATTATTACTCAGTCACGTGTTCTTATTAAATTATCACCGAAATTGTACAAAAATACGTCTTAAAATACGAAAAATTCTTAACTATAAATCTATACGCATTTAATATTAAACACTTTTATTATCTTTATTTATTAAATAAAAACTACACATATATGAAAATCTATTTTGAAGTAATTAATTTTAATATGTATAATTTTAAATGTAAACATTTAAATAAATTACTACAAAATAGAAATTAAATTGACTTGATAAATAGCTAAATCAGTCATGAACTGTATTAATTCAGTCCAATTCAATTAATTATCACCAATGTACCTCTCATCTCAAATATTTTACTAAAATTATTTAAAAAATTCGTGAATATTTTAGTCCCTTTCTAAACGCTCTAAATTTTTAATTCAATTTATGTCATAATAAACTAATAATACGGCTTTAAGAAATTACACGGCTACTGGCTCTAAATATTATACACACAGCTATATGTAAAATTATATATATAATAGTATTTGGCTATAGCATCCTTATGCTAAAACCAAATTCGAAAAAATCTAAGTTTCTAAATTTCTACAAAACAAAAATAAGTCTAAATAACCCTGTAACATCAGGGTTTTTTCATTAAAAGCATCTCTGATCGCGGTACCAATGTCAAATTCACTCATTTGACTTCCACGGCCTTGTGTGGGGATAAAATGTTAAAATTAAGTTATTCTCCTTCTTCTTTACCTAACGTGATAAGGTGATTTACACTTCTAATTTCTTCTTTTTTTTATAGAGCTGAATTATTGTCACAGAACTAATTGATAAAAAAACAACACTCTTCACAGGAAAGGCGATGAGTTCAGATCGCTTCAAAAAGCAATCACTTACAGATAATATGAGTTCTGTTCAAACATAGAAAGGGTGGTGCATGTAATTACTTATACACTTCATTCTACTTTCGTCTTCTTAATTTCTAATAACTTCAGTATATTCAAACACCAGAACATAGCCGACACTACGTAGAAGATCTGTAACATGGTGCCGAGACCAGGATTGGTAACAGCTACGCTTCTAGCAAGGAAGGCAAGCGCCGAACACCGAAGTACTTCCAGTAGAGAAGAATGCTTGGAGTTATCAAATAGCATGCCGATTACGGTTAAAGATGCGATAATGTAGAAAACGAAAATTAACACTGAGATTGGTGTCATGCCCTGCAAACAAAATAACATTTGTTAAATTTCATATTTAGTTTTTTAGGGAAGTAAAATAGGAAAGATAGTAGATATTAAAATCAATTGTATCTTAATAGGTGAGACTATTTAGTTAAAAGTTAATATAAGTTCTAAAATATAAGAATATGTTCCTTTTTAACTTGATGATTTTTTGATGAAGTTGAAGAGTCGATAATGCACTTTCCATCTATATATAACGTAAATACCTTTATTTACCATTAAAGTCCTGGTTAACATTATAATATACTAGCTACTCGCCCTGACTTCGCACGGGTATACATGTATTATATATATAAACCTTCCTCTTGAATAACTCTATCTATTAAAAAAACTGCTTCAAAATCCGTTGCGTAGTTTTAAAGCTTTAAGCGTACATAGGACAGACAGCGACAGCGACTTTATTTTATACTACGTAATGATATTTAATTTTATGTTATTAATAAAATTCGCATCTAATTATTTTTCGAAACAGTAGCTGTTGATAATATTATAATTTTTATTATTTATGCAATCAGTGAGCAAAATACTCAATTATATTTTCCCACGAGAGCGATACTTCAGTCTGAGTATAATGAATTAATTATTTATCAAATTAGGACTGTTTCTAATTTTTATAATAGTATTTTAATATCTCATACCTTAGAATATTAACTGCTTAACTAATTACTATTAAATTTTACAGGGTTTTTTACTTCAATCAACTAACTAAACTAGTTCCGTTTACGTGGATTAAATATTTGGTAGAAGCTATTCGATACTTGGAGCAAGGGGGTTGTTATTAATGTGGCCTGATAACTCAATTGCTATCAATTTACTATATCAGGTTGACCTGCTTGGAAACCATCATGATAAATTCGTGGTGAATTTGTCAGGATGGGCTAAATGATCTGACCTTATGTTTATTTCATCATCCTCACTGGTGCCCGGCCAGCGTAAACCGTTAGCGTACAATTTCATTTTTATCTAATAACAAATTATATACTGGTGATGTTAATTCTGAATGCTAATTATTTAATGTATTTTATGATATTTTCTATTGGTGAAGAAATTAGACCGTTATTGAGTCTACAACCATATTGCGACACGTATTTCGCCTCTGAACGAGGCATCATCAGGGATTGATTAGAGTTCGGATATAGCTTGGTAGCCTAGTGTCGATTGTTTGGCGACCAAACTGCAACTGTTCAGTGACGAATCAGATTTTCGACAAATACCATCTAATTCGATAAAATATAGCCATATTCAGGACAAAGTTTTCATGTCTTCATAGTCTACATAAGTCACGTTTCAAACCGGAAATCAAATCTTACAAGATTAATAGCCCGTCTAGGTTACGAATAAATCCTTACTAAAATTATAAATGTGAAAATAACTCTGTCTGTTTGTTTGTCTGCCTGTTAGTTAGTCTGTTTATCTCGCTTTCAGGCCATAACTACTGTACCGTTATAAATGAAATTTGGTATACAGATAGCCTGAGAAAGGATAAAGGCTACTTTTTAATGCGAAAACAGGGTTGAAAGTGGAGATTAAAGGTTGTATGGAAGTATCGTCATTTAAAGTCATCGACATTCAGTTTGTAGAAATGTTACCCTTAAGAGTTTAAAATAAAATAGAGGATGAAAGTTTGTATTGAAAATCGTCGTTTTTGAATCTAGAACAAAAAAAATTTTTCTTTGTCTTTTTTGGATTACTTAATGGTTTTTTTATTTGGTTAACGTCACTATAACACGCGGACGAGGTCGCGGGCACAGCTAGTAAATTATAATATAAATTTCATGAAAAAATATTATTTCTTGTAGGAGTAAAATCATTTGTCAAAATCAAACATCCAGGTGGATGTAGAGCTGTCAGTAATATAGGCATTGATAAATTGTTTATGTGGATCTTATTGAATCTGTCGATATCTTGATCCCTGGAGCGTATATACGGTTGGACTGAATGGAATGTCAATCTTATGTTATAGTTGATAAGGTATAAGTTAATATGTAATGGGTTTACGCGGAAATTAGCTATGCTCGAGACGTTTTTTACATTGAATGTAATGAAGCTGCGGAATATGTTTATCTTATCAGATTCTGGTGACGAGTGTGTTTCATAAATCATAATTTTTTTAATCCTGTAAACTACTTTTCAGGTAAAATAAAGATATTTGTATTTGTATTATATAACGGAATTGACGGCCTCGGTGGTCGAGTGGTTTAGTACATCGCCTTACTTCTGATTGTCGAGGGTTTGATTCCTCGCACGGTACAAAGATCATATTCATGAGTATCATACTCATGTTGTTTGTATCAGTCTGGGTATTTTCTAAGTATAATATGTATGTATTTACGAAAAAAAAGGTATTTGTATCAGTTATCTAGTACCCATAACACAAGCTTTACCTAGCTTAACTTGGCTCTAGATGGATCTGTGTGAATTGTGTTGAGATTATACATTATTATTATTATTATTATAATATAAGGTTTAAAGTTCAATTATATTTAAGACTGGGCGAAAGGACATTGTTTGTGATGTGGACTGATGACCCCCCGATCATGTTATGATGACCTCCACGCGATTCTCCCTGGCAACCATCCTGACAAATTCAAACTTATCACGATAAGCTAACGGACCTGACCTCATGCTCATCTGATCACCCTCCGCTGGTAACCTGTCAATGTAAAGTGTAGTGAAGGCGGGTGCACTTTTCCAATTCTTTACTTACTTCATTATATGTAAAATAAGGAAAATCGTGGGATATATATATAAAACACTAGCTGTCCCGTCAAACGTTGTTTTGCCATATAAATTAATAACGCTATTAAAAAATAGGGGTTGATGATAGAACAATAGAAAAAAATAGAAACTAAAAATTTTGTCTAAAAAATAAAAACATTTAGGGGGATGAAAAATAGATGTCGGCCGATTCTCAGACCTACTCAATACGCTCACAAAATTTCATGAGAATCGGTCAAGTCGTTTCGGAGGAGTATGGGAACGAAAATTGTGACACGAGAATTTTATATATAAGATAATATCACAAGACCAGCGATATCTAGTCCCAAGCCGAGCTTAACTTGAAACTACACTCTGTGAGTTGCACAGGTTATTATAATTATTATTTAAATTTCTTCCATGATATGCTTTATCGTCTAGTGAAGCTGTAAAGGCCAGCTGCGGCCAACAGCATTAGAGTAGACCGAAATGAAAAAATACTTATTTCATTTATGTAAAATTAAGAAAATCATGGGACATATACAGAAAACATAATACCATAAGCGCTATCTAAGTCACCAATACCATCTAAGTTTTTTTTTTGTAATTATTCATGTAGGACATTTTAGCCGCTTATGAACGTAAAATTTTTATATTATAATTTTTTCCCTATGTAACCAACTGTGTCTCAGCTATGTCTCCAGGGTTATAATTATTATTTAAATTTCTTTTATAATATTGTACTTACCATGTATTTGGCGGACAACTCGAAGAATCCATATAATACCACGGAGTAATGTAATATTAAATATATGTTACACCAGGCAGGCAAATGGACATCGAACTTCTCACGAAATTGAACCTGAATAAAAATTAATGTTAAAAATTAATCTTACATTACATTTTTATTTATTATTAAAAATATATATTTCGACACTATGAAAAGGAAAGAATTAATTGTTACTTTGTATGCAATAAAAAGGTTCCAAAAAGGTCCAGTAGGGACTGATTTGAAATAATTTTTTACCATTAGAATCCTACAATATTCTTGTTAAACAAAGACGATGGAATATATTTCGATTTCTATATTGATTGTCACATGCCTAATCCTTGTTAATATAAATCTACTTAAAACAACATTTATTTAAAAGAGCAACAGCAAATAGTTGTAGGTTTATTTAGTTTAGTAGGTAGTGGTTCCTATGGAAACTTAAAACAATGTATAAAAATTGCGAAATATTTGAAGAAAGACAAAAGAGTAAAGAGATATACTACATTTTTACAAAAGATATTAATGTTGAAGGGTGTACATATGTGTGTGTGAAAATTTAAAATTTTAATATTTTTTTAGCTCGTCTGTAGCTGTGGAGGATCTGTAGTATGAATGAAACATATTTTTAGGGGGGGGGGGGGAAGGGATTGTTACATGTCAGATTGACCTCCACGCGGTTCCCCTGGAAACCATCGTTAAAAATTCCCGGTGAATTTATCATTATGCGCTAACTGACCTGACCTCATGCTCATCTTATCATCCTGCACTGATGCCCTGCCAGCGTAAACCGTTAGAGCAGGCGGGCGTACCATTCCATTATCATCAATTAAAAAATATAATTTTGTATTAAATCTAGTAACATAATATTAACATATATAATATCAATATGTAAGTCAACCTGATAATATTAGATAATGTATTTTTAGACAACTAGTAGGCAGCATCTCGTAAAGATCATTTCCCATGAGACTTATATAAGACCCTTTCTAAGTGAATATTTAAGTCGAGCAAGGAACTCGTGAGTAAAATTACAAGTTTTTGGAAACTGTAGTTAAAGCTACGGGTTATACTCGTATCACGTTATGTGTAACATAAATACAAACATGTTGCCCAAGTGTAATCAGCAATGAAAACTTTTGTACTTCACAATGTATTTATATATTTATTTTCCACTAGATATTTCTCGCGATTTTGTATGTTTATTTTTAGAAAACAATGATTGTGTTACATCGACATTCTTTTATAATATTTCTATACTACGATTGTTCTATCAAATAAACAGATACTCATACACTTTAGCTGTACATATTCAAAGATGTACATACTAATATTGGTAAATCGAAAGTGTGACTGTCCGTCTATTTGTTAGTGTTTGTTGGAATATTGCAAATTATAGTAAATAAAAAAAATATGAGTCGTTTTACACAATAAATATCTTTATTGGTGACGCTGGAATAATCATAATAATATCTCCAGACCACATAGCGCTATCTACATAGTCCTAAGCTAAACAGAGCTTGTATTCAGGATTCATAATGGATTATTACTTTGGTAGATATACATATTTTTTACATACATACATGGTATACATAAGTAACATCCAAACCAATACAAACCATCGTACTCCTGTTTGTATCGTGCGAGAATAGGAATCCGCGACTATCGGAGATAAAGCGCTGTGCTAAGCTGCTACACTGGCGGCCGTCGAAATGGAAGATGCATGAGAAGTATGTGTATAAAATTTTATAAAAAGAAACAAAACAATACCGCCCTTCTAAGTTCATCGTTCCATTTTCAAAATGAATAATTTTATTTTTAAAAAACGTATTAGCCTATTTAAGATTGTCAACAGCCAGCAAGTTGTAGCAAACGAATTCGGGGGTAATAGTCAGTATATAAATAAAAAGAAATACGACGCTAAAATAAATGGTACAGAATTGTCTCCTATTTCCGGAGATCCTAAAAGGGTCACACCAATGACGTCACAACTTACTCTTTGTAGCATTTTCACTAAAATAAATTGATATCGTTAATAAAAAGAGACCTTTTCATCACCGTTCGTAATATATTACTAGGAGATGGGATAGTCAAAGCAGATATTTAATCATATTATGCACAATCAAGAAAGTGTTTTCTTATCTATACATATATACTCTACACATATAAATAAAATTTTACTACATGCATATGAATATAAATACGGTACATACACCAAAATAGCATTTTTACAATTTTTGTCTGTCTTTCTGTTTGTTTGTTTCTTCCGGCTAATCTCTGAAATGACTGGACCTATTTTGACGGGATTTTTATTGGCAGATAGCTGATGTAATAAGGAGTAAATTAGGCTGCTTTTATTTTAGAAAAAAAAATATTAATTTTAGAAAAATAACGTCCAATATCACGCGGGTGCTAGCTAGTCTTTTTATATATTTGACGACTTCGGTGATCTAGTGGATTAGCACACCGCCTACTTCTGATGATCTCAGGTTCGATTTCTCACACGTTGCAATCATTTGTATATATATTATGTACTTCAGTCTAACCTATTTCAGCCCTATTTTCAGATGTATAGGGTGCTATTAAACAGTAAATATATTGCAAAAGAGGTATGACATATTAATCCTCTGAAATATATAGTATCACGGGTAGTGATAACGTGATGTTATTAGTGCTGTTCATATATAAAAGTAACGGCTACCACTTTCTATCAGGCAGGCCATATGCTTGTTTTTATTCCAATAATATAAAATAACTATATAAAAAAATGGATAGTTTCAGCGTTTATAAATATACTAGCACTCCTTTTCGGGTTCCCATGGACGCATTACAAATCTTAGAATTTCTCAGCGTGTTCTATAACACGCATATATCTAAATATATATAACTCAAAGGTGACTGACATAGTGATGTATCAACGCACAGCCCAAACCGCTGGACGGCTCGGGCTGAAATTTGGCATGCAGATAGATGTTATGACGTAGGCATCCACTAAGAATTTTGATTAATTCTACCCCAAGGGGATAAAATATGAATATAAAACTTTGTCAATTTTAAAGCGATCGGGCTGAGACTTTGCATGCATAAAACTACTATGACGTAGGCATCCCCTAAGAAAGTAAACCAAAGTAAAGCCTCAAAAACTATACGTAATTAATAATCCCATCAAAAACATAAATGTGAAATGATAGCCGAGTTTAATATTATGATATATACCTTGATTGTTGACTTCTACGACAAAAGAGATGAGATCTAAATGGGTGCCAAGTTCAATGGTCTGTCCTGAAATGTATTTATAACAATATAAAATATCATTTCTTCTTATAACTTAGGATAATATACTGTAGCCTAAGGTCTAACTTGGCTAGTTTTCATATACGAAATATACTGTAGCCTTCGCAAGTTCTAAACATTTTTTCCTTTATATTTACCTAATTACCTATCTGCATGCCAAATTTGAACTTCCTAGGTCATCTGGAAGTGGGTTATAATTTTGATCTATAGTTGATCAGTGATAAAAATGACGATTTTTGGACATTAATATCTAAATAATCGTTTGAGATATGTTTATGAAATTTGGAACACATATTTATCTCACAAGTCTCAATATATGAACCAAATTTGACAGGTTTGTGTGAAAGAGTTTTTGAGTTATGAGGGGGTCAAAAGTGGCTCCAAATGGTTCGTGTAAATATACACACGGTGCTGCTTGCCAGTTTACTTGAAACTCGGCTTTGACACGCTACCGCGTGTCTAGATAATACTTCTTAACGCGAGCGAAGCCGTGGGCAAAAGCTAGTTATACATATAAACCTTCCTCTCGAATCACTGTATCTATTGCTGAAAACTACTTTCAAATCCGTTGCGTAATTTAAAACATATGTATGTGCAAACAGACCAACGGCGGCGATTTTGTTTTATACTATGTGAATATAAGCTAAAGTATAAATATCACTTGACGCAGTCGAGTAAAATATACAATTAAAATGTGTAACTGCGTTGTTAATCAAGTGAATATTAAACTGAAATGGAGATTAAGAATTTTAGAACAAATTTTCCTTCTATTGAATCAATTCTCCAACGGGAACAAACAAACTGAGCTTTTCATTAGTCTAGAAGTCCATCTGAAGTGAATTGTAAATTCAAACCAATATTATACTAACAAATGGAAGCAAGTACCTACGTATCCAATCTTTGTAGACTGCTGATCTAATCACTGCGACTGATTAATTTTGTTACTTAACTAATTGTCTCTATATATAATAATAATTGTAGCTGAAAGCAATCTTTTTATAGTTTTTATAAGTTTTTTAAATCGTACATATATTTTTGAATTGCACATACATTTTGATGGTCTGTTTTATATACCGTTTGTTTTTCTAATGCCATATTATTTGTCTTTACATTTTTACTAGCAAGCGGATAATACATATTTTACGCACCTAGGAACGTGTCTCATTTTAAACCAGCCTAAAATTCAGTCCTTCCGTAACAATAATAATAATATAATACCCCTAGTTAATACGCATAGCGCCATCTAGTCCAAAGCTAAACAGATTTTTGCTTAGGGTCGGCTACGCGCACGTGTCGCCGCTGGTGTATTATACTTCCATAGGCTACGATAAGCGTTTACGATAGGCCGTATGCTTGTTTACCACTAAAGAAAGTTTGTATTATGGGTACTAGACAACTGATGAATATTCTTTAATACGTTTATTTTTGTAAACACATACATAATATACATAGAAAACACCTAGAATCGGTCTAAGTGTTTATGCATATATTAAAAAAAATGTATCAAAGACAATCATACTCGTGAACATAAATGTTTGTGACGTGCGAAGAATAGAAATTGTGACATTGATGATCATGATATGATTGTCTGCACCATATCATGATCTCCAATTAGTGATAGCGTGATGAGAGTTTTAGTCCTCATTGTTAACCAATACTAAAAGATTTTTACTGATCAAATCTTGATATTAGTACCGAAAAAATAATAATAATAATACAATTAAAAGATTTTTATGATCAAATCATAGATATTTGTTTTTCGTAAATTGATATTAGAAAACACACAGACGATACAAACAATATATTACGAAAAAATGAAATAAACACTAACTGTCACTCACCAATATTCACCAATTCTGAACAGATTTCAAGATATTTGTAATATTGATAGCTACTTACATCTATTTTATCCTCTTCATTTCCAAGTCGAGGCGACCCTGGTTGCCAACTGGGGCCCCAAAATAATGCTTTCAATTTGTTCCCAGTCGTCGTCATACTCTGGAACCGTTTGATCACGTATGCAGTGTAGAATGACTGAAACAAAAGAGCAATTTAATAATTTTAAACCATATATAATATTATTTAAAAATATCATGACTATTATTATGTGAATCTATAATTTATACCAATAATCATTTATTCAAATAAACTTACATTGAAGCACTTTTGAATAGTCATTACATTTTTTTAATCTACCGCTCATTCGGAAAGCTGTCTCATCACAAGAAGAAAGATCAAGAAACGTAAGTAGAAGTAAAAGTAAGAACTTAGGTAGAAGTTGCTCTTTTAAATAAATGTATTATTACTTTACATTTTTAAGTTTATGTGTGTGAATATAAACCACCAATTAGCACTAATTCAATTAAATACTCAACTAGAAAAAATATTGAATATATAACCATATTCAAATATTGAATATATATACTAAATGCATATGGAAGTAATACGGTACTTACACCCATAAATTTATTATAAATATTTTTGTCTGTCTGTCTGTTTATTCTTGCTAATATCTGAAACATTGATACGGATTTTGACGGGACTTTCATTCGCAGATAGCTATTATTATAAAAAAAAGGCAACGTTTTTTTTAAGTAAAAGTCTATTTTAATAAAAAAAAATCCGCACTGATATAGGTCGCGTTAAAATTATAATAAGAATAGTAATAGAATACAACATTGTCGCAACACAAGCCTGAAAATGATATGACAGGGGTAGTACTTCAAACAAAGAGAGAGTCAAGCCTTTGATGTATACAAAACTTTATTTGGTTGTCGTATCAAAGTGAATGTAGTTACTTGGTGTTTCATTGTATCGAATTGAATAGAATTTCCGGTTGTCTGACGTTTCTTCGTTTAACTTTGTCCTCTACGGTAACGCCGTGTGATTATTTCTATTTAATAAAAAAAACTAAGCCAAGTGAAACGTTTTTACAGGCGAGATTATTGAAAGTCAAAGATAAGATTTTATATTTGATTTTATTACCAGAAAAGACAATAGTATGTTATCTATGTAACAGGAGACACCCAACAATCCGTGATATTTATCTACCATCATAAAAAAAACTAATTATATGTAGGTAGTTTAAATCAGACAACAAGGTGGAAAAATTAAATTATATGTTGCAGTATGCTTAGGCACAAAAAAAAACAAAAAAAACATCCTCTGAGCTTTTAGTTGAGGAAAAGGTTTTTATTACCCACATATACGTTACGTAGTTTTTCAGACTTACATTTTAAAACGTTTGTAAGTCTATTAACAAAAAAGCTTTCACCTAACTGATAATAACAGAGGTCTTAAGGATGATAATGGAATGGTGCACCCGCCTGCACTAACGGTTTACGCTGACGGGGCACCAGTGGAGGATCATAAGATGAACATGAGGTCAGATCAGTTAGCACATCGTGACAAATTCTACAGCAATTTTTCACGATGGTTTTCTGGGCTCACCGCATGAAGATCAATCTGACATGGTACTTTGCTATCAATGAAATCAATTAAATAAGATGCTGTATCTCCTGTAATTTCACTGTCAAATCTCAACCGAAACACAGCTTACAAGCCACTACACGGCGCCTGAAAAAGGCAAGGCCAATGTAAGGAAGAGGCGCTCATTCTTAGGTTTTGTATTAGTCTATTTCACTGAATTTATTACAAAGAAAATTTAGTCTGTTATCTGTTCATATTATTAATTTATAACAGTACAAGAAATAATATATAGTACAAGAAAGAAAGAAATGAAAAATGATACAATTATTCGTATAACCTACAATTAAATACACGACCAACAGACAGTATTGTGGGCAGATTTTGCGAACAAACTCTTGTTTTATTTTGTATAATTATAATTTTATTACTTCGCTTTGTTCTCGTAATTAACGTAACTACTTAATGATTAAATATATTATTTAAGAGATATAAAGATTAAAATATAAGCCTTTGCTGTAAGATTAAGTTGAATTGGGTTAATTAAAAATTAATTACTTATGAGAGTTATAATCTCGTTGTAGTTAATAGAATGAAACATGTTGACTGCAAAATGTTTTATCTATGGTCAACCGACTGTTGTGTGGTAGAAAACTCAGTTGGTTAACAAAAAATAAAATACTGTTATAATTTGGAGACATAGTATTGATTCACACATTGACCCCATCGTATAGATGCCAGAAAGCGTTATTAACTAATGAGGATAACCGTTAATAACCACATTTTATCAGTAGCTAACCGTAATTTTGCTTAAATAACGGATATTTATTTAGTTATGCCTTTATCCATGTAATTAGATAGAAATGACATAAAGTCGTAGCGGTGCCTTCCGTCAGACGTCAGACGTCCGACTTTCAGCCGGCCTACAAATATTTTCAAAGATTTGGAGTGCCATCTGCACTCGCCCTCCATCGTTCGGGGAAGCTGTGAGGGCCAGCTGCTAGCATTAGAATAGTTCGGAAAAAAAACACCCTTTACTCGATATAGTTTACACAGCAAGCTGCTAGGCAGCTGAAACAGGTAGGACAGAGACCGACGGCCTTATATAGTATTCGTGGTATGTCATATAATAAAGTATATCCAGTGTTATTTAACTCAATACTATATTATTAGCGATATAATTGCTAATACTACGGCACGCATGCGAATTGAACATTATGACTACCAGGGTTTTAGGAATTCTAAGAGCTCTTATAAGAGCTATTGGATTCATCCGCTAATGTACTATGTATCTTTGTGATATATCAAATATGGTTTCCTGAATTTGAGTAGCTTTACAAAGTAAAAGATAATTACACAAGCGAAATTAATGGATGCCCACATTGTCGACTGAGTGTGCTCGTGTGAAGAGGCGCTCAGATAATGTATTGTGTTACACAGAAATTGACGCGTATTTCAGGGTTTGTTTGAGTATGCGTGATTCGTATAGAGCTACTACATTATATTACACATATAATATAATTTAGTATATTATATATATATGTATAATATATACTATATTCTGCAAAGTCATAGTACATTATTTTGTTCTATCATTAATAGTTTTCACAGCGCACGCGGTGTAACGTATTTTTTACATCTTGGGGTTACATTATTGGAATTTTAGTAAGGATTGCTATTTTGTTGGAAATATAATATAGCCTATGTCACCAGGAATAGAGGAGCTTTCTAATGGTGAAAGAATTTTTCAAATCAGTCGAAGTTCGAAGCCTATTCAATACAAACAAACAAACAAGGTCGTGTAATTTCGAAGCCTATTCAATACAAACAAACTTTTCCCCTTTATAATATCAGTTTAGATTAGATTAGATATACAGGATTAGTCTTTAAGGGCAAAGCAATCCGAAACCTAAATAAAATAGATCTATTTTATTTGGGTTTGAAGGAGACTGTAAAAAGGTGGACATCCCACCAATTTTAGTCACCAAGCAGCTTGCTTTTAAGCTCAATCAAAAGAAAATAAATACCTCTAACGAATCAGAATGACTTTTCATTAACTTTACTTTTATTGTTTGTGAATAAGACGTGTTTATATAAGTACTTGTATAACGTTGGTTAATGGCACGGAGAGGTGGATTTACCTTTTATGGCATTAAGAAATAAATCTTCCAAGATGTAAGGTAATCTGACAATTTTGAGCGACAAAGTCAGCTGAGGTGAGAATGAAATGAAAAGCTAACCCGTCCTTTTAAGATTTCAAGTGACTTGCGGCAATCTTTTATAAAAACATACAGTCTTAAATGAAGACCAAAAAATATAACTACCACGGGAAGAAGGACTATTGAAAAACAATTATAAAAATAAGTTAATATTTAGCGAAATATTCAAATATACAAAGAGAAGTATAATTAATTGTATAATAATTTCTTTGTATAAATATAATTCTCATTTCATATATATAGTTTTTTGTAAATATAACCTTAGTATATATGTAATTTTTATGTTGATTTATATAGAGTATGTTTATATAACATTATATTATAGCAAGTAAAACGCCGTCCTCTCCATGCTATTTTCAGCTGAAAATATTTGATGAAAGTTATAGTATTCATAAATTACACAATAAGCTGTATGCAGTGTATAGGTTCAGCACACCACTTTACTTCTGATGGTCGTGGGTTAGCTACCTTGCTCAGTACAAACATTTGTACTTATGTGTATAAACAATTATACACATAAGTACAAATATTGCTCTGGGTATACTATGTATATTATCTATGTATTTAAGTGTTTCTATCAATTGCCTAGTAGCTATAACACAAGCTCTGGTTAGCTTGGGCGGATGGCGGTGTGTGAATTGACCATGATTATTAAATATATATATATATATATAAACATTTTATAGGTACAACCAATATACCTTCTATTTTAGTAGACACAAAGATTACAAAGTAAGAAGCCTACTTTATAGGCTGTACTTTAGTTTGAAGGATGATATATGGCAGTAAAATTAAACGGTACAGAGGAATGATAGCTTAAGCATCTGGAATGACAATGTATGAATGGTAGAACAAAGTCACCGTCGCTATCTGTCCCCCCCCCCCCCCCCCCCTGTTTTTTTAAATAGATGTATGCTATAAATCTTTACAACTTACTTTTTATAAGTGTACAGTGTAAATATGTATACACATTATATAAAAAAAAGATGTTCTATTGAGTTTCTTGCCAGTTCTTCTGAATAGAATGTGTATACTAAACTGGACGGTAGGGAAAAAATTTAATACAAAAAAATTGACGATCATAAGCGTCTAAAATGTCTTAAATAAATAAATTATCTTTGATTTAATTTAAAAAGAATATTCAGGTATTAAGGCCATTTATCATGACGTGAACTGTCTGCTACTCTATCATTCGACTTACAAGAAAAAATATTTTATTAATATAACTCACCTGTAAATGAAGAGGGTTGAAAGACGGCTGGTTGTAGATAAGACCGTAGACAATTTCAATTTTATCAGTCTCTGGGCGGAAGGTGCCGAACATCCGGTCCCAAATGATAAGAACGCCGCCGTAATTCACGTCAAGGCAGTACTTGTTGCTTCCTGGAGGGAAATAAAAAAAAATAATACAAATATACTTGACTAAAGATCCCCTCTGGCTTCGTATGGAAGAAAAATAAACTTAAAATATACTTGACTAAGAATTTACCCCGGCTTCGTATGGAAGAAATTATGATGGAGATCAATATGTTGAAAATAAAATATAGCCGTTTTCTGGTAAGATATCTTTCTACAGGCAAGTTTCTTGCTCATTTTTATTAACTGAATCTGCATCCGAAATAATGACTATAACGTATACCTGAAATCAGTGCTGCAGTGACACGCTGCGGCACCATCTTAGTGGAGACCCTTTCAGCTCATAACGCGATATTAGCTTTTAAGATTTTTGATACTTTTACTCTATATTATGGTATGCTGAATATATATTACTATTATTACTCTCATTGTTGTCTCATTTGCTGTTTTACGCTTAAGCTTTATAGCGTTATATTATTATAGCAATTATAGTCATTACTCATTATATATTATACTATAACCAGGTATAATAACTATTCAAAAGTGCTTAAAATTGCATGTATTCTTCTGGAGGTGAAAGAAACTTTGTTACATGGATAGGCGGGCGTAAGAAAATTGGTCAAACAGCTTGCTCAAAAGCTTATATATCTGCTGTTGTAATATAGTACTTATTAGCTTTTAATTATATATATGAATTCATAGGAATAGAATAAAGTGGATTATGAATGTAAATTTAGAAACAAATAACAAATCAACTTATTTATATCTACAAATTTTAATAGTGTTCATAAAGCTTACTAAAATTTATTTATTTATTTACAAAAACTTAATGCACAAATACAAAAAAAAGGTGCATATGGTGGACTTAACACCATAAGGCATTTTCTCCCATCGACCATAGAGCAAACAGAGATTAGTGAGCGGTGCATTAGTAAAAAATCTACTGTACATATTATTATGAAAATATTATCAAAGAAATTTATCAATCCTGCAATTGAATTGATTACAATCAAATTTATAGTGTCATACTGCTAAGATAAAGTATCAACTAAAACTGATAATACGTTTGCATATTATAGCACAAATATAGAAGACATAAATAGACAGAAATAAATAATTGTTTGCTATACGCAATTATAACTATATATAGGATAAATAAATAGCGGAAGGCTATATACGTATATATATTACGTAAATAATAAAAAAGAAGAAATCTCCGTATAATCCGAAATACACGACTAGTCGGAATTATAATTGGGTATAACGATCTTACATTTTACTATAAATAGGATCAAAAGAAACATATTATATTTATCTAAATATGACTTAATATTATTGATATGGAAGTATATTCTTTATTTTATTACCTAAGTGCGGAGAAATAAAAGGAGGGTTATGATTTTGATCGGTATGTTCATCTGTCCCCTTACAACTTCTATACTATGTAAGTTTTATAAAGTATAAAACAAAAGCACCGACGCTATGTGTTCGCTTATATCTTTTAAATTACGCAACGGATTTTATTGCAGTTTTCAGAAATAGATAGAGTGATTCAAGAAGGTTTGTATGTCACTTTATTCATGGTCTATTTATGGTCAATCTATTCCCCCAAATTTGAATTTAATGAATCTGTATTATTTTAAACATGTGCTACATTTATTTGAAAAAAAATACGAGCTGAGTTTCTTGATATGACATATTATAAGAGTCTGTAATAGTGTGTCCTATATGAATAAAGATATTTTGAATTTTGAATTTGAATAATGATAAATTCAAAGAATTATACTAGCAACTGATATGAAGCCGGGACAGGTTGCTATGTTATACTTTGACAAATTTGGTATCGTTGGAAATATTTTGATTTTCCCCTGGTTATATCTTATTGAAATAGCTAGTAGATGTCATAAAGTAAAAATGAAATTGCTTACCATGATGCACTCTGTGATGACTGGGTGTGTTAAGTATATACTCTAGAGGACCAAGGCTCTTGATGGTTTCGGTGTGTATCCAGAACATGTACAGATAGCTGAATTGGTGGTGCATCACAAACTGTGCAGGCGGGATCGCCAGCGCCAAGGGTAGGTAGAATATCTAAAAAATAAAATTGAAACAAATTACCATAGACTACTCTCATAGCGTCATCTAGTAGTAAAGTGAGTATGGTTAGCATGAAGATTAGAGAACTGTTAGACATTCTTAAGTATACTTTTATGTTAATACATATATTATACTGCAAGTAAAATTACGATTTTAATTAATTTTGTTTACGGCACATGAAACAATCAGTTCTCAAAGATAATTTTTGTTTAGTGAGATAGATATACCTAAGTACACTTTTTATTAATACATATTTGATACTGTAAATAAAATTGCCTTTTTAATTAATTTTGTTTGCGGCACAGAAACAATCAGTTCTCAAAGAGAATTTCTGCTCATTTTTGCAACATTTTTCATAAATGCTATGCTCCTACTGCCTCCTGGACGTTGTAAGATGTTATGTAGCCTAGAGCCTTCCTGATAAAATGGAATATTCAGTAGATTAATTCGATTTAGTAGTTCGTGAGATTATAACGGTGAATCAACCAAATAAACTCTTCAGCGGCATAATATTAGTATATATATGTGTATACTCGTGAATTATTTTACTTTCTTACATTCGTTAATTTGTTATATTCATAGGAATCGAACCCGCTAATCAGAGTCAGAATACTAAACCGCTATACCACTATCAGCATCAAATTTTAGTAAAACTAATTATGTTATCTGTGGCAAAACTGAAATACATAATGGTGAAGTTTTGTTTCATTTTTTTTTATAAATAGGAGGTCTTAGGTAGGTTAGTTAGGTACTTAGAAATAGGTTTTCTTCAACTGGTGAAGAATGGAAGATAACGCTCTGAGATGTATGTATGAATATACTACGTATATGAAAGTAAGTGAGATTCTTTTAGCATAACCTCTAGCAAAATAAAATCAAAGAATATTATTATACGTACTCTACCTTTTTATATCTATTTACGCCTATGCAACTATTTAGGCTGTAAAAGAAAATAGGTTTCAAAAGATAGAGGACGTAATAGTAAAGAATTTAACAATATTGTAATACTAACTGACTGACTCTTCCAACCTTGTATCTACCCTCATACAATAAGAATTATAGTCACATCAATTGACAGGCAATATTACCCTTTCATACCCTACAATAAAGTGTTAAACAAAAAACAATAAAATAATGTTGACATATTTATAAATTGAGTTCGAAAGTCCCAGAGCTATTGTCCCAAGCGGGTTCAGTAATTGAATTTAATACTTGATTGACGTGCCTAGGAATACATTATAGAGCTTCGCACTGAATAGGAAAATATCAATACATTAAGACTAATAGTGGTGAACTACTATGTATAAAAAAATGCTTTTATATACATATTTATACAGATTTATAACTTCCAGAAGCCTTTAAAGAAATAAAGTCATTGCGACAATTTAAAACTACTATACTGAAATGCATTTTAAATAAATGTTTCCACTTAATCAATGACGATGTTTCTATACAGACGGCCTCAGAGGTCTAGTGGTTAAGCACACCGCTTTACTTCCAATGGTCGCGGGTTCGATTCTTCGCATGGTGCAAATATTTGTATCAGAAACGATACAAACAATCATGAGTATGATTGTTTGTATATTAAAATAGTTATATCAATAAATTTATAGTAACGTTTTATATTAACTATCTAATAATAAATGTAGCTATGGAAATTTATTTTCCCAAGATTTTTTACGTAAATTACTCAGACCGGTTTATTTTAGTTTCATACCTCTCCGGTAGGAAACTAAATTAAATCTATTGTTAACTAGCTGACCTACGCAACTTCTTCTGCATTACACTTACTTGTCATTTATTATTATATTCCTACCAATTTACATAATCTTTTTAAATTATAGCCTATTATACTGATGTATGAGCTATATTATTGTAAAGTTTCTTCAAAATCCATTCAGTGGTTTTTGTGTAAAACAGTAACAAATATCCATTCATCCAGCTACACTCACAAACATTCGCGTTTATAATATTAGTAAGATTTTTATTAATTTCTACAGAAATCGCATAACATGTATAGGAAAATGTATTTAAGTTAGCTCCTTTTTTGGAAGCCGGTAAATTAGGGATACTTACAAAGCCACCCCATCCCTGCAGCACAGACTGTCTAATCCCGATCCCCATGTTGAAGTCTTCAGAGGTATGATGGACCTGATGCTGAGCCCATAATATATGCACTTCTGTAAATAAAAATATACTATCCTTAATACAATTTTAAAGCACAACCTTTAAAGGGATGAATACGGGGTTGAAAGTATATGCACTTCTGTAATTAAAAATATACTATACTCTACAACCTTTGAAGGGACGAATAAGGGGCTGAAAATATATGCACTTCTGTAATTAAAAATATACTATATTTAATACATTCAACCCTGAAATGGATGGGGATGAATTCCGGGTTGAAAGTTTTTACGAAAAGTAAAATTAATCTGATAATTATTTATTTACGTAATAATGGATTTTAACGGAATGGTGCTCCCGCTTTTAATGATGTTTTTCGCTGGCGGCCTATCGATAGAAAGTGATAGTATTAGTCAGGTTAGATAGACCCTGATGGGGATCGAACGGAGGTCAAACTCTGTGTAGATTGTACAAATCAGTACTAGTACAAATTACTAATAAAAAATAATCTTCCTAGACTATACTACAGATAATATAATATTACAGGAGGAAAAAGAATTGCTAATAAAGTGACTGTTGACCTGGAAACCATCATGATAAATTCCTGGTGAATTTGTCAGGATCGGCTCACCGACCAAACCTCCTGTTCATCTTATCACCACCACCACATACTGACAGGGCACCGTTCCCCGTTAGTATAAACTGTTAGTGCAGGCGAGTATACCATTCCATTATCATACATTAAAAAAATATAATCTAATATATAAAATTCTCGAGTCACAGGTTTCGTGTTTATACTCCTCCGAAACGGCTTTACCGATTTTGATGAAATTTTATATGTGTATTCAGTAGGTCTAAGAATAGGTTTATAACTAATTTAACTTTAACTTTTATACCACTAAGTGTTAAGGATGGCTCACCCCAAAATTATTTTTCTACAATTTTTTTTTAAATTTTATTTTTTTATTATATGGCATAAAAAATACATACAGTCTTATATTTTCACCCTTCTACCACCAACGCCTATTTTTTTAATAATAATATTAAGTTATATGGCAAAACAGCGTTTGCCGGATCAGCTAATATTGATATACGATTCTAGCATTCTTAAGTATACATGCACATATATGGATCAAAAATACACTACCCTCTTTTATACCGCAGTCGGGTAAATAAGTAAATATAAAAGAACAGGAAACAATAACTTTACTCATTACTATATATACTAAAGTAGGAAGTTTGCGTCTCCAGTGGAACCTTGACAGTCCGGAACAAATATCATTATGGGAAACGATGTGATTAAAATAATATTGATCGTTTGTTTACTTCATTCTATTTTAATATGAATATCTACTTAGTCGTAAAAGATGATTATGACGATGGATTACCGGTTCAGAACACCCTCTGTCTTCCGATGAGCGCGGGTTCGATTTCTCGGAAGGTAGAAACATTTATATTCATGAGTTTGTATTGGTCTGTGTATTTATATATTATGTATATATTTATAATAAATAATATGTATTTCATTATTTATATTTAGTACTATTTTGTTTAGTACCCATAACAGAAATAGCTTGGGACTTTATTATATATAGATTAGCTTAGCTTCGCGGATGTACATGTATTATACATACACTTCCTCTTGAATCACTGTATCTATTGCTAAAAACTGTATTAAAATCTGTTGAATAGTTTGTAAGATCTAAGTAAATAGACACCTCTTAACGACCTCGGTGGTTTAGTGGTTTAGCACACCGCTTTACGTCCAATGGTCGCGGGTTCGATTCCTAGCACGGCACAAACACTTGTATTCATGAGTAAGATTGTTTGTATCCGTCGGGGTGTTTTCTATGTATAATATGTATGTATTTACGAAAAAAATATATATCTATGTATTTGTATCAGTTGTCTAGTACCCATAACACAAGCTTTAGCTAGCTTAACTT
Source organism: Achroia grisella (assembly GCF_030625045.1). Lineage (NCBI taxonomy): Eukaryota > Metazoa > Arthropoda > Insecta > Lepidoptera > Pyralidae > Achroia > Achroia grisella. The sequence goes on from NW_026713016.1 coordinate 980,492, forward strand.
GGGTCCAGATGGCGCTGTGTGAATTGTGTTGAGATTAATATTATTATTACTATTATTAGACAACGGAAGTGACTGCATTTTATATTATGTAAATATGCTGTGTGTGTGTCACTTTTATAGATTCATTTTGTAAGTTGCGTTAAATTATCAAAACACCATTCTGTTGCTCACTAATGTAAATGTTACAGACAGACATACTTTTGCAATTATATTATTACGTATTAACATATACAGAAAAAGTACAATCAAACAGAGAACCTCCTTCATTTTAAAGTTGGTTAGAAATATAAATCCTACTTAAAATGTATTTAGGTAGAGTCCTTACAAACTGTAGGTATCAGGAAATGTAGACAGGAAAAAAAATGGTGGAATACCCATTAGAACAGAGAAATGGGTTTCGCGCGAGCGAAGCCGCAGTGTAATAAATCTTCCAGTATTATATATAATAATAGAAAAATATAACAAGTTACGTGTCCATACTGTCCGTACTTATAGTGTGAGAGAACAGAAATTTTACCTAACTGGCGAAACGATAGAGGCAATGTTTTCTGTGGTATAGCTTTATACTTTTGTTGATTTTTGGTGAAATATAACCTTTGTTTATCATTAGATTTGTCTTAATAGAACGTTAAATATTCAACTTTCAATATTATAATTATTATCAATTTGTTAATTTTAATAATGTAAATATAACTCTTTGATATCGTTCCGTTGCTTTTAATCCATATTAAAAAAGTAAAATTTGGCGCCAAAATGCTGACCACAAATAAAAAAGAAATTATGTTGTATAGAGACTTAATAGAATAAGAGAGAAATATATATTTAATATAGTGTTATATTATTTAAATGTAAAAATAGTTTTCTTTTGTTTTGAATTTGACGACTGAAAATAATTCTGTAATAAATGAAAAAGAAATAAAAATATTTTATTACTATTGTGATATAGTACATACTTTTAAATGGAGATACTCTATTAAAAACATAGAATAAATATAAACTATTAAATATTTCCAAAAAAAGTTCAAAAAGGTAATAGTTTAGAAGTTCATTATTCTATGAGAATAACTTTGATTTATTATTGGCTCAATTACAAATTTTGTATTTAAATTATACAGCAGGCAAGCAAAGATCGCTTCCTATACAGTCTTATATTTTGGTAAATGTTGACTTACCGTGGCAAGCTCTATGCATCCAATAGTAGCAAAAGTCGACTCCTAAAGCAGCCGCATACCACGTGACTGTATGATTCCAAGGCAATTCCACGAGTCTAAAGTTAGAATAAATCCATGTATATAGATAGGATTCTGCGCCTCGCCATATTAATCTGCAAAAAAATATACTATTAAACTCCTTGAGTAGATTATTCCTTCCTCCATTTATTATGAATAAACAAGTAACACATATAAATATTGTATATTTTAATAACAAAATTTAAAGAGCATGATGGACGATCGTGGAAAGTGGCAAGAGCTCCACCGACAAGAGCGTGGCTCTTAAAGTATAAATGAATAAATGAATGAACGAAAATTATTGTACCTGCCACATTCTTGAAATATTCCATGAGATATACTGGTAATTCCATCATTAAGTCGAATACCATTCTTTCCTTCTAACCTTAATACTATGTGTTCTAGAATCATGAAGATTAAAAAATATGGCCATGACTGCAACAAAAGAGAAATAATACACTTAAAATATATATTGTGTATATACATACTTCTATAGATGAAGGCCATATAATAAAAATGTAAACATTAAGAATAAAGGTAAAATAATTTAAATTTAGAACAATGGATTATCATTGTTCTAAATTCAAATTATTTTACCTCGCCATTTTAATCTGCTACTATCTTTTCTTTCAATTCCGTAAATATAAAAATGTAAATATACAAACGACCCATCATTCCAATTTCAAATTACTTTTCCCGCCTTTTAACTATACTACCATTTTGTTCTTAAATTCAATTTCATAACCTAATTCTCGTTAAATTAAGTTGATCTACTTCTTTATAGAAACAGTTCAGTAGACATCGAGGTAATTTAAAGACTCATAATACGATAAAAGAATTCACTACGAAAATTTATGAGAAATTTCCAAGAAGAAATTTACCTACTTCGACTTATTTATCTGTGTTCAAATATTAAACAAAAGTGTAATGAAAGTTCACGAATAAAGGCGTTTAATTGTAGGTATAAGAAGATTGGTAGCAATAAATGTCCTGGCAATTTATCTAGTTTCCTAATCTATTGTAATACTGCTAAGGTAGTATGTAGTAGTGACATAAGGGACATATTAGCCCAGTTTGCGGTTTGTCGAACACGTCACACGAAGGTCGACCCTAATCAGAACCGAGATTAGAGTTGCCCGCCATTTATGTCTTATTGTAACAGGTGAATATTTCATGTATGTTTTGTAAATTCTAAAATTAGCCGAAAATATTTAACAATTTATACAAACAATCTTATTAATATTTTTTGTATAAATTGTTGCGAAAGTTTGTGAGTATGGATGTTTGTTACTCTTTCTCGCAAAAACTACTGAACAGATTTTGATGAAACTTTACAGTAATATAACTTACACATATAATAGCATATAGGCTATAATTTCACACGTGTGAAACCGCGGGTATAGCTAGTATATAATAATCCAGGGAAAATCAAGCAATGTAACAAGACAGCAAACTTACTATCAATTCGTGCAATATTTTTTAAGTGTTTCTAGGTAGATATAGGTACCTACCTAGGAACGTATAAATATTAATTTAAGAATCTTGGATTTAAAATTAGAAATACCTGGACAATTTAGTTTAAAACCAGGACTCAGTAATATAGTTGTTATAAATATATTATTATGTAATATCAATATGGATGTAAATTAATAAAATTCTAGTAATGGAAATATTCGAGAATTTTATATATAATAATGATAATGATGACATTGTAAAAATGGTGCGCGAATTTTGAAAATACATTATCTTATCAGGGTGTTTTAAAACCCCAGGACGCGGCTTAAAAACTATCCAGGGCACCCCAGGACACTAGAAAAATTAGGACATGTCCTGGACAAAACAGGACGGTTGGCAACTCTATGCCTCTTATTCTCCTACATTTACTGCCTAATCTCACCCTGCAGCTAAAACACAGCACACAAAACAAACTATGGCGGCCGACATAGATATCCATGCAGACGACTTTTAAAATGTACTTTTAGTCAATTGATTGATTAAAAGAAATTTCTATTGGAACGGCGATATGATACGCGTGGACAAATACGCGGGAGATAGTTAGTCATCCATTGATCGAAACCAACGAGTGTCGCAAGTGCGTTACGAAACCACCACCGCCTCAGTCCGTAATGCGATATTTACATACACATTCACATAGTGGTACGCCAAACGTAACTTGACACGTTGCGTTTACATTAGCGCGTACTATGTTCGGTCCATTTCGTTAATTTGGTCGGCATTAGGTTTCGATCCGGTCATTAACCTTAGCCAACTTGAAAACAAATCTATAACTCCTAATGTCTTTATGTTAATTGTTTTCCTTGACTTACCCAACTGTATATGTATTAATTATTATAATTATAATAAAAATAGCTGTAATATAAGAAATGGACGTCCTGATCGACCCACTTGGCAAATAATCACTATAATAAAGTAGTCTTTCAAATTACCCTATGCAACCAATTGATATAACTTTTAAAAAAAAGTGTTTACTCAGTAACTTACAAAAACGATTTTCTTCTAAGTGACTCAAGCAATCTGGCTGGTGTTAGAATTTTTAAATATAGAATCATTATGGAATATCCAGAACATTCTATAAGAAGGTATTTACAGATATTACCACAGAGACATGCAGTGTTAGATATTTTACGCGGGAAACTGCTGATAGTAGCTGTAGAATAATATCACATTAATTCTGGTCTACTTTAATCCTCCAGGACACAAATTGTTTTCTTTCTCTACACAATTTTGGTTACCAAAATTTCTCATAGTTTAAATTCTGATTGAAATTTTGTATACAAATATATATTTTTTATTTTGAATTTAATGCAAAGAAAACCATAAGTGATTGAAATCTACTGAAACAATCAACTGACATTAAGGCAGTCTGTTGAACTGCCAGTTTATATAAAATATTTTGAAGAACTTTAATAATTTATATGATCCTGAAATAAACCTTATTTATTTTGGTATCGTGTTTTATTTTCACATTTATTTTACAAACATACCTATTCAACACATTTCAAACCAGAGATTATATTTAACAATTTATCAATCACAGACAATAATGTAAGTATTTAATTGCCATGGCAATAATAGAAACTTAAAGATGTATCGTCGACTAACTTAAATTTGTATTAGCGCCAGCCGTGATCGACTTGATTACGTTTAATTTACTTTGCTATTTTGTAATTCAGAAAAAATGTGAATTATCACAGCTGAGAACAGAAGCCGTGACCTCATTACCAACTAGTGTCTCAGTACTCTGCCTGAGGTCATTAAATATTGGCCAATAATGACCTTGAACCTATACAACTTTTCAGTTAATAAGTAATGAAAGGCACTATTAATAATTTTAGAAAGAACGATGTTGTAATATGTGTTATTGATAAGGTCATGTTATATTATTTTTGCAAAACTTGTCGCATAGATGTATGTAATGTAATTCGGATTCGCAGCTGAAATAAGTGAGACAGATACTTGCGCTTAGACAAAATTGTTTACCGTTTTGGTGACAAGCAATTTTTACAATAAATTATATTACGTACAATGTATGTATTTTGTACAATGACATCTAGTAAGCAGTAAACAACCTAAATTAAAGAATTAAATATAATAAACAATAAAATATATTTCTTAATTATTTTAGTCTACGTCGCTACATAGTTATATAATCTTGTGCAAGAAAATCTCGAAATGTTAAAGATAACAGAAACAAAATCCATTACGTGATTAAAAAAATTAGAGGAACAGACGAAATCAAAGACTTTGGTTTACACTGTTTTGATACTTCGGATATCTATAGAGAGATTAAACTTGATAATCTCATACGGCATTAAGCATTAGTGGCTTGTTTTCTATGAACTAGGGTTTTTTTAATAACAATAAAAATAACCCAGGGCAATTTAGTCACATGCTAAGCAAAGCTTGTATTATGGATACTAAACAACCAATAGATATATTTAAATACATTTTTTTGTAAATGCATACATAATATGCATAGAAAAAATCCAGACAATACAAAGAATCATACTTATGAATGCAATTGTTTGTACCGTGTGAGGAATCGAACTTACAACCTCGAAGGTAAGGCGGTATGTTAAATCGCTCGACCACTGAGGTCGTTAAAGATTTAGGTATAAGTAGAAAGCGTCATAGAGTAGTTGTGGCGTAAATCTATTTTATGCGAGTTATAATTAAATTAAGTTTTGAAATGTAATGCAAAACAATTTGTATACCGTAATTATGGAGATTTTAAGCCGCTAACTTTAATTACTTACAAAGGGAATGCGGGTGTGTTTAAATAAGACAATAGCTTTGTTTCAGTGATGGATTGCAGGAGTAAGGTTGCAGGAGTAGGATTTTTTGTTTATATTGTTAGTCGGGTCTTAAAATGTTTATGGTAAACAAAGGTATTAACCTCTCTCGATATTTCACTAACTATGGTAATATTTCAGGAGAAATAATATAATTCTTAAAGGTTTCCAAACCGTGTCAGTTCTAAAATATCAGTAGTGCCAGGTGATTCCACAATATGATTTTGCGGGGCAAAGAGTTTCTGGAATAAGGTACGGTGGAAAATCACCATTCTTTCAAATGATCCGTAGAATAATGTAATAAAATTAATTAAATACTAGTTTTTAACCGTGATTTTGTTCGTGGATTGGAATTGGAATATTTCGTTTCGTTTCGTTATAAAAAGTGGCCTATACTACTCAAATATATATACAGGTGCCAAATTTATGATAATTGGTAGAGTCATGGAGGCGCCAAAGCGTAACAAACAAATAAACCCACTATAATATTTTAATATTATTTACGGTTTTTTATGATTTCATTGCTGGAATTGACATATTGTTATGAAGTAGATAAATAAGCGAGTACTTGTACTCATGAGTCTTCTTTTGTAAATAATTGATAATTGATCAGGATCAGTAAACAGGGTTGAGTGTAATTATTGTAAGTAGTAATCTTTTTTTTTTATTGAATATAGTTCATGGTACTTGTTGATAATGTAGTTTTCTATAGATAAAAGAATTCATGGAATCTTTTTATATATGAAAGTATTTTTTATTTTATTCAACAATAACGAAGAACATCTTAGTTTTTTGTATCTACTGTAAGGTGTTATAATTTTACATAGCGATCTATTAATTATACTTGGATTTTTTTTTATGACTACCAAATATATACTTTTATAAGTAAAAAACCAATCAACTAACTAATGATCAATACGAAAGTATCCTAATAATAATAAAAAAGAAAAAATTGTCTATGTCACAGTTATCTAGTTATACATCACTAGTGTTTTGTTAGGCGGCGTTGTTCGAAATATTCAGCTCTATCCATTTAAATATATAGCAATATAAGTTCCAAATTTTAATTTAATAGATGAAAATTTAGCGTTATTCTAAATCCTAAATGACAATTTCCAGGACAAGGGTTTACCCATAATTTTAAAGCGACACCTGACTCAATGAATAAAGGAATTAATAATAAAACCATTTGTTCCATTAATATTTCGTTACATTATATTGTTTTGAGTTTAATTGAAAATACCATAGTAGGTACAGCTTTACGCGGGCGAAAGTTACAATTAATTTTATAAAGTTCAAGCCTCAACAACAAGCTTATGATTGAATAGGTTTCAAAGCTGATATGAATATAATTTGATATTTATGAATCTTGCCAGAAATAATTGTTGTGATAATTAGTGTTGAAATTTATAACTTAATTTTGAATCTAGTTGGCTTTTCTTATTTCTTAACAGTGGGGTTACCAATTTATATGGGGACTAGCCCCATTACTAATAATCTCCTTGCCTTCCTGAAATATTATAAACGTGGAAGTTTGTGAGTGTGAATGGATGGTTAATTATTTATTATAATAACGACCTCGGTGGTCTAGCGGTTTAGCACACCGCTTTACGTCCTATGGTCGCGGGTTCGATTCCTCGCACGGCACAAACATTTGTATTCATATTATGATTGTTTGTGTCAGACTGGGTGTTTTCTATCTATAATAATATGTATGTATTTACGAAAGAAAATATCTATGTATATGTATCAGTTATCTAGTACCCACAAACTTTGGCTAGCTTAACTTAGATCTAGATGCCGCTGTGTGAATTGTCCTGATATTATTATTATTATTATGCTTTCAGGCAAAAACTATAGAATGAATTTTAGTGAAACTTTACAATAATAGATCTTATACATCAGTAATACATAGGCTATAAATTTCATGCGGGTATAAGCGCGGGTATAGCTAGTATTTAATAAACATTTTTATTGTTATTATATAATATGTGTTATATAGTAACTAACCAATATAGTCATATGTATTTTAGTATACATAATTCCAAACTAACTGAAGCAGATAGCACAGTATTAAAACATAATTTTATACTTTCTTTTAAATAGATAAGTATATAATACTAGTTGACCCTCGCAATTCCTCTACATCACAATTACTTGACATTTATCATTATATTTCGCCCAATTTACATAATATCTTTTTAATTATAGCCTGTGTTATTCTGATGTATAATCTGATGTACATTACTGCAAAGTTTCATCAAAATTGGTTTAGTCATGTTTGCGTGAAAGAGTAATAAACATTCATCCATCCACTCACAAACTTTCGCATTGTAATATTAAGATAAGATACATTAAAAACAACAAGAACCACCCCTAAGGGGATAAATTAACGCAAGCAAAGTCGGGGGCAAAAGCTAGTACTAATATTAATGCACCGGTGTGCACTTCTAGCGCTTGTGGTAAAATTCCTTTAAATCGACTTATTTACTCGGTAGATACATATAATAATGCAAGCCCAGACAAACTTGTAAAGTTATTAATAGGTATGTTATTCTAATGTGACATAGCCTACATCTTATATTTTGTCTTGGTTTTTGAATAAATTTTTATTCTTAAAAAAATATAAATTAAATGTAATGAATTACATATCTAAGTGAACTACTCTGACTACATACACATATATGTATTTTTGTGCACATAATAATATACAGGACGACTCACACAGCGCCGTCTAGTTCCGAGTTGTCTTACGAGTACTAGACAATACTCGAGCTGCATCCCATCAGGTCATCGTATAACACTGTCATACTCATCATATATTTGAAATATATCATCATTCTGTCACGGTGTCATGTTTATGACACTAATTATTTATAAGGTTCCTATAATTATAGGAACTTGGACGACTAAGGTATCATAGATATGACACCTTATGCCTTCAGAATAGCACTGAAATTATAGGTATATATAATTTCAGTGGTATTTCGAAATACACCTTACAAATCAGTCTGCTTTAGGTTTGAATACCATTTCTATCTTGGTAAACATAGAACATCTATAGAAATACAGCAAGAAAATACATACTTGTCTAAAAAAATTTGGTACATCTTCTTTCCTTTCGAACATGGTATCTTGTGGTGAATGTAAGTAGAATATCCTGCCGACTGCCTTCATATGCTCGCTCAGTATATCCGTAAAGCCATTGCTGATTGTAGCGTTAGCGTATGAGAAGTCTACCGCCATATTGCGTTTTAGCGCCTACCTGGAGAAGATATATTAGTACATAAATTTCCTGCATCAGATTTTAGCTGTATACAAAAAGATCAACAAAATTCCCAACCTTAACCATAACAAAACTTCCATGAAGTAACTGAGTAACTTTTTATAAATACTTTTGATGACAGAAGAATCATCCACATGAATTTAAAATTGATATCGCGTAACACACATTCAAGAGTATAATTGTAGATAGGATATGCTGGGCGAAATCAATTCAAAATATCTTTATTCATGTAGGTCTATTACATATTCTTATGATATCAAATCTACCCTTATATAAAACATGAATTTTCCACATTGTATCTATGTATATCGTAGTCGGCTAGAGTACATACATACTGTCATGGTGATAATATTATTAACCAGTCGACAAATATATTAAATATTTAAAATATAAACCTCGCCAATCGCTGTATATTTCTCATTTCCGAGTAACCTTAGTAAAAAGTATTTAAAAGAAATCTTGCATAGAAATCCAAACATTGTCTAAAAATTTCAAGTCTTGTCATCGAGTACTTTTCTAATTTTACAGATCAAACCATACGGATATTGATTTTTATGTATATATTATTATATATATATATGTAACCTTTTAGCAGTGAATATATTTTTAAACTACTTTATAATGAAGATAGTGACTGACATCGCACGGATACATTACAAAATCTTTGAATTTCTCGGCTTGTCCTATATTATAATACCCATGTATTATACATATAAATCTTCCTCGTGAATCATTCTATCTATTACTAAAAACTGCTTTAATATCCGTTGCGTAGTTTAAAAGATCTAAGCGAAAAGACAGCGGAAGCGACTACATTTTATACTATGTAAAGATAGAAAAAGTTTTGTAGGAAAAAAAACGAGACAAATTATTATTCGCTGTCGAAAACTCATTAGAAATTCAAAGTGAAATTGCTGAGAAAAGTTGCGAGTTGTAGGATCGTTTCTTTTTTTTGTTTATTATCGTGAAACAAGATTTTGTTTAATACTTTGATGACCTCGTTGGTATTGTTGTATTGGTATGGTTTAGTAAATTTATGTCTCAAAAAGTAAACTAGAAGGCTTGAAATGGAGGTAGGTGAGAGGGGAGAGACTGACGTAGTCACGGTTAATAGCTAGCTATCTTAATCTAAATAATATTATGAACGCGAAACTTTGTGAGTATGGATGTTTGTTACTCTTTCACGCAAAAACTACTAAACGGATTTTCATGAAACTTTGCAATAATATAGCTTATGCATCAGAATATATTTTTATGGAAATTTAATGGGGATGAAACTGCGGGTAAAGCTAGTTATTAAATAAATTCAACTAATAGCCGATCAGATCAGTCGTTGTAAAACTAGCGAAACTGAACGTGTTGAATCCTAAAATAACGTTTATTTTAAGAATCAATACCTATATTCATTGTATGTTCTGAAAAGTACTTGACCTGATTTAAATTTGGATACAGGGTTTTTGTTGGATGTAAATCACTAAATATAATAATAACACTGGGGAATACACTGAGAGCCATCCAGTCCCAAGCTAAGCAGAACTGATACATGTACCGAAATACGTTATTTTTGTAAATACATACATTGACATATAGTATATCGACACCTAAACCAATTCAAACACACTCACTAATACACCATAATATACAAATTTATACCGTGCGAGGAATCGAACCCGAGACTATCGGAAGTCAAGCGATGTGCTAAACCACCATCGAGGTCATCACCGTTGTGTAGTAAGTGTTAATGAGTTATTAACGGTGACATTGTTTGTAACGGAAAGTACCAGGCCAAGTACCAGTGTCGTGATATGCTATTTATATCTCAAATCACGGCGTGTGGTATATATATACCACACGCCGTGATTTACACAGTACATATAGTATATATAGTATATATACATATAGTATATACATATAGTATATATACATATAGTATATATACATATAGTATATATATGTATATATGTATCAATAGTATATATGTATCTATACATATAAATAAACTTGTAGTGTCTGTTCGTAATTTTAAATTAACAGCTTTTCACCAAATGCATATTAAATTAATACATTAAACTACGTACCTGTCTGTTCTTCTTGTTGTAATGCGACCACAATTAATTTAATATTCAGTAAGACCACAGATAACATAACATTACATAGTGACACTATAGACTAATATTATTCAAGATTAGCTGAACACGCGACTTCGTCCGCGTGGAATTTAACTTTATTTTTCTTAAATCTTTTTTTTATCTAAAATAAAGGTAGCCTGTGTTACTCCTTATTGCCTCAGCTAACTGCCAATAAGAGTCCCGTCAAAATCCGTACAGCCATTTCAAAGATTAGCCGGAATAATCAGACAGACAGACAAAACTTATAAAAAAAAAAATATTTTGGTATATGTACCGCATTTATATTCATATGCATGTAGTAAAAAACGGTTATTTCAATATTACAAACAGACACTCCAATTTTATTTATATGTATAAATGTATAGATAAACAATATTAATCTATTCTCAATTCGACCATAGATTTTAACAATAAACAAAAGAGTATATATGCTATGTGTGTCAAATGTATGGTAGTGTATGTAATATTTTTTTTATTGATATACGTAATGCATTTTTATGCCCAATTTACACTCAGCCCGAGTGGGCAGGGAAGTGAGCAGCTTGAGAGTTTAAATACGAGTGGAAGCATTTTCCATGCCATTCGCGCTGACCGGCGCTCCCTCGATTGTCTGTTTTTTGTGCGCAAGTAAAAGGACTGGCAGCGCGAGTGGCAGCGTGTTTTTACATTCAGCCCTCTCGCTCAGATGTCGCCCGACAATATTTCCGGCAGCGCGAGTGGCAGGGGAAGCGGCTGAATGTAAACGTAGCATTATACATAGTTAAAAAAATATTAATATTCCGACTCATTGTTCCTCTTATATATATATATCTCCTATAACTAAATGTTCTCAAAATTTCATACTCACCCGTCCGTACAATTTTCATAAAAAGGATTACAAAGTTTTTGACTTCACGTATTAATATATAACATATTAAATTGTACTACTACTATACAGTAATTTATGAAGTTAATATCTTAAGACATGTTTATCAAAGTCCTTGATGTATATATAACTATGTCAACAACCTATAGAAATAACAGCAGATAATATTTACAACGTGGTTTATATATAATCGTATGTAGTGTTTACATTTTTATCATATGTGATTATTTTATTGTTTTTTTTTATTTATTAATTATTAACAATATAGTATAATGCCGATTAATTAGTTCATTGAATTGATATGATATATTTGATATATATTATAGGAATTTAAGTTTTTGTTTATTGAAATGAATGATAATTCTAAAATAAAAGTACCCCCTTTTAGGAAAATGGCGCGGACGGAAGTGTACGATATTTAGCATACTTGTAGTTTATATAGAGGAGTGCAGAACGCTAATATTTTTGTTAAAAATTATGCATGGAAATTACATTAATACAATAAGAAAAATATTACATACTCTACCATGTACTCTTCGATACACATATGCATATACTCACTGTTTATTGTTAGCTAGCTACTCGCCCTGGCTTCGCATCGGAATGTACATATATCTAAATATATATCTATCAACACACAGTCCAAACCACTGGACGGATCTGGCTGAAATTTGGCATGCGGCTAGATAGTATGACGTAGGCATCCGCTAAGAAAGGATTTTGGTAAATTCTACCCCTAAGGGGATAAATTAACGGGAGCAAAGCCGCGTGAAAAAGCTAGTTATATATGTATAAACCTTCCTCTTGAATTATTCTATCTATTAAAAAAAACCGCTACAAAATCCGTTGCGTAGTTTTAAAGATTTAAGCATACATAGGGACGGACAGACTGCGACAGCGACTTTGTTTTATACTATATAATGATAAAGAAGTCTGTGGTATTTAGTGTTCTGTTGTTTATAGTCTTCTGTTGACTTTCGACCACTGGCCGATCATTAGTATACATAAATATGCTACGATTAGCTGCTGATTTTAGGAGCTGGATAAAAATGATCCAAATAAATAATGTCGTTGATGGACTATGTTTGACATCCATGTTAGTTTCCGATTACCACACGCCAGATTGATTGATGATTCTCAATCTTGATCGTGATAAAACATGGCAATATTATTCGATAAATGTTGTAGAGTCGATCAATCTAACATAGAACGCGAGATTGAACTGCAGATTGAAACATAAATTTAAATTGTATTTATGATTTTTAAATTCGCGTATATATATGTACATTCATACACGAAAACAAAATCTTTTGTATTTGATCTCCTGCCGTTTTATGATTGAAAAAATATACGCCTATTGTTTTATGTAATGCTTTATGGCACCGGCATTGTTCAAAATTCAAATTTCTATATTTGGGTAACACAATTTTTACTTAATTTTATATGGTTGTTGAGGTCTCCTTTTATGTATAGAAATGCTAGTACCAATACTACATTTATAGAAAGCGTTTGTTATTTATTCGATTAGCAAACAAGTAAAGGTAATAATATATGTGGCATAAAACAGCTTTTTTTTTCTTATTTTTGCTTTAGAATACGAAAAAAACATGCAAAGTTGACAACAAGTGTTGCTTCAGCTGTTACTGATATAAGCACTCAGTATTGGTTTTCAGGCAATGATATTATGGGGTTAAGCAGGTATAATCTCATTATGCTTTAAAAAAACCGTTTGCTGAGATGCAAGGCTTGGAATGGCTTCAGCGCGTCGAGGATTATGAGTATTATTTCCTACAAATGTTCTTGTTTTTTTAGTAAGACTTCGTTTTATCAAACTAATTAAATAGCAAAATATTTGTAAACTGGTTCTGCGTACCACATCTCTAGCGACGGTTCAGGAATTAGAAGCAAATGCCAAAATCTTATATATAAAATTCTCATGTCACAGTTTTCGTTCCCATACTCCTCCGAAACGGCTTGACCGATTCTCATGAAATTTTGTGAGCGTATTGAGTAGGTCTGAGAATCGGCCAACATCTATTTTTCATCCCCCAAAATTTAGGGATAGTACACCCCTAATTTTTTTTTTATTTTTTAGACAAAATTTTTAGTTTCTTTTTTTTATTATAACAAAAAAAAAAATACATAAAAACCAAAATTTTAACCCATAAAAAATAAACCCCTATTTTTTATATCGTTATTAATTTATATGGCAAAACAACGTTTGCCGGGACAGCTAGTAATATATATGATTTTGGCATTCGTTTCTAATTCTTAAACCGTTGTAACATGTACCCAGTATAGCTTCGTGTCATTTTATTGTACATTTGTGTAGCATGACTTTAGAATCGTTTAATAATGATTATATACTGTGCTAATAATTATTATCTACTGCTACATTTTCACGATAAGTCGGTATCTACCTACTTAATGTTTATTATTTTAGTACCTACTAAATTATTTATAGATGGATATTTAGTAATAAGAACGTCTGAGAAGGATGATCTCGAACGATCCCACTTTTAATTGCTAGTCAATTTAATAGATTGTGTTTTAAGTGATTTAATTTGATACCCATTCTTTCAGCTTTCTGTATATATTTGTAAACTATTTCATTATGCAGAGAGTGTTTGCGACATACCTCTTTTTATTTTACTTTATTTTTGTCACATGTTTTTTATTTATATATGTATGTGCGCTTATAATATGTTACAAATGTCATATAGCATTTTCTGTTCTTTTCAGACAACAGAAAGCGGTTGACGTGCAGTGGTGGAAAAGGACAAATATATAAGTATAATTTCTGTTTTTATTTTTTTGTTTTTCTATTCAGTTGTGACAAAATATACTTAATACATACTGTAAACGTTATTTTTGTGCTGAGTTATTATTTATTGTCAATAAAGACATTCAGCAGCTGTCCAGTTGTTTAAGCCAGTTTGTTTATTCATTATCTATATAAAAAAATCTGGTACTAAAAATATATCTGCAGATATAGTTTCAATCTTTCAGAATAATACATTAAAATGAAAAAAGAAACAACAGTAAAAATAAAAAACAGGGAGTAAATACTTACTTAAAAATAAAACAAACATAAAAATGTGTTCACACAATTAAAACTTCACACATCATTACAACTCACACATTAACAACACTTTTTAATATATATATTTATGTTAACAGTTCAAATGCCGAAGTACAAATCGATCAAATGATCGCAATCGATCGTATCGATCTAGAATGCAGACTAGCGGCGTGCACTCACGTGCGGCATCGAATACTGACGGTTGTACTGAGCGGGTGGTATCTGTATAAATAGCTGCCAGTGGACGAAGCAAGCTAACGTTCTAATGATAGTAGGGTGTCATTTAGACCGTATGATAATTTATGTTGTCACAAAAAAACGAATGACGAATTTTGTTTATCGTACACAAACTTAAATTCCTAAGCATTTGTTTATAAAAAAACGTGTATTGTGCAGTTCGGTGAACACGTACATATAAGTATCAGTGCTATATAAACGTTCAACCGGTGAAGCTGTAAAGACCAGCTCCGGCCAATAGCATTAGAGTAATGTATATATATATAAATGTGTACATTTCAATAAGAGTATGCAATTTATCACATAAATGTCTATGTATCTGAATTCAATTGTTCATATTTAAACAGACTACGACAAGATTACTAATTTAGCAGACATAAAAAAAATGCATTAATAAACATAATACCGATTCAAACAAAGCAAAGCCAATAAACATTTACTTTATGATAGAAATTTAAGAAGTATGTATACGCTGCTTTATGTTTCTTTATTTTTGTTATTCGAATTTTAAATTCCATTGTGTACTTTTACAACACACATGCTACATAATGAAATATGTAAATTTAAATTTAGAACTGTCAGTAGGTCAGCAAAATATATTTTAACAGTTGCTGTTTGTATTACAATTGCATGTGTATTTATTTAATTACAAAGTTATAATTTTATTTGTTTTATATTTTATTGTTATATATTAGTGTTAATAAATAACAAATTATTGTCGGTGGTATTATATTTATTATTTTAGAAAATCACGCGAATTACATCTGAAATGTATCCTGTGATAACATATGTATATACATATATAGGTATATGTAATGGTAAAACATATTAAATTATATAGTTACATAGATATTCTTTGTATTTTGATATTTATAGGTAGTAATAACACTGAATGAAAATAATTATATTAAACTTGAGTAATAACTATTATTAATTATCTGTATTTATACATATATAGTAATTATTTGTAATTGTGTTGTTGTAATTGTTTGTATCCCAATACTCGATTGAAAAAATATTCGAGATTCGATTACGTAATGTTACACAATTATTGTTTGAAACAGATTGAAATTGACAGTTTTATGATTGAAAAAATACAACCGTCTTGCTGATCCGCATGTCCGTTGATGGGTTGACGGCAAAGTATTAATAACACCGCAAGTAGTGTGTGTCACATGCGTAGCGGCGACACTATGTTTGTTTATAAAATATTATGTACTTATCAACAATACTATATGTATATCAATCATATGCTCTTATATACCTGTTTTATTATCATATAAATAGATAGAAATAATATTTACTCAAATAATCCTAGTGTAAAATTGAATTTTCATTAAAATCAATATTAACTCAAACATTATACTAATATACTTATAATAAGCTAGACAGTGGTCGGTAAGAATTTTTAGGTGGGAATATTTTAACGAGGTCCAGAAAAAAATAACTGATAATAATTAAGTGCTATTACAGTATTTATTATTATTTATTATATAGTATTTATTATTTTGGACAAAAATTCTAATTCTGAATTACAAATATGATGCTTCTGTCATCTAAGAGTCGGTCAGAAATATAAATTGACACACAAATTTTTTTGTCGCGACCTTTGGGGTCTATTGTAAGTGGGGTTACTAAACCATTAGGTCAAGACGCGCTGGCGATTTTTTGCGACAATATTTGTTTAATATCTACTTATCAATATAGTGTTGCACATTTAATCTGTAATAAAATCAATTATGGTCATGACCTCTATAGATATTAACAATAATAATATCTTGAACAATTCACACAGCGCCATCTAGTCCCAAACTAAGCAGAGCTTATTATATATTGTTATGGGTACTATACAACTGATAGATATACTTATATAGTTGTAAATACATATATAATATACATAGATAACACCCAGACATATACAAACCGTGCGAGGAATCGAACCCGTGACCGTCGGAAAAAAAGTGCCGTGCTAATCCGCTAGACCATCAAGGTCGTCATAATATCCAAATGAGAAAGTATATTATACTTAGACTAGACATGCTGATATCTCCCACAGAGAAGCTGTAAAAAGTTCCTCGGTTACATAGTCTCAATTACTTCTGCCACCAAGCTGCTTGTTTTGTAAGCTTTGTTTCAGTTGTAAAGTCAGATTAAATAGTGAAATACATGAAATATACATCTCCATATCCCAATGGTTTTCAGGGGGGACCGTGTGGAGGTCGATTTGCTAGTAATGGGAGCACTGTACACCATTATTAACAATCCCATGTGCTAGTAGTTATAACGACGTCCGTTTGTCACTATTGTGTATCTTTATAAGCAATTGAGTTATTTATTTAAACGCCGAGTGAAAGCATAGGACGTTGCTTGTACATTTTGTCGGTGAATGGTTTTTATAAATCTAGTATGTATTACCACAGATAATATAATATTACATAGTATTACTATGCAGGAACTAAGCACAATGCTATCCGCTATATACTTACTCGGTAGCGAAAAAATTATATTATAAAAAAAATTACGTTCATAAGTGGCAAAAATGTCCTACTATGATACGTAAATGTCCTACATGAATAAATTATTTTTGAATTTGAAATTGAATTACTATTTTTTTTTTCCTTAAAAAAAATAACATATACGTATATATTAATGAAATACTTATATAGTAATTTAATTAATAGTTACATCAGAATAAACTGTAGTTACCTAGTTTTTTTTTTGGAATACTGTTGTTATAAATCTATTGATATGACAACACTGTACCTATTAGAAAAAAAAACTTCTGATGCAACTATTAATTAGATTAATAATATATGGCCCTTTTACTATTCGCTCTAATTTATTGGGCATTGAGATACGAAAAAACATATTATAATTTTTGGGCAATTAATCTACTACATAATAACGTGTTTCAAAATATTATACTTCAAAATCGTGACCTATATATCCATACAAATTTTATAGTTACAGAAAGTCTTTCTGCTTGTTTGCCACGTTTTCATAACAGTACGGCTGGATGTTAATTAAATTTATAGATAAAAGTAATATCACGAAATCTATCCAAGTGACTTCTGTGATCTATGTTCACATCTGCCTTTTATAAAAAAAAAAGAAGAAGTCCCGGGTGAAATAGGTAGTTAATTATATTTCATTATATACATATAGTGTTTATTATACCTCATGTAATTGTAAATAGCACAGGTACAATTTTTTCTTATATAGAGGTTTAAGCTATTACTCGGTGTTTTAGACCTGTAGCACTGCGATCTGTGTACAGAGATCTGTGCTCGCTATTTTTTTCAGAGTTCCCTACCTAAGCCGTCAGAGACAAGAATTGAAGGATATTCTTAGGAGTGATGGTTGGTATTTATCTTTATAGAAATAATGAGTGCGTAGCGATTTCTATGTTGATTATCGCATGCCTCTTACTTGTTATACAGTATTATTTATAACAAAATAATGTATTCAAAAGAGCAACACACAAGTTTGCTCATTCTTCTTGTGACGAATCTGCATTCCGAATGAGTGATAGAATCAGAATATGACTATTCAAAACTGCTTGTAATGAGTTTATTTGAATAAAGATTATTTCTATTTCTAGAATGGTATCTTGAGGAGATAAAAATCATTACATAATCATAAAACTATTAAAATTAAATAACTAAATTAACACTGGCTGTTTGTTATAGAACTCCATATGACTAATCCTTTGTATTTGAGGGGGGGGGGGAGGGAGATTGTAAAGGTCAATAGTAGCTATCTGTGTTTCTTAATGAATTCATTAATTAGTTAAATTAATTTATCCATTAACTGTAAATGACATTATTGTTTCGAACTATCGGCTAGCTGAGTTTTACCACTGTCCATTTAGAATCAGAATAAATTAAAAATATATGAAATACTCCGAATAATCCTTACTAATATTATAAATGCAAAAGTAACTCTATCTGTCTGTCTGTCTCGCTTTCACATCAAAACTTCTGAACCGATTTAAATGAAATTTGGTACACAGATAATCTAGACCCTGAGAAAGGACAAGACTACTTTTTAATGTAAAAAAGGGTTGTAGGGGGGATGAAAGGTTGTATGGAAGAATAGTCATTTTTGAAGCTAGTAGATTGACACTTATTTTTGAGGCTGTTGATTAAATACTAATAAATATGATATTCAAAGTTTTTGAAATTGTTACCATTAAGGGCTAAAAAATTGAACCTAAAGGGGATTGAAGGTTGTATGGAAAAACGTTAATTTTATTAGCCATTTTTGGGTTACATTATTGAATATTTTTTCTTTGTTTGGTCGAGGTCACTATAACACGCGGACGAAGTCCCGGGCACAGCTAGTGAAATATAATTACACAATTGCGTATATTAATAGTACCGTCAGCCACAGTGGTGTAGTGATTTAGCACATCTTCTGATGGTCGCGGTTTCGATTCCTCGCGCGGTACTTATGTTTGTATTCATGAGTATGAATTTGTATCGGTCTTGGTGATCCTATGTACATTGTGTAAAAGAAAATAATATATATGTATTTGTATCTCCTGCAAAATTATTTTGGTTAATTTCTGGTGATTTAGTTACGTACCTTCGTCTAACATGGAGCTATTTTTTAATTAAAAATGGCTCCATGTTAAACGGCTTGTCGAAACTTGGAATCTGACCAAAGATAAAGGAATGCCTCCTTCATATTTATTATTACCAAATTTTTAGAATAACCCTAGTCTTATCCTTTAGTATGTACGTAACTTAGCTTCTATTAAGTATAGAAGCTAAGTTACGTACATATGTAATCAATCTGAGTAAAAATGTAGCGATTACTTAAAGTGTTGATGGTTGATCCTGGGTGCAGTAACTTGTTTTCCAAATCGTGACTACACACCAAATCTATTGTATTTGATTTTATACTGTACTGTTTAAGCTTACATATGTACACACAATAAAATTACAATGTCTGGTATTCTTCAATATTAGTTCTGTCTCTATTCCTAGATGCCTTGTTTCTTCACTGACCCAAGTGTCATAGCAATACTTTCAATCGAAAGTTTGCCGTAAATATTTAGGTTCCGCTCTACTATGCTTACCCTAATATTACAGTAAATATTATGGTATTTTTATCATTATTCAGAAAATTTGTTGTAATTTCAATGCATTGTACAGTTTTTCTAATTTTTATACGATTGATCTAAAGATAATTTTTTGTTTATTTGATTACTTTTTGTTGAAAATATTTTTTCCAGTTACGTGTAATTATACAACATATATTACACGTATAATTATACAACGTATAAAGAAATTCTTACTAGTGTGAAACGTTGGTATTAGTTGCTTTATCAAAATAACACGGTCAAAATTCCATCGGATTTACTTACTTATAATATAATGAGGTAATGGATCGAAATAAAAATTATCCAAATTAGATCACAATGCCTCAAAACATCGCGTTATATTAATTATATAAAACAATTGAAATAAGAAACTTATCAGTTTTGAAGTAGGTTGAAAAACAAGTAATTCAGATGGATGTTGTCAATAACCTCAGAGGTTGTTTTGACCGTGACACGGTTGAAGTGATCCAACACGACTTGCTCTATAAACTTCCTTCCGATACATAAATAAATATGTACATAAATTATAATGTATTTACCTATAATGACCCCATTACTAGCAATGTACTATATCAGGTTGAACTCTACACGGTTTCCCCTGGAAACCTTGTTGATAGATTCCTGGTCAATTTATCACGGTGCAAGTTAGCCCTGACTTCATGCCCATCCTATTATCCTCTACTAGTGCCCCTCCAACGAATACCAACAGCGCGGGCGGCCAAAAAAAATATCTGGGAGGAAGGAAATTGTTAGTAAATGGACTAATATCCCCAACGCTAGTAAAGATCTCCCTAGAAATCATTGTGATAGATTCTTGGTGAATTTACCATAATGAGCTACTTGAACTTTTTTATGTTACCTCATGCTCAACTTATGATCCTCTGCTGGTGCCCCGCTAGTGGATATCTTTAGTGCAGACGGACATACCATTCCATTATTTTACAGTAAAGAAAGTACATTTACCTACATGGTACTTACTTCGTATATTGTAAACAATTTAAGAAGTTAGTATAACGTAGGGTTGTGACATCAGTATTCGGTTCTTTATATTATAGACTTTGTTAAAAGTCATATTCGCGGGTACCTTAATCTCACCTAGTTCAACCGTCAAACAGTTTACTTTGTAGGCTATATTTTGGTAGAAGAGATGAGATAGGGTAGTAAATTTATAGGAAATAAGGTATATCATATATATTCTTTAATTTTACTATATACATAGTATATTACTATACCATACCATAATACATGTGATTAACGAGTAATATAAATATTTATCGTTTTATTCCTCATTTCGAAAATAATAAAATGCGTTCATATACGGCGAAGATATTGTTTATATTTACATTGTATGTATAAATTAGTTGTAATTCTTAGAAAAGTGTAACACTTGTTTAATAAACAACTAGTGATTAATTAATTGTATGCATAGTGTATTCGGACAAAAACTTGTTATCAATCGACTATTATAAATGCTGCGTTAATGCAAAGTCAAGGATATTTCCAATATATCTTTAGGGTTCCGCATTGACTAAAGGGCTCTTAATAAAATCATTATTTCTTTAACAGGTAACTTCTATCAATTAAATAAAAAAACCATAATTCCTGTAGGACATTTTAGTTGCTTATGAACGTGAAGTTTTTTGTATTATTACATATATTTTCCCTTACCGTTTAGTATACAGATTCATTTAAGACGAACTGGCAAGAAACTCAACTCTTTTTTGAAAGCCAAATTATTTATATTGTATGCTTATAGAGTGGGACCTTTAACATTATATGGTTAATTTATATGATGTCGAAGTTGGAGTGAGAAGTATATCAGCAAAATTTATCTCATTCATTCATAAACTTAAGAGTAACGCTTGTCGGTGGAGCTCTTGCCACGTTCTACGATCTTCCATCATACTCTTTAAGCGTTGATACGACACGACTCCAATTCTGTCTTTAAATTGTTTGATGTAAAAATTTCTCTACAATGTTCTAAAAGATCTTGGCCTCTCTAGAACTGCATTAAGTTACATACTAGAACATGTATCTAAAGTGGTAGCACTAAGTCTTTTCATCCGTAATATGAGTATGACGGATAGAACATGTATCTAATGTTGCTCGTGGAGTGATCTGTTTGGATTGCTGATTACATGTGACAGATATAATGCTGATGGTTACTCATTTTTTCTTTTCAATTTAATTTAAATATTATGTATTTTTATCATGTTGGTACAATAATTTGAAATGAGTCTATTACTCTACTCGACTAAAACTGTAGATAGCACTTAACATAATTCAGTTTAATCATCATCGTCATCTTAGCACGATGACGACCACACTAAACAAAGACCTCCCCCAAAGATCTCGATGAACGGTCCTGCGCTGCTCGCATAATACCCTCCAGCGATCTTGACCAGATCGTCGGTCTACTGTGCTGGAAGTCATCACTGCGTCTTCTGGTACGGTCGATTGGCTATGTGCCCTGTCTATTCTTCAGTGTCGCAATTCTTCGGGCGGATCTCCTCATTTCTGATTCGATCAGAGTAACTCCGAGCATAGCCCTCTCCATTGCCCTCTGAGTCACTCTGAACTTGTTCATGAGGCCCATAGTTACGTCTCTTACTGTAAGTCATAACGGCAATACACATTGGTCGTAAACCTTCGTCTTACTTTACTTTAACGGTATCTTATTAAAAGCTTACTCAAAAATTATGGCTTTAAACACAGACTTCCCACCCAGAATTCAATTCATAGCAGTTTTATGTTCACGGTCAAAGTCTTGTTATTAAATTTATTTAGGACCTGTTTAACATTACTTGCGTGAAAGAAAACAATACTAACAAACTTTCACTTATAATGTTTGTAGTTATCACCATCCTAATATTGCATGTGATTTAAAACTGCTCTACTGATCTTCAATGCCCATATAAGGTTAACTACCACACCCTGGAAATCGTGGTTAAACTTCTCTTACTAATATTGCAAACGCGGAAGTTGTGAGTGTATATGGATGTTTGTTACTCATTCACGCAGAAACTGCTGAATGGATTTTAATGAAACTTTCCAGTAATCTAACTTATACATCAGAATAACTCATAGGCTGTAAATTGAATATCGAGTGAAATCGCGGGCACAGTTAGTTCCTACTAATTTTGCCATGGGCAATTGATCTGATTTCATGTTTTATTATCCTCTATTGGTGCCCCGCCATATTAGAGCCGCCATTATCTTCTATAAAAAAAAATAATTATAACGAACTTATATCTTTATAGTATTAGTACGATTAATTAAATGCATTGTGTATATAATGATGGATGAACAAACAGATAATATTGTAACAAGTTGTCTGATGCAACGTATTACCCACTTTCGTAAGGATTATGATACAATATATAGGACAGGTTGTAGGTATTTATGTGCTAATAACCCTACAAAGTATTATTAATATAAAATTAAAATATGTTATATTGTACTTCGTAGTGTAGTAGTTAAACAGATTGCACGTGAGAGGTGCGGGTCGATTTTCGTAGAAATATCAAATATGTTTTCAGTTCGCCTATGAAATGGCAATAAGTGGTATATACTTAAGTAATTAAGAAAAACATAGATATATTTTGAAGCACGTGATATTTCTCGTGTTTTGCCATTGCTAAGGGCTAATTTGCTATACTGTAAAATACATATTTAAAATCTTTAATTTATATATATATGTATATTGACTGTCGCAGTGGTCTAGCGGTTTAGCGCGCCGTTTCAATACCTATGGTCACGGGTTCGATTCCTCATACAGACAAACATTTGTGTTCATGAGTATGATTGTTTTCATTAAAGCAAATGTTTGTACCATGCTATCGAATCGAACCCACGACCATCACGTAAACCGAGAGACTTGAATAAATCTATAACACATGCAATATCGATTGTTGTCATCTAGTGAACTTAATCAGCACGTGTCAGATGATCTTGCATATTGTAAGGTAATGGACCAATTAGTTACAAAGATAATAATGTTTGTGGTATTGTCTTAATTTCTCCATCTATATTGTAATGACAGGAATAAACAAAATCAAGGAAAATAGGAAATGTCATTTTGAAATTAGTGTCGTAAGTGTGAATAAATACCTACTGTGAGGAATTCTGATTCTATGCGTAACGTGTAAATGTGTAAAGCGGGAATATTCTAACGATCTAATTATAGTTTATAAGAGTTGATCCTATTTACTGCGATTTCGATTTATGAGATAAAACGTTGCAAAAAAAAGTAGGATTCGTAGTGCCAGATTCAAGAAAAGACAAACTGACAGACAGGCAGACACACTTTTATATTTATAATTTTTTTTTTGATTACTCTAATACTGTTGGCTGCAGCTGGCCTTTATAGCTTCACCGGACGATAGGGGCGAGTGCAGACAGCGCTCCAAACCCGCGGAAGGACTTATGGAGCGGCGGAAGGCCAGCTCCCGCCAGACGGATATGATATTTATAATAATAAGTGTCACCGTGCTAACATTATGTCAGTTAAAAAAAATGTGATGTGTAGGTATTTTTAAAAAATATATATGTTGATGATTTGATGTAAATGATTTATATAGAAAATACCTAGACTAATACAAACAAGCATACTTATATCAATACAAACTTGAATACAAATATTTGAATCGTGAAATGGATTTGAACCGGCAACTATCGCAAGTAAGGCCGTCTGGTAAACCGCTAGACCACCGAGGTTGTCAATAAAATTCTCTAAGAAGGATTCCAAATCATTATGGATAACTGTTTCCAATGCATTTATTCTATTTACTTGTAATTTATGGCTTAAAATAATGCAACAAGATACCTTATTGCATCAACACCATAATAATATCATCTCACTCAATCTAATTGATTATTGCGTTCAACAATTTTTATTATTAGAACATGATTTACATTATTTTGCTGTCAAGTTTTCCGTGTCTAAAAGTATTTGCATAAATTTACATGCGAAAGTCACTATGGTGCTATTGACTTGAACATTATGATTTTTTTTAATTACGCTTTGTTGTCTATGACGTAAATCCCATATTTTAATATAGTTTTTGTATTGTCTTTATGCATAAATAAATATTACAGAGTTCTCAATACATAATTAATTAGTGATTGTGGGTGATAGAAGTGTTGTTTATAGGCATTTTTAGGCATTTTTTTAAAAATGTTCTCTCCGTAAGAACCATCCTCGTACCTCAAGAATTATTCTAAAAAAAGAATTATCGCAATCGGTTCAGTAGTTCTCGAGATTAGCGCTTACCAGCACATTTAGCAATTCATTTTTATATTATAGATTGTCATATATTTATATTTTCACTAATACACATTAATAATAATAATAATAAAGAAAAATAAATATATAAAAATGTGCAAAGAGTTTGCAACAATAATAATACAAGACATTATAAATAGAAAAGAGTCGTCAAGAAATTCATCAGTTACTCTTATTAAAGATATATATACAATACTTAGTAATTTATAATTATGAAATAATAATCTATTCTATAAAACAATTAAACTTACATTAAAATACTTTTGAATATGTGATATCACAGATAACATAATATTACATAGTGATATTAATCAGTTAAACGGTTGACAAAATCGATCGATTTCAGAAATAAGTTGTCTTTTGGAAACATTATTTCTAAAGAACATATATATGTAATTTACTCAAAGTACAATAAAAAGAAATATTTGCAATCATACGGTCCCTTTTTTACTCAAGTCTTATTTTATCTGTCTTTCATCTCTCTCCTTCACAACTATTTATTCGATTACATGTTTAGCCATGGTATTGAGTAGCTAAAAGAGACCAAACATGTGTTGAATGCAGTTTTAATTCAAGTCTTCTTTGGTATCAATGGTAAACATAAGTATGTTTTGACCAGAACAGCAAATAGAATGGAACAACCAGTCGCCGTGTTCAGGTTTTTTTTTCGTGCAAGACAATTGAAATGAAAGGTACGTGTTGCGGGTGAATATTACGATGTTGCTGGTCGAGACGATGTATTTTACAGATGATGATAAACTGACAATGTGTACATAAAAATAATGATCTTATATACTAAATAAAAGTAGGAAAATGTAAGGTGGGGTGACACAGTTTAGATACAGCAGTGCCTAGTAGACAATATTGAATTTGTCTTACTAGACATTATTATAATGCATTTATTATTTTATGTATCTAGGTGACTGTGTCCATCATAGATATTCCCCCCTTGAGAGAAAAAATATATATATATTACACACAAAAAAATTATAAAAGTTAAATGTAAAATTTAAGATATTATGAACTTTTGTAACAAGAAAAATTCATTATACCCAAATAACGACGTAAATCTTCAACTGTCGTGGGTTTAGGGTACTCGTCGATTGCTTGCCATTTTTCTTCCGTTGGTTTCATCCCTTGGCTCGTTATATGATAACCAAGAAAAACTAACTCAATTGTGAAGAACTCGCATTTGCTCATATTAATTGTTTGCGGCGAATAATTTGATTTCGCTAGCGCTCTCTTTGGTCTGTGCTTGTTTTTTATTCATCGAGATTTTTGCTCCGGTGTCCACAAAATTCTATAGCCACTGTTAGAGTCGGTTATAGCTAGGCGGTTAGACGGATGAACACACAGCGTTACGTCTTATTCTGCGTCGAATCTAGTTTTACGACGGTTGTATATAGGAGCGCGGCATGTCACATTTGTATGCCTTTTCTTTATATTTTCGATGATATAATATAAAATAATAGTCATATTTCTGACTATGCAATGACCGTAGGTGGAAAATTTGACCTAGATCTGTAGTTGCTGCGTCTGTTTGTGTGTGGCAGCGCTTTTCGCGTATATCAGCAATTTCTGATCGCAGTGTCGCAATTAGTGACGACAGGTGTGCAATGAAATCGGCGGTGACTGTTAAAAAACTTTTGTAGACAGCATTTTTGCTTTATTTTTCCAGTTTCAATTTTTCGTCAGAGATTATATCCAGCAGGCAGTTGTGTTTACTGGGGGTCAGTAGCACGGCAGGATGTTGTTGCGCAGTATTGCCAACGACTTTTATTTTCTTGAATTTCATATAACGAGCCGGTGAGACCCGCTTCTGGGAAGCCGGTGGAAATGTGCAATCGTTGGTGGTGCGCAGGATGCCGTCAGACAGAGATCTCTTGTTTGATCTCGTCGTTTTTTATCGTTCTCGACCACGTCGGCCAGATATCGGGGTCAACTGTTACAGTGAATATTACGATGTTTTTGTGTGATATATGTATTTTCTCAGATGATGATAAACTGACAATGTGTACATAAAAATAATGATCTTATATACTAAATAAAAGTAGGAAAATGTAATATTGGGTGACACAGTTTAGATACAGCAGTGCCTAGTAGACAATATTGAATTTGTCTATACTAGACATTATTAAATGCATTTATTATTTTATGTATCTTGTGACTGTGTCCCATATACGGATTCTGTTTAGGGGTTTCTAATCATACCCATGCAGGTCGCTGACCGCTGCCCGGGGTCAGATATTCGGCTGGTCTGACAAATTCTAAAGGACATGAATGATATAAATTCCATAGATCAATTTTAACTTTATTAAGGTAAGACGGCAGTGCTCTCTTTTAAATGATAATAAATAAATAACCCTGGACAATTACCATAGCGTTACCATTCGGTATCTAGTCCTACGGTAAGCAGCGCTTGTGTTATTGCTACTAGACAAGTGATATAAATAATTAGATATATTTTTTAATACATACATTATATACATAGAAAATACCCAGACCGATACAAACAATCATACTCATGAATACAAATGTTTGCACCGTGCGTAAACCCGCGACCATCGGAAATAAAGCGGTGTGCTAAACTGCTAGACCATCGAAGCCGATATGCGAGAAGTACGATTTAGAAAGTTAAGAATAGCTTTCTTTCAGCTGTCCCTATCTTGATTTACAACTATGCACGTACATAAGAAATACTCAGTACACACAATACACACAGAAATAGATTTTAATCCACAAAGGTCCACGGCGACTTGGCCTCTACTTAATTAATAACTTGAAACGTAATATCACATTCGTTCTAATCTTCTAGAATAATCCTTTAGAATCTCTGCTATAATTAGCATACACAGAATTTAATTAAGTATGTAGATCCTTGTGAAATGTCCCTTTTGATGCGCTAAAGACGTAAACTACCGTCTTGTGAATATTTGAAATTTGCATAAACAGAGCATTCCTCCTCACAAGCGACTGTTACTAAAGTAGAATAACCATTAGAGGGTAGTGCTCTAGTAATTTACTGTCCCTCCTTAGACAAGTAAGGACATGAATTCAAACCTTTGTGACAATTTATGTCACTCATGACGATGACTCTCGGTTAAGAAAGACCTATTACAAATAAAAGTCTCGGTTTTCTAGCGGTTTAGCACACCGGTTTACTTCCAATAGTCGCAGGTTTGATTCAAACATTTGTATTCATGAGTATGATTGTTTGTATCGGTATGGGTGTTTCCTATGTATATATTTTTATTTATACTAATGAGTAACTTTGGCTTTAGTTTATAATATTAGTTATCTAATGTCTTTAATAATCTAAAAAAAAAACAAACACATACGACAATGTATATGGAAGAGCGGGATGTACCTAATACAGGCATTTCTATGCTTACTAGGTCATACCAACACTATGTTATTGTAACTGAATTGTTTTTAAAGAAATAAACATTTTTTCATTTTTTTTCAATTTCATATTATGTACCTATTTAAAAAAAAATGTAAGAATATATATCAGTTCCTTAGTACTCATAACACAAGCTCTGCTTACCCTGGGACTAGATGGCGTTGTGTTAATTGTCCAGGGTCATTTATTTAAATTAGTCTAAGAAACTGACCTCCTGCCATTTTGAATTCTAGTACTTATTCTTTACTGAACTTAGAACTTAAAAAAAATATTGTTATAAATAATTATGTGAACAGAGAGTATATAATGAGGTTTATATTGCCTGTAATATTAAAATCAAAAGCAATGTTTCTAATTTTCATTAGATGGGCTGACGCTCCTCTAGATGAGAAGCAGTCCCATATTATCAGCCCACTGCAATCCAGAGCTGGATATTGGCCTCTCCCAAGGCACGCCACTGGGTTCAATTCTGTAAACTCTAAGTTTGTTGTCGCTCCACCTAGCTAGTTAGTCTTAATATAGCAATGAGATAATTGGTTCATCTACGTCTTTATAAAAACTATTATAATATAACTAACTACAGTAGAATCAAAACCCTCTTTATTTTTAAATTAATTTGCAAATAATAGAAGTCAGTAATTAACCGTTATTTCATTAGTAAAAGTGACAGTTAAGTTGTTTAATCAAACTAAGTTGATCCAATTTGGGACTAAAGTTTAGAAACTTGAACAATGGAGTAAACTTCTAGTGTAACTTAATTACTTGTGTAAATCTACTTTCGGTATTATAGTTATCCTTTTCTATTATAGTAAGTTAAACCAACTAATAATATCAATCATAATGACGGCCCCTGTGCTCTAGCGGTTTAGCACGCCGCTTAACTTCCGCGGATTCGATTCCTCCGATGGGTAGTACAAACATTTGTATTCATGACTATAATTGTTTATATCGTTCTGTGTTTTTTATATGTATAATATACATATATATGTATGTACAAAAAATTTATCTATGTATTTATCTTTATATCAGTTGTCTAGTGCTCAAAATGTTAAGGAATTAAAATCCTTTACATAATGTAAATATAATAAATCATAATAAACAGTTTGACAGTCAAAATTTTATACATATACCAAACATATTTAATTTAATTTACAGACTTTTTTTGTCTTAAATAAAAAATTGATTATTTTTGCCTCCCACTTGTAAAATGTCTTTACTCTAAATAAAAAACCATAAATAAACTAAGACCGGTTTATTTATGTTTTTTTTAAAAATATTATACGTATAAATCGGAATATACGTTCTTAATTGTTAATTTTTATATATTTCCTACTAGCTGTGCTTGCGGTTTTAGCCTCATAAAATTTATAGCCTATTAGTTATTCTTATATATAAGCTATATTACTGTAAAGTTGTAAAAGTTTTATCAAAATCCGTTCAGTAGTTATTGCGTGAAAGAGTAACAATCATCCATCCATACTCACAAACTTCCACGTTTATAATATTAAGAAGATTCAGACCAATATGTTGTACTTAAATATTCCCTATTTATTACATGTCAAGGTTACGTTACTAATTTCGGTGGGCGACTGTACGTCCATCCATAGATACAAATCCTTAATCAGCTTTTCCCCAAAACCAATTATTGGCAGACGTATTTGATAGGATTACACCGGAAATCAGGTACCTTGTATGAGTGGTTACGTGCACACTTTCTTTATTAGATCGGCTCTGTTGATGAAGCCTTAAGAAACAATAGTCACGAAATAGGTCATCGCATTTATACATATTATAATAGAGTTCGACGCATCTGTCTGTATGTTGACGATCTCAAAAACTACTAGAAGAATATACTTATAATATAAGTATAGTACTGTATTATAGTTACATTATTTATTTCAGATTTTAATTAGATTGTCATATATTTATATTTTACTAGCTGCCCCCGCAAACGCTGTTTTGCCATATAAATTTAAAATCGCTAAAAATAGGGGTTGATGCTGGATGGGTGAAATTTTATGGTTGCATGTATTTTTTATAATATTATTTTATTTCTTATATAATATAATTCTTTATAATAATTTTATTTTATTTTTATAATGTATCATAAATTATAAAAATAAAATAAAATTATGTCCAAAAAATAATAAAAATGTTATGGACAACCCTTATTAGTTTATTACTTAGGGATATGAAAGATAAGATAGTTGCCGATTCTGAGACATACTGAATATGCATGTAAAATTTCATAAAAATCGGTCGAGCCGTTTCGGAGGAGTATTGTAACTAACATTACGACATTAGATTTTTGTATATAAATTAAAATAGGTATGTAGATACGTCGATATTCATATTTCCGAAGCCGA
Source organism: Achroia grisella (assembly GCF_030625045.1). NCBI lineage: Eukaryota > Metazoa > Arthropoda > Insecta > Lepidoptera > Pyralidae > Achroia > Achroia grisella. The sequence continues at coordinate 1,011,793 of NW_026713016.1, forward strand.
TATAAAATAATTTCTATTACAAAATTGCAAGCTGCACATCGGATTACGTATGAAATATGATTGGAAATCTCCATTCGCTCAATATGAGATTTTATCAGTGATTCGTATATAATACTAGCTACTCTTCCCGGCTTCGCCCGGGTGTATACATGTATTATTAGTAAAAAACATCCCAATATTACCTAAATACAATCATTATCATCATTAGAGCCTGGAAGACGTCTACTGCTGAACAAAGGCCTCTGTCTGTGTGTCTGTCTGTCTGTCCGTAACTATGTATGCTTAAATCTTTAAAACTACGCAACGGATTCTCTAGCGGTTTTTTTTATAGATAGAGTGATTCAAGAGGAAGGTTTATATGTCTAATACATGTACACCCGGGCGAAGCCGGGGCGAATAGTTAGTTTAATATAAACTAGAAAACATGATAAAGATAGAATAGAATAAAATAGACGAGGAAGAACGAGTTGTTTAACATTATAGTTATAGTACCTTAGTATTTTCTTAGTAGCCATTGCAATATGAAAATTTTCATACATAATTTAAAAAATATATTAACATCTGCACACCTTCTCTATATAAACCATGAGTGTACGGAATTTCATACTCCTGTGTCAGCATAATTTTCGTAAAAAGAGGGACCAAAGGTTTTGTTTCATAGATTAATATAATATGTATTACGACAAATTGTAAAAAATAATGATAATTATAATATTTGCGTTAACACAACTGGCTCAAAAATGAACTTACATGAACTAACTAAAAACTAGGAAATCTTAGTAACGACTGGTTCGAATTGAAAAATACCTTTTGTGTTGGATAGTCCATTTTTTGCGGATGGCTTCAAGCTATATAACAATACGCTACGACCAATAGGAGCGGGGGTGGAATGAACGATATTGCAAAAATGGGGAAATGAAAAAAATGTCGGCTAGTTGATGACATAAGCCGTTTTTTGTATTAATTATTTATAAAAATTCGTGTTCAGTGAGCTTTGAATACGGCTAGTACAACATAATTAAAACGTTAAGAAAGGTAAAGCTTTATTTAAATATACATATATAACTCAAAGGTGACTGACATAGTGATCTATCAACGCACAGCCCAAACCACTGGACGGATCGGGCTGAAATTTGGCATGCAGGTAGATGTTATGACGTAGGCTATGAAACTTTGTCAATTTTAAACCGATCGGGCTGAGACTTTGCATGCATAAAGCTACTATGACGTAGGCATCCGCTAAGAAAGGATTTTGATAAATTCCACCCCTTAGTGGATAAAATAGGGGATGAAAGTTTGTATAAATCTTCTTAGATTTTCGACTGATTGAACTGAAATTAAAGATTGGAGCTACTATGATGAAGACGTTCGCATAAATAGGATTTTGATGAATTCAACCTCCATGGGGATAAAATTGATGATACAGGATGTAAATGTATTAGTTTTTTTACTTTTATTTTAGAAAAATAAAGTTAAATTCCACGCGGACGAAGTCGCGGGATCAGCTAGTTTACCATAAAACTATTCGTGATAAGGCTCCATTAAATATATTATTTACTTATTTTTTATATTGTAAAATGGAAAAATAAATACCGATTGCTAGACAGTGAAATCCAGGTATTACGATGGGACCTGCTCGTTGTCCGTTATTTGACCTCGGCCAGAGCCGCGTTGACTTCGGCTTATGTGACCTAAGGTTGGGTCGGTCCTTATAATTTTAACTGGAGTTGAAAAAAATAATGTCTTTAAATATTGTTTCACAATTCTTTTTTTTAACGTATATTTTAATTCTTAGGCTCCCGCTGCGATTTGATACAGAGGAAGTTTTTAATAGAAGTTTTCACTGTAGGGATAGGGGGATATATATTATATTATACATAGTTTCATAATTACACATATATTATACATAAAATATTATATTAAAGTATATAATAGATTTAATATTTAAATATAAAATTTAATCATAAAAAGTTTTCGCATGTATGTAGTGTACACTTATGTACTGTTAATCTGTATGTATGTATATTATTACTCGTTTTCTCATGCTGCCTCATTTTCTCAGCTTTTGTTGTTTTTTTACGCTTGTGGTGTGTACCACACTTACGGGCCGAAACCAAGTAGGTGCAATTTGTATGGTTGTTTGTGTCTGGGATTGTGAGTGTGTGGGTACTCATTGTGACCCTTTTCATTAATGTGACAGGTGTTATGTCATTTTCATCTATTTCCAGGAATTTTCGGACATTTATACAAGTATTATTAATTTTATAATTATATATATTTATGTTTATGTTTATATGCTATAATCCGCAAAATACCAGCGTCGTGGCACCTCATTGAGGCATATTATTATGTTGAGCATAGGTCTCCCTATTTGTTACTACAATTAATGATCCAAATTGTATTTAATAAATAGTTTTTGTTGTATATTTTATATGTATATAATAACCATTTTTCTTCTTCTTTTCTTCTCTTTCTTTTTAAACTAATTTAAATAAATATATATATATACACTTATAACTAAGGATATATCACAGTAAGAATCTGAATTTTTTGTATTTTATTTCATCTTTTTAGATTGTGAACTGGCCATAAATTGTATACTAAAAACTGTACTGAAGCTTAGGTATTATATGTCCTCTTCTTCATCGTCCTTTCCCGTTACCTGAGGTCCGCTTTACTAATATTGTGGCGCCGTTTTTTGTAAATACATACATAATATATATGGTATATAAAACACCCAGACCGATAAAAAATCATACATAATATTTGTACTGTACGAGAATCGAACCCACGACTTTCGGAAGTAAGGCAGTGTGCAAAGCTGATAGGCCATTTGCCAAGTAAGGGATATAAAACTAATTATAAAAAATAGAAATACTAATTATAAACAGATGAATTCAGTAACCTAAAATGCTTATACACGATCAAATCAAATCAAATCAAATTTATTTGCACTAAACATATGTTTACATAGGTTGTTATTTTAATATAATGTCCCATTATGTTTTTCTCATTAGGCATGCAAAATATATAAATATTATTTAATTATTAAATCAATTGTCACCAGAGAATTATAAATACATATTATTATTACATTATTATTAATTTAAAAACTCATTTACGGAGTAAAAACATGGTGACGAAAGTAAAAATACGACGATGTAATAATTATGACTGATTTTGTTTAAATAAAATTAAAATACACTAATTATCATAAATGATTATTATAAAGTAATTTTAAATCTACTTATCAATTACTTTTATATTATTATAATATTATTATTATAATATTTTAATCTGTTTACGCTTTGGAGCACTTAAAATACTCGATCATTGTAGCGGAAACCATATAAACTTTTCCATTTAAACTTTGTCAATCATAAAATTTATGTTAGCATTATTCGGATATAAAACTTTATGTCCTTATATATCTATATAACTTGTATAAATCAATAATATTATATTCAACAGCAGGTTTCTTAAAAACAACGAATAGCGCCATCTATCGCATACTCATACAAACTATTAAATACAGAGCATTCGTGTAAGCGCCGGATTTATAAGAAGCAGAGCGATTTTCTTCATAATATATGTGACAATTTTCATATTATACGATAGATGTTTCTAAAAATAAATCTAGTAAATATTATTTTAAATAAATAATATTCATAATAAATAGTAGTAGTTGATATAAGTACTGAGAGATGTTCTGTAGTAAACAAATTACGAAAAATAAAAAATTAACTAATTTCAATCCAAAATCATTACATTTTTTTTTTATTGGATTATAATGGAATATATAATAGTAGAGGGTGATAAAATGAGCATGAGGTCAGTCACACCTTCATGGTAAATTCAACATGAATTTATAACGATGTAAACGGTAAGGGTAACGGCGTGGAAATATGAAGTCAAAGAACATTAAAGATGCTGCGTAACGTTACCCTCACACAAACAAAATACACCACAACGGTACCAGCAAGGGAATTGTTTGTCATATCAGGTTGACATCCACGCGGTTCCTCCTGAAAACCATCATGATAAGTTTCTGGTGAATTTGTCCTCCTTATCACTTTATGTTCATCTTATCATGCTCAACTGGTGTCCCGTCAGCGTATACCGTTGACGCAGGCGGGTGCACTATTCTATTATAAAAAATAATAGTTTTTTTACATTAAAATTTAAGCGCGTTTATTATTCTTAGAACAATGGATACAGTGAATTTATTTTTTTTAAGTATTCAAAATCATTGCCGGATAATGGATTTGAATTATTTTATTCAATTCCAATTCAAATACTATTAGCATGTATGTGACCACGACATTCGGTATTCGGTTGTAAAACTTTCGGTATGGTTATGGTTGGTTATGTTTCAGCACAGAAGTTTGGTCTCACAGATGCTAATAATAGCGGATTTAAACAAAATAACACAAATCCATCAAGTAATGAAATGGACTTCCAAAATCCAAATTCAAATTCCAAATTTCAAATTCCAATCAAATTCCAAAAAAACAGTTATTCGATAAAATATATTCTCAAGCAATTTTGCAGGTGACTCGATTTCTTACGAATATAAAAATGAAATGAAAATGGAATGAAATGAAATAAAAATCGAATAATATGTTATCTATCGCCCTTAGTTGGTGCCTTTCGTGGCAATTATTCACAGTCGACTGCCATAGATAGGGCCATGTGTTCAATTACCGCTCTAATTAACTGCCCTATTAGGGGGGATAGATTGTAGGAAATATGCACTAATAAACCCTATTGCTAACGATGTACCATGTCAGGTTGAACTCCACAGCGTTCTCCCTGAAAACCATCGTGGTAAATTGCCATTTGCCAAGACGGGTTAACTGATCTGACTTCATGCTATCATCCTCTACTGAGGCCCTGCCAGCGTAAACTGTTAGCGCAGGCAGGTCCATCCTTCAATTATCTAAATATATATAATTTAAAGGTGACTGACTGACTGACATAGTGATCTATCAACGCACAGCCCAAACCACTGGACGTATCGAGCTGAAATTTGGCATGCAGGTAGATGTTATGACGTAGGCATCCGCTAAGAAAGGATTTTGATTAATTCTACCCCCAAGGGGTTAAAATAGGGGATGAAAGTTTGTATGAAACTTTGTCAATTTTAAACCGATCGGGCTGAGACTTTGCATGCATAAATCTACTACAACGTACGCATCCCCATAGAAAGGATTTTGATAAATTCCACCCCTAAGGGGATAAATTAACGCGAGCGAAACCGTGGGAAATGCTGGTAATCTATAAAAAACTGCCCTATAAATAGATTATAACTATAATTTACGTGTACAACGAAAATCTGTATAGAAAGTAATATAATAAATCGAAATCCAGCGATTATTTTCATGAAAGTAAACGATTTCCCCCAAATAAAAATTAAACGTAGTTGTAGTATTAATATTCTATTACTATTTTAGTTTCTAAATATTTAATGTTTAAAAGTGATGAAGTAAAAACAAAAAAAAAATGAATATTTGTGACTAGTTTATGTACCTAACACCACAGATAACATAATGTATAACCATAGATGAAAATTACTATAATTTATTTAATGGTACAATAAAATTTTTTAGTCCTAGATTTAAAATCTGATGATGAATATTACGTATTCCAAATTCAAATATAAAATTATTAGAAATATAATATAAAATATTTGAATTTCGAAAACAACATTTATTTGTTTTAAGGATTTAAATCGTAATGAGAATTATTTATCTTATGAGAAAAACTTGACTTTTACAAGTTCAGTGGTTTTATCTCCTATCATATACAGATATGATAGGAGATAAAACTAACTAAGCTTACTTTACCTCCATAATTTAGATTATTTATACAAATATTAAAAAAAAACGGATAATTTCACATTGAATCAGAAGTTCACTTAACTGATACAGTACAGTTTTTCCCGCTCGGTTGGTCATTAATAAATTTTCTTTGCTCTCTCAGTGACTTCGTCTGCACAAGTCTCCTCTACCCTGGAGAATTCCGTGTAATCATTCTTAGTGGAAACTCACATCATAACTATACAGAATTTCAAGTTTCCAGTCCCAAAGGTTTAGTCTAGTAGTTGACACGCCCGTTCATGACATTTCAATCAACTTCAAAACAGAGGAGATCCTAAAATATGTTTTTGTTTTTTATGGCGAGGCAATAGTGGAAGATTATAGAATCATATACATTAAATCAGGTCAATTGTCTAGCGATTTAGCACAGCGCTTTAATTCAGATGGTTGCGGGTTTGATTCCTGACGCGCTGAGTATGATTGTTTGTATCGATGTAGGTGTTTTCTAAGTCTGTTAAGAATGTATTTCCAAGAAAATTTTTAAGTATCATGTATGTAAATGTATTTAAGTATATTATTTGTAAAAAAATACCCTTAAGGAGGTAAAGTAAAATAGGGGATAAAAGTTTGTATGGAAATTCGTCATTTTTAAAGCTAGAACGATGAAGCTTACTTGGATTTTTTGGGTGAGATTATTAAATATTTTTTCTTTATTTGGTTAATGTCACTATTCCACGCGGACAAAGTCGCGGGTACAATTAGTTCTAGGTATAAACTACCTATATATACAACAACCTGATTATAAATACCGCCCCTACTAACACAAGCACTAATATAGTCATTAATGTATAGGTAATAGGAGTTCTATTGTTACCGAGTGTGAATTTCCAGTTATTGATTTGAATACATGCGACTGTAACTACTCAACGGCGCCATGTAGGCTTCCCTGCTGCCTGGGAACTCGCATGCAGTCACTACACGACAACAGAAACCTAAATTATGTCATATTGTACATAAATAATAAAACAGACAATGCAGTAAACCACTTATAATTGCATTAACGACATTTTTATAATCTATTTTGATAGATCAACGATTTATTATAACGGTCTCCGTGGTCTAGCGGTGTAGCGCGTTACTTTGCTATCGATGGTCGCGGGTTCGATTTTTTACACAAGACAAACATTTGTATTCATGAATATGATTGTTTGTATCGATATGGATGTTTTATATTTATATTATGTATTTATTTACAAAAAATCTAAGTATTTATATCAGTTGTCTAGTACCTATAACATAGCTCTGTTTAGCTGTATTAATACAAACAATAGTTATGAATACAAACAAAACCCCTAGGTCCGTACATCTATGCTCTTAGAAAGTATGTCCTAATAATTTCCAACAGTTGATGAGTCACAAGAAAGGCATCTATGAGGTACGAGAGCACAGGACGGCAGGTGGACGGACACTTTAGATTCAATTGCGTACGCGAATAGATTGATATATTCTTAATTGCAAGTAGAATTTAATAAATAAGCTAATTGAAATTTCTGTCTTTAAAAAAAAACATAACCAACCGTCAGAACTTAATTAGGGATATTATTATATTATTCTTATTGTTTTTGTATGATTCTGCATTGTTAGCAGTTACTATACATAAATTAAAAAACGTATGAAGTTTTACTAAAAAACCTTTATTTAGAGGAGCAAAAGATATTACGGTTGAATAAATTAAATAACATTCAATGGTGCTAAAAATATACTCATTTTTATAAAGACAATTCCTATATCTATTGTAATGTCTATAATACATCCAGATATTAATAGTCAACTTTAGTGCATCACGTTAGTGGACTCACATTATGTATGTACATTAAATTATTCCATTAACCTCGATTCCTAACTACGGACTCTATACCTATACCTACTGCACTCTCAAATAATTAACATTTTGTATTATATTTGCTTTGCTGACAAGTAAAGCTCTGTAAAAGCTTTCATAATAAGTCTTTGTTAATTAACCATTCTTCAGATGCTCCTTGAAACAGACGGTGTTTGAATGAAAATACAATTGTTGCTTTTAAAATAAATATAAGAGATCAAAAGCTATGTGATTTATTTCGTTATTTATTTATGAAGTCTATATTTTACCAGAAGTTAATTATAAAGAACATAAATTTAGGTAATAAAGTACAAAAGGCAGTCTTATCGCATAAGCAATATCTTTAAGACAATCTTTGGGTATAGGAGAGAAGACAGAAAGTAGTCCATTCTGGATTATAGAAACAAAAAGGGCATAGATTAATTCTAATTTAATGCCTCAATTCAATGTAGCTTGCATGTTTAGTTATAAAATATTTTTATGTATTATCCGTCTGCCATCAGGTCGGCCGTATGCTTGTTTGCTGTAGGTGGTGTAAAAAAACAATAAATAATACCCGTGTTTTATGTACTATTGTGTATTCAGGTATATTATAATATTATTTTATTTTTATTCTTTCACGCATTTATACGCTATCTAACACCATCCGTGTTATCTTCTCTAACCAAAGTTTGTTGGAGGATATTACCTATAACATAGCCATTTGTTTCTAAATGCTAAGTCCTTGGTACTTTCTTATCCTGTACATTATATATTGTAATAAACAACTAACTAAAAATAAAGACTTAATAATATGATGTAACAAGTAATAATGTTGAAAAAAATAAACAAACTCGGACATAAATAAACTCTAAAAAGTAAAAATGCAGATTTCATAACCTATGGCTATGAACAATATTAGTCTAGAGCTACGAGGCCAGAGAAAGATACAGGAACAAGACTTATAGAAGATTTATAACACCGTTCTTTTTGTATGGGGTGTTAAAAACGAATACCTACGGTGTGAAGGTGTGACGACCACCATCTTGGCCCCTGCCGTTTCCCCTATTAGTGATTAATCAACCATTATTAGTACATTTATATTGCGATACGTGTTTTGCCTATAAAACATCATCTATACTTATAAATGAATTTGGAGTGTCTGTTTGTAATATTGTAATAACCGTTTTTACTATTTAATACTATAAATATACCGAATATACCGCACGTACACCAAAATAACATATTTTATAATTATTGTCTGTCTGTCTGTTTGTACCGGCTAATCTCTGAAATGGCTGGACCGATTTCGATGGGACGTTTTTGGCAGGTAGCTGATGTAATAAGGAGTAACTTAGGCTACTTTTATTTAAAAATAAAAGTTAAATTCCACGCGGACGCAGTCGCGGGTACAGCTAGTCAGATATAAAATCGATCAGAGGCAACTGTGGGGTCATAATACTCCTCCATGGTTTTTATCTTTTTATTTAAGTAAAAACAGCTCTTCTTGTGATGAGTATGCTTTCCGAATAAGTGGTAGAATCTAAAAAATATATGACCATTCGAAAGTACTTATAAATATTGAGTTTATTTGAATAAGGACTATATTTTTAACTCTAATTATTTATTAGTGGCCTACCCTAGCGTGGCCCGGTTGTCATAACTTGTTTACAGCCTCGGCGATCCAACATTACAGCATACTTTACTTTCGATGGTCGCGGGTTCGATTCCTCGAACGGTATAAACATTTGTATTCATAAGTATGACTGTTTCTGAATATTTCATATGTATGTTATATATTTGTTTGAAAGAAATGTATCTATTTATAATATTTGTATCAGTTGTATAACTCTACACATGTATATTGTATATAATACACATACATAAATAAAATATATAAATAAATACTATAATATAATAATTTATATCAGCTGTTTATTAACCATAACATAAGCTCTGACAATATAGTCTTGAGATATTATTATATACATATATATTAAAATAATATATATAAAGACTACGTTATTTTAGAATAAATTACCTTTAAAAGAATTTCTCAGCCATTCATCAGGCATAAACTCTGGACCACTATCCAGAGTTTAATTTCCTCGTAACAAGCTCGGGCTCTCTTTATAATATTAAAGATTAATTACTTTGTCAGATCTTAAGACGTACTATGGATGAAACGTAGAGTGAATTATATACAAAATTTACTATTAAATTATTTAGGTAAACACCATAATTAATAACTAGCTGTACTCGCGACTTCGTCCGCGTGGAATTTAACTTTATTTTTCTAAAATAAAAGTAGCCTAAGTTACTTATTATTACATCAGCTATTACATTAGCTACTACAGAATTGCGACTTTGAAGTGACAATGGGCAGGGCACATAGCTCGTAGGACAGATGGCCGTTGGGGCAGTAAAGTCCTCGAGTGGCGACCACGGACCGGAAGACGCAGCGTGGGAAGGCCTCCAGCAAGGTGGACCGACGATCTGGTCAAGATCGCGGGAAGGCATTGGATGCGAGCAGCGCAGGACCGATCGTCGTGGAGATCTTTGGGGGAGGCCTATTTCCAGCAGTGGACGTCTTCCGGGCTGCGATGATGATGATGATGACATCAGCTACTTGCCTAAAAAAGTCCCGTCAAAATCGTTCCAGCTATTTCAGAGATTAGCCGGAATAAACAGACAGACAGACAGACAAAAATAGTATAAAATGTTATTTTGTACCGTAAAGATATTGTTGTACCGCATTTATATTCATATGCATATAGTAAAAAATGGTTATTTCAATATTACAAACAAAACTCAGAAAGAAAAGTTTTTTTTTATACTACTATGGTGGCAAACAAGCATACGGCCCATCTGATGGTAAATGGTTAGTAGCCTATAGACGCCTGAAACACCAGGGGTGTCATATATTATTTTATATATATACATACATCTATACATATAATAATATATATAAAGTTCATATGTAATTTCATCGCAACTATTTTAGTAGTCAAAGTTGCGGACAGACCTAGTGCTATTATTCGCAAGTATATCAATTCAAATGAAAACTATGCGTATCCTTATTGAAGTACTGGTATTGATATTACAAAAGTAGTTTATTAATATCAAACTGCATCCTGCACTATATTAATCTCTCTGTACATCTAATCTTATTAATGTTATAAATGGGAAAGTTTGTGTGTATGGATGGATGTTTATTACTCTTTCACGCAAAACCTACTAAACTGATTTTAATGATTCAGTTATATAGTTTATACATAAGAATAACATGTAGGCTAGAAATTTCATGCGTGTGAAATGCGGGCATAGCTAGCATGTTATAGAAGTAAGTAAATAAATAAATCAAATCATACCATATATCTTTACATGAAGTAGGTCTATTATAAACTCGTAAAAATGTCAAATCCACCGTCAGTTCGGAGTGCTTTCAAGCTAAGAAGAATTGACAAGAAACTCAGCTCTTATTCTTTTCGAATGAACTTGTGCATATTTATAAAAATGTAGATTCAGTTTTTAATTAAATTATGAAGAATATAGTGACCACCAGCAAAATACCAAGTTTGTAAAAGACGGATGAAGATTAAACAATTGTCGCAAAAGATGCAAACATAGTAAGTTCATGAAATTTTCGTACTTAATTATAAAATGACTAGCTACTCGCCCCGGCTCCGCACGGTTGTACATGTATTATATATATAAACCTTCCTCTTGAATCACTATATCTATTAAAAGACCCACTGCAAAATTCGTTGCGTAGTTTTAAAAATTTAAGCATACATAGCGACGAACAGACAGCGACAGTAAGTTTATTTTATAATATGCAATGATAATACAAAATGAGTACATGTAATGAAATCTAAAAGTTACATTAATGATATAGATGTTGAAAAGTAAATAATGATTTTGTTATGAACATATTTTTCGGAGAAATGACGGCTTTTTTAAAAGAAGATACCTATTTATAATAATATGAAAGTAAATGGACGTAAGGGATAGGACGACCGTAGAAAAGAAGGGTGAATTTGTGAAAGATGATATGGAAAATAAGACGAAGCTCAGATATGACGTTTGATAGGGAACAATGGAAGAAAAATGTTTACTGTGATAACAAAAAATAATAAGATAAAAGATTTCCAAAGCCGCTCTTATCATTAAATAATCTCTTACATAATCGTAGATTAATGATAATAGAGATGTGTAAAGTTATTTTTCTTAGTTCTTTTTGTGCAGTTCAAAAAGAATTGTGAGAAATTCATTTATTCAATATTCGATATTCTGTATTATGTTCAATGTAAATTTAGTTATATTTATTCATAATATCAACAACATTAATATCGTATTTATAGTGCAAACTAGTTGATATCCGAGACTTAATCCGCGTAGAATTTGCCTCTATTTTTATTAAAACAGTTTTTAAATGATTGATTAGCATAAGTAATTTCTTATGAATAAATTCTGCGCGTGAAAGTCTCGTCAAAATCAGTGCAGCCGTTATAGAGATACGCAGAAAAAACTGACATAAATAAAATTTCTGAAGTGAAAGTAGTCTCAGTCACTTCTTATATATTTCTTAATATAGAAAGAGAAGAAGTAACTGAGGCTTTTCATAGCTAATAAGCTATCTTAGAGTGAAAGTCTTTTTAAAATTAGTCCAGAGATTCACAAAAACAGTCAGAAAATAATTTTAAACAATAATTTTAAGTGTAAGTACCGTATATACTTTCATATGAATTTAGTGAAAAGCAGTTAATTTGAAATTAGAAATAGACACTTGTGCAATCCACTTCCACGTTCAATTCCTCTGATGATTCAGTCAACTCGACCCCAACTTCCAGAGATGAGTTAATTTAGTGCAAAATTAAATGATCGCAGTATTCTAGCCATTACATGCTGTCATTCGACCTTCGTGCTCATCTAGAAAATTAACCTGTTAACTAAAATACATATTTCCTTTGAAACCCCTTATGTATGAGTACACTTCAAAGTAGTCATATTACGGTATTCCTAAAGCAAATTTATACTTTATAACATATACGCATTAAGTATATTTTGTAATATTTGTTAAAAATATTTGATTTGACAGTCTGCCAAAATATAGTGTAATCGATATGGAGTCTTGGCTGGCAGGATATAGAGCATCATGTTTCTGTTTATTAAAAGAATAATATTTAATAATGTATATATAATAGAATATTGTTATAATTAAAATCAAAGAGACAGACAAACTGACAGCCTAACAGTGATAAACAAATTAACGGTCCATCTGATGGTCTGTGGTACTATACGGACATCAAGTTTTCATTTGCAACGTACAACAAGACGTAGAGAGCGGCTCACCACAAACATTGTTGATATCCCTGCTGCTCGAACCAACCGTTTTGCATCATCTTTCCTTATGCGAGCAGCTAAGGAGTGGAACTCTCTACCAGCGTCTATTTGTCCTGCCTCTTACAACATTGAGTCTTTCAAGTCAAGAGTGAATAGTCATTATTTGAGCTTGCGTATACAGCTTAGACCACATCATCATTTAACATCAGGTGAGATTGCGGTAAAACGTAATAACGTCAAATTTTAATATAAATAAAATGTGCCACCCGTAATACCTCTCACGAGTTTCCATTAGGAGAAATAAAATCTCATATATTCTATCCTGTAACTGAACTACCTTATGTCAACTATCAACCGCAACACAGCTTACAAAGCTTGACTGATAACACAGTTGAGATTTAGGTACCCACGCTGAGGATTTTTTACAAAGCCTAGCTCGGTCGATCTCGTTTACATCAAGTAAAGCTTTAAAGTCTTTCCATTACTAATACTGAATATTTCACTACCTTTAATACCCTTACTTGCCCAGTGAAAAACTTTAATTGAAAAAACTTTAACTATTTTTCATAGACACGTAGTGTAAAAACATTCAATAAGGCTGGGCGTTTTATGTGCAAACTTTTTAAAATGCAAAAGCGCCCTCTAGACGTACCTAGCGGGTACTATCAAAGCCCCTTTGTAATGTATTATTTACCACAGTGAAGAGAACCTTATTTCACTGCTGCTGTTTGCTACTCTACGCATGTGCAGTACATTTGTAGGGATGTAACACTGTCGAAACATTAAAGTTCAACGTTATTAAAAATATATATTGTTAAGTTTCTACCTTTCTTAATTTTTCTTTACATAAATATAAATGTGTGTTTTCTTTGTCTGGTGCAATAAAGAGTTTAAATAAAATAAATAAATAATAAATAAATGTTTTTTATTAAAATAAACTTAATATAAGCACTTTCGAATGGTCACATGTTTTATTCTATCGTTCGTTTGGAACGCAGCATCATCATTAGAGGAATGAGCAAGAAACTTGTATGTTGCTATTTTATATATATATGTTGTTCAGCATGTTCAGTATTTTGTGTGAATACAAATTGAAAAATAAAATTTATTAGACTTTTGGTCGAAATTTGACAACTGGGCTACTTTTTTTAATTCGTGTAACTTACAGCACAATGTCAAATCAAATCAAATAAAAAAACCTTTATTAATTTGTGACTGGACATATATATAGTACATGAAATTATGTCATGTACTATATATATGTCCAGTCATAGTCAGCACAGCATCCAGGTTTTGTACAAATATTTTTTCCCATTGACCATTTTAATCTAGAATTTTGTTTTTTTGAAAGCCAGTTTGTAAACGATTTTTGCTTATATAGGCTGTGTAAATTTAAATGAGAATTCCGTGGATACGGACAATAGTTGCCATAACAATAATGAAATACCTACAATTTTGATGATTAGTAATTTCTCAAACTCTAAAGTTCATTTGGCGAAATTAACAGCTTACTGCAGATTGTAATATATACAAATATTAATATTTATATGTCGACTCACGCCCGTATAAAAACGATGGGGTGTATCAACCCTATTCCCAACACTACCTATACCGTATTCGCAGTTAGCGGTCGACCGGACCGGCCGCGCCCGTGTGCCCCAAAATTATTTCCGTATTTTTACAAAAATTGCATATTACAATAACTGCAAAGAGAGTAGAAAGTGTTAGTGTCGCATACAATTTGAGTGTTTATCGCGGTAGGTGCCGGGCGATTGCAACACATGTGGCAGAAGGGTATAAGGTTCGATACCGCTTGGCACAAGCCTGGGTAGTTCGTGTGTATAGCCCTTTGTCCGTAGGAATGACACGGTAAGTTCAATTTGTTAAATTTACATTACAATTGAAAGGTTAAGATTTTAGGCCAAGATTTTTTGTATACACTAGACTGTTATTACTTACTTTCTGCGTCATTATTTTTAATACATTTAAGTATAAATAACTTCGTAATAGTGTTAAGAGTACTTACAAAAGTTTGTGAAACTTGTAACTAGTTATAAACATTAATCAATTGATATTTATTGGAATAAATCTCTTTATTAGTTGAAGGATTACGCTGTCTTTATTTCATCATTTTTGCAACGGCATCTCGCTTGCCTGTAATCCTTCTAAATATAAGTTTTATAGTCAGTTTGTTATTATAACTTTTGATCGTAAATGTTATGACAGTAACGTCATTATTGTATATATATATATATATTTTCACAATGTATAATCTTTACATAATATAAAATGAAGTCGTTCCGCTGTTTGCTTAGATCTTTTAAACTACGCAACGAATTTAATGCAGTTCTTTGCAATAGATAGAGTGATTCTAGAGGAAGGTTTATATGTATGTTACAGGTACACCCATGCAAAGCCTGGGCGGGTAGCTAGTATATTATAAATGTAATTAGCTGTAACTATATCGCATGACGCAATTAGGAATAGGCTACCCTACTATTTAGTGTTTAATTGGGGTGTTATTAATGGACTAGTTCATAATATAACCATACATATTATAAAAAGTGTATTTTTACAGCCGACGCACAGAGAAATGTGTTATAAGCTTGATATGTCTGTATGTCTGTCTGTACCGTCGTAGCTCCTAATCGAATCTGCTGATTATGACATGTTTTTTTTAAGTTGTTAGAAAGCTGACGTGATCGAGAAGGCTCGTTTCTTTTTTTCAGGGGTATGGTATGGATACTTACAATTTAAAATTTAATAAAAAAATAATAAATGAATATTAAATAAAAATATAAAAAGATTAAACGTTAAAAGTTTAAAATTAATGATTATTTATAAAAATTCTAAAATATCCTTTCTGACAATTGAATTATTTTTCTTTCGACCTACTTTCTTAATTAGAATGATATTGACAAAGTATTTTATGAACAAAGGCTATGAAAAATACGCTTCGTTGTTGTCTCCAAAGAATTAACAGTACATTACACAGAAACAAAATTACAACAATATCAAGAAAACATCGGCCGGTTTTAGTAATCGAACTCGCGACCATCAGATATGAGGCAGTGTATTAACTAAACCGCGGTAAATCACTAGCTAGACCACCAAAGTCGTTTTAAATATTTTAACATTATGGAAGAATTGGATTACGAAAAATATTAAGAAACATATTTTTCTGCTCTAAAACCCTTCCTATCAGAACCAATTTACATCTTCCCCTGTAAATAGGTTATCTTGTGAATTTAATCCTCGCAATCCTCGTTATAAAAGTATAAAGGCGTAGCCGTGAGGTTATAAATTCTATATTTATTTTCTATATAGTTTCTCTATTTACTTGGATTATATTTTTCTGTATCACTAACTTTAAGATCATGATAGTGTTATCTGCACAGAGAAGATAATATTAGTTGCCAGATGAATAATTGAGTGCAATTAGTTCTATATACAACACATCATTAATTTATTTTTACATTCATAATACGTCTCATGATTGTTCGCAACTTATTATTTGATGAGTTCGCAAATAATATGTCTGATCATGATCTTTTTGTTCAACTCATGTTCCCAGTTTATCTCAGTTCTCCATGTATTTGCGCAAGAGAACTCAGTTCTGGGTTGTCTGAGTAGTAACGTTGCGCTAATCCATCTGTTTCTTAATTTACACCAGATAATTCAGTGGTAAGAAGATGTACAAGTACGTAATAATATGTTTACATTGGTCTATGTATTTTTCACTGTAGGTATATTATATAATATATATGTATATTATTATGTAATTTATATATTCAATGTTAAGCCACTATGAAGTATCTCTGCACTTCTCGAAAGTAAACTAGTAGAGAATGCCTATAGCATTTAGTCCTCATTTTATGCCATCATTCATTGGTCTATAATACTTAAATAAATAAATATTTACAAACAAAAAAATATTAATTAATATCCATAGTGCAAGCTCTAGTTAGTTCTTCATGGCTATTTGTTGAAATTTTTGTTCAATGATTTTATTTATTACCACGGAACTCGTACTTGTCACAGTTTTTAACCACAATGCGCATTGTAATTTAGATGTAAATTACTAAAATGACCTAATAATTCAAACGCCTTGCTGAATATTCTTGGTAGTAATTTATGTAAGAAAAGTTTTTTAAAAAGGAACCATTTTTTAAGCGTTCCTTTAAAATAGGGCAATGCAACATTATGTTAATACACGATATGCTTAAACGGTATGTTAAAAGCTTACTCGGAAAACTAATTTGAACTCAATATACTATTTAACAAGTGCAAATGACTTTCAGTTATTATCAGTAGTTTCACAACCTCTATTAGCTAGTACCATGTTATAATGTATTTTAAAATATATATATGATAGTTAATGTATTATTGTAGCGAATATCTTAATATATTTTGTATTACTTTTTAAATTTTTATAATTATATTTTTAATACATTCCTTTTAATTGCATTCTAATATATTTCGCTTATTAAAAGTCAATTATTTAGAAGGATTCAAACCCACACTTATCTCGGCTTCGGAGGTATGCTGGTTCAGTATACCGGTTTATTTCCGATGGTCGTAGAATTATATTTGTTGTCAGTTATACAGTGTGATCATTTTTATAAGCCTGCGACATTGGTACGTATATTATTTACGTATAGTATTTTAAAAATATATTACAATATTTCTGTTAGTAGTTTAGTAGCCATAACACAAGCTCAGCTTTGCGGTATTAGCAAATAGCGCTTTGTGAGTAATCCTGGATTATTATTATTATCTTTCATGTACAAAGAGAAATCAGTTACATTTTTATTATATGTACTTATAGATTATACTAACTAGTTTTGGGCTTCTAGTTTGCGGTTGTTTTAATGCCTGCGAACAACTCCATAAGCTCAGGAATCCCAAACAGCTTTAACTATTAACAAGAAATTTAAAACCACAGATCGGTTAGGGTGAAAGGGACGAAGGATTATGCTACGTAAGTAATGCAAGAGATTTCGTAATGGATTTTCTGCTACCCACGGCAATAAATATTGGGCCCATATTAAATGCGTTGTAGTGACGTCATGTGTTTTACTCTACTGCTGAAATAGGGAAGGTAATATTATGTTCGGATTTTTTACGAATTGGCGTGAGATATATGTATATCAGATCATCTGGATGAATGGCGGTCCTCAATCGTGAGTTTTTCAAAAAACATTTTGCCATGCACAACTACATTGAATCACCTTCCAGCTATAGTATTTTCGATACGATTTTACACCGTATTAGAACTTATTGCTCTTTAAACGCCGGCAACGCACTTGCAATTCCCCTGGTTTTGCGGGTGCTCATCATTTCGCAGGCTATGGTATCACTTAATGTACTATGAATATAAGGTCCTCCTATTCATATATATGTGTGTGTGGTGTCATGAGCTTTACAAAATAATAACACAGGATATTTTCATCATCATCATCATCGCAGCCCGGAAGACGTCCACTGCTGGACATAGGCCTCCCCCAAAGGATATTTTATCACGATAGTAATACGACAATACGGGAGTACATCGTATATCTGACTGGGGAGGGACGTGTAGTAGGTGCGCTGTGCAACGCGATGTAATTTAATCTCTTGTATTAATAATATGTATGTATGTATGTGTGTGTACATGGCACACCTACAATCTTATCAGATCCATTTGTGACAATATTAAATTTTCGATAATAAGTTTAACCCTATAAAGAAGAATGGTTTGATTTTACTATTTCAAATGCATTATCATTACCTTGCCTTTATCCCATTGCTTAGCGTCTGTGTAATATCACCTTCTTCCTCATGGGCAGTGGTAACTACTTACCATCAGATGAGCAGCAGCCTAATTTGTCCCCTATGCTACAAAAATATAATTTTTCGTATCAGATCGATTAGTAACAAGATTAGCTCCTAAAATATAGTCTAAACTCATTGTAAACAAGAAAGGTTTGATTTTATTATTTGATATGCATTATCATCGTTACCTTGCATTCACCCCATTGTTTAGGGTCCGCGAAATATGTCACCTTCTTCCAATATTCCTATTGAGCATTACATCTGAGCTTTATGCAATCATATTACAATCCATCCATCTTTTTTTCGTTCTACTTGTAATGCATAAATTATAGAAATACTTGAAT
The DNA here is from genome assembly GCF_030625045.1 of Achroia grisella. Taxonomy (NCBI): domain Eukaryota; kingdom Metazoa; phylum Arthropoda; class Insecta; order Lepidoptera; family Pyralidae; genus Achroia; species Achroia grisella. The sequence goes on from NW_026713016.1 coordinate 1,030,977, forward strand.
AATATACAATATTTTGTTGAACCAAATTATGTATAGTGAGCACAAAAGTATCATAACAATAAACACAAATATAAGCACGAGATTTATATACATATATGTTATATGTAATAATTTTATATGAAATTGTCCAATCCGAGCGAAATTGAAACGAGTTGGTAATTCATCTAATAGAAATTCACTGCTTTGTCCTTCTTGCCGTCTACTGAGTTCAGTAGTCCGAGCCACCCAGTCGTCGAACTGGCAATAAAATATAGTCTAGCTGCTAGCTTGGGGTGTAGCCTTGCTAATCTACAATGCGGATATCCATATATATTCAAAGGCGACCTTCATTTTATGCAGAGATTGTGGTTAAGGGTGAACTGAACTAAACCTAAAGTCAATATTATATTCATGAAACTGAACAATTATTCCAAAAATATATAACAATATAATCAAAATATATATTAACTAGCTGCACACGCGGAAAGCGTGGAATTTAAGTTTATTTTTCTAAAATAAAAATAGCCTAAATTACTCCTTATTACATCAGCTACTTGCCAAAAAAAGTCCCGTCAAAATCGGTCTAGCCATTTCAGAGATTAGCCGGAACAAACAGACAGACAGACAAAAATTGATAAAAATGTTATTTTGGTGTATGCGCCGTATTTATATTCATATGCTTGTAGTAACAATCGGTTATTTCAATATTACAAACAGACACTCCAATTTTATTTGTATGTATTTATATTAGATACATAGCCTTGAGTTTGATTTTAGCCATATTAATTTTATTTTTATTTTTATTTCACTGCCTCGGTTCATCTCTTTGTTTTAAGATATGCCTCCTCCAATAGATTCCATGCTTCTCTGATCAACTCTTTCCTCCTCTAAATTGGTCCATCTACTGCTCTTATATCCTCCTTCCACCTCTTTTTTGTTCAATATAAATACATTTTATTTGAAAATAGTTTTATAATTTGTTGTTGATAATTAAACGTATAAATAAATATAAATCAAACATATTTCTTTTAATTCAGTATAAAAAGTTTCAATATTTTTCTTCAGATTTCCACTTAATTACTTGTTTCAGTTTCTGGTCGCAGTGTTACAGATCTAAAGCTACAACTGAAAATAGCCCAAATTCCTAATAAAAAAAAAATAATATTCCAATAAGTGTTTTCGATTAAACTTAACATTCATTCCCTTTCGCACTGTTGTTGTAACTTTAACAGGTCCATATATCTTTAACAGGAGGCTATCTAGATTTAAACACACCGAGCAATAAAGTTTTAGCGAGTTTAAAACTGCCTCATAAAAGGAATTAGTCTTTTAGAACTTTTATGCCTGACGCGTTGACGCGCGCAATATTCGCCCCTGTGCTCTCATTTCGTGTTATCAGACCGTATTTTTTGGCTCGCAGCCAAGTTTTACAGACATTAAAACTAGTACTGCACTGCACAGACTTACAACATTGTGATAAGTAGTTGATGCGTCATTATTAATGTCATTATGAACACTTATACTCATTATATACCGACTTGGTATAATAATAATAATAATAATAGATACAGTAATAATAACGGAACAACATCTCAGACGGTTGGGATTTCGAGGCGGCTCACTCCCGGAAAAAATGCAGAAAGCGGTGCTGTTAGATTCTGCCCACATTGTAGGCCGGTTTCTCTCCCTGGGGCCCTGAACCCCGGGCTGACTGTACTTCTGCCGGGGGTAAGTTGCCATCTCTTCTCCTTAAGAGTGGAGATGAGATTTTTTTAAGTTCAAGAATAATAATTACAGGCGTATACGGTCCGTAAGTATGGTATACGCCACAAAGCGTAAAAAAACAGCAAAAACTTATAAAATGGGACAACAATAATAATAATATTATTAATCTTTATTTTACTGCTATATTTAAACTTACAAGTTATTCCTTGTGAGAGTTTGGAGTCTGAACTAGTTCGAAACATATATTACAGATGTCATTACAGATGGCTCTCTCCAGAACCTTACTGTACTATAAAGTGTCTTTAAAAATATTAATAAATATATTTCTCAAGTGAAATTATACAATTTCTAGTTAAGTGTGTGTGACAGTTAGTGCTGCGAGTGTGTGTATGCGTGAAACATCTCGGTGTGTGAAGAGCTAAATGTGTATGTGTGCGTGAGAGAGGAGGTATGGGGTTTCCACAGCGGTATTATAAATGCGAAGGTATCTGCTTATCTAATAGATCTTGGTGTGCAGATTTGTATTACGAGAATGAACATAGACTACATTTTGTATAATAGAAAGGAGACGAAGTTACGGATAATATCTATATTTATATTTATCTATTTTAGGAGTATTGCGACTGAGAGTTGAAAGGATTGTGGTAGAGTTGCTTACCATCTCCACTTAGACCTCAAAGATCGTAAGTTCAAATGCCACCGACATAAAATAATGTGTATTCTATTTCTGACTGGCTCACCGGTGATTATGGGATCCAATATACTTAGCGAAATGTAAATTTATGGTTTAAGAAAAAAATATGTAATAAGAAAGTTTGTCGTAAAAATTGCAATTTATGTGGACACACGGACGTAATTGAAATATGGACATAATAAAAAACTGACTACAATGTTAATAAAACTAGTACTGAACCGAGATAGAGTTGTACTATCGACAGCCCCATTTACTTTTTATTTTATTTTAATCTTTCATGTTAAATATATTTTTTTTATATTATACCCGGATCTTAATACGAACTAATATTATGGCAAATAATATAATAAAGCCCTACCTACTGTTTATGTTTATTTTGTTTATTGTGAGAAATATTTACATTATTGAATTATGGCTAACGTGTACAAGGGCGTATTTTTGTGAATGTTCCTTTTATCGCCTTATTGGCCGTTATGGCTACTTTTTTCTCTCGTCCGTACACCGCGCTCGTTGCTAAGTTCACACTGCATGTGTGCCGCCCCCTCCGCCCCGCTCTGCCGTCTATACGGCGTGAACATCTTCCCCCCCCTCGAATACGTCCAGGATTCGAGAGGTCACAAATGAGCTTGAAGAAGTCGGTAGAAGACAAACTTTCGCAACTGCTCGACGCAGGATGCCCTTAGCAGTATGAACATCGATAACTCTTGTAACGCCATCTGAGCCGGGATAAAGACGACTAACTCGTCCTACACGCCATTGTAGTGGAGGTAAATTGGGGTCCTTTAAGACAACCATGTCTCCTTCTTGAACTGAATTTTGCTTCGTCTGCCATTTGCTCCGTTGCTGTATTTCACTGAGGTACTCATGTCGCCACCTTTCCCAGAAATGCTGCCGGATACGTTCAAGTTTTTGATATCGATCCAGGTGGTTAACGTTAATATCCAGAAGAGCAGGTGAAGGTAATGATGTTAATGCTCTGCCAATCAAGAAGTGGCCAGGGGTAAGAGGAGATAGGTCGTTAGGATCAGTTGACAGTGGAGTTAGGGGACGGGAATTAAGGAGAGCCTCAATTTGAGCAAATAAAGTAGACAACTCCTCGAACGTCAAATGTTGATTTCCCAAAATTCTAAGTATGTGAAATTTAGCGGACTTCACGCCTGCTTCCCAGATCCCTCCAAAATGGGGGGAATAAGCAGGTGAAAATTTAAATTTAATGCCTTCACTAGCGGCATATGTGTAGATGCGTTCATTGCTCGACTTGAGAAAACTATTAATTTCATTATTAGCACCTATAAAGTTTGTACCATTGTCGCAAAATAATTCACTTGGCTTCCCTCTACGAGAAATGAATCGTCTTAAACACAAAATAAAAATATCTGTAGTCAAATCACTTGCTACTTCGAGGTGTAAGGATTTTGTGGCGAAACAGATAAAAAGACATAAATAACATTTAGTTATACGACAGCCGCGACCCTTACGATCAGTTATTAAAAATGGCCCAGCAAAATCAACACCACTTATTTGGAAAGGAAAATTTTGCGTCACGCGTGGAGCAGGTAAGTTGCCCATTATTGGATTATTACTTTTAGCCTTTAGAATTCTACATAAGACACATCGATTAACTGTACTTCTAGCCAAATTTCTGCCTCTCAACGGCCAATACGTTTGTCTTACGCTGCATAATAAAAGCTGAGGGCCACAATGAAAATGTGCCCTGTGTTCATGAATAAAAAGTAGTTTTGTAAAATGATGATTAGATTCTAACAAAGCTGGATGTTTCCTTTCAAAAATTTCAGGAGAGTTTTGAATCCTCCCACCAACCCGCAGTATACCAGAGTCATCAACAAAGGGACTAAGAGATAGAAGAATTGATTTATGGGGTAATTCTTTGTTGTTAGTTATAAATGTTATTTCCTTAGAAAAACATTCTCTTTGATGTAATTTGATTAGACATATTAAAGCTACCTCCAATTCATCGCATGATAAAGGGCCTGTAATTTTTGAAGTAGAATTACGTAAATTATGTATAAAGCGTTTTAAATAAGCTACTATTCTTTGTAAGTTTGTGAAATTTGAGTACTTCTCGAAGTTTACAACAGAATTAGTGTCTGTGTAGTTAGTATTGATTATATTTGTAGAGTGTGTAGCTGTAGTGCATGTAGATGTAGTATAAGTAGTTTCTATTTCAGGTATGCACACAGATTTAGATTTGTGTAGAGACATAATTTTAACCTTGCATGTATCTTTAGAATTAATCCTTTTTTCAGGAACTTCAACTGGAACACTTATGTTTTGTGGCCAATTATATGATTTAAGTTGTAAAAATTGAGGACCATTCCACCATAGTGTGGACTTATGTATTTGTTTGGGATCTAGACCTCGCGATGCTAAATCAGCTGGATTATCAGAACCTGGCACATGTCTCCAAGATTGTGGAGATGTTAAATCTTGGATTTCACTCACCCGATTGGCTACAAATGTTTGTAGTTCACTGGAATGAGACAATATCCAGCTAATAACTACGGTAGAATCTGTCCAATGAGTAGCTTTCAGAATAGGACCTCTAAAGGCTTTTACAACCTTAGAACTTAGACGTGCTGCCAATTGAGCACCACAAAGTTCGAGGCGTGGGATTGACGTAGCCTTGAGTGGAGCGACTTTGGTCTTAGAACACAGAAGCCGAACAGACACACTTCCCAAACTGTCAACAGACCGTAAATAGATGCAGGCAGCATATGCATCCTGTGATGCATCAGAAAATGAATGAAGTTCAACCTCTACAGGATCACTAGTAAGAACACATCTGGGTACCCGAACCTTAGATAATTCACTTAAGCTCGAAACAAAGTTGTTCCATTTAATTGCGATTTCCGTTGGTACGGGATCGTCCCAATCCAACTTAGTTAACCACAATTTTTGTAGAATTATTTTACTTATGATTGTACATAAACCTAACAGACCCAATGGATCAAATAGTTTTGCGGAACTAGACAGGATAGTGCGCTTTGTAATGGAAGGTGGGGTTTCTATTTGTAGTGGAAATTCAAACACGTCCTGTGATGGGTCCCATCTTAAACCCAATGCACTTGATTGAGAAGATAAATCCAGACTTTTAGGCACAGATGTATCGTTACCAGATTGAAATATTGATGGCACATTGGTACGGAATTTACGCAAAGGAAAGCATGCGGTATTAAGAATGCTAGTAACCGAGTTAATTATTTGTTTTAATTCTTCTTTTGTTCCTGCACCAGATAAAAAGTCATCAACATAGAAATCTTCTCTGATTAACTGTGCTATTTTTGGATCTTGACATTCTTTTGAGAGTTGCATTAGACATCTAGTACTAAGGAAAGGCGCAGATGCCGTACCATATGTAACGGTATTTAACCGAAGTATTTTTATGGGTGAGGATTCATCATCACGCCACAATACTAGTTGCAAATGACGCTGTTCAGGAACAATCAATATTTGGCGATACATTTTCTCGATATCGCCTGTTACAACATATTTATGCTGTCTAAATCGTAAAAGGATTGAAAATAAATCGTCCTGTACAACTGGACCTATGTGTTGTATATCATTAAAGGATTTTCCAGACGTAGTTTTCGCTGAAGCATCGAATACAACTCTCAACTTTGTCGTTTCACTACGTTCCTTTATCACAGCATGGTGTGGTAAATAACAGCCGAATGTAGGTTTTGGAATTTCAGTCAAATGTCCTAAACTTTCGTATTCATTAAGAAACTTTGTATATTCCTGTCTTAATATTGGTTTATGTCTCATTTTGCGTTCGATTTGAAGCAATCGTTTTAACGCCATATCATAAGAATCACCGAGCACGTTAGGCGAGTCACGCAAAGGAATTTGGACACAGAATCTACCCATATCATCACGATGAGTCGTATTCACGAAAAGTGACTCACAATAATTATGTTCATTTGATAAAACATTAGTGGTGGATAACTCCTCGAGCTCCCAGAATTTTGTCAGTTGGTTCTTAATGTCAAGACTGAAATGACATACACTTTTTATAAACTGTGTATTCCCTCCCATAGGGCCAGCTACTACCCAACCCAATTCTGTCTCTTGTAATATTAAATTATTATTATCAAATTTAACCTTGTTTGCCCTTATCAAATCCCAGAATACATCTGCACCTAACAGAAGATCAATATCTGAAGGATAGTAAAATGTGGGATCAGCTAGCTTGAATTCGTTAGGAATATCTAAATTATTAACGTTAATATTTGATTGAGGAAGTTTATCAGTAATAGTTGGTACAATATAGCATTTGATAGGAGTGCTGTATGCATTGTATAGTGATTTTAATCGTAAATCACAATGTTCGGTAACATTAATTATACTGTTATTTAAACCAGACACATAGTGGTACCGATTTGTATGCTTGAAGCAGCCAATTTGAATTTGAGCTTTCTTGCTAATAAACGACGACTGGCTTCCACTGTCCAGTAACGCTCGCAATACCAGCTTTGTTTTGTTGTCATTGTTTGTAACCTCGACTAAAGCAGTTGACAGCAATGTGTGGCACGAGGATACAGCAGACATATTTATAGTTGACGCGGTATTTAGCAACGTAGTGTCTTGCGGTAAGCATGTATCATTATTATTTGTATTTGTAGTAATTAGAGAACTAGTAGGTATTTGTCCTTGATGTGCGTGTGACGTATGTATTTGTTGTTGAGCTTGTAGTGTTTGTTGTGTATCTTGTTGTGGTTGTATGTATTGATGTCGAGTAGCTTCATGTGTTTGTGTTTTATGTAATAATGTATTATGTTTTCTGTTGCAGATTCTACATCCGCCAAGCTTGCATTGGTACGACTGATGGCCATTTCGAAGACAATTGGAACATAATTTGAATTGGTAAACCTTGGTATTCCGTTCATCAATAGGTAATGATTTAAATTTTAAACATTCATGTAACCTATGATTTTGTGAACATAATATACAAACAGAATCAGAAGATACCATAAATGACTTTGATTTAATCGACCCTTGTTGCCTATCGAATGTATTATTATGAAACGAACCCTTATTTATGCCTAATGTTTCTAAAACATTTGCGCTGTCACGAAGAAACGTATAAAAATCATCTAAAATGGGAGATTCTATTTTGCTCCTGTACTCCTCCCATTTCCTCATGGACTGACTATCCAACTTTGATGAGGCCATATAAATAATAATAGTATCCCACCTTTCAGTGGGCTCGCCCAATGAATTTAAAGCACTTAAATTTTTTGACAATATGTCTATTAAATTGCGTAATCCTTCATCTGACTCCTTATATAATTGTTTAATAGCAAATAGACACTTTAAATGTTCGTTCACAAGAAGACGTTTGTTGTTGTATCTCTCGCAGAGCAAAGACCAAGCGATATTGTAATTATTGGCAGAAACTGTGACAGAACTGATGACCGCGGCAGCAGAACCCGTCAAATAAGATTTTAAATAATGAAATTTAGTGACGTCATCAATTCTCTCATTATTGTGAATCAAGGATAAGTACATGTCCCTAAATTCTAGCCACTGGTTCATATTGCCGTCGTACAAGGAAATTTTTATAACTGGAAGTTTTAAATTGTTAGTGAAACCAGCCGACACACTTTCAACCTTATCAGAATTAGTCCACAAATCAATTAACATTTGTGCTTGCGCGAGTAAACGAAAAAATAAATTCTCCGTAATCTCCCCTTCTTCTATTTGACTAATATCTGAATCCAAAAATTCTATCTTTGACTGAATGTCATCAAAAGAACATGACAGATCTTGTATTTTACTAATTCGCAAAGTTAACTCATTAATTTCTATTTTACTTGCTTGTTTTAACTCAACTAATGGCTTTAAATATTTTTCAAATAATGTTAAACGAGCACGAATAGACGCCCTTTGTTTACTTAAATCCTTTAATTCACTCATTTTATTGTACTTAATAGGTGCAATTAACAATAAATAATACTAATATTTATGAATTTTAAAAAGAGTAGGGTAATAAGTAAAAAACAGTAACAAAATATCGAACAACAAACTCAATCAACACGAAATGTCGTTACAACTGTTATGCGTAGTATCAGGCTTGAGATACTTTATACAAGCGGAGCGATAAACAGCGCGATGATTCAAGACCGTTCAATACAAAATCACTTAGCGTAACAGTTACCTACGCGCGATCACTCGATCGCCCGCTCCGCTAGGTCACTCAAGTTCACCCGGTTACTTATCACAAATGTTCTAGAATGATCGTTGAAATTATTTAAAATATTCGTTATTTGAGATGTTTGTACAAAGTAATTAAACAAAAATGGTTATAGTATTGACTATTAATATACTTTGTGACTTTAAATGCACTTGTAAACACAAATAGATGCTACAATTTTATGAATAAATAATGTTAACTATTATACGGCAAAATTATGTAGGTTATTACGATCTTATAAATTTGAACTTCTGATTGTAAATAAGGTATCAATTTTAAATAAATGGTTTAATAATGCTGTAGATTTATTGGAAATGTTATGAATTTGCAATTTGTTATAGAATATATATTTTATAAATATTAATTAACTATACGTAATTACTATGACGGTTGGAAAATTAACATTGACGAACAAAATTGTCTACTTCATACACACAATTTAGCTAGAAAGAATGGAAATATGGATAGGAATAGGCGTACTTCCCTTGGCAAGTGTTGTAGATTATACTTCGTAGTCTTCCGTAGGGATTGAGTCCGCTTCCAATATATCCACAATTTTCGGGTTGGTATGTAATTTAGTATTCGTCGTGTAGATGAAATCTCGTCACATCTGATCGTCGAATCACGTCGAATCACGTCGAATCACGTCGAATCACGTCGAATCACGTCGAATCACGTCGGGGTCACCAAAATGTTTATGTTTATTTTGTTTATTGTGAGAAATATTTACATTATTGAATTATGGCTAACGTGTACAAGGGCGTATTTTTGTGAATGTTCCTTTTATCGCCTTATTGGCCGTTATGGCTACTTTTTTCTCTCGTCCGTACACCGCGCTCGTTGCTAAGTTCACACTGCATGTGTGCCGCCCTCCGCCCCGCTCTGCCGTCTATACGGCGTGAACACCTACTACAAAATGAATCATCAAAAGCAATACCGAATTACCTACAAAACCACGTATATATTTTCAATACAGAATTTCCTTTTTCCTTCCTCCACTCCTATTGGAAATCGGTTAGAAAAATGTGAGCACAAACCCACTAGGTATCCGAGACACGTACAAAACTTCCAGGATTGTTTTCCTTATTGAGAAACAGAGAAGTTTTGAACAGCGAAGAATATACACACAACATTATTGAGTTTGTTTAATGAAGGCATCCCGTACTTAAATAATTAATGAGATGAATAAAAGAGAAACGAAAATAGGTGAGTGTTAAAGTTACTTCCAAAATCAATCAAAATAACATATTGGACACTGTTTTATGGGTTCAGTATTAAACTGATGGAAAAACTTAAATGTAGTTTTATTGTCAATAAATACATATTTGCATGCCTGTATGGTAAATATTGCTGATCAATAATATTTCATATAACATCATATTTACTGTACCAATAATTAGTAAATAAATTATATCATAATATTACATAAAATAAGTATGGTTATTAGTTACTATTTTTGCACCACTATGCTCATCATATCGTTTTACAAGAATTTATTGATAAATTATCTGTGGCGAGATAATTTATCAGTCGTTGGTTCTCTGTGCATTTTCTACTGCATATATCACGGTGAGTGTTCTGAGGAATTGTTCGGTTTAATACCAGCTCCTGACTTTTTCCGCCAGAATCAAAACACAGTGCGGTTTTCTAGAAAAATTTGCTACACAACCACATTGTGGAATCACCTACCAGCAATTGTATTTCCGAACCGATACGTAATGGAAACTTTCAAGAAAAGAGCTCATTCCTTCTTAAAAGGCCGGCAACGCACTTGTAATTTCCATTGGTGTTGCAGGTGCTCATGGACGGAGGTAATCCCTTACCATCAGGCGAGCCGGAAGCTCGTTTGTCCCCTGTACTATAAAAAAAATCCATTCTTGTAAAAAGATATAATAATATAAAAAAAGTGTGTAATTCTGGTACAGCGCCATCTATTGTCGTTGCATGCAAACAATATTAAACTATGAATAAATTCACTATTCACATTGTCACGTGATGAATGTGGCACACCTTCCTTGCATTGTCATTCCGGAGAACTAAAATGTCATGGCTCCATAATTAATACTGCATAATTTCACTACCCCTTCAACCCCAAACACAGCTTACAAAGAAAGTTGCTTGGCGGCTAAAATACAGAAGTACCCTCTTTTCATTCTATTACTTTATAACTTTAAATCTTATTTAAAATATTAAGTTCAGTACACTGTTACGTTAGTTAAAAATGTTTCTATTTTTTACGGATTATACTCATGAGAATATTTAATTTTATTTATTCTATAATAAAAAACCACAGACCATCTTAGTACCGAGCCGGGCACTAAATTGGCATGTCTGTATAATTAATCCTCTATAATTTCACTACCACTTCAAACCAAAACACAGCTTATAAAGTAAGCTGTTTAGCGTTTGAAATAGGAGACAGAAAGAAGTACCTTAGTACCTAGTGTCTGACACAATGTTTGCGGTCAATGACATATTGATGAAATAAAATGAAACACAGAGTTTTTAAAACACAGCTTACAAAGCATGCCGCATGGGGACTGGAATACAGAAGAAAGAAATACTTTAGTACCTAGTGTCTGTCACAATGTTTGCGGTCAATGACCACAATGAACCACAGAGTTTTTAAAACACAGCTTACAAAGCATGCCGCATGGGGACTGGAATACAGAAGAAAGAAATACTTTAGTACCTAGTGTCTGTCATAATGTTTGCGGTCAATGACCACAATGAACCACAGAGTTTTTAAAGCACAGCTTAGAAAGCATGCTGTATGGCGGCTGGAATACAGAAGAAAGAAGTACCTTAGTACTTAATGTCTGTCACAATGTTTGAGGTCAATGACATATTGATAAATTAAAATGCACCACAGAGTTTTTAAAGAACAGCTTACAAAGCATGCCGCATGAGGACTGGAATACAGAAGAAAGAAATACTTTTGTACCTAGTGTCTGTCACAATGTTTGCGGTCAATGACGTATTGATAAATTAAAATGAACCACAGAGTTTTTAAAGAACAGCTTACAAAGCATGCCGCATGGGGACTACAGAAGAAAGAATTTTTTTTTCGGACTACTCTAATGCTGTTGGCCGTAGCTGGCCTTTACAGCTTCAACGGACGTTAGGGGGCGAGTGCAGATTGCACTCCAAACCCGAGGAAGGACTTATGGAGCGGCTGAAAGCCAACTCCTGCCTGACGGATACGACTTTAGTCTGAGGGCACCACTAGGGGTTTCGAACCTCGGCTCAGGCCGTCGTAATTTCGATCCCCGTTTGAATTAGACGGGGGATCGATCGGAGGGGCAGAAGAAAGAAATACTTTAGTACCTAGTGTCTGTTACAATATTTGCGGTCAATGGCATATTGATAAATTAAAATGAAACACAGTTTTTTTTTCAGTAGTCCCAGTGCTGTCTTACCAAGTCATTATGTTATAAATCATTTTTCATGTCCTGCAACCAAATGGGTGGGACGTGTTTGTGTGCGATCTTATAACTTACAACAGAATTTCAACCCTATTACTAACACATTTAAGTTACTTTCTGTGTGCGTTGGTTTATTATCATTTATATAGTGATCTATAGTTTTGGTGGCATTTGAATGTGTTATAAAAACAAAAGAGTCTTTAATTCTTTATAGGTAAAAATTTATTTAGATTAATTGTTTATTTGACGGATAGAAAATGCCACAAGGTTGTAAGTTCGCCATTTGCACTAAAGTTTGATTGATTATTAAAATCTTTATTATTATATCTGCGCATAAATAAAACATACTTTCATTATTAATGTGTTACCTACATATTACCAAATAATAATAAATAAATAACCTTGGACATGTAACATAGCGCCACCTAGTCCCGCGGTAAGCAGAGCTTGTGTTATGAACTCATGAGTACTAGATAACTGATATAAATAGATACTTTTTTTAAATACATACATAATATATATAGAAAATACTTAGACCAATACAAACAATCATAGCAATCAATACAAATGTTTGCACCGTGCGAAGAATCGAACCCGCGACTATCGGAAGTAAAGCGGTGTAGCTAAACCGCTAGACCGCCGAGGCCGTCAAAAAATATATTAAATAATTACGGCACAAGCAATCCCTTTTTCGAAATAGTTTTTCTATAAGGATCAGTTCCGAATCATATAGGATAATATAATTTTGTATTAAAATTCGTTTTTCTCCTTCCTCATAAACAACATACTTATTATTAAAAAAAAACATATGAATCTTTTTTTGATACTTTCCATCAGCAACATTTAGTTTCGTTCTCTTAATACTTGCAGTTAATAAGAGCATCAAGTCAAAAGACTAGCCAAAGTTAAATAGACTTTATAATGTCTAACACAAAGCAAAGAATTAACAAACGAATAGTCTACAGTAGCGACATCTAGTTCACTTCACGCATGTTTCTCATAATATTCGTCTCTGTAACGTTTACGGAGTAGAATTTGTCCTCAGGCCCATTTTTCTGACGATCACGTAGTTTCCGTTACTTTTTTATGACAAATCCACATTGTAAGTGTTGAGAAAATACACGGGTTACCAAAATATTTTGCGGTGCTTCATTGTACATTCTATGCGTATGTAGGCGTTTCCTCTCGCTCCATGTAACATTTACGGTCGGTAGGTACCCAGCTACCAGTTATATGGCGCAGTACATAATAATTTATAACTACTGTCACACGATATACGTCTTTATAATAATGATATCGAGGTATACTTTGTGAAAAAGTCGTTTGCATGTGTTTGTGTGTGTTGGTTACCAAAACTCTCCCGGATTGCACTGGAGGCTCCTGAAATAATGGTTAACTTACTGAGTAGCCGGAGTGTAATAATATCACCAGGTTTTCTAAAATAGACAGCAATCACTGTCCGAAAAAAATGGTCACATTTGTACTTGTGCTCTTTGTAAATTTAAAAATGAATTAATTATTTACTTTTAATAAACCCCACCATTAAAAATTAAACTTAAGAGAGTTGGTAACCCTATGTGTACCTCAGTCTCACCTATTAACAGTGGCCAAGCAGCTGGCTTTGTAAAATTTGTTTCAATTATAGAGTGAGATAAAGCAATTGTTGTATCGTGCTAACAACGTATTGTAATTTTTATATTTATTTATAAAAGGTAAATAAGATAACGATAGACTACGGTAAACGTTTACCATCAGACGGTAAACGGCAAGCATACAGCTAGCTTGTTTACCACCATCGCAATGTAAAAAAATAAAAACATAAAAATACTCAGATATATTTGGAATATTGTCAAGAAGAGTGATATAAAACAACATTGTGCTAAAACAGAACTATAAGCTTAACTACAAATTTATAATAATAATAATAATAATAATATAATAATCTCAGGACAATTCACACAGCGCCATCTAGACCCAAGTTAAGCTAGCTAAAGCTTGTGTTACGGGTACTAGACAACTGATACAAATATATAGTTTTTTTTTGTAAATACATACATATTATACACAGAAAATACCCAGACCGATACAAACAATCATACTCATGAATACAAATGTTTGTGCCGTGCGTGGAATCGAACCCGCGACCAACCGAAGTAAGGCGGTATGCTAAACCGCTAGACCACCGAGGCCGTCATAATATAAAGATATTTTTAATTTGCCAGTTACAATAGCAGTGAAATTACAAGATAAGAGGTATGATTATCTTAGTCTTCCGATACGACAATACATGAGTCTTCACTGTCATCGTCTCTCTTAACACTTTGTCCTCAAGAGTGGCAATACATGAGAGGTCATATACGTGAACGAATCATGATAATAGTATATTAAAGTTATGTCTAAAATGACTATCATGATGTTATAATTTATAAGACGTTCATATTAAAAAAGTAAAACAACTTTGTCACCAAAATCCTACTACACAACTAAAAAGTATTAGTATTATATTTCACTATTCTGTTCTTATTCTTCTGTTCTGTTTATATCATTTAAATGCATTTATTATATTTAGGGATTAGTCTTTTCGGGTTAAGAACACTGATAACTTTGGGAAAATTGCAATAGCATACCGCTGGTAACTCTTATTTGAATTTAAAAATTCATCTGTATTTTTGTAAACATAAAAGAATAAGAGTTGAGTTTCTGGTCAGTTCTTCTCAGTATGAACGCACTCTGAACTGACGATAGATTTTCTATATTATTGTTTGGTATTCCACATAAAGAACAAAAAGAACTTTCTAGGTAACATGAACTCACTTTATGTAAGTGATACGACCACTCCATTTAATGTACTCGTAATCCATCTTACTTAACTTGAATATTTACAGATTATATCCAAAGACTCTTGCCGACGTTTGAAAAATTGTCAAGCTTGCTATCCTTGAGAAATGGGACCAATGAATATCACGTTTTCACAAAAAATAATTCCATAGTTTTTTTTTCTTTATTTTTACAATGTATAAAATAAATAATTTATAAAATTCAATTTTCACGATGATGAAGTGGTTTATATAGACTAAATAAAATAAATCCAATTTTATGCAAAATTATAATTATAATTAATTTCTTTCTTCTCACAAACATTAATTACAATAAATACATTTGTTGTATGTATGTAGTAGATGGCGTATTAATAAGGTATAATTTTACCCTTAAGAAATGTAATAGTTAAAAAATACATATAGCTTTAGCCTACATATTGCCCTATAATTAAAAATATATAGTGTTGTTTCTCATCAAAATTTCATCCTATTTCCTTCTAACAGCACATAAGCACAGTTTTTCGTTCTAAATCACGGTATGTAGAGACTTGTGAATAAAACTATTTAAATAAACAAATTGCTATAAGGAACTAGTCTCAAATGAATAATAGAAAATCATTTATTCAAATAAACTTAATTTAAGCACTTTTGAATAGTCATAACAATTTTTTTTTTATCTACCACTCTATCTCTGGGAGTATAATCTGTAATACAGATCACTAGATTAGAATAGTGATACATGTAGGCACATAACATATAATATAGTATTAACATATACTATAAAACTAGCCATGTATTTTCGATACGGATCCCTAGTACCTATTCAAAAATTCGAACATCACTTGTTCCCACGTAAAGCCCGTCATTACACTTAGCTGGGCTCTCAGCCGACCGGATATCCGATGAAACGGAACGGATTAGTTTACTTTGCAACTGTACTTATCGAGATTGCAGGATATAAAAGTAAATCCTTCTCTTATGTCTGTTTTTGTATGGGTTTAGATGTTAGTGGTTTATTAATCGTTCCTTGATAACGATTCTAACATTCACTAACAAACTGTATTTTGCTTTCAAAAGTGAAACATGGTATTATATGGTAAGATATTGGGTAAAGAGTCACGTTAGTTCTCAGAAACAACAAACACATGTCGATTATCACAGTCATAACAACGTCTATATTTATTTATTTACATAGGATCTTTCGAGCTCTTGTGCACATCATATTTTTTTCACTAACTCTAGCGTACAGTTCGACTAGCACTTTCGTTGAGAAAAACTGGCAAGAAACTAAACTGGTAAATACTGCAGCTGTTCATGCTTGTACCACAGATAACATAATTGCTTGTACGGACTGCTGAGGTGATCTAGCGGTTTAGCACATCGCATTATTTCCGATGGCGAGTTCGATGCCTCACACGGTATAAATATTTGTATTCAAGAGTATGATTATTTGTATCGGTCGGGGTGTTTCAATGTATATTGACAAAAATGTATCTAAGTGTTCTTATTCTCTAGAATCCATAACACAAACCTTTTGTGTGAATTGTCGAGGAATATTATATATTTTATTAAACTAGAAGTACCCGCGATTTCAGCCATATCAAATTTATAACCGACTAGCTTTTACCCGCGGCTTCGCTCGCTTACAAAATATCATAAAATATTTTTTTTGTTTGATATTAAATAAATAAATTAATCCTATGGTCCTTCTAATACCTCCAAGAACATGTGTACAAAATTTCAAGATGATCGGTTCAATAGTTTTTGCGTGAAAGCGTAAGAAACATGCCAACTTTCACATTTATAATATTAGTAAGAATGTGCTATTGTGATGTATAAGCTGTATTATTGTAGTTTCATTTAAATCCATTCAGTAATTTTTGCGTGAAAGAGTAACAAACATCCATACATCCATCCATTCATTCTCACAAACTTCTACGTTTATAATATTAGTATGATATATTGACGGTAAAAAAAAAGAGATGGATGGACTGTGTGAAAGATGATATGGTGAGAAAGGGAGTAAATAACGGAATGACTGCGAACAGAGATGAATGGAAGAGAAAAACATATTACGCCGACCCCAAATAAATGGGATAAGGAAGAAGCAGATGATGATGATATTGACGGTTGTCATGTCATGAGGTAGACAAACTTTCTTGCCATTTCAATAACTTAAAAAAATTAACGAAGAGAGCTAACTCAAGATTTAACATTTATAAATGTAAGTACATTACAGAGACTGTGCTTCTGATGGATCTTGTTAATTAACAAGTCATTTAGAAACTTTGGAACTATGGTTATCTTAATTTGCTTACTTCAAATAAGGTAAGTTTGTATCTGTTGGTTAATTAACTCCTTGAAAGTAATTTTCTCGTATTAAAATAGATTGTAACTTAAATTTAGCTTAAGCACTTAGAAAGATTAATATAAGCGGATTTAGATAAAGTTATCTTAGACATCCTTCATCCCGAGATCATTTCTCTGTTATAATTCCTCTATCATCATCTTCATTCCAGGCCGGAAAAGGTTCACTGCTGAACGAAGGCCTCATCCTAAAAATCTTCACGGCGATCGATTCCACTATCAATTTGCATATAAATGTTATATATAAAATGCATGTTCGACCAAGACTAACTTTATTTTCTATCTAGTTTATAGTACAACATTTTTTCCTAATATATGACATTTTATTTTTTTATTCCTAATTAAAAGTCTCGGACTGAGATAGAAGTCAACTGCTTCTAAAGTCTATCTTGGTAAGAGTGTATTTTAGATTAATCAAAACACAGAAATAAATAATAATATCTCAGGATAATTTACACAGCGCCATCTAGTCCCAAGCTAAGCAGATCTGATATATCTTGTGATCTGAGATTACTAGATATATCCATAATATACATACCCAGTCCGATACAAAGAATCATACTCATGAATACCAATTTTGTAGCCTGCGAGGAATCGAACCCGCGACCATCGGAAGTAAAGCAGTGTACTAACCCGCGAGACCGATGAGGTCGTGAATAAAAAATGACATTCACTTTTCTGAATAACATCAGCCATTACAGTTTTTCAAATGCTCTTTCCAGTTTAACTGCGCGGAACTTAAAACCGCTTGCCGTGAAAATCTAGCGACATGGCGACGTTTAAAACCTCCACAGAACTTGCAGGTGATTTACTTGTTACAAAGTTTTATATACGACTCCTTTAGACTACATACATTTTTTATATTAGGTTTTACAAATTTATTCTCAGTAATCTATACCTACATACAATAAAACAGTAGAGGTCGAATTTCTGTATATAGAAAAAAAACACCAAAAACCATGTCAAGTGTTAGAAGTGAAATAGATTTTTTTTCAAATTTATTGTTTCTCTGTTTGTCAGTTTGTACAGGCTAATCTCGAAACTGTTAGACCAATTTAAATTAAATTTTGAATGTACCTAGCTGACATCCCCGGTCAATATCTTAGATACTTTTAATCTATCGGAAAAGCATCTACGGTATTCCGTAAACTTAAGTATGATAAATGATAAATCTCATTTTTTTAGTTACTCTCAAAATCATAATAAAAATTGTATGCAATTGTAATACGAAAAGTATGCAGTATTTTGTATTCTTAAACCTTTACTTTGGTTTATTGTATGCATCACAATCAATATCTGAAATGTGAATATTTTTCTTTCTCTTGCAATCGTTTGTAAATATACAGTTTGCACGCTATGTAATAAATACTACTTTTTGAAAATAGTAATAATAAATTGCAGCTTGTTAATGCTTATTTTGCGCTCCATACTAATTCCCCTTATATATCTTTATGACAGAATATTATTTTACATGTATATGTCAGTGGTGCCAGGGGGTGAAAGGCACAAGTTTATAGATCCCTAATGCTTGCACTGATGAACGTTTCGAGTCAGTAATGACATTAAAATGTATTTTCATTAACTACCAGTTAATAGTGACTTCGTCTGTACAAATCGTTCCCTATTTCACCCCTTTCTATATTAATTTTAGTAAAATATAGCTTATGAACATTCCCGTGACATAATCTACGGGTATCTTCATATAAAATTTCAATCAAACTTGAATCTTAAACTCAAACTCATATTTCTATCAAGTCATAAGACTTGAGACGAGATAAACTAGGACCTTGATAGCAAGATCCTATACTTTCCGACCTTTTGTCCATATAATATTTTTATCACTATTACATTTCATAATTATTAGATTATATTATTAAATAACGAATGAAGGTGGAATATTTTTTTTCAATAAACAATTTTTAAACGATCACAATTCACTTAATACATTATATAGTTTTCTTCATCTAAATATTGTTTAAATAAGAATGATTTTGATGGACATAATTTTAAATAGCAATCACGCGTAATGAAAAGGAAAATTATCATTCTGACATTTAGGGTGGCGTTCTGGCATCATAACTGTCCTAAAGATGACCCATCAATTTTACTGATACTTTGCTCTTTATGTACTTACTTGACAGTGTTATATCAAATATATATAGTAGAAGACTGATTTATGTACCTATATATATATATATGAAACAGACAGAATTTTAAACATTGCATTAAAGTTAAAGTATTCGAGTGAAGTCGAGGTTCGCCACTAAATTCAAAATACAAAATTCAAAATGACTTAGTTAACACAACCCTTACTAAGTTCAACTCAGTTGCTGAAGTCTCCTTTTAAGCATAAAAATGCGTGTGCCAGGAGGCTCCACTCTTCCATAACTTATGTAGTAAATTTATAACTAAATATTAATACATACATAGTATATATATATAAAACATCCTGAGTAATATAAACAATCATGCTCATAAATATTTGTACCATGCGAGGAATCGAACTCGCGACCATGGGAAGTAATGCGGTGTGATTGATGTATGTACGTGCTACATGAGTATGATTGTTAGTATCAATCTGGCTGTTTTTACATATATTATGTAAGTATTTACAAAAAATATCTATGTATATATCAGTTGTCTAGTACCCGTAACGCAGGTTTTGCTTACTTGGGGCCTAGATGGCGTTGTATGAATTGTTCTGAGGTATTATTATAAATGTAATTTTAAGTTAAACTTTATTAAAATCCGTACAGCCCTTTAATTATTAAATGATACTAAAGAGACAGACAGGTAGACTAATATTGTAATAAAATATTATGAATAAAAATTAAATTTATATAAATACTCAGTTATTGTATTTTAACATAAATAAACAAACACATATCTGATCATGTAATATGTCTATTTGTGTATATAAAAGAAAGTATTTTCTGTCGTTACCAACTGGACCGGATATGGTTGGACAGCCGGATATTGTGTTATCTTTATCCGGAACTTGCCATCAGCAGCCGGTCTTAATCGCCATGTATTTAGTGAACCGGTTTATCAAGCGGTCAAAACATTTGCACAGAATTATCTAGATTTACATATAAAAAGAATTTATTATACTTTCTGTGAAGAATTTATTATATTCTATATTTTTATTCTGAACTCCGTTGTATAACTCCGGTATTTTTACTTAGGATTATTGTACATTTCCCCAATTCTCTTATATTTTTCACCGTACATTTTAAGTATTAACTAGCTGTTTTCCGATACTTCGTTCGCGTGGAATATAACTTTTGTCCATTAAAAGAAATATAATTTCAAAAATAAAAGTAATACGAGTTACTACTTATAATATTACCTATCTGCGAGTGAAAGTTCCGACAAAATCGGTGCAGCCATTTCAGAGTTCTCAACACCACCAACATACTAAGTGTTACCGACGACTTCGTCAGCATAATATTAGCTAGCTGCTAGTAAAAGTTCTGTCAGAATCAGTCCAGCCGTTTCAGAGATTAGCAAGAAACAGACAGATAGACAAAACATTATAAAAATATAGTCTTATATATGTTCCATATACATTCATATACTTTTTGAGAAAATTTGAAATAATAATAATAAATCAGATAATCTATATTATTTACATTTATTAGATAATTTATAATAAATATAAAATTGTGATCCATGTATTTCCTTTTTTAATTTTATTGGTATAAAATAATGTTTTAGTTATTTTGATACTATTACTACTAAAGTTTGTTTTAATATTACGAGCACTACGGTACTTATTTCAAACGACTTTACAGTATCACGAACAGAATAGATCCTAGATCCTAGAATCCTCTATTAAAATTAATTTAATTTAA
Source organism: Achroia grisella (assembly GCF_030625045.1). Classification (NCBI taxonomy): domain Eukaryota; kingdom Metazoa; phylum Arthropoda; class Insecta; order Lepidoptera; family Pyralidae; genus Achroia; species Achroia grisella. The sequence continues at coordinate 1,052,054 of NW_026713016.1, forward strand.
GCACTTTTGAATAGTCATAATATTTTTTTTTATTTACTGCTCATGAAAGCTGTCGCATGACAAGAAGAGCGAGCAAGAAACTTGCGTCTCCCTCTTGTAATCGTTGTAACTTTACATTTTTAAGTTGAAATGCGTGATTATAAACTACCAAATAGGTTATATCTTCTAAGCTTAAAGCTTCATTTCCAAGAATATTGTTTTTTTTTTACATTTTTTAAGTTGTAGTGTGTGAATAGTAACTACTCTAGTTGAGGTTATCTGTTCTAAACTTAAGTTTCTATTTCCAAGACAATTGATTTTAATGTGTACTGAAGCCAACATAACATTACATCGCGTGTTATGTTTTCTACTGTGGACATGACGTCATTTGTATCCTAGATATTGTAGTGCCACAGCTTGATTTGCGTCTACATTGCTTGAGCATTCAGAGAAGTGAAGTCAAATAAACAACTTTAAACTATTATCAAATAGCTGAGCGTCTTCGATTTATTTTTAAATCTTTATTGTAGTGATGTCGACCGACACGATTGTTCAATAAAACAGAAATGTTCTATCTTACAACTTTTATTGATATGACAATTTTATGATATGATACTTAATTTTATTGCAAGAAGATGGGAATCTTAATTGGGTTTTTACACGAAAAATTTTACTGTAAATGGAGCAATTTTTAATTTAACCCATTCTTGAAAAACCCTTTCATGAAATGGAAAAATCGTTATTCTAATAAACTTAATATTATTTAAGCACTTTTGAATAGTCTAAGCATTTTTGATTCCACCACTCATTCTGAACGCAGAATCATCACAAGAAGAATGATCATGAATCTTGCATGTTGCTATTGTTAAATAAATGTTGTTTTAAGTAAATACATACATATATAAATATACAGCAAGAGCACACAAATAGAAAACAATTCTTTGTCTACCTACAGTCGCGATTCAATCCTCGCATAATAGAAATGTATATTATTGAATGACGAAAATGAGAACATATTTAATTCCACAAATTATTACAGTCTCATCTAATGTTATTGACATTTTTTTTTAAGCTGTTACAAGCTAACTCAAGTATCCATTCTCTTTTTTGTTACTCAAATTCTGCGACTCTACCATTCGCATAAGAAATGGTACAAAAATATTTATTAAATAGCATATCGGGCAAACCATTGTGCGACACACTTAACACCATCCTTGAGTACCTCCAACACCAAGAGTCTTCTTCATCCATAACCCCAAGAGGAGTTTACGAAACCCATGAGGGTTACGACCCATAGCTTGAGAAACACTGCAAAATCTGTAGACTTATATATGTAGCGTTAACGGTTTACTTTGGTGGGGGTCCAGTTCAGGATGATAGGATGAGCATGAGATCGGGTCAGTTAGCCCATCGTGACAATTTCACCAGGAATTTATTATGATGGCTTCCAGGTGTACTACGTGGAGGTTAACCTGATAAGATATATTGCCTAGCAATTTCCTTTCCCCCTCTCCCAAGGAGAAACGCGTGGAGGTCAACCTGACAATCTCCATCCTTAGTAGCCTTATATTAAAACGGTTAATATTCATGAATGTACCCATTGACAGTGAAAACAAATCAATCATCGTTATATTTTTTGTAAATATTAATAAGTGGATAAATTTGTTTACATTTTTCGCCTGAATGATTTATAGATCTCTCGCCGTTATGTTTATGAAGAGATTTTGACGGGCTTGGTGGTCTAGCGGTTTAGAACACGGCCTTCTTTCCGACGGTCGCCAATTCGATTTCTCACACGATGTTATATTGTCTAGGTGTTTTCAATAAATATATATATATTAGGAATGTCTTTATAAAATATTTTTTTTTAAGTATTTGAATCAGTTGTCTAGTACACAAGCTCTGTTTAGCTTAGGACTTGATGACTGTGTCAATTATCCAGGATTATTGTTATAATTAACAATTAATAAATACTAGCTGAGCCCGTATGTAATTAATTTCTAAATTCATTACAATAAACCAAACACAATAATTATAATGCTTACCATAATACAATTGTTGTAACCGCACCCAAATCGTTTAAGCTGATTCCTTGAATATCGCGCACAAAGGCATGAACAAATAGTTAAATATTGAAAAATTTATTATGTTGGAAAAATTAATTAAGGGGATTAATTAATATTCCCATATATTTTTGCAAAGGGACATTCGACCTGGATCCATCCTTATTCTATCATTCTGCAGTGGTGACCCGCCATTCCACTATCACTATAAGAAGTTTTATTGTTTATCGATAGGATCGAAATAACTTTGGATATCAATAGAATATTTGAAGCTTCGGATTTAATTTGATGTGATTTTCAAATGACCATAAAAAAGTTATACCCTCTATATACAGACAGAGAGACAAACAGATAAAAAATAGTATTTATTTTATACCACCGCATGGCTCGCCGTTCACCCATGTTATTTTTCAATATGTACATTTCAGTAAAGAATATAGCCTATATATTATTTTGATGCATAAGCTATATTACTGTAAAGTTTCATCGAATCCGTCCAGTAATTTTTGCGTCCAATAATAACAAACATCCGTACTCACAAACTTTCACATTTGTTATTATTATTAACATTAAAATTAATATAAATATCGTGTTTTATACAATTTTTATATGCTGTTAAATTAAAATTAAAAACAGATACATTCATTTTGTTAATTTATATAGATTAAAATCCTTCATTAGTCGTCTCTATCAATTGTAATGTCGAATCTATATCCTCTACTCATATGGACATATCATCATCATCATCGCAGCCCGGAAGACGTTCTATGCTGGACATAGGCCTCCCCCAAAGAACTCCACGACGATTGGTCCTGCGCTGCTCGCATCCAATGCCTTCCAGCGATCTTGACCAGATCGCCGGTCCATGTCACGTTCTTGTTGCAGGTCATCCCACGTTGCGTCTTCCGATCCGTAGTCGCCACTCGAGGACTTTATTGCCCCAACGGCCATCTGTCCTACGAGCTATGTGCCCTGCCCATTGCCACTTCAGTGTCGCAATTCTTCGGGCTATGTCGGCCACTCTGGTTGTTCTGCGGATCTCCTCATTTCTAATTCGATCACGCAGAGGACATATGTATACGCATATGAACATATGTATTATAACATTGTATACACACCTTAATTCTGTTTAAACGTCCCCATAGGCAGCCATAACTCATAAATAATGAACAATATAGACGTTTATTAATTTTGTACAGGATTCTGCCCTTGAACTTCGTCCAGTCGATACAGTAGGACAAATGTTTCTGCGATTGACCGTCAATAGTTTTAGTTTATTGATTGATTCTAAAATTATTCGAAGGGCTAGTTCATTATTATATTAAAAAATACCTACGTGATCTACGAGTTATCTAGTATGTAGCAACGTGTTAAATACTAAATATAAAAAATCGATAGCAATTACGAAATTCAATGTCATTGGTTGAATTAGTTCCAGTGCCAATGGACTGATCGACTCGTCGAATTCACGGTTAGTTGCAAAAATCATAGTTTATAAGTGTTGTTTTAATAGATAGTCGTGTTATTTGCACGGCGTGTATTGTAAAAAGCAATATTAAAATCATAGATAAGATAATATTACATAGTTATTAAAATAATTTAATTATCTTTTTTACAAAAATTACTAAAAACTCAAAAATAAAATAGGACCAATCTATTCAATCATAAAAAAGTTTATTTTTCTTATCTGTTTAGTAATGACTGAGTAAATTAAGTAAAATATTAATTATATAAATAACTCCCCCTTTTTATTAATCCGGTATATAAGGAAATGAAATAAACAAAAATCCACATAGTATTGCCAGAATTATGATCAGATTTAACTAGAAAAATAATATAATAAAAAAATTATCTGCTTAAGAACTATTAGATTTCTAGTTATTCTTAATCGTAGTTATTTTTGGTGGACTGAACGGGGTAACTCCTTTCATTGCAAAAAAAAACCTTTTTAAATAAATAACAGCCAATGTATCTAGTTATTAACAAAAGATTCTGTAGTTATAATATTTTGTATGTTTAATAAAGTATTTTTTACTTTATTAGTATATATAAGAAACATTACCTTATTCTAAAACGAAATGTTCCTCTTTTAATGCAAAAGGGGAATAAACTATTTCTTATACCTATTATTCTTAATCTTGAGATAACTCTTTACCTTGAGAAGTTAGCTAACTGCATCAGCCCCCTATCTTATGCCAGACAAGTCATGAATGTAAATAGCATATTCAGTATGATACTCACAATACGCGAGAGACGTGAATTGTCGTAAAATTGACGGTTCTAGGTGAAATGCGATATATATTTTCTAATTCAATAGCTTACAGTGTAAGATATAAGAGAAATATTATTATATTGTTTGCATTTAACATTATAAGAATAAAAAAGTAATTGTTGAATATTGTCTATTAAAATTTCTACCACGCATTTTTAATCTATGGTATTTCTACAGTGGCAGATATGTTAAAAATATTTATCTGTGTTTTATAATACACTTTGCGATTTATTTGAAATATTACGTTTTGTTTCTTCAGTTTTGTGTGTTTCTGTATTAAAAGTATTTTCGTTTGTGATTTTACATTTTATTCAAAAATAATAACAGTAATACAATTAAAAATTAACTGTACGTCGCTACAGAATTAGACTATAAGAAGTAAAAAACCTTGAAACATCTCCACAGATCTATATAATTTGTAGCAAAAATCTCAATTCTACGCCAGTATTTAAATAGGAACAAAGCGTACTAAAATATTAGAATTATTATTTATTTAATATTATTATTAAAAAATCGTAAGTAAAACTTATATACGAGATACTTATGATAAGTTTCTTTTTGTGATGATATGTATTGTTTTTAACAGATTTCAAATAAAGGATAGTGTTTCTGTGTGATAAACTTTTCTCTATGAATATATATAACTTTCAGATTATGATGATTTTAATGATATTTTTTTTTACAATTTAACGCTGGAATCCATTTCAACAGTATGCTGATTTCTGGCTTACATTAATTCTTATCATCATGTTTACTTATTTGTTTTTACCATATATACTCTATGTCTAATACATTATTGTGCGTATTTTCATTACAAATTTGGTATTATTGAAAGACTATAAATAATATTCTCTACTTATTAATTATTCTAATTAAAACTATATCAAATAGATCTAGATCTAGTCTATCATTTTCAGGCATTAGGCATCATGCATCAGGTTTAGTTTGACATACTTTTTATTAACACGACAACTTTAAATGTAATTCTAATAAACCGAGGACATTGGTTAGTATTTGACATACTTCAGAGTTCGATGTACTACAAATGTTTGTGGACGTTGGCCAAAGTTATGCAGGTTTTTGTATGAACATTGCATGATAAACGTTTAAATCAAATCAAATCAAATCAAAACTCATTTATTCATGTAGGATATTTCAGACGCTTATGAACCTCAAGTTTTATGTACTAATATTTTTCCCTACCATCCAGTTCAGTAAACAAATAAATTAAGTGGCACTGACAAGAAATTCATTTGAATTTTTGTTTTTATTAAGCCAGTTTATTTACATTGTACTTATGTTTAATTTCTCAGTTTTTTATTATTTTAAAAGCCACTTTATTTACTTTGTGTACTTATATAGGTGTCTATGTTTAACATTAAATGAAAATCCCGTACATGAACAACGTTTGTCATTTAAGTAATTGTTTAGGGCTTTGCTTAATAAATACGATTTAACAGGTTTTTTAAAGTTTATGTAATGGTAATTCCAATATATCTTTTGGTATCTTATTATAAAATTTTATACCCATTCCCATAAAATACTAATTGACTTTTTCTAAACGATAATTAGCAACTTATGAACGTTGCATGATGAATGTTCTGTTCAAATGTTGGTGCAACGTCACTTATGGAAACTATTTATTTTTTTGTAATGGGCATACCGCACGCTTTACGTCTCGTGGGCGCCGCGCACTGCGGTATCGTAACCACGCATGCGTTGGCAACTACAAATGAAATGAAACCTTATTTTTATGTGCAAGTGATTGATATTAATACGAATGATTCGTCTTATGGACTTGTCACACGAAACAATTCGAGTTAAAGGTATAGGTAGTGTTCATTCAAAGAAATGCAGTATCACGTTATTTGCAAATAAAACTCTATTGCTATTGTAGATGTTTTTCTTATTGATGTATTGGCAGAATAGTAGCTTGTTCTATATGCTTTCATGCTTTGATTTAGTATATTGAACATTTTGGGTTTGTAAAAAGTCGTGTGTATGTACACCTGTCTACCTATTTCAGCCGGCAGCTTGCTTTGTAAGCTGTGTTATTAGAAAGGTGAGGTAAGGCAGTGAAATATCTAGATAGGAGATATTAATTAATTTTCCACTTTACTTCTTGGAAATAAGTGTTAAGTTCCATAAACATTTTGGATTATAATATTCTCTTTACGGCTAACCCTGTAAAAAACTTAAATTGCTTAATTAAAATATGAAATTCTCACGTCTATTTATTAATTAATTTCATTCAAGAGTTTTTACAAAAACGGCGTAACTTTCTCTACCAACTCATTTAAGTATAAATGAGTATTTAAGGACAGACTTTGTTTATGTAGTTAAGTTCTAACAAATTTTAATATTAAATAAAATACACACTTTACTGTATGTGTATTTTTAATTCTTTATATTAGTATTTATGTATATTTTATTTTAAAAAGTAATAATTACTTTTACGGGCTGTACTTCCAGAATTGTGTGTATCTTAATAATCAAAAATAAAAATCGAACCTGCGACCATCAGTGAGTAAGGCAATGTACTAAACTACTGAACTACCGAGGTCGTTAAAATTAGCAATCTCAGTACATAATCTCCGATAATTAAGCGGTTTCATCTTTTTTTAAATTGTTTATGAAATAAGCTCCTTAGAGACGAAGAAATGGATATGCTGAGGAAATATATATAAATATATATATATTAAAATCTTGTCCTTATTTAATAGTAATTAATACTTAAATATTGAAAAACGGAATACTGTATTTTATGTGTACGTTAAAATACTGTCTAAAATAATATATATACATGTACCTATTTAGTAAGTAGATAAGAAAGAACTACGTGCCTGCAGACAAATCCCGACAGGAGTTTTGCAGGATAGTAGAATTATAATATGTAAAATTTGAAAAATAAAGCTTTTTATCTATCTATCTATCTAAATAAACGGCGAAAACACATATAAATCACTATTACTATAATATTACTTCTTCACAAATATATACTGAACATTATTTGAGAAAGTATTTACTACAATTTTACTACTTGTCCTAGCCGTCATAAACTCTGAACTGACCAGGCCTGATTTTGTGATAAATTATGTATAATTACTACTGAATTTATGTGTTTTAATTATACACATAAATATTATTACTGGTAACACATAGCTGTTCATGAACACTGAGGTGTTATACCCGTGTACCTGGCAATTTTACTGCCACATTATGCTATAATAATTTCAAAGTTTAAAATTGGAATACAGTTCAAAAATTTTAATTTATGTGTTTTATGCACACATTTTTGCGGTGTATCCAAAGTTATAATAGGTAAGTTAAAATTTCTTTTATTAATTAATAGAAATGGCAAACGAGCTGAAGGTCCTGGTCCTAAGTAATATTCGTGAGCTATATACATGAACAGCACCATGAAAACGCATTAAGAATTGTCATTCCATTGCCTAAAATATCCTGTTGTCTAGCGGTATAGGACACTGCTTTTCTTCCGATGGTCAAGTGTTCGATTCCTGGCACGGTACAAACATTTGTATTCATGAGTATGATTTTATCGGCCTGGGTGTTTTATATATGTATATATATATATATATATATATATATATATATAAATATATATATATATATATAAATATATATATCTAGGTGTTTATATTATGTTCAATTGTCTAGTACCAATAACATAAGCTCTGCATTTAACATGTTACCATGGGACTAGATGGCGCTGTGTTAATTGTCCAGGCTTATTATTATTATACTCCATTTTTACAGCTTTTGCTGGTTGTTTATTATTATTAATATTACAGCTTTCTTTCATTAACAATCGTGTATTTATTGTAATATTCTCATTTATTGTAATATCTATGAACTTCCTAAATAAGTTGCAAATAAATGAGAGATAAGACAGATGATTTCATACAATATGGCAAATACTTGATTTCCAGCATGTATCACATACAGAAGGTAACATATTCAATCTCGGTCGGTATTTTGATTGAAATTGTAAGTTCTGCTATTAAAGTTTGCTGATAAAGGAGCCAACAGAATATCAGCGCTACAGATTTTTCTGTAGCTTTATACCCAGTTTTGTTGGTAGTACTGGCACATCACTATTCACTCGATCGCCGTTTTAATGAGTAAAATATATTATTGTCAAAGAATATATTGTACGTTAATTAATATTATATACTCATGTAGGCTATGTGCTTGTTTAAATGTAATTTATGAACAAAATAATACTATTTATAAAAAAACAAGTTTTAATGTAATTTATGAATAAAAAATTTATATATCTATTATGAATATAATAGAAATAACCGTGCGGTTTTCTAGAAACAGCGCAGTGAACCACATTATGGAATCACCTTCCAGCAATGGTATTTCCGAACCGATATGATATTGAAACCTTCAAGAAAAGAGCTTATTCCTTTTTAAAAGGCCGACAACGTACTTGCAATTCCCCTGAGCGCAGTGAAGTGACTTTGTATGTTAATAAATAATAGTTAAATCATTATATAATTTATATTATTATATATCCTATATCCTGTATTAGAGGTTATTAATATTGAAACTATTGATGGAGTTCCCATGTCGTTGCTAATGGAATGTGTCATACTAGATGAGACAGTCGACGTCGATATGTCTTGATACAACATAAACTAAACTCAACACTTGACATGTTTTGCGGATTAATTTGGTTTGTTAGCGGTGCTTCCATTAACATAGAGTTAGTCAGCAAAATGAATTGCGAGATAAACTTTTTGGCGTCGGCCAAATTCTAATTTAGCCGACGCCATATGAGACTTTTAAGTTCAAGTCGTGAAAATGTAACAGACAAGCTGGTGTGTACACTTTACCATTTATAGTATTATATTGTGGATATATAAAAAAGGTAGACGACGTCGCAGGTCATAGTTAGTATATCTAGTCTATCAATAAAAAAGAACGATAAAGAACATTACAGGGTCGGAATTAATCTAGAGTAATATTGTGGAATGTCCTCAATATGCTGGCGACGAAACCTTTGCTGAATTCTAAATGAACGCATCTGAAGATCCAATTGAAAGGTTTGGAGATAAGAACACGAATTCCTGAGTCTGTCTAGTTGTACAACCGAAATGTATCTTTATGTTATGGGGCATAAGACTTAATTTTATTAAACCTTTTTCAACAGAATCGTAATCATCGTAATAGTAATCGTCGAAAGTCATGTTCGCAGCTCAGAAATCTAACAAAACAAATTAAAACATGTTTTACTCAATATATGTATACTGACGTTGTAAAGGGGAAATATTTATTTTTCTATGTTTCTATGTAATGAAATTTAGTAAAGACAGGGTAAAAGAAAAAAGATAAATATTGTAGTCGAGGAAAAATGTTCTTGATACGGACGATGATTTCATGAAAATTATTATTGAGGGGAAAATAGAAGGAAACAAGGAATAGCTACATATTGAGGACAAAAGAGTCGTGTCTATATAACATGATAATTGGAACGAATTGAAAAAGGACCAATAGCCTTTACATAACACATTCTTTCACACACGATAAGCAGCGCGTGCGACGTTGAAAAAACCATAGTTAGAGAAAACCATAATCAAGCCAACTAAGTCATTTTTCTTTCTTTTAAAAATTATATATCCTATTCTATAGATTTTATTTAACAGAGACACGTTTAAGTTTTATAAAATTATCAATAACCCCATATTTATGTATTTGCTCTATAATCAGATGTCTTCGATTTTGCAAAGATAATCAATTATTATAAAAAGGAATGCGCTCACAGAAGGTGCGCGCGTTCTTTCTCGTTCAATTTGTCTACATTTACATATACATTCTTTCCTGCGTATTTTTTTTCGGACTACTCTAATGCTGTTGGCCGCAGTTGGTCTTTACAGCTTCACCGGACGATAGGGGGCGAGTGCAGATGGCACTCTAAACCCGCGGAAGGACTTATGGAGCGGCTGAAGACCAACTCCCGCCTGACGGATACGAGTTTAGTCTGAGGGCACCGCTAGGGGATCGACCCTCGGCTCAGGCCGTCGTAACTTCGGTCCCCGTTTGAATTGGACGGGGATCGATCGGAGGGATTTTCTGCGTTCTTTCACGCAGAAAATCCCTCCGTACTCCGTACGTACGCGTAAATGCTGCTATTATATAGATGCTGAGCACAGGTAAATTGTTGTAAAATATAAGTGAAGGGAAGTTGCGTGCGTCAGCTAGTCTATACATATAAATAAAATTGGAGTGTCTGTTTGTAATATTGAAATAACCGTTTTTTACTACATGCATATGCATATACAGTAAATACACCAAAATATTTTTTTTACAATTTTTGTCTATCTGTCTGTTTGTTCCGGCAAATCTCTGAAATATCTGGACCGATTTTGACGGGACTTTTATTGGCTGGTAGCTGAGTAACTCAGGCTACTTTTATTTTAGAAAATTCAATAATTTTAGAAAAATAAAGTTAAATTCCACGCAGATGAAGTCGCGGGTACAGCTACTTTTAAATATAAATAAATTTCAAATTATTCAACTTCCTAAGGCGACATAAATGTATGACCATATTGCATAACACTGCATCGATTAATACCAATTCCTTTAGTGCGTGACGCACGCAATATTTATAATTATTTCCTACCCCAAAACGTTTAATGTAATATTTGATTTCGCAGCTACTTTAATAATATACTACTGAGTTTTTGTTAGAACTTGGTTTTCTTCTAGTGCGGTACGGCGATAATTTGTCACGAAATAAAACTATACTTGTTATACTGATTTTTGTAAACAACTAAAATATTATAAGCTACCTCAGGTATACCCTGGAGTATTCCTGCAGGGTATTTTTTAGTCCAAGTAGGTGCAATTTATATATAATAATAATAACCCAGGAAAATTTACACCATTTAAATCTATTCTCACAAAATGTCTGCCCATTGCCCCAAAGTCGCAATTCTTCGCTGCTTTTTGCATGCTTTTTATACGTTGCAGTCTAGTTATTTTAACTCTAATTTCGGCATATCAAGCTGGACGGGGTGAACTGATGTTAAACTGGTACTAATGTTCATCCCGATCGAAAATCGGTCAATCGGTCGAAAGCTATTTCTGTCTGAGGTTTAGTTAATTTCTGTTCCCTGTATAATACACATTCAAATGGTTGAAAATTTTATGAATGGATTTAGTACTCCGTAGATTATTTCAACATCCTTGTTTCTCCGTTTGCCTTATTGACGGGTGTTCTAGCGGTTTAGCCACCGCTTTACGTCCGATGATCGCAGGTTCGAGTCCTAGAACGGAAACATTTGTATTCATATGTATGATTGTTTGTATTGGTCTGCATATTTATTGTGTATGTTATGTAAAAAAATGCTATGTCTGTCGGTTGTCAGTATTCATAACACAAGCTCTGCTCAGCTTGGTACTAGATGGCGCTGTGTAAATTGTCTAGATTTATTAATACAAAAATTTCATTAAGTACCGATTAGTTGTGTAAATATAACAAACACATTTATAATATTTACAAGTTATAATCATTTATTTAATACTAGCTACTCGCCTCGGCTTCGCACGAGTGTACATGTATTATATATATAAACCATCCTCTAGAATCACTCTATCTATTATAAAAAAAAAACATTTTAAAATCCGTTGCGTAGTTTTAAAGATTTAAGTATACATAGGCACGGACAGACAGCGATAGCGACTTTGTTTTATACTTAATGAATAATATGATATGAATACTGTACTTTAACTTTGTAGGAGTTAGTTGTACAAAGATAGAAGCCGACGATCTGCTATTAAAAACATTCCATCATTTTGCCGATCTTAAAATAATCTCGAACAAATTCTGGTAAGCATTCAGATGTTTAATTATCATCCCTAGGATCTTTTGTTTGTTTCAGAATAATTATAACATGCAAAACAGCTTATACGCAGTGTCTAATGTCATAAGAACTCAGCAGGAAGTGCGTAAACAGAAACAAACACCAACAGAAGTTAATTTGCAATTATAATTAGAACGAAGACCTGAAATGTGTATGGGAATATTACTGAACATATGTATAATTGACATAGGAGTGGTCTTTGCTTGGTTGAGGAATATTTCATATTTTAATTATAATAAAAAAAGATAAATAATTCTAGATGGCTTGGTAACGCGGTGGAATGTTCTAGAAGAATGTGTATAAGTTTATAAAATAGAAAAATATCGCAGCTCTATTTACGACGTTCCATTTTCAAAAAGAGCAGTTTCTTTTTTTTCTGAAAAATTTAACGGTTATTAGTAGATTGTGTATAAGTTTATAAAAAATAAAACAATGTCACAGTTATATCCGAATTCGCAGTCATATCTTCGACATTCCATTTTTAAAAAGATTTTTTTTCTGAAAAATTTAACGGTTATTAGTAGATTGTGTATAAGTTTATAAAAAATAAAACAATGTCACAGTTATATCTTCGATGTTCCATTTTTAAAAACATATTTTTTTCAGAAATATTTAATGGCTATTTGCAACCACTAACAGTTCTTTGTGTCTATTTATAAAAGAAACGATATAAAATCTGTACACAACAGTAAAAAAATAACAACGAGATTTTAGCAGTATTACAAGATTCATAAAAACAATATTACGGATAGTCATTTAGTACATTTTGGTACATAATGCTTCTGTAATATCAGAAAGTTGTATTTAGTGGCATACTTTATTATAAAAGGTAAACTAATGAGGAATTGACCTCGTACCCTTATTTATAGAAGGCCTTATTTTACTAAACTTTTTAAAAATTCGATAGTTTATTATATTGTACTTATATAAGCTAATATGCAGCGTTTTGGCAATTTATTAGATTTTAGGTGTAAGATATGTCAGAGCAATTACTGGATACTGGTAATTTATATTACCTGAGGTCATAATTATTTTGCCATCATTCGCCGTTCCCTGCCAGTATACCTACTGTTAGCATAGTTGGAGTACCATTTCATATTCATCCATTAAAAAAATATTCATCACGTATTTTTTTGTCTATTGTTGTCGTGGACTTCGTGGTTTCTCGCAGGGCACTCATAACTTTATAGGCCACATACTAGAGATGTTAAGGAGATCCGTAATTTTATTTATTTATTTATTTTCGGAAAACCAAGGCTATTTACAAACATAGTTATAAACATAATTAAATGATAACGGCCACTTATAGGTTTTCACGGATAGAAACGTAATATAAAATAATATACAGTACTAACACGAGAGGCGTGTTTGTGTTATAAATACTCATAAAATCATACATCAAACAATAACAATCCACTAAGTTAAAACATATGCTGAAATTAACAAACAAACATTTTTGAATAATGGAAATGCATATAAGTAACATTAAATTCAATACCTATAACTCAAAGAATTGCCTGCTCATCACGGCCCTCGCTAAAGATATTCTATCGGAAAACAAATCAATATCTAACACCCTACTTAATTTATTGAAGTTATTACTTGCTCGCCACATATAACTGTTTTGCCTATAGTTAAATGATACAGAAGGTATAGAAATAGAAGGGGTAAATCTGGTACGTTTAGCTGGTACATTAAAATTAACCGAAACTATCGGATATCCGATATAAAAAAATATCCGTAACCGTCAACGAATCCGAAATAATATCCGGATAATATCGGATAGGGGCGGAGCCTAATTGAGACACGTTATGTAACCATTATATTAGTTATATGTATTTTACTTTTGAAATTCCTTAAAAAATTAATATTCGTAACCGTAAATATCCGAAATTAACGGATAATACAAAATAATGTCATATCCGCATAAGGATGCGGATATGACATTATCCCGTATCCGTATCCGTATACGGTATAATAATTATTCCTATATCCGAAACCTATCCGTATCCGAAATTTCATATCCATAACATCCTTACCACATACTATATAATGTATGCGTAATATATAATATTATATTATCAACCACAATTGTCACATCTCTAATTAGCATATCTTACTTACGTCCTTTTTTTGCTTTTTTAAACCTACCTTCTAGACAAGTAACAATTTGATTTAAGAATAGCATCTCGTTTAAGAATAGCAGAAAAGAGACTTATAAACAATTATTGATAAAATTTATATCTAGGATTATATTGTAGTGTAACCCTTTCGTTGTTACCTATAAGTAAAATGCCAGTAAGCAACATATGCAGACGTAATCCTACTCCCCGCCATCTGCTACTCTATGTAACGGAATGGATATAGTATCTGACCAATACATATTGAAGATATTTTGAAACCGGCAGTACTCTGCAATTGAGTGAACCAGTTTTCAAACACTAGGACGATTTTATTGAGTTTAAAAAAATATGATACTACCATTCTCCCCTTTCAACCTCTTACAACCCTTTTTCTTTATTTATATTCAATCAATTACTTAAAAAAAAATTCAAGCTAGAAGCGCTTTAAAAATGAGAATACTTCTATACCAACTTCCATCTCCCTTTTCAACCCTTTACAACCCTTTTTCACATTAAAATGTATTTCCTCTCTCAGTCGAGACTATCGGTGTACCAAATTTCATTTAAATCGGTTTAGTAGTTTTGGCGTGAAGGCGAGACAGACAGAGTTACTTTCGCATTTATAATATTAGCAAGCATTGAGGTATCTGCACGCCATAGTATATTCAAAATCATGGTAAATATGTTTATATAATGTAAACAAATGTGAACAAAACTTTGAAACAGTATTTGTTCATTAAATGGTAAGTCAATTTATTATTACATAAAATTACATCCCCTTATTTGCAATTTGATTTATTTTTATGTGGCCATATAAATTGCAGACTAAGCTTCTTGATCACACTTTATTACTATTGTTTCGTAAACTTAATAATAATGTATTTCAGAAAATGCCGTCTTGAGCGAATGATTAATGAAGTAAGACCATGAAATTGTGCCGCGTGAATGATATTAAAAATCGTTCAGTACCTTATTACGACTACGTCTTGGAAGATTCATGTAATTTTGACACAAACGTAATCGATTTTCAATATTTGGGTAGTTGAAGATACTATTTATCTGTGGTTTGAAACAAAATGGTTGGTTACAAATATTTATAAGAAGAAATAAACAAACAAATATAACCATCTATCTGTAAATTATAGAGAACACACTGCGGGTAATAGATAATTGTATATAGATAATTCTGTCCTTCTAGAAATTTCTAAAATTTCTTATAATAAGAACCAGTAACGAAGTATGGTAACATATTCTAGCGTAAGATACTGTAACATTCTTAAGTACTGGTTTTGACAATAACTGATAGATTCTAGGTAAAAGTAGACTCATTTTAATTTTTAGGATACATACGAGAATATCAAGTAATTAGATAACTTGATGATGATGTTAAAAATATAGAATACATTGTTAGAGAAGTGACTATGTTATGCTGGGTATTATGTAGACTTTAGAGAAATAACAATTTTTATTAGCAACCAAAAATAGAAACAGTCAGAAAATAAGAGGTAAGAAAATCAGTGACAGATCAATATGACAATATGACAGCCCCGGTGGTCTAGTGGTTTAGCACACCGCTTTACTATCCAATGGTCGTGGGATCGATTCCTTGCACGGTACAAACATTTGTATTCATTAGTATAATTGTATCGCTCTGGGTGTTCTCTATGTATAATATGTATTTATTTACAAAAAAAAATGTATCCATGTATTTATATCTGTTGTCTAGTACCCATAACACAAGCTTTGCTTAGCTTGGGATTAGATGGCGCTGTGTGAATTGTCCTGAGATATATATTATATATATATATATATATATATATGAATATAAAAAAATAAGCTATTATTATCAAGTCAAAAAATCTATCAGTGTTGTCGTATATTTAATACTTAAATAAAAATTAATAACGTTCAATCTAATATACTAACAGGATAATAATTTTACCATTAGTAGAACTATTTGCATAAGTATCCATCTATGGTTACGCGTGATAGTTGATATCATGATCATCAATGTTATAGATAGGTCGTATGCAATCTCATCAGGCGAAGTTGAGGAAACTATTGACTCTTCGATGAAAGAATAGTCTCCTCGACTTCGCCTTCAGATTTATGAGTTATGACACCGAATGAAGCAAGAATATGTAAGAATAGAGCTAATACTCGTTTCTCTCTACCTATCCAATAACGCGGCAGATACCTGGCGCAACAATAGAATAATAAAACTGTCTCCACATCTTCACAAATTTCATATAATATTATTAGAATTGGAAACCAGGTGCTGAATTTTTCACAGAAAGCAGACTTCATCTGCATGTAATATGAGATCCCATATATTTTACGGTAATAGCCAATGGTACCATCCGAGACTCGATCTATTATTTGCTTCAACAAATATCTAGGTCAGCAGGAACTCAGCCGTGTTACCTATCTGATAAATGGTCTATTTCTGAAAATAGACCGCGATTTTCATGCGGTATAAATTTAATTGAGTAAAATGCACTTCCACTAGTGAATTTTATAACGTAATCTTTACTAACATGAATATAACTGATCACTGTCTGTAGAAAATAATTTTAATAATAATAATTATCATGGACAATCAACACAGCGCCATCTAGTCCCAAGCTAAGTAGTTTGTGATGTCGGTACTTGGGTACTAGCTAAGTTATATATATAAATACTTAGGTGCATTTTTTTTGTAAATACATATATAAACAATTGTATGGTCTGGATGTTTTCTATATACAAAACATCCAGACCATACAATTGTTTATACCGTGCGAGGAATCGAACCCGCGACCACCGAAAGTAAAGCCGCTAGATCATCGTGGCCGTCGATGCTTTTTGTCCTTTACAAATACGTGGCAATTCTTTTAGCTAGTTCTTGTTTTTAACGTCTAGCTAATTATGACATAAATATTTGTAGACAATTTGTAAATTCGTTACCATTTTTTATTATAAAATATTCAATCTTAAAGGCTGTAGAAGGAACAAAGGGTACTGAAGAATTTTATCACCATGCTAAAACTACAATTAGTTTTAGTTTAAAGACTTAGGATTACTTCGTAATACTGCTCTAATCACTACGACTGATTTAATCTTATTTAGATACTTAACCATTTCTTTGTTTATTTAATATTCTGACTAATGAATTAGTGCTAGTTGGCAGTTTGTATTTACATAATTCAACTTAAAAATGTAAAGTTACAAGAATATTTTAGATGAGCAACACGCAAGTTTCTTGCTCGTTCTTCTTGTGATAAGCTTACCGAATGAGCAGTAGATTAAAAAATATGTATAACTATACGAAAGTAATTAAAATTATATTTAAATTTAATTCAATTAATCAAATTTAATTTTATTCGAATAAAAAATATTCTACTCTATTTCTATTCTATTATTAATGAATATTAATTTAACATGAATCACATTGTAGGGTCTGCATTCAAATTACTTACAATTTGATTGGAAACCTGAGTCCATTTATCTCTGCGTGACCCTTTTCGGACCTTCTCATCTATCTTGTATTGACAGATATAGGAGTCACATTTTAATCAATAGACATTCAATTTAGGGAAAATAATGACTTTCTAAGTTGAAATTGAAATAACATTCAAAATCAGTCTATAACAGATAAGAAATTGTATAAATAAACAGATGGACCTTATTGTACTTCTTAATGATATTGTTATTTGTTATTGTTATTGAAAATGTATTTGACAATGATCCGAATTTAATAAAAAGTGTAGAAATAGTTTCAAAGTTTATTTGTGACCAATATCCGTGACGCAGGATTTATATACATATATAAAAGCTGTTTTCCTTTTCTTCATCTATTTTTATGCGTCTATTCGTCTTTGTAGTATAGTCTATCTTTAAACCTTTTATTAGAATCAGTTTAGGGGTTTAGAGAAACCAAGTGTGGTCTTCAACTTTTGTGGTATCTATCATAACGGGAGCTTCATGTCACATACACTTAGATTGTGGAGCTACCTGCCGAGGTTTTAACGAGAGACTATAGAATGGGTATATTAAGGTTGCTTAAGACTAAACTAAGACTGCCTTAGTGTTTCAGGCGTCCATAGGCTACAGTAGCCATTTTCCATCCGTTGGGCTGTATGCGTGTTTGATTTTTCTTTTATATTACGATGGTACATAAAAAGAACAACATTCAGATTTCGCATTAATGATGCTTAGTGATGATTAGTAAGGTATTTAATAAAATTCCCCAATAAAGTCAAAGAAAAAAGTTCCATCGTTCTCACTTCAAAAATGACGAATTTCCATAAAAAGTTTCATCCCCTATTTTATTATATCTTATCCATCCTTAAGGGTAAAAATCTTACAAACTTTAAATGTCATGTTTAATCAACAACCCAAAAAATACGTTCTAACTTTCTAGTTTTAAAAATGTCAATATTTCCATACAACCTCGCATCTACCCTTTCAAATTTTCATCTCCCCTTTCAACCCTCTTACAACCCTTTTCTCGCATTCAAAATTAACACGTAAAGTATATGCCGATAGAAAAACCTATTAGATCTAAATCTATGGGATCACTCATCAGATAAATCTCTCTAAAAGTATCTAAATTCCCTCCTTTATTCACGTCAGTATTGTAGTATCGTGTATCCGTTTGAGGCGGCAACCAGCCTATTCATAAAGTCACTCAAAAGCCGCGCTAAGGTTTCACTTGAATGGTCTGTACATCTTTGTGGAAAATGAGGCTGTGTTATCTAAAGCTGTATTCTTGTATTATTTATATGATCATAATCTTGTTTTAGGATATTTAATATTTTTTTATATTCAAGATATATATCTTAATACTGGTATGTATAGGTATCTGACTTTGTTCAAAAACATGAATCTTACTAATATTATAAAAGTCAACATTTATGATATATGGATGTTTGTTTCACTTTTAAGAAAAAACTAATGAATGGATTTTAATGAAACTGTACCATAATATAGCTTATATACCAGATTAACACATAGGTTATAAACTTTACGGGAGTGAAACCGCAGGCACACACAAATAAATGATAATAATCACATTAGACATTCATATGCTAGCATAATTATCATATAGCGGCTACCGGGTCCAAATGTGTTTCACTCCACCCAGGACTGAATAATAATAATAAAAAAAACAGTATGACACTAATCCTTAAGTTAGTTAAATTTATGACATAGTTATTATGTTAAGTTTTTAGAATACAGATAACTAGTAACATAGTATAACGTAGTATACTAGTGTTATCTGTTTATTAAAAGTCTGCAATACAGTTACTCGTGGGTTGTCGACTATGGAGTCGATGCGGGGGCTAAGGGATCCCAAGCTTCAGCACCCTAGGGAGCTGTGGATGACCTCTGTCATGTCCGAATCTGAAATACTGTGTGTATTTTAGATTGGGACATGACACGGGTCCCATTGAATTATGTATGTATGTTACACACAAAATTTCATTAAAATGTGTGCAGTCATTTAGAAGTTAGATTAGTTATCACATCCTCCAAACTGATACAGACTTTACAAATCAAGCTACTTGGGAGCTAAAATACAGAGTTATCCACACAGACAACTAGGTACAAATGTTCACCACTGTAGGCTGTAGATTATTACCTTTTTATAGAATTGCAATGGCATATGCTAGTGATCACTCTATTCTTAAAAATGAATCAGTATTTTTTTAAACATATACAAATTCATTTGAAAAGAATAAGAGCTGATTTTCTTATCAATTCTACTTCGCTCGAAACCATTTCGAACTGATGGTAAATTTGACATATCATAGGAGTTTGTAGACCTACTTGAATAAAGATATTTTTTTATAATATCGTTGATCACACAACACCATCTAGTGTCAAGGTATGCAGAGCTTGTGTTGTGAGTACTAGTCTACTAATATAAATACATACATATTCTACATAGAAAACAGCCAGACCGATACGAACAATTATACTCATCATCATCAGCTCACTGCAGTCGACTGCTGGACATAGGCCTCGCCCAAGGCACGCCACTGAGTACGATCTTCAGCCCTTCTTATTTAGTTACTACTCGCAACGCAATGTATGCGTCGCTCCACCTAGCTGCGAGGCGTCCTACACTACGTTTGCAAATTCACGGTCTCCACTCTACAACACGACTACTATACAATTTACTAAACCAATCATACTCATGAGTACAAAATTTTGGAATCGAATCGGAAGTGAAGCTGTATGTTAATCCACTAGACCATCGAGACTGACAATTTTATTTGATACTAAGTTTTAACCGTAGTTTAACAAACATACCTACTTTCACATCATTATAAATGTTAATTAGGAATGTTTGTTACGCTTTCACGCAAAAACTACTGAACTGATCATCATGAAATTTTGCACACATGTTCTTGGAGATATTAGAATAAACGTAGGATTCTTTCATTAAAAAAATGCATTCAATGCAAGCAAAGCCGCGGGTAAAAGCTACTTTATAATATAAGTAAGGGCCTAACGGGCCATTGTTCCTTAAACAAACACTTATACAAAATTGATGCTACAGACAGCCCCCTTTGTCGGGGCTGCTTTGAAGCTGAAGAAACGGCGGCTCACGTAATCCTTGAGTGCACGGCAGTGGCCCAACAACGAAAACAAATCCTCGGAATGGTGAGGTCGCTCCGTGAAGCCTGCGAAGACACCAGGAGTCTTCTGCGCTTTTGGGAGGAGCTTGGCTGGCTACGTTAGTAGTCTGGCTCTACACGCACAACGGCCCGAATGAGAGGCTAATTGCGGAGAATGGAGTCCAACATACATCATACATCATACAATATAAGTAAGGATTAAGATTGTTTAACTGTATTGTTTGCAGGATGTGTATTGGCATGTGACGCGGGCGTGAGTGAGCGGCATGCGAGGCGAGCGCTCTAGGCGGGCCGCGGCCTCGCTCGCCGCGCTCGCGACGCTCATAGCGCTTACACTTCCGCCGCTCTGCTTGGCGCAGTACGACACGGCGTCCAGTGAGTACATCACTATCATTCTAAAGCTGTATTAACAATTTTATGTTATACACACTCTTGATATTATATTGCATTAAATAAAAGTATATTGTATTAATATAAACAACAAACGGAAAAAAAAAACAAATAAAATGTACATATAATTAAACTTAATTTACCATAATTAAAAAATAAACATAAAATAAACATTTTTTACATCCAATAATGCACTGAAAGACTTTAATGTATCGAACATACAGCTGGTTTTCAGTGGCACCAAAAATCCTAAAATAGACATCGTTGCGGAATATACATGTTGTATATATACATTTTCATCAACCTATGAAACTACAACTAAAAACTTGGTGTTTATATAATAAACGACAAGATAAATATAGAAATAAATTAGAATATAAACAATACAAAATGTAAAGTAAATGGTGACATATTCACCACTTGCGGTAATCAATATATTACTATAAGAGTTTAAAGTCCATAAAATATATCTCGATAAATAACAAACTGTTGATAAATATTAAAATAAATATATATGTGCAATTATAAATATAAAAATCAAGATAATTCACTTAGAGGAGCTCCGATGCGGTAATTTATTCAGTCTATCTTAGAGTTGAGTGGGGTGCCATCCCAAAAAACCTCACTTAACAATTTGTCACCATTCGTAGACCAACTAATAGGGTGCCAAATCGAATCATAACTACACCTTCTTAGCAAACAGTTCAAATTATTTTCTATTTGTATATATCGTCTGCCTTTTTTTAAAATACAGTGTAATCTTGTTTATCCGATCCGTTAATCCTTTTAGTTGTAAAAAGTTACAGATAAACTACCTAACTGACACACTTTCGCATATTAATATAGATACTATTATTTTCTACCTTTATAGTCGTAAAATGTGACAAACAGACAGACAGAAGTCATATTTTTACATATTAGTATTGATTCTGTTATAGGAATTTAACTAGCGTTATAAAATACTAACTACAACAGTACTATTCGTAACTTATTTAGCCATACCGTAATTTAAAATTAATAAACGGATCTAAGCATTCTCGCTCAAATTTCCTTTAGAAATTGATTACAGAGGTAAACTGGATGAAATTGCTAATTTATTAAGCGTTGTTCCCGTGCGCGGGTTTGGCTTAACCTTGTGACCTGGTTAGTAACATTGATGTAATTGTATGCTCGTGCTAGAGAAGACATGGCAACCTAATGTGACTTTCCATACAAAGAAAAACATAATTAACCTTCATTACTTTATTTTTGGAATTTTAATACCTAATCAGCATGGTATATTTTATGCTGATCAATTATTATATAGTAGCTGTGATCGCAGTTTCACCTGCGTGAAATTTATATCCTATATGTTACTCTGATGTATAGGCTATATTAATGGAAAGTTTCATCAAAATCTGTCCAGTAGTTTTTCCGTGAAAGAGTAACAAACATCCATTCATACTCATAAACTTCCGCGTTTATAATATTAATTAGATTATTGTTATATAGACAAAGTGTATATATTACATCATATAATAATAATTCTTTAATTCTTTCAGAGGACAAATATGTGACAGTCATTTTTATTAAATTAATATGTATTATATGTACTATATACAGGCCTAATTGATATAATTATGCTTCCTACAATTTATTAAATTCTAAGTAGACCAGTATTTATTGTGTGATGTACGAAGTGCGGCGTATCGCCACAAATTTTAAGAACCGGCAGTCAGTCCTCTAGTACATTCATAGGCATATTATACCTTGACGTTTTGAAATCTCTATCCGCCCCTTATCTGGGCATTAAGTAAGCCAGGCCCAGCGGTCAGTATTTTATGATTCATCAGTAAATTATTTCGTAAATAAAATATTTTTATTATTATGTAATACTACTGTTTTTACCAAGAAGAAATTTTATACCAAGAATAAAGAAAAAAAAATTTCTCCTAACGCACAGCAATGAAATCTTATTATTATAAACGCGAAAGTTTGTGGGTATGAATGGATGTTTGTTATGTTTCTCGCAAAAACTATCGTACTGATTTTAATAAAACTTTGCAGTAATATAGGTATACATCAGAATACATAGGCTAAAATTTAAAAAGAAATTATATAAATTGGGCGAAATAGAATAAATGTTAAGTAAGTGTAATGTAGACGAAGTTGCGTGGGGCTTATATGATATATATGTATATATATATATATATATATATATAGTAATATAGGTCTGCAGGACCTGTTTATATGCATTAAGTGTTATGAATGTTAATGTGTGTAGCTTGATATAATAGGTTATATAGCATCCTGTAAGATAAACATATATATACATAAATAATTTTGGGCTAGAATAGTTATAGTTAAAATAGCTAGTTATATGTATAGGTCTCCAGGACCTGTTTATATGCATAAGGATTACGTGGGTAGCTCTTTCAACGATCTCCGCTGTTAGTACTTTGACTTTGGGAGCTGTGTTTTAATTAGCAGAGTAAGATTTTGCATTGAAACAGTGTACGGAGTGTTAAACCTCGGAAACACACATGAGTTGCTAAATTCATATGTATCATATGGTGTCCGTGGGGATGGATGTCCTACCGATCGATCCCCTGTCAAATTCAGACAGGGATCGAAATTATGACGGCCGGTGCCGGGTTCACGAGTTCGGATTACCGTATGCTCTGTTGGTCAAAAGATCAGCTGGATTAGAATGTTCGAAAAACAAAAATCTAAATATATATAACTCAAAGGTGACTGACGTAGTGATCTATCAACGCACAGCCCAAACCACTAGACGGATCGGGCTGAAATTTGGCATGCAGGTAGATGTTATGACGTAGGTATCCGCTAAGAAAGGATTTTGCTTAATTCTACCCTCAAAGGGATGAAATAGAGGATGAAAGCCGATCGGGCTGAGTCTTTTCATGCATAAAGCTACTATGACGTAGGCATCCCCTAAAAAAGGATTTTGATAAATTCCACCCCTGAGGGGACAAATTAACGCGAGCGAAGCCGCGGGCAAAAGCTATTTAAAAATAAAATAGGATGTTCATGAGAGCTGAGATCTTGTCGGTGGAGCTCCTGCGTTTACCACGATCTTCCATCAATCTTTGTAGTTGTTGATACGATCGAGGCTATAGTCTACTAAATATATATAATTTACTAGACAGGTAACCATATTGCAAACAAAATTTTATTATGAGAATCATGAGATTTTGTTTGAATCATCATTATTATTAGTCGCTGTCTCTCCCTATGTATGCTTAAATCTTTAAAACTACACAACGGATGAATGCGGATTTGAAGCGGTTTTTTAATAGATATGGTGATTCAAGAGGAAGGCTTTTATTTATAATACATGTACACCCGTGCGAAGACGGGGCGAGTAGTTAATCAATAAATTAATAATTATACAATAATAAATTAAACCAGAGAAGATCAAATCATCAAATTCAAGCATTGCTAATTAGAATATCACGTTTCTATACAAGACATTAAGAAATTTTACGCTCGGTTCTCTTATACAAACATTCTTACTCTTCAGGGTAAATCGTTTAGGGGAAATTGATATAGCCACTTGAGACATTTATAAATGTTGCCGTAAACATTAGGGGACAAGGAAACCCACTTTGTTACGTTATAACTATGCGACAAATAATAAAACCGTAATGGGATCTCGTTATGACAAATTACTATGAAAATGTATGTAAGATGTTCATTAGTCTGCATTAATTAGGATAAAAAGTGTTTCAACATTTATTTCTTTATACAATGCTAGAGGAATGCTATTGAAAAAAACCGATAGTGCAGATAACTTAACTAGTTTAAACCAAAGATTAATAATAACCCTGAACAATTCATACATCTACGTTTTTTCGTAAATACATACATAATTCACTTAGAAAACACCCAGACCAAGACAAACAATTATCTTCCAGATTGATTGTGCCATACAGGGAAACGACATGGCGACCATTGGATGTAAAGCGGTATGCTAAACCGCTAGACTATCGAGTTCATCAAAAAATAATCAGATAATACCCATAAATGCTTTTGTAACTATTTCCAAAGAATATTGGCGCCTCCGTACTCAGTCATTAAACTGTCATATCATTCTTCGAACGGCAACATAGCTTGTAAAGTAAGATTGTATTAGTAGAACAATTATTTCTCTAGTAGTATTCTGTGACGCTGCTTACATGAATTCAGGAAAAAGTATCCCACGTGTCAATCAATGATACGATCTTTCTATGAACCAAATTTCAGTCAAAGTTGTCTAGCAGTTTAGGCGTGAAAGAGTAATAAACATCATGTTCATGCATTTGTGCCAAATGAATTCTTTTTTTTATAATATATTAGATAGGCCAGCACAATAGATCTCAACAGATCGCAATGCTACAGATCTGAAACACCAAGTAGTAGCTACCCCTTCAATAAAAAAAAAACATGCGGTTATAAAATTCGTAGTATTAATTTTTTTTAACATTTAACTTCCAGATAAGAACTCGCGCGGACGCTATGGCGACACGTGCTCTACCGCGGTGGACTGTAACTTCACGGACTCGATATGCGATGAAGTGCAAAAGATCTGCATGTGCCATCCCGACGTGCCGGTCAGCAATCACGTCGACAAGTGTGGCAAACGTAAGTATAGTTTGTTTACTAGCAATGTGGCAGGTTACTCATTCAGTCTTTAAACTAGTATCCTGAGCTAGAGAGCTTAATTTCGGCAATCATTGCCTGTCGGCCGAAGATTTCTAAAACAGTGAACATAGTTGTAATATGCAGCCTAGTAAAAGTGAAATGCGGCTCCGATGGTGGTTTAAAGAGTAGGACAAATAATATTACATATTATATCTAGAACTAGATTATAAGAATTTAAATAAACCTTAACAATTAAGGCACGTAAAAGCCCACAGTGACATCTAGGTAGTCCCAAACTAACCAGACTTTAAACATCAATTCGAAACACTTGAATATAATTTTTGTAAGTAAATTCACAATATGGTTAATACATGGAAGAATAAGAGACCACAATCAGACATATCAGTGAGTACGATGTTTGTATTCTGCGAAGATTAAACCCATGATCTTCAGAATGTAAGACAGTATGCTAACACGAAGACTACTGTCGCTAACTTGAATAAATTACAAGTTACTATACATGAATAAGAAAATAAACTAGTAATGAAGATAATATTGTCCCCAGAGAATGATAAAATAAACAACGAGGTCTCGTAAAAAGGGCCGTGAAAATATCCTTGTGGTAAGGTTAGTTTGTTGAAGGCCGTTCTTGTTTGCTTAATCGTCCGGAATCCGGTAACTGTGTTGTTTGGACATACAAAATTCGTATTGTTTGATTTACGCTTTGGGAATGTTAATTTTATAGTACTCTAACTTCACGGAGTAATCCCAAATGGTGTAGTAGAAGGCAATGTTAACTGTCAACGTTATGGTGAACATAATATTTGATATACAATATTTAGCTTCAGTTATAAGGAGCAACAATTCTCTCTCTAAAATGTATCGATTGTTACATAAGATAGAATGAGATAGCAACGTCTAGCGTCTTAGTACCCCTCATGTAAGCAGTAGCAACAGATTTGTTGTAGATGCATTAATTTGATGTTGGAAATTTCATGCATCGTATTTATATACCTATTTGAAAATTAAAACTCTTTAACAAAATGTTTTTGAAACTAGCATAATATTGTGGAATACAAATAAACTTAAGTATTTGGAGTTTATGCAATACAAAATTTGCATCCCTCATGAAAAAAGTTAGTAACCTAATATTTATGAGACGTTAAATGATGTCGAACATATGCTAACAGTATATAATAAAAATATAAAAGAGAAAGGGAGGTATTGATACAGAAATACAATGTGTGTAAGCAAGTTATAGGGTAATTTGAAATATACTTACAGATATATAGATTAGCTAAATCTATAATAGATGTATTTCTCTCTATTAGATTAGGGTATGATGAGGCCAATATCCTTTTCGACAAATGCCTCTAAAAATATATAATTATAATTGAACTTAAACCACTTACACAGTCCCATTATACTGAACTACCAGTGATTGCCTGTTGCTATTATGCTACAGGCTATCATTGGTATGGTGTGGCTCTGGCTGGTATGGTATGCCTCTATGATAGCAACAGGCAATTTTCTTGCATGTTCTTCTTGTATTGAAACTACATCCTGAAGTTGATCCCATCGTTTCCAAAACAAAACATCAGAATCAGCTTGTTTTTGCCTTAAGTATATATAATTCAGATACTCATCTATTTGGTAGTCCATCAATACGCCTAGTTAAGATAAGACAAGGCCTGTCATATCAGCTACTATATTATATAGAAATAAACAATTTACGGCATTATTTCTATAAGCGATTTTTGCGTTCTGCATTTTTATAGTTTTAAAAGTAGTAACAATTAACTAAATTTATGGCAAAGACCGTGTTATACTATGAATCGATTTGTTATCGCGTGTTGCATGCCACACAACTACTATCACTTATTATGCAGCTGTTATTAAAATGAGTACTAAATGGTATGTAACCCGTTTAGTAATTTAGGTTCCATATTTTGAAGACCTGCATTCAACTCTGGGCTAAGAATTGCTTAGAATATTCTTCGATCTAGAGTCATTGTCCTGCAATTTGTTTCGGTCTGCAGCGTCGTTGGTGTGGTATTTACTACGTTTTATTTCGCAAAACTTCTACTCGCTAACGATTTTCATTCTAATTCTAGTTTAAGTTCTCACTTAAGTTTAATCTTAGCGATGGTATTAACCTCTTTATTAAAGTAGACATGGTTGTGCTTTTTACCAATTAAAATAAACACAATTTTTCCATTTATTAATCTTAGTGGTAAACCGAGATTTGAATAATTAATGGTGACCCATATATAAATAGCCGTTGCTAAATGAATTAACAGAGTACAGTAAAATACATGTGTTGTCTTATTTGGATCAATTGTATGAATTTGAAAAGATCAGTGAATGTCAGTTTAAAGTAACTGTTAGAAGTACACTAATCTTGTTTGATATAGATACAAAAAAGGCGCTAGAATTTACTGCAGACTAATCTATATCATATAGAAATATTATTACTACCTACGGAATGGAAATGAATTGAGGTTACATTAGAAGTAGAAATTAAAATTACTAAAGACCCTAGTAAATTATTATTGTAATTGATCTTGGAATTTTAAAGAAACTTCAATATTTTAAATATACCATACTCTTTCAAGTGTTTGTCATATTTCTCTTTTACTTCGTTGTGGCATTAATATTATGATCGTGGTCATAGAAATATGAGATCTAAATCTAAGATCATAAATATGAATTTAATTGTAACCTTTAACATTTCAGCTGCATCAATAAACGAAACATGCATGTTTAATGAGCAATGCGAAGATGTAAACTTTAAGACTCAATGCCGCAATGAACGATGCGTTTGCAAGTTTGACATGATACCCGAGGTTACCGTCGATGGCAGTGTTACTTGCACTGGTAAGTTTTTTTTTTTTAATATCAGGTTAGATATTACTGATTCCTTCTTTAATTATAATTACTCATTTAAATATTTCATTTCCATATAATTACTCAATGTTGATAATATTATTGAAATTATTGTCTTTAGTATTATTTATTATGTGATATCTCCTAAATGATTCTTCTCTCCTAATACTTTTTAGAGATCAAATTGTATAGTATATAAATACATTATTCAAGTCATAAAATGTTAATATTGTTCAAAATAAAAATTAAACACTGTACCAATTTGAAATGTGAAAAAATTTGAAGCATAATTTCGAAGGTAACAATTTTTATTACGTCATCCGAGTAATACATGAACCCAAAATTTAATTTTCAGCCGACAAGAGCCCGGAGACTCCTATAAGGACTTTGGACCCTGCAATGATCGGTGTCCTTGTTGGGATGGCGCTAATGTTCGTAATCATTTGCGTTGTTCTTCGGCTATTCAGCAGGTAAATTTACATTATTATCAAAAATGCGAAGGTGTGTTTGTTTCATATTGAGTGTTGAGTATTTGGTGTTTGAATGACTCAAAAAATTGTGATAGAATTTGGAATCCACGTAGTATTTACTAGCTCAGGTTCTGTATATATTTTTTTTATAATTGATTGGAATAAAATATGTACTAAATATTTGTTATATTTAGTACATATTTTATTCCAATCAATTAACTACTGTAAGTGTACTTTGCCACAATAATGACCAAACCATAGGCGTATTTTTTTGTGATGTTTACACTTATTTGAAAAATTAAAAATTGCTTAAGTTATTCTATTGTTTTTTAAATTATATATATATATGTTGTCATCGAGCGATAGTACGAAGAAAAATAGTTGTATTATATAATTTTCATTCATTTTACTTTCATATTATTATTAGGAGTCGGTATTTTTATTGGTGAAATAAAAATTGTATTTAATCAAATACATGTAATTTTCAGGGCAAGATGGAGAGAGAACCGCACAATTTTCAACACACCAAACCCAAGACTAATGAATGTGTCTTTATTGAGAGATTCTAAACTATTACACGCACAGGTAAATACTATATTATACTATTGATATATGTCGGTAAAAGACCCCCTTATACCTTTATACTCGGGTCACAACTCTCGTGAACTGCTCGAAGTTTCCCTCTCTGCCACACGATGGACCCGGCACACTGTGAATCCATGAAATGCAAAGAACTGTTCACTTTTCGTTTTCGTCACTGTTCATATTATCTAATATATATCCGTAATTGTTTTCAATATGATGAAATTATGGCTAAAATTCATACGAGTAAAATAATATATTAATAAATACAATTCTATAATAAACTTTAAAACACATAAAATTTGTATATATTAAAAAAGCACACTTGTATAAATACTACAACTAACATAGTTCACATTACGAACAATCCTTTTCCCCTTGCTTTTGTAATATTTCTGATGATTACATCACAAATTATTCTATATTTTGTTATATCAGATGATGCATATGATAAAGTCTTAAGTGATAAGACCGCCTCTTGGAAGGGCTAATGCTTTGTAAATTGTTTTGTCTCTTTGCTGGTGCAATAAAGAATCATCAAATAAATAGCCGGCAGTTACTAATTGTCATCACGAGATATTATTGTAATGATGTTACTGTAACGTTTAAATAATATAAAAACATAACATTTTCAGGATCGTCGTGGATCCCGCGTAAGCGTTCGGCCTCCGTCGAGACAGGCTAGCCAACAGGAGTTACGACCACATTCACCAAGTCCAGGTATAAAATAAACGTGATTTTAACACCACCCCATAAAGTACATTTATATTAAGTTTATTGATCATTATAATATAAAAAAAGGTTTGTGTAAGTTATTTTCAGACAAAGAATTCTAAAAAATGCCGTAACTTTTTTCTGTATGGTAGTTTAGAAATAAACTCAAACGTGCCACGCAACGCCATCTAGTAAACTATTCGACAAATGTAGATAACGCCACAGCTATCTAGTAGTTAACAGAACTAGTACTGGTATTTCTGTTTATACGAATATTGTAAACTTGTAAACTAGCTCCCTCGAGCAACTTTACTGCGTCACAATTTCCCTGTTCTGTAACATTTTTCATTGCAGCTCTATATATATCTATATATAGAGCTGCAATGAATATATCTATATATACTATTGTTCGTAGCATAATATAGTCTACGCACATAACGTTGCTTTCTATTGGTAAAAGAATTTTCAAAATCCGTTCAGTAAATCCAGAGACTACCCTCTACAACCTTAGAATTTTTACCCCTTTATAATTAGCATAGATAATATTAGTTCGTAGTAAACAGCCAAATTAATATAATACAAACAATGCTGGTCATGTATACTTTTGCACTAGGTCCTACTACACCTGATGGTAAGTGGCGAGAAGACTTGAGATGGAGCGTGCTTATCTAGTTACTACTTGTCGTCAACTACATGTTCCTATTCCTCCAAAACATTATCAGAGAATTCTATTCCTTATTAATTTACATTAGGAAGTAAGTGCTGTATAAGAATCTATGGTACTTCATCGACATTTAAATGGATTCCTGTTCGACATGTACCGTGTATATCAGAGTTTATTTATATTATCAATGTCATTGCTAGTTCTTTTTTTAAATATTATTTCACAATTGTCATTAGTAAATGTTAAAATATTTATTATGTCTACACGATTTATAGTTACGTGTATTTGTTTTATATCATCTTTTTGTTTATTATTTATAAATACCCTGATTTTGATGTTATTCATAAATATTCCATCTATTAACAGCACGCCATCACCAAAGCCATCAGTTACACCGAAAACCCTCAGGTTACGTTTTTTTTTTAATTTTGCTTAATCTGCTGCATTTATTATTTACATTCATTCATAGTCTAGCTGGTGGTATATGTTTTAGATGTACAAAAACTTTGATTCTTAAATTCTATTCATTTGAAGTAAAGATATGTTTACATTAAATATTTTAAAATGGCTCAAATCTGATTATATCTACTATTGTAGATTGTGCCCTCTGACATTTGTTCAATTATTTGTTACTCATAATACGTTGCGTCCTATAATTATTAGATACTGCCATGGTCTACTGTATAATCATGTTTATATAGATCATGTATGTGTTTAAAAGAAACTATCTATAATCTTCAAGTATATTGTAATGTTTTAGTTACTGACCTACATTTACTATTAGCTATTATTATTAATAAATCTATAATTTCAATAATTACATGTTCTTAGTAGTTATATTTATAAGCATATTATGTTTGTTAATTTGCGGATTTTTATTTTTTAAGGTGAAATGTAAGTAACATCGAATTCTGGAACTATGTGAAAAAAGAAATATAGATGTTCCTGTTGAGTTTCTTGAATTCTTCTTAACTAAAGCAGCTAGCCGAACTGGACGGTAGAGTTAGTAATAAATAATATGAGGAGAGCTTGTATAAAAGGTCAAAAATACCTAATAAATAATGTTTACTTTTTGTATTTGAAAATTATAATAAAATAACAGAAGTCAGTAGGCACACATATAATAGTAGAAGATTTGGTAGCCTGATTTAGAAAAGAAGATAAATGTTGCATCTAAAACATTTATCGTGTCAGGTACTATATATATTCAAAGCACGTCGCTTCCACACCTATGTGTGGAACTTTATTTTATTTCACTTCATAAGTCATTAGAATTCATATATCTACAATAGCAAATTGATTTTAAATTGCAGTTCATAAGAAGAATGTTAGAATATTACTACCTAGATTATTCATTTCAGATTTCACATTACTGTTAAATTTCATTGGATCTTGATAATTAAACAAATTCTTACCAAAACTACTATTATAATCCTTTCTAAACCTAGCTTTCCATGAAGCTTAAAAATGCTATAAAATTGCTACAAGCATGAGAAAATGATTGAAAATAATTATTTTAGTCTTCTTCCTGGTTAAATTTTAATAACGATCAGCGAATCTGGTAATAAGAGTTCAAAAGTTTTTAAATTGCATCAACTTCTTTCAGAAAACTTACATATTATTTTTCTCCTTTGTCGCCGTATGCATGAGAAAGAAATGAAATAAGTTATTTAATTTCTTCCTGATACCATTAGTCCTGGTAATGTACTATAAAAATGACCTGTGTTTTCTAGGAAACTTTGCTTTGCACATGGAATGGAATAATTATTGCCTATTAGTTAGAATTAGACGCGTCTTTTCTAAACAAGGCTTTTAAAAGAATGAAGGAAGGAAGTAAAAAAAGAAGGAAATGAAGAATGAAGAAATAAGGCTTTCAACGATCATACATTAAACCTTAAATTCAATATTATATGAAAGGAACATCTAGAAAATTAGCATGTTTCATTCGATATCATGCTACGAGCTTTGCTCAAAGCATGTTTTAGATACACAAAATAAATTAATAATAATGTTCTATGATTTAAACCTTTTTATTTCCAGGTTCTCGTCGTGGTTCAAGAGCCAGCAGTGGACATTCTGCTACGTCACTGCGATCAGCAACTCTTCGTTCACCAACTACAACTGGACCGACTTCGGTGACTGTAGAAATAAGAGCCCCAGATGCGTAAAATTATACAAACGACACTTCTAAATATGTCGTAGGAATCGAATAGTTCAAAATGATGATAATTATGAAAGTATATTAGGTATAAAGCTAAATGATGCTTCTAACGTGTAATCAGGGAACGCAAAGTCTGTATTCGAAGCTAAACAAAAGTAATTTGTAAAAGCATTCAGTCCAGTTTACCGTATTTGTGATAATGTTTACAAATCGTTCAACATTAAATTAGGCTTACATTCATCCATTAATTATTATTGTAGCAATAAATTCATGCACTAATTTATCTGTCGTGAAATCAGCCACTTCAAAAGTGCCTCTACTCTTAAATCAATTAATGATTTTGTCTCTAATAAATTATAAACTTAATCTAAATAAGTTAATAATAAATCACAATGTTAGATTTAAAGCAGTTAAATACATAAAATAGTATATCACGATCACCGTTCAAACATTAAGTCACTTTTTATTATTAGAGGTAATGCACAGTTCTAATATATTCATAATTTAATTAAAGTATAGTCAAGTAATAGGGAAAAATTTAGCTTTTCTAGCATTAGGAGAGAGCGCTTTTTGGCAAATTTTGTAGTTCGATAGTTTTTAGTAAATTGATTAATGAATTAAGATCACAATTTCAGATTAACTCTTCTTTTCTAGATTTCCTTGTAAGTAAAAGCTAGATTTTGTGATTCCCTGCCTTAGAACTATAAAGTAGCTAATATCTAAGCTAACATTTATTTACGGGGACCATCTCCTGGTGAGGAGTGATCTGATGACTAAATTGGATAGTAATTAGGATGGAGGGTAGCTTCTATGTCGCTTTCTATACCTAATTATAACGAGGTAATTAGTAATAAGAGTTTCAATTAAACTTAGTTTTAAGGTGCGAACGAAATGCTTTTCTTTAACGTTTCTATGAGAGACAGTTGTGAGTCGAGTTAAGGTTTCAAATTAAGTTCTCGTTTAGTCTTCTTAGGTACTTCTTATATAGTGATAAATTGTGTAAAATGGGGAAATTTACACAAGTAATATTAAGATATTGCACTTCTGAAGCTTCGACCAAATTTTATGCAATACGCACAAGCGTTTAGTACAGAGTTAGAGAATTTATGATAATTAAATGCCACTATGCATATTAATGCGAATAAACTGTAATCATCTTCATTTCAAGTGTGAGGCATACTTGATTTATGGGGAAGACTTGAAGTATGACTCACACGAAAACTATCACTGTCATTTTTGAATAAAGCAAATTAATATTTATACTGGTATAAGCTATTGTATCTTAACATAAAGTAACAAATAATGCTCACATTATAACAATGTATTTCGGACACTGTGCTAGTTATATACCTACTGAAAATTTATGCTGTAATTTAATTATACTATGAACTTTTATTATAACTTATACTTCCTGATATTCTCGTTTTATTTCTATAATATAAATTTAAGTAATTACATTTTTTATTTTCATGTATTTGCTATATTTTTATGCAATTGGAATGGCAAACAACAAGAGCCGGTAAGAGGTAAACGTCACCTTTTTTTTCGGACTACTCTAATACTGTCGGTCGCAGCTGTCCTTTACAGCTTCACAGGACGATAAGGGGCGAGTGCAGATGGCACTCCAAACCTGCGGAAGGACTTATGGAGCGGCTGCAGGCCAACTCCCGCCTGACGGCTTTAGTCTGAGGGCACCGCTAGGGGTTCGAACCTCGGTGTAGGCCGTCGCAATGTCGACCTCCGTTTGAATTGGACGGGGGATCGATCAGAGGGGTAAATATCACCTATATACGTGAACAGCACTATTTAGGTCGGTCATCACGGTATCATGTACTACCCGTAGTACTACTTTATTCAGGATTAAGATTGGCGGCTGAATTAGCTGAGCTAACTTAGGTCTCCAGGCAGACGACTTTGCTCAGCCTACCTCTGGTATTTAAGGATATAATGAAGAATAGAATAGAATAAAACCATTATAGTTTGAAAAAGTTTCTTTCCTTGCCAAGATTTTGACGGCATGTAAACAAACCCCATGAACTATCACCGATAGACGAATATTTTACTTAAAAAATTACAGATTTGTAAACAGTTTTTCAACGGACTTGTTTTCAAAGAACTACCATTTTTCCTAAAAACTGACTTTGTATTAGCTTTTATCCTCGATTACATATCATTGCAAGATGAATAAATGGAATGACAATTAAAAAAAGATCTCTCTTCATGGAAAATGCACAAGCTTTGAGAACCATTGTTCATTTTTTCATTCAGCCTACCTGACATTTACCTACAAATTCTAACATCTAATGTGACCTCTGTTATAGCATTAAAGTGCTATAATAGAATAATAAGAAGTACGAGGATACAAACCATGAAACTAACTTTTCAATTCCTAGGGCTGCCGATAGATGGCACTAAACCATTTTTTTTTCACATAACATTTTTTTAAATAATATCCATCGAATTATAAGTAATAAATATATACTATAATAATACAACGTGAAATAAAAAAAATCCGCGAAGATATTGTATCACATCTTTATAAATACAAGGCAGAAACTGAATTTACATATAAGTCTAAATGTCATCTAGATTATTTATTCCTAACTCATACTTTTTAATAATATCGATACCGGGTAAACACATGTAGCTCTATCTGATATACATGAGTATATCAGATGATATACTCGTATATGTGGGAGAAAAAGGATAACATATACGAATATGTTATCCTTTTTCTCCCAAACCCATAAATGAATGTAGTATCAACATAATACATAAAGTATAATATTTCTCACTAATTGGAGGTACGCGGCAACGTCAGGGGAATACAGAACTTTACTAAAATGCGAGATTCTAAGTTATAACAAGGAGTTGACAAACTAAGAATAGTTAAGAGGCACTGTTTATGTCAAAGAGATAATAGGCTCGCTGTTTCAAATATAATATATATATTAAAGAATTGTTCTCCAGTTTGTATACCAAGTATACTTATTGTGTGAATCTCAACGAGTTGCGTGGATGCATTCGTTATAAATAATTATAAAACACCAAATTCTAAATAAAATCGTAATTATATATATTTATTAAAAAATTACGATATATAATTAGTGGTGTAACAAAATATTGAAGTACATTTTAAAACAAATGAAAACACAGCGTTCTATATTTAAATATTATGAAATAAATAATAAGAAGGTTTTAATACATACATGATTTTGTTGGAGTTTCCAACACTTCCAATACCACAGATAATATAATATTACATGTTATACCTATTTGTAGATAGGACTGGTCTTACGATTTACATTACTCGGTTTCCATATGCTTGATGCTGCAATTGAACATTTTTGGCTATCAGCTTATTTGTTAATAATGATTATGTATTTTCTATGTCTAATGTGTGTAAGTGTTTATTAAAACCAGTAGTTTCAAATTCAAAGTTCGTAGTTTAATATAGTAGTAGTAGTAATACAGTAGTTTAATATTCATAATACTAGTTGTTGTTAGTTTAAGACTATTACCATACAATACTATTTTAATTTGTTATGATAATAATAATGTCCATATAGCGCCGTCTAGTGCCAAGATAAGCAGAGCTGTGTTATGGGTACTAGACGTACAATGATAAAAGTATTCATATACTTGTGAATGTACAAGTGTATGTACCATGCGAGGAATCGAACCCGCAACCATCGGAAGCAAAGCGGTGTGACAAACCGCTACACCACCGTGGCCGTTATACGTAAATATTATACAACAAGTCTTGTCATTTTTTCTCAAGTGCATAGTAGGGATAGTATTATGAAAATAGTGACTTGCATGGTTGAAATGTGAAATTTATATTATATAATCTGTATATTTTCCTAAGATAAATAAATAAATATGCATCGTACATTCTGTTTTCTGGCTTTTACGCTGGGATAATTTTCAACCGGCTCAACATACATCCATATGTATGTATGTACATTAGTGTTCCAGTTCTCGGAATAAGCTCCTTTTCTCGTCGTATTCAGACTTGTGGGCTTCTTTACAGCCTCTGTTTACTCTCTTACTTTTATCTGATGCTCTGCAAAAGGTAGAAACAATAAATGGTATATTTTAGGTGAAAACTGGAAAGGAATTTGAGAGCGTCATTGATAAGTTTAGTCGTGGACTAGAACCGAAAGATAGGTTTGAATTTGATCATGGCAAAAAAATTTTTAGTCAATTTATATTAAAATTTC
The DNA here is from genome assembly GCF_030625045.1 of Achroia grisella. Taxonomy (NCBI): domain Eukaryota; kingdom Metazoa; phylum Arthropoda; class Insecta; order Lepidoptera; family Pyralidae; genus Achroia; species Achroia grisella. Next base: position 1,089,722 of record NW_026713016.1, read on the forward strand.
TGCCTATCTAGTAGTGAAAATATCGATATCAAACTAAACTAATCCGGGAGACGGTGGTAGGCTTGCTCCCTATAATGTTGAATTAAAATCCTTGAATAATGATAAGATATTAAAAAAAAACTATTATTGGCTTTCTATAGAAATGTTATGTATTGATTTGTAAGCTGTTGGTTTTTTTATATTATAATAAATACATATATGTATTATCATCATTACATAGTATGAAATAAAGTCGCTGTCGCTGTTTGTCCCTAAGCATATAGGTAATCTTTAAAACTACGCAACAGTTTTAAAGCTGTTTTATTTTAATAAATAGAGTGATTCCAGAGGAAGGTTTATATATATATATATATATATATATATATATATATATAATACATGTACATCTGGGCGAAGCCGGGGCGAGTAGCTAGTAATTTATAAATAAATAATTTGCAATATGTTTGCTTAATAATAAGATAAATGCGACATATGCCAACAAATCACTTTATTTTCTTTAGAACTGCGATTATTGGTCAGCGACAAATCATAGTACATACAGGACAGCATACAGGACAAATAAAAGTTGATTGACTGATAATAAAAGTTGATACCTAGATAAACCCATACCTTTTAAAATGTGAGCATGTCCAGTATTGCGTAAGTAAGACGTCAACAGTTGACAATTCTTCTGATAAGTCATCTGATGTAAAAGCTATAAACAAAAGAAGTCTTCTAATTGCCATTCTACTTCATCAATGAAATTATTAAAACGAAAACTCTTTCAATCTAGTAAAAAGACACATTAATATGATGTCTTATCTATTTGCATTGCCAATCAACTTGTTTTGTAACTTGTATTTCAGTTGTAGTATATGATTAGGAAGTGAAATTTCAGAAAGGACATGACCTCTTAGACCTCTAGAATGGTAACGCATGAGTAGTATCACATTTACCACATGATAAGGTGATACCCATATTCATGGTGTCACGTCTACTTTATTCTATTTGGGATACAAACAGTTTCACAATGTAGTATGTATTTAAGTACATAGATATGAATTAATAATAGTAAAACCAATACAGATATCCACGTGTTAAACGTCTATGCCCATAGACATCGTGACTATGGATATTGCGGCATATATAGACAATGTGTAGCTCATATGTAGATCATATATACATATATATATAGATCATGTATCATGTATGTATATCATATCATATATATAGGCTTACCATCACGTGAGCACTTAGTTTTTTTGTCATTCCAATTACGTATTACATTATTATTTAAGTAATTTCAGTAAGTAATCATATTACGGAATACTTTGGTTACTTCACTAAAATTACGAAAAAAATATTGATGTTTAAAAAAATATAGATAATTAGATCCATCAGTCGGAGCAATATAAAGAACCCTAGAGCTCTCTAGCCAATATGAACTTAACCAATTTAAAATTAGCACAAATTAGTTTTGTAATATCATCTTATTCAATTAATTAAGTCGCATAATGGATGCCCCAGACAAGGTGAAGTGACTACACAGAGCTCAAAGTAATTTATCATTTCGGTCTAATCATGCTTTTCTTCTTCTAAAATGTCTAACTTAGTCGCTACTTTTGACGCATGTCGTTTCAACAATGGTTTTTATCTATTTTTTTTTATTTCATTCTAGACGGAGTAGTTACGATGTCTGAACTGTCCTGTATCCTGACATCATTCTCATATTGGGTTATCTGTTGACAGCCTCGGTGGTCTAGCGGGTCAGAATACTAACTTACTTCCGATAGTCGCGAGTTCGATTCCTCGCATGTTACAAACATTTGTATTCTAGAGTATGATTATTTATATTGGTCTTCGTGTATTCTACGTATATTATGTATGTATTTGTTTACGAAAAAAAATTATCAGTTATTTAATACTAATCATACAAGCTTTGTTTAGCTTGGAACTAGATGGCGCTATATGAATGATTAAGGTTCTATTGTCAAAGACTTACTTCATGTAATAATATATAGATTTTACAGCACAGAAACAAACCTCTTCGATGATTTTACAATTAATAATATAAACATTATTTGATATCGACGTTTTGCTATCAGTTACGTAATATAATGATAGTAAGGATTATGTATTTTTAATGTACAATTTAAAAAAATATTAGCATTTCTCACTCCTTCTCTATATAAACTATAAGTGTGCGAAATGTAATACTCCTTCATCTACGCAATTTTCGTAAAAAGGTGTACAATGATTTTGCTGCACGTATTAGTTATTAATATATAGACAATAATAATTTTAATATGGTTCCTGACGGACCACACAATATCGCTCATGTAATATTCATTGTTTAATTGCATAAATTCCAAAATGGCTGGCGTACCAATATGAATGCTAATTTCGTTATTATCTGACTTATGGATGACATTTTGGTCTCCATTGACATCTGGAATTCAGTTTTGGGTGTTAGTAAAAGTGACTAGCTTCCTTACAAAAAAATATGTTCATATTACTCCATTTAGACTAACAGGCCTAAAAATTAATCTGTATTATTGTAAACATGTATAATATTAATTTGAAAATAATACGAGTTAGGTTTCTTGTCAGTTCTTCTCATCTCGAAATCATTCCGAAGTGACGGTAGATTTGATATATCATAAGAGTAAGTAATAGACCTACATGAATAAAGATATTTTAATATCTTGAGCCCAAAAGGGCTCATATCGAAGATGTAACAATAGTCAAAAGTGACATTAAAACACAGATATCAAAAATACGAAGTTTATAAAAAGAATGGTAGACAGGCTGCCAGCAACAAACGGCATTCAAATTCAAATTCAAAAATCATTTATTCATGTAGGACATTCTAGCCTCTTATGAACGTCAAATTTTTAATATTATAATTTCTCCCTAAAGTCCAGTTCAGTATACAGATTCAATTGAGAAGAACTGGCAAGAAAATCAATTAACTTTCTTATCATTATTTAAAAAAAAAGCCAGATTATTTACAGTGTATATTTATATAGGTGTCTATATCTAACATTAAATGAAAATCCCGTGCCTTAATTTAGAGTTAGCTAACTAAAATAAGGTGAGCACAATAAATCTACGCAGGTCGGAGTGTTACAAAGTCTCTTTATCATTTAGTTAATACTCCATTTAACTTAATTATATGTGGATTAAATTATGTTATAGTTATTGCCACATCGAATTCAAAAATACTCAACGATGCGGTTACGTTAAGTGCTATGTTGATAATTGACAATACAGCTGACTATCCCATCTCAGATTATTGTCGTGATTATCTGTTATTTTCCTTTGTCATTAGCGTTAATATTTTTATGTATATATAATGCCTCTTCTGCTGTTATTTCACTGCCCTATCTCACCCTTCCTATAAAGCAAACTGCTTGGAGGTTGAAATATGAGACTGAGATACCCACGTAGAACGACTTTATGAAGTCACCACGCCTAATTCTTGATGGTAATAATTTGTGTCACGAGGTGTTAAGGATTATATTATACTATACTAGCTGACCCGCATAACTTCGTCTGCATCATACTTACATGACATTTATTTATTTAAACTTTATCATTATATTTCACCCAATTTACATAGTATCTTTCTATATAGCCTATGTTATTCTAGTGTATAAGCTAAAGCAGCTGTCTAAGTGTAAAGTTTCAATAAAATCCGTTCAGTAGTTGTATGAAACAGTCATCCACCGTTCCATCCATACTCACAACCTTTCGCGTTTGTAATATTAGTAAAATGGTCTAGAATAAATGTCAAATGGAAACTTAAACAAAACTCTTATAATAAATATAACAAAATAGATACTAAAATGTCCCAAATTCCATTCACATCAAGAAAAAACATATCCATTTGCGAGAAAGGGAGATTGAAGGAATCCATGATAAATAGAGGGCGAGATACTTCCAAAGGTATATGTCACTGTGATTGGAGCTCCGTTAACATAAATTCCCTTGGAGATTGCGGCTACGAGATTTGTGTTTCACCCACGGCCCTAGTCACCTGATTTAACATGTAAAATTTATGCTCATTCATTTATTGCTTAAATAGTATTTACATTTGCTACGTACAAAAGACTCTATGAAATTTAGTTAAAATTGTCACTGTTTTCTGACATTTTTAAAAACGAGAAATTTATTTTTAAAAACCATTGGTTAGAAAGATTACCTTTTTTTTTCATGCAATATTTACGTAAGGCAGTTGGAGGGAAATATAACCTAACAATATGTATATAACATACATAATACAAATAGATATAAAAAAAATCAGTTTTGAATTAGACTTAATATAAATACTTTAAGGACATAAATTAAACTATTTAAGTCTACTTTTTTATTCTACCGCTCATTCGGAAAGCAGAACACACAAGAACAGCACACGAAGAACGAGATATATACCTGTGAGTTGCTCTTTTATATAAATATTGTTCAGCATTATATTTTTGAGATTAAGTGTGAATACAAATTGCTTAATACTCCATTTAAGGTAGTGGCACTTTTATGAATAAATATACTATTATGATTAAAAAAAGGAAAATGTAAAGTCAGTTCTGCCAGCAATATATAAAACTATTAAAATCAATTATTTTAGAAATACAGCGTTATGACAGAACAAACTTAAAGAACAAAGTCACCCCTATAGTAGTTTCTGTTTATCTTTTAAGTTCTACAACGAAAACAAAGAAAACTACATTACAACTAAACTTCAACGTTAACTTCTAGCGAACATCCCTTTACTAATAACATAGTCAAACAAATGTAGATAACTATTTAATTCCAATATAGGCTTTCTTACTATTAGCGTCACCCGAAAGGTTTTCTTGAAGGATTATCTAATTTGCTAAAAGAAAGGTCTCCCTCTTCTAAGACGTGGAACACATTTGCAAAATTAAATTTGCGTGACCGTAGCAAACCGGATTACTAAACGAAGGTCGATCGAAAAAATCCATGGCCATTTATGAGCTAGCCTTTATTGTAATTTTCGATATTGCTGACTTAAATAAAGCTACCTAAGACTTTCATAAAGAAATTTTGTAACTAACCTTTTATTATTTTCTCTGTTCTATTTCTTTAAACCCTTATTAAATGGACTATTACTATTTGCTTTAACACTGATTTTATACCCATTTATATGATTTTAAATCACAGATAAGATTATATTACATACTTTAAATTAACTCTCCAATCATCTGAGATCACACTCACCAAATCAATGTTTTGGTATAAATATGTATATATACGCTATTGCTCTCAGTCTTCTTGGTTTAGTGGTTAAGCACACCGTTTTATTCCCGACGGTAGCGGGTTCGATTCCTCACACGGTGCAAACAATTGTATTCATGCGTATTATTATTTATAACAGTCTGGGAGTTTTCTATATATATTATCTATGAAAATATATTAAAAAAATAATATCTATGAACTGTAAAATCATTTTATATTTTATTTTAATCTAAAAAGTTAATTTCCAAGTTCTAAGAAAACATACAAAATTTTCAAGCTTGAGGTCGTGTTGTTTTCAAAGAAAATGTTGTAATATATTGTTGTGTTAAAAATATTACATTAATGTTTGTAGGTCGAACATTACTACCGAAACTACGGTACGAAAACTAATTAACTGTTTTTCTCAGACTCTTATTATTATGAGTTGATGAGCTCTTGAGGTTGGCCCACGAAATAATGTTATAAATTACAATAATAACTTGCTACTTATATTAATTAGTGAGAAAATAAAGAATAACAAACTAACTAAAGCTAAACTAGATTTTATATATTTTCTATTATTTTTAATAGAAAATATAAGTACCATGAACCTGCTTACTCTATGCTATACTCAATGAATGTGCCAATGGAGGGTGATCTACCTGATCACCTGATCTGACATCATATTCATCTTATATAAGCATAAAGTCAGGCCAGGTAGCCCACCATGATAATAAACCATTATGATTTCCTTACGAAGCGGAGCGGGTCGGCAATAAAAAATATATTAAATACAAAAGAATATAGTTACATTCCTAAAACTCGATATAATTATTTTCGTTGCATTATTGTTATAACATTTAAGTATCGTACCCACTATTGGCAAGGAAGTGCTCATAGTCTATAAATCAATAGAATAGTAAATAGTTCGGGTAACTAGAGCGTACCACCATTACGACCGCACCTTCGACTACAATTTATTATTATGTAACGACTTAAATGTATGTGTGTTCGTTGTAGCAATCGATCACTATGCATTGTAAAAGGATCTATGAACACACAGGTACAGGATCGTTCGAACTGTTCTGTGATGTTGAAATAGGGTGTTCAATCCACACATTGAAATGCGCCCAACGGCCGAATATACAAGATTGTAATAGCACAATTCAATACGCTATCGGGAAACCTAACTTAGGGGTATGGGAAGGAATTAGAAATAATCTTTATTGAAATAAATTTAATATAAGAACTTTAGAATTGCCATATAATACTTCGATTCTACCACTGATTTGGAAAGCAGTCTCATCACAAGAAAAATGAGAAAGAAACTTGCGTGTTGCTCTTTAAGTCAATGTTGTTCAGCATTATATATTTAGGATTAGTGTGAATACAAAACTACTATAGCAATAAATTAAATATATATATAGCTGAGTAAAAACATAAATCAGTCATAGCGATGAAAGTAAACCAGTCCCTACCAGCATATTGTAAATTTGTAAATTCTAACTAATAACGTTACTAGTACCAATGTACGTCAGGTAAACTTTTATGCACCTGGAATATATACTCCATATTGTCAACTATTTAATGTTTATAGATATATATATAGGTTATATTTCCTTTCTTTTAGCAATTCCTACAAAATTTATTCGTAAACTTTTTCAAGAATTTGTACTATTGTATATATAGATATTAGTCTGTAGCTTAAGTATATAATTAACTATACTGTATATCATATATCATATTTATTATATATATTTGCGGTTGAGATTGAAGTTGAGCGAACTCCTTGATGAATTTAATATATTTTTTAATTTAATAGTCATATTCTTTTTTCGTAACATTCTATTATCATTATATCTTTATATATCGCTGTCATATTAGTCGCATTTTCCTTTATCTCTACATTTTTCCTCATAAAACCCTCAATACTTCTCACTCATCAGGTACATCAGATACCTCCGCGCTTCAACGGACGTGAATAAAACAAATAAAATACTTTATCCCTATTGAGGTTTGTAAGCTCAGTATATACAAAAAGAAAAAGTTATTGTTACTTAGTAACGGTTATTTGCCAGACAATAAATTTTATATCTTTACACTAACTAACCTGTTTGTCCTACAGAGCTATAAAAATTAGGATTCATACACATAAATCCTCTTCAAAATGACTTCTTATTTATTTATGTTATTTGTTTTATTCACCAATAATATTAGTAGAAAAGGTGGACTGTGTGGTATGGCATTCTCTTCTAATCAACCATTGGGATGTGCAGAGATATTTGGTACAGCTAAAAGAATTATAATATGATTATAATAACAAAATACACTAATTACATACACATTCATATTATATATATACATATTTACTTTATCTATATATATAAATAAAATTGGAGTGTCTATTTGTAATATTGAAATAACCGTTTTTTACTACATGCATATGAATATAAATACGGTACATACACCAAAATAATATTTTTTATAATTTTTGTCTGCCTGTATATTTGTTGCGGGTAATCTCTAAAATGGCTGGACCAATTTTAACGGGACTTTTTTTGACCGGTAGCTGATGTAATAAGGAGTAACTTAGGCTACTTTTATTTTAGAAAATGAAAGTTAAAATCCACACGGAAGAAGTCGCGGGGAACAGCTATAACCATGGATAAATTGTCGGGGATTGAATATTACGGCCATTGGAAATTGATGTAAATGACACTCATACACGAAATTTTGTATAATTGCGATGTCGCTACTCAAAATTGAGAACTCGAATGCATGGACAGGAAAAATGCATTTTCGTCTCGTAAAATGGAATAACTAAAAGAATACGTTAAATAGTCGTCAAGTCATCATGTTATCAATATGTTTTATTGCCAATTTTTTATATAAAAACTGTTGGAACAAGTCTCGAACAAGACTTTATGTAAGACGTCAATACGAATAAAAAACCGATCGGACGCCTACCATATTCGCATTTGGGGTCCCTTGGCAATATAATTTTAGTGGAGGAATATATCCAATTTTTTTATATTCTCAAATACGTTTATTGGATCCAGCTAAACTTATAAGAATTTGTTAGTTTATAAAAAGGTTGTTATTTTTTTATATTTATTGTAGTTTGCACAGCTTATAAATAACTAGCTACACACCCCGGCTTCGCACGGGTGTACATGTATTATACATATAAACCTTCCTCTTGAACATAACTAATAAAGAATAGAGTGACTATTTATTAAGAAAACCGCTTCAAACCCGTTGTGTAGTTTTAAAGATGTTAGCATTCATAGAGACGGACAGACAGCGCCAGCGACTTTGTTTCATACTATGTAGTGATATAGTAATAAAAATTTTCGTTTCTATTCTATATTAATGACTCCAAAATACAGAGATTAGGGGTAATACATTATCAAATATTGGATTTGATAATGTATTAAACCTGTATAATATTAGTAGGAAGTAAGATAGTACACACATTTTATCAACAATTTTTTAAGCAATATATATATATATTCATATATCCTTATTTTTTTTGTATATCTATTAGTGAAAATAGAGATAATGAAATTAATTTGCACTGGATATCCTTTTATGGACGAGCTTTAGGTGAACCAAGTCCAAAAGTTTCTACTATCCCTTCCAAACTTGATCTATTCAAGGAAGTTAGTGAATTTATTTCAGTCCAACTTCATCTTTATTATTGTCTATATTTTTGTAGTTGTCAAAATTGTATTTCAGAGTATATATATATTTTACTTAAAAATAAGGAGGGAAAACAAACGAAAAGCAAAAAGTGTTTCATTATGGAGCAAAAGTATTCCTTACAGCTGTGAGCCCGCCTAATCGTATTTGTATATGCATCTTTATCAATTACTTTGTTTCTTTTTCTTTACTATGTAATACAAATAGAATATTCCATTTATCTATCAAAATATACAATTTAAAAAGGGTATATAAACCACCATAAAAAAGTTACATAAGATTTATCAATATAGCAATGGACCCTTATTATACTTCTATTATAATATAATACTAGTTATATAATGCTCTATATATTTATATATATAATGCCCATAGATTGAATTGTACAAACAAATTTTATGTTGTTAATAATTATTTAGATTAAACAAATATTAACTGCAAGAGAAACATGGCCTAGTTAGACTAGTTTAGTTATCTGTCCGTGTTATGTTTCACTTTATGTTTGAAATTAATAACAAACTCTAAACAAGTGAAACAGTATTACTGGTATTCATTAGATTCTCAGTAATGTACATAGTATTTGAATATTACTATAGATCTATCTATCATGATGGTAGATTATATTATAAATCATAATTCAACATTAATATCCAAATACATAGTCCTATAGAAAAATCCTTATCTATGAAAATTTAGAACCCTTATAAAACCCATTGCATTTACTGCCTTCAATGTATGTATATAGTCCCTGAAATTGTTATGATTTAATTACTGGTGAATTTATCATGGCAATAAGGGTGACTTCACTCCGTCGTCGTCCTTCACTCGTACTGCGTTTGCATAGGTCATAAATGCAGAAACACCATTCCATATTACCAGCATTTCATACATCGCTCAAAATAGAAAAGTTACTAATATTATAAAAGCAAAAACCTTTTAACCAAACCACCATTGGATCCGTCTTTCAAAATCGGAAACTTACTAATTTTTAATGTTATATTGCTGAAGATAGATATTTGCAATTTTTGAAGTTAAAAGACTGAACGAAGTCGTATTAGATTTGAAATACAGATAGAGCATGTTTTATTACATTAACATGGATTCGGCTAAGTAGCTATGATGACAAAAATCAAAATTACTATAGCAATTTTGCATTACATACCATTTTCTAAAGAAAATATCAAAACCAGCAACGCAACGTTGGTATATATGTTAGTTAATGTGATTAATAATCCCAAATGTTAGTGTTATAACAGTTAATGTTTTAAAAACAAATGTTTGTCAATCACACCCTAACGACGGCGACGCAACATATCAAATTGCAAGGGGTTTCGTGTGTATGTTTACATGTAACAAATGGTAGCTAGGTATGTATGTATAATAATACAAGGCAGCGAAATTCAAGGTCTTATTTTTTGTATAAATGGAATGACAAATAAAATCAAAGCTAATCAAAATAAATTCATTCATATAGGTATGTTACAGACTTTTATGATATGTCAAATCTGCCGGTAGAAGTGCTTTCGAGCTAAAAAAATCTGATAGAAAACTCAGCTCTTATTTTTTTCAAATGAGCTTGTACATGATAACAAAAATGTATTTCATAATAAATATATTTTTAAATTCACTTAGGGGATTATTGACCACCAATATATAGTACTGCAATTTGATGACAATAATTAATAGACAGAAAGCTACCTCTCAAAGTTGGTTGAAAAGAAAGACATGTATTCCTTTTGTTGATCGAAACCGTCATATTGAATAAACGTCACAGATAAATGTGTATCAGAAAAGATAATATAGCATACGGAACCTCAAAGGCAATATTTCCCATAATTTAGCGAGCATTCTATCGGAAATTATGTCCATGTATGTGAGACTTGGTAGACACGGGTGCTGTATATGTGTGCATGCATAGTTAGCGCTTTGTATAATCTTTGCCACAGTATAAAAATTGATAATATTTATTATAAATTAAAAAAAAATTGATATTAATCGACGGCCCCGGTGGTGTTGCGATTAAGCATTGGTATGGTAGTTACAAAAAAAAATAACCTAAGTACTTATATCTTATGTCTAGTACCCACAACACAAACTCTACTCACAATGGGACTAGATGGCGCTGTGTTAATTGTTCAGGGTTATTTATTAATTATTTTTAAAATTGTTGACATTTATAAATATAGTATAAAAAAAAATCCATAATATACTTATATTTCTGTTTTTCATGAAACCCTAGTAACTCGTAAAGAAAAAGCAATATCTATATCTATATTTAATATAGAGCTTCAAAATCGATAAATAAAAAATATTTTTACGTATTCCTTAAAAATAATATAATATAAAAAAAACTAAATAGAAATATCCGAGTACCTTACTTCAAGTTGTATTACAGTCATGCAATATTGACGTATACCAATAAAATATTTTAATGTAAGTATTTGTAGTAATTATATTAAAATGAAATACCTACCTAAAGAATATCTAAGAAGAAAGAATATCTCTTCGGCCTGTAAGACCTTTTCATTGGACTATTGTTTCAGAAATCCTTATTGATTTATTTTTGAAGGTTTCCTGGAACATACATATTACTATTTATCGCCAATCCTTTCTAATGAGCGAGACCTGGCTTTTTTGCGTTTCTTCTAATTATTAGCAGCTTATAACTCGTATAACTAATTCTGCGTAGTACTAACTAAATCATGGAGACATTTCTATGTTATCCATTTATCTGCACATACAATACTTAGACTACTTATATTTTTAATCTATGGCAATAGAATCGCTGTTTATGTACACACAGCTATAAAATGATAGGGCCAATGGGAAAGTAACATTATTACAGGCAATTTGCTTCTACGTCTGTTCAAAGTTTGTGTCGTTGAACTACTGTTAATACCTATAACGTGTATAGGAGCATACGTGTAATTTATTATGGGAACATTGGTTGCGTAGTCATATATCAAACTAGGTGTTACAGCTTCATATGTTTCACAATAAAGGGTCATGACAGTATACCAACATTGTCATTAATCATGTAGATACGCGTTTATATTATTTATTTATAATTAACGGTTATTTTTTAGTTCTTTTACGTAATGAGATGGGAAACAAGTCTGTTTACCTAATAATAATAATAATTTACTTACTAGCTACATGGTACAGTTTTGGATCTTACCAAATGATAAAAGTATGACTTGCTTGTATGCCGTAGAGTTATGGAAATATCGAAAATATAAAATCACACTTATTTTCATTTAAAACAAATATAGTATACAGTAATTAATGCAAACACATAATGATGGAAAATATAATAATAAATGTCAAGTCTGATGCAGACGAAGTTGCGCGAGTCAACTAGTATACAATAAGTACATACAATGAATAACGTAGTATATGTCCCACGCCCATACGGTAAAAAAACATTACCTCAGTGTATTGTTTGCTCAAGCAGCTAACTACTGATGTTCAGGTATTGCCCAGGGACATACGCGAGGACGCAGACAACAAGACCGCCGCATGGAACCTGCTCTACTACATCATCACTATTAGTAAAATTAAGATATCAAAATTATGTTTATTCATGTAGATCTCTTACAGACTCTTATGATATGTCAAAAAGTACCGTCGGTTCGGAGTGCATTAGAGCTAAGAACTTGTAGCGTCTATATTGTTACCGCTATTATTTATGTTGTGTTCAACTACTACGGGCAGCGACAGGAGGAGGAAGATTAAATAACAAGTCCAATAGTGGCTATGTATAAATGTAATATTCTTGTATTATTTACAATAGTTGTATGGTTTAATTAGGAAAATACGCCTCAATCTTTCAGGCAGAGACTTACGCCTTAATTAGATGTCTGGAAGTAATCCTAAGCCTCAACTACATCAATCAGAACATATACATTTATTCGGACAGTCAAGCTGCTCTACTAGCACTTAACTCGTACGAAATCCGTTCTAAACTTATTAGAAACTGTATCCTGCTACTAAATGAAGTAGGAAGCAGAAATAATATTATACTGAGATGGGTCCCCGGGCATTCAAATATTGAAGGCAATGAGAATGCCGACCATCTGGCAAAGTTAGGGGAGGAAAAAACCGTCCAACTGGGCCCCGAACCCTTCTGTGGTGTGCCTCGTTGCCTAAAACTGGGACATCTCAAATTAATAACCAAACGAGAAGCACTGAATCACTGGCAAGAAATGCCAGGATTAATACATTCAAAAGACCTTATATCGGGCTTCTCGACCAAATACTCCAATAGATTATATATATAAAAACAACATATGCATGATGACTAGGGCCCTCACAGGACACTGCAAATTGAACAAGCATATGGCTAAGCTAGGCCTATGCACGACAAGTATCTGCAGATTCTGCCAAACTGAAGAGGAAACGCCGCTTCACATCCTATGTGGTTGTAGCCCACTCATGCATAAACGAAATATCTCCTTTGGAAAGTTTACACTCTTTCCCGAGGAGATAAAAACGATCGCTCCTAAGAATATCCTTCAATTCTTGTCCCTGACGGGTCTAGGTAGCGAACTCTGAAAAGGGCGAGCACAATAGATCTATGTAGGTCGCAGTGCTACAGGTGCTACACATCTGACAATAGCCCAAACAACCCAATAAAAAAAAAAAAAAATGGTTTAATTATATATATAAAACGTATATTTAATGTATGAGAAAAGAAGCGATATGACAGGCTTGTTATAATCCATCTACCACGTCGCTAGGCAACGGTGTTGCCGCGCATTATCCGTAAATCGCCACAAACTGACAAGAAACTGAGCTCTCATACTTTTCAAATGTGTTGGTATATGTTTACAAAAATACAGATTCATTTTCAAAATCAAATTATGTTATGGAGAATGGAATGATCACCAGTATATAATATTGCAGTTTTGTCAAAAGGAAACATCACATCTAAACAGTGGTCGTAACCAAAACCATCGAAAAATATGATGATTACTAGGTTAATCTCCAAACGTTCTTCTCTGTTAACTTATGTCATTTATTCATGGCCAGTATGCTTCGATATGCTAGCTGACCTGACTTCATACTCTTCCTATCAGAGGGGATTTTTTTTTTCGGACTACTCTAATGCTGTTCGCAGCTGGCCTTTACAGCTTCACCGGACGTTAAGGGGCGAGTGCAGATAACACTTCAAACCCGCGGAAGGACTTATGGAGCGGCTGAAGGCCAACTCTTGCCTGACGGATACGACTTTAGTCTGAGGGCACCACTAGGGGTTCGAACCTCGGCTCAGGCCGTCGTAATTTCGATCCCCGTTTGAATAGGACGGGGGATCGTTGGTAGGGGCTCCGGTGTGGAGCACCCGGGCCTGCGCGCGCCCGGGCGCCCGGTTGAATGCGCGATATTGTGTGTTTGAGGTCGTCGTCTTCGCCGGCGAGGACGATGTCGTGTGTGTGTGTAAAAGTGACATAGGGGAAGGCGATCGTTAGTATTATCTACTAATAACCCCATTGCTAGCAATGTACCTGTATATCATTATGACAAATTCATGTTGAATTTATCTCGAAGATCTAATTGATCTGACTTAGTGCTCATCTAACCATTCTCCACTGGTGCCCGGTCAGCGTAAACCGTTAGCGCGAGGGGCACCATTCCATTATTATCCATAATAAAAAAAGACTATTTCTATGCTTCTGGTCTTCCGATAGCACAAAAGGTTCGTCGTAAACACTATTCCATCATTACCAAAAAACCTTGCTATTCTTTTATAGATATAGAAAAATAGTTTCCCAAGGTGGTAAATAATACCGGGAAATTTTAACGAAGTGTGAACATAAATCGTCAGAAGTTCATAGCATCCTAATAACTAAGATTATATAGCCGAAATTTATGTGTGCTATGGAGTTATCTATGGTAGGTACCCGAGAATTTATACTTCCGCCCCCCGGCTGGGCACAGGGTCTCGATATCCTGCCGGGTACGGACACGTTGTTATAAAATATACTTACACTATAATAATATTTGCTAGTACGTTTCCATTCTGTATGGACATGGGTTTATGATATTTCATGTTTGTTTATTTCATAACTAATGTAGTCGTATAATTTATTATTGTCATAGAAAATGTTATTAATATTGAATATAATATAACTGAACTAAATATATTTTATAGTAGTACTAGCTGTGTTCGTGACTTCGTCCAAAAAATAATCAATAATCTAAATAAAAATTAAAATTTATCGTTCTAGCTACAAAAATGACGATATTCCATAGAAACTTTCATCTCCCCTTTCAACCCCTTACAGTCCTTCTTTTGCATTATAAAGTAGCCTATGTCCTTTCTCAGACTATTTCTGTACCAAATTTCATTTAAATTGGCTCAATAGTTTTAGAGTGAAAGCGAGACCGATGGACAGACAGACGGAGTTACTTTCGGATTTATAATATTAGTAAGAATTAATATTATCGGTTACGAGGACCGCCCGTCTTCTACACGGTTCATTTTGCAGATCAAAGTTTCCATTGCGGAAGCGTTTGGACTAAAATCAGTGGGTTCTTTAGCAGTCTCCTCCCCAAATGTAGTGTTGATATTGTGAGCCATTTCTGCCGCGATAGTTCCTCGTCGGAATTCGTATTCAAAAATGACTCGGATTTTCGAAGTATCCGTCTTTCATGTCTAAAAAAAACAACTGAATGACAAAAATTTAACGATATAATTTCATATGTCTTTTGTGAATAAAGTTTCATGAAGATTTTATGTCAGTTCAAAGTATCTATTACTATAGAACGACAATTTCATACTTTAACTCTTAGTATTAATTTTCTTAAATAACTGTTATCCGAGACTTCGTTTACTTTTGTAAGATAAAAGATAATGTCTATCCTCATAATACATCAAGATTTATTAAGATCCGTTCATCTGTTTAATCGGAAACGGCAAAAGACTGACAGATGCACTTTGGCATTATGGATTAACAACTGTTTAACAAAAAGACTGACTCATACTATTACTTAACAAGATATTTTTTCTTTACGGATTATTTTTACATACACCGAACCGTATTTCTGTATTTCCAAGTTGCTTTTAATTAGAATAATATAGGATGTACTTTAAAAACTAGAATCTGTACAAAAGCAGATTTAATTACGCTCACAAAGATCAAAGTCGGCCGCCACAGAGGAAGTTACTTTACAGGATTATCTACGGAACGGAAAATATGTTTATATATAAAAAGCCATTACTATAGGTTTGTAGATTATTTATTTTGTATGTTTGTAGATGTAATCTAGAGAGTAATAATTCTAATACAAGATTTAGTAAACACAGGCTGACATCATTGATGACACATCTTCGTTTGCTTCACTTTACGCTCCTCTGCTATTGATGGCAACATGATGTTATATAATTTATAGCTTTCCTTGATAAATCAACTATTAAAGACTAATATTTTTTTTCAATTTGAATCCCTTTCCTGAGATTCTGAGTCAATTCAATCAAACAAACTTAAGTTTTATAATATTAGTATATTATTTTTAATAATAAATAAAAAAAATATATTTGGATACCAATCAGTAATAAATAAATAATATTAAATATTGTTTGATTAATATAAACTAATAAAATGTAGACGGTATATAAAATTATAACAATTATTTTCTTTATAAATTTGATATCCTATATTAATAAGTTTTTTTTTTTACATATTTATTAACTCATGATTATTCCAAATAAAACAGATAATTTATAATTTTGTTTCAGATAATAAACAATATTTATCACATATACTTGTATACTAACCTTTTGATGATTTTTTTTTGACAAAAAGCAATAGCATATATCGGTGGCCACTATATTCTCCCTCATTTAAAAAAAAAAATCTATATTTAACTAATCATATAGGTACATACATTTGAAAAGAATAAGAACTGAGTTTCTTATCAGTTCCTTATAGATATCAAGCATTCCGAACTGGTAGATTTGATATATCATAAGAGACTAAAAGATCTACATGCATAAAGATTTCATTCATACACAACATTTTGAGAATAATGATGAAAATAAAGTTGAAACTGTTTAAACGTAAAACTCGCGGCAGATTTCTTTTAAAAGACTTGCAAAAACGTATCGAACTCTCTTCGAGTTCACGTAGTACTAACCGAAGTTCGTAAGACTTAACGCAACCTTTGTAACACTACACACTGGATAATTCACTTTATTAAAACTTTATTTGGCGTTGTCTCTTCCATTTCCTCTTTGACTTGTCCACTTTTATAGTACCTACATTTCGACTTTATTCTCTTAACTATAAAGATTAATTTGCAAAAATAATATTCTTATTTAATGCATTTCGTTATTAAACGTAAAATCTCTTTTATGTCCAGTAATTCGGAAATTAGAATGTAATTTAAAAATGGAATTAGGACAAAGGAAACATATTGCAATTAACTCAAATTATATTTATGTGTTATACAGTACGTACTTTCTATGTATTGGAAATTGATAATAATATTGTAATTTTGAAGGTATGTCTGTCTGTTTGGAACCATTCACCATTAAATCACTGAACTCTTATAATTGTATCTCAAGAAAACAACAATCGAAGTCCCTGAAACTAGTTACTTTCTGCGACTTCTATATCTATCTATACTATACATACTCCGTCACAGAGGATAGTAAATATATTATCTTCTGTGCCTGCACATATATATACTATACGGTACATATATATACTATATATGTACCTACTGAAAATTATCCTTTTAACAATAATCATACTTCTATTTATTGTTAAAAATTATATGAAATAACTTACTAGTGAAACCTGAAACTGAACATCTGTAGCTGTTGTAACTGTGTGTATTAATTATGTAATGCAATAAAATATTGAATATTGAGTATTGAAATATCTCTCATAATATTATATATCTGCATCTATATATTATCTCTGCTAATACGTATAAATGCAAAATTTTGTTTGTATCTTTTCATTATTATCTTTAAACAACTAAACAGCTGAATGGATTTAAATTAAATTTGATATGAAGGTAAATTACTAGAAGAACAACTAGAAGCTTGTTTGAATTAGGTTAGGTTTGAAATTAGAACTAGCTGTTCTAATTTCAAACCTAACCTAATTCTCCAGCCATCTATTTTGCAAAATAAAACAAAAACCAACCTTTGGTTTTATAAATCATACTTTCAAAAGAGAAAACATAACAGGAGTGGTACGTCGTATGCATAAAGAAGTGGCAGTAGGAGCACAAGGCGTCAAGGGTCCATTAAAGGCCGACATTAGAGGGTAAAACATTCTAACACAAGAACGTCAAGAACACGGTTAAAGGACGCTAAGAGAGTTGCGACAAAGACGCCGTTTTGCATCACGTTTCAGTGACTATTCTAACCGACTTCAAAAAGAAGATTCTCAATATTGTAAGGAATTGTATGAGGTGAGATCTCTACCTATGTTTAATTTACAATTTTAGTAATATAAACGCGGATGTTTGTGAGTATAGATGGACTTTTGTTACTCTATGACGCAAAAACTACTGAACGTATTTTGATGAAAGTTCATAGTAATATAGCTTATACATCAGAATAACACATAGGTTATAATTTAAAAAGATATTATGTAAATTGAGCGAGATTAAATGATAAATGTCAAGTAAGTGTGATACAGACTAACTTGCACGGGTCAGATAAAACTCTATAAAATAGCTCTTTAATATTATTCCGTTGCATATAAAGTCCATATTAAAAATAAAAGGCAAGTTTGGCGCCAAAATACCGACACGTAATAAAAAAAGAAATAATATTATTACTTCTATAGAGATTGAAGATAATAACAGAGCAGAATATATTTTATCCTACTAATTATTTCAATGCATAATACAGAAATGCGTAACTGTGTATAATTGTTTTGATATATAATTTAAAGAATATAATAAATTCTAACATAAAATAATATATTACTATACAACATTGTATTACTCAGTATCAGTTTTATAAGAAAAATAGCTACTTGCAGCTTCACACGGGTGTACGTGTATTATATATATAAACTTTCCTCTAGAGTAACTCTCTCTATTTAAAAAAACAGCATCAAAATCCGTTGCGAAGTTTTAAAGATTTAAGCATACATAGGGACGGACAGACAGCGACAGCGACTTTATTTTATACTATGTAATGATGCCGTATTAACCAAAACAAGTATATGTAATATGAATGTTATAAAGACAGAAAGAGGACTTTTTGCAAAGAGAATAAACTCCGAACATACTACATCCATTCAAGGAATTCTAATGAAACCTCGGATGATCACTACTGCCAAGTACAGTTAACACTTTTCTATATAAGAATATAATAAAGCAGTACCAGTAAATCGGTTTAAATATGGCTTAATAATAGTAGTAGTATAGAATCTATCTATAATCTACAGTATTATAATAATGGTTTCACGACAATATATTGCTGGCTGGCCTCTAATTGAACAGCAACATTTGCAATTCAATTACTGAATATGATTGACTGAGCGAACTCCAGTACATTTAACAACGCGACATGATCTATTGAAAGTTAGGCAAACTGAAGTTTAAGACCAAAGAATAGAATCATATTTACTTATTTATATACTGTTTATTGCAAAAATAGCAACTAAAATTACCAACGTAATGGGATATAAATTTTAAAAGGCCGACAACGTACTTGCCCTGGTGTTGCGGGTGCTCATGGGCGGCGGTAATCACTTACCATCAGGTGAGCCGCAAAAAAAAAAGCAGCCTTATCGCTTAAGCAAACTCTTTTAGATAAACTTTGGGTAGAGAAGAAAATATAATGGAAGGAATAAAATGGTAAAATAATGTCAATTATAATTTGACTACCTTCAAAGACCTGTATCTGTATTTTCTGTTATTGTCTCTCTTATTTCCATCATGAAGTTACTCTCCTGTGAATTGTGTGAAGATTGTGTAGCTTTGCCCATTAAATATATATTAACAGAATATTTTTTTAAAGGTGATTCTAGAATATTCCTTAGCATCTTATTGCATAATTTTATATCTGTTCCCACAAAAGACAATTGACTAATTCTAAACATTGCGTAGGAACAGGAAGTTTGTTTGTATATATAGTATTTGTGTCAAAAATATGTCTGTTTTTTTTATAATAAGTGAACATAATGGCATACGTATAGAATGTATAAATATATATATATATATATATATATTGAGAAGAAAAGGTGAGAATATTTTCTTTGAATTTCTCTCTAAATGAGTCACGACTCGCCGTACAGTAAATCGCACGGATGGCACGTTTTTGTATATGAATATATTTTTAATATCGGCTTCATTTACCCTTAATAATATTCCATATTATTAATTATTATTATTACTATTATGAAACTTTCAGATTTGTAAGTACAGTTGTTTTTCCTTTGGTAGTATCCAGTAGTGCAATAGTTAACGTACTGTCATACTTTTCGATGGTTTGGAGTTTGAACATAATTTAAATGTATAAGTCAACATACGGAGGAAGACTTTGTACTAAGACGACTGCGTAGAAACCTCTAAAATAGGAATGATTAGGTATGTATTTCTGCCGCCAAACATCCTGCTGTGGAAGCTGTATTAAGGATGAAGGATAAGGTTTATGACAATGACATTACAGTATATTACAGCACCTGAGTCCTCAGGAATGGCGGCATAGCTTGAATGGTAGCAAGGAAATGACGTGATGATGTTATCCAAACTGTTTGTTATTTCAATTTAAAGAACAACATATAAGTTCATTGTTCGTCTTCAAGAAGATCATATTTAAAGAATCCAGACTCTTTACATATGATCTTCTTATGATCTTTACAAAAACCAGTTTTTGAATGAGCGGTATAATAAAAACTCAATTATATAACTATTCCGAAACGAAGAAATTCGCCTGAGAAATAAAATACACGTCACAATGTAATATATATAAAAATAATTAAATTTACTCATAATAAAATAACATATAAAAATGTAGCTCTGAAGTTTATTTTCTTCCTAAAAAAATTTCTTATAAATTTATTTAATATACATAATTAATCTGTCGCAGATTATATAATAATATGTACATCTGTATGGTTCTACAGATAATTTTACATAATATCCAATTGAATAATCTCAGCACACAACTGATCCTGTCCTATTGATGTATAACGGCTTATGATGCGGGAATATCTTCCGTTAGATTGCAATCTGAATGTCCTTTGATGTAACACAACAGCGTCATGTAGATACTGAATAATTGAAAGCCTATCTCGCTGTTGACCATAGCTAAATTATTGTATATGGGATAATTTGTAATACTGGTGAGATTTGTAGCCATTAATACGCAAGTTATTATACTATATACGTATCTTTAAGTCATATCAGAGATAAGAGAGCATTTGTGCACGACGCACCTTCTTAGACTTTTATTGTATTATTTATATATATTTTAAAATACATTTTCTATTGTTCTATTATTTGTCAATTTGAAATATATGTCTTTTACCATCAGCGACCGTAGTTTCTCTTAAAACTAAAATTATAATATAAAATATATACAGTCCTTAGAAACATTAATAATTAAAAGCATTATATAGTCGTATACGATGTTCATATTAAGGTACAGATGTAAATATAAGTACGTACAGGAATAGTAATAATTATTATTAGGTAATAATGTTTATCTGTAAGTTCATTATGGGGTAGATAGTAATGTAATGTGTGTTGGACTCTATTTCCACATTTAGTCTCTCGTTTTGGCTGTTGCTGCTGTGCGTGTAGAGCCGAAAGAACCGAAACCGAAACCGAAGAAACCGAAAGTCTAGTCAATCAACAACGTCTACATCCAAAAACGTTTCTGCGTTTTTTTGTATCTTCTTGTAGGTCATCTCGTAGATGTCTACATAGGTTTACCGTTGAAGATTTGTGTACCTTCATAAGTTACGAATCATAAGAAAAAAATCTTAAAAAGACTTAAAAGAAATCGTGGGCGTGTAACATATTTGTTTTAAAGTCTTATAATTTTTTTTATGTGTATTTTAAGTGTCGATACACACTTAAAATACACAAATGCCAAAATTTTCATCTTTCACCAATGACTCCTATTTTTAATAGCAACACTAGTACTTTAATTGTTATGGTAAGAGAACGTTGGTCAGATCAGCTAATATTTATATAATTCTTCTCCTTAAGAAAATATTTTTTGATTTTTTAATTTCAAAGTATTTTAAATCTTCATTGTAGTTCTCATGTACACCGATTTCGAAACATCACTCCAGTGTAGTGATACCGTCTTCTGGTGATAATACACTACCTCATAAATATCAGATACCTATCGCTCAATGTCACAGGCTCTTTGTAGGACATTGTTTACGTATAATAATACAAAAAGCCTGCCAATCATTACCGTGACTTACACATATGCCACAATCCATCATTGTGACAAGACTGTCACATCAGGATACGGCAGTTTTCACTACACTGTAAATAGATAGATGTATTTCGAGATGTACTGTTGTAGTTATGTGTTTTGAAAGACACGTAGAGACAGATATAGAGTATATGTTAAAAACATAACTGCTATTAATAATCTGTTCAGACAACTATCTATTTACATGTAAATTTCGATATTTGTCAGTGTGTATGCACATATAATCTTAAAAAAGTAATATTGAAAAACGTTTATTTAAAAGAGCAAAACACATTCATGGCTTTTCTAAATGAGTTCTAACTGAGTGTGCATTCTGAATGAGTGGCAGAATAAGAAAATATAACTATTCAAATGTGCTTATGTCAAGTTTATTTGAATAAAGAATATATTTATTATATTCGCATATTTTTATTCAAAAGTGCTGAATGCTTATGTTAAGATTATTTGAATAAAGAATATTTATATTTTTTTCATGTTCTTGACGCTGTCGTAGTGATATTTATTATTTAGTGTGTGAGAGATATTTTTTTTACAATTAGAAAGATAAACAATCTTTAGGGCCCATTTGCTGTTGATGTGGTAAGTGGCAACCGTCACCTTTGTCTGGCTGTTTATGTTACTACTATTCAAAATTATAAACTTATTTCCTATTTATTTCATTTTCACGAAAAAATTGTACGTTTATTTTGGTATTGCACCTTTATAGTCTTCAAAGAGTGGATCTTACTTCCAACTTTAGTATTCCAGGAGATATGCAATACCGGAATCTTTAAATCAATGGAGAATAGATTTCTACTGGGTAAGCGCACTACATCCTACATGTCTCCATCAGTACCCACCAAGGTAAGACCAAATGCAAACCGATTTATAATAAAACAAAAATGTCATATGAAGTATATGATTATCTGCACTAAATTATTTATTTATTCTTCATTGCACTTTTAAAAATTGTACAATTTGGCGAGCTTAATGGCATATGACATTATCTGCTAACCATAATTATTCTTAATGTTTTATCAATGAAGAATTCCACTCTAATATGTTGGACAATCATGTGACATTATGGATCAAGCTACTAATAATAAACTCTACGTACTTACGTTTAATGTTTAATTTCATTAAAACTTCGTATAGAAGTTATTCCTTAAAGCTGACTCTAGTTAGACACGCGTGATAAAATATGCAAGCAACATCGAACACGTCGAAGCAACTGCCTGGTAAGCGAAAACGAGTTGTAAACATGCAAAGGTAACATTGTGAATACCTTTTTATTTTGTTCCGTTAGAAAGGGTAATATAAAATATAAAAATCAATATATTTATTATACATATAACAATGCTAGCAATAAAACACACACACAAACATAATAATCTGTATGACTGATATCTGACATCTGATGAGTCTATAATAAAAGAAACTATAAATGTTACTCGTTACTTTGTCTGTTTTTTTTAGATAAACGATAGTTTATTTACATCCACATAATATAATATCTTAAGATATTTCATTTAGATCCATTCAGTCGTTTAGATGTAAAAAGGTAACAAATAGACAGACAGACACTATTTCACATTAATAATATAGATATACAGATTATATACAATAGTAATGCTCTGTAAATAGTACAGTCAACTTAAATAAAATCTCAATTGTCATTTACTATTCAATTAATACAACTGTATGTTAAGAGTGGGATAGATTAGATGGATTATAGAGCAACTGGAACTGTCAGCAATGGCTGCTGACTGTACCCAATATTATTCTTACTTGTCGGGTGTAGGCAGCGAACACGTAAGCACTTCGTGCGTAGCACTGGTCGTTTGTCAAGTAACCGATCCATCTTCTTACTTCATTCGTCAACGATGCACGGCGGCGTATACTGAGTTCAATTGTTATAATAATAATAGAATCAATAATACATATAATAATCACTAATATCACACTTTATAGAATGTTTTTATGACTGCTTGTTACCTTTGAGTAATTGTTGAACAGATATTAATACATTTTGACATGAATACAGATGCAAATAATCTTTGTTTTAAAAAAAGTACAAAATCGCAGTTAAATCCTAGTGTGATTGGAGTCGGAACAGAACGACTATTAATAGAAATCTTTATTAATTTGTATCTTTATAAATGTGTATATTTCCCAAAAAGGTTGACACACACAGCGAAGAAGACTTGTCAAAATTGATATATAAAAAATAGATATCAAAAATACAAAGTTAATAAGAGGAATGTTGGGCAAGCTCCTAGTAACACCTAGTAAATATTAAAAGACACAGTAATAACTTTACCCACAAAGAAAATGATACACCACGATTAAAGATCATATCATTATATGATACTAGCTACTCGCCGCGGCTTTCCACGGATGTACATGTATTATATATTTAAACTTTCCTCTGTATATTAAAAAAAAGGCTTTAAAATACAATGCGCAGTTTTAAAGATTTAAGCATACATTGGATAGACAACGACAGCGACTTTATACTATGTAAGGGTGAGTAGTGATAACTACTATCACTGTGTAGTGAGTCATGTGTTAACATTCTAGAGCACTAAGATGTCATATCTCCCTTCTCTGTCTAATGACAATGCCATATGTGGGTGATATAGCCTTAGTGAAACAGCATACATGCTGTGTTCTGAGGAATTGTTCGACATGATGCCGACAGCCACCTTTTACCACCGCACCGCTCGCCATCGACAGGGAATTCATCCCCACACACTGGAACCTAAGTGGTCCCGAACAGTGCGGTTTCAGAGGAGTTTCCTCTCGCGTACACTTAGATTGTGGAATGAACTTCCTGCCGACGTTTTCCCACGAGATTACAGCATGGGGTTTTTCAAGAAGGGTATATTAAGGTTTCTTAAGGGTCGGCAACGCGCAAGTGATACCCCTGGTGTTTCAGGCGTTCATAGACTACGGTAACCATTTACCATCAGACGGGCCGTATGCTTGATTGCTACCATCGTAGTATAAAAAAAAATACAACGTACTATAATAATAATACCCCTAAACAAAACAAAAACAACCCCAGCCATAAGCTAAGCAGAGTTTGTATTATGGGCACTAGATAACTGATATAAATACTTAAATATTATTTTGTAGACTGATATAGGCAATCATACTCATGAATACAAATATTTGTACTGTGCGAGGAATCGAACCCACGACAATTGTATAATATATAAGACAGATGTCTTTTTACAAAATCTACCAGATTACAGTAGGTAGCTTCTGGATGTAGTCAATATAAGGGATTTAATTTCGCTTCACCTGTCAAACAGTGACAAACTGACTGCAAATCAAACGGACTACAAATTGGACAAACACAGGAATAAGCCTGAATAATGCTTAACCGTTATATGCAGTATCTCTGCACTTCCAAAAGTAAACAGGTAGTGAATACCTGTGGGATTAAATTCGCCCTTGGTAACATATTGTATTACTCAAGGCTTAAAGCCAAATCAGAGCTGCAGCTTCGACAGCGGCAATAGCCAATTGAGCCTAGTCCTTTTTGAACAGTATTGTATAGTCATATTGGTAATTTTTTTTATTATGTGTGTTTTTGTTATGTGCATTTGATTACCTACAACTAACTTCAACTGTTATGTATTGCTCCTGTTTAAACGCTGTAATTTTATCGTATAAACAAACTAGCTTTTGCCCGCGGCTTCACTCGCGTTAATTAATCCCCTTAGGGGTGGAATTTATCAAAATCCTTTCTTATCGGATGCCTACGTTATAACATCTATCTGCATGCCAAATTTCAGCCCGATCCGTCCAGTGGTTTGGGCTGTGCGTTGATAGATCACTACGTCAGTCACTTTTGAGTTATATATATTTAGAAGAAGAAGATAAAACATTATTATTATGTGTATGTATGTATGTATACTTCCTATATACATGCTGCCAATTGAATTTAAAATATAGCTACATTTATAAATATTATGGATTACAAATGTAATGCCTACTAATGTTAGTAATATTTATTCGATAGATGTAAAAATTAAAAATAATCTAAATAATATTTAGATTTTGTATCTTCTAAACAAAGACTTACACTTACCTTGCTCACTTATATTACCAGTCATACATTATTTTAAGTTTAAAGTGCAATAAGCAATAGCGATTATTGCACGCTTTTGAAATTGTCATCAGAAACTGTCCAGTTTTTCAAAGATATCGTATAAATAAATTAGCACATTGTTGAGAAATTTATTTATAACTTAGTAGAATAGTAGAATTGATAACTTATTTTATCTCTATAGTAATTGAAATAAGTTTTTGTTGGTTTAAGGATATTGGGTTAATATCTATCATGCCCACTTTGATACAGCCTGGAGAGCTATGGTAGTGACAACCTCCGACATAATCATTTCCTTCAGTAATAAGTATTAGACGAATATGAAAAAATTTAAGTGAAATTATAGATTAGAAAAAATATCATTAATATAGTACAGTACAGTGACTTTACCCCAGAAAATGGTTATAAAAAATTATATAGCTATTTATTAATTCGTGAAGAAAAACTTTATATCCTGTTTTATAAAAATTATTCAGAATGTATTTTTAGTATTATTATTGGCACAGTTAAAATTTATTTGTAGAAGGACATATAGCTAAATGTTTTTATTACCATGTGTTTAGAACACATATAGTATGTATGTACACATAATACTATATGTATAATAAAAACTTAAAAAATTTGAAACTTATTTAAATTAATTATTACCGTATATTGTTATTTAAATTATTTCTGCTACTAAAGTGTCACTGGTTAAAAACATCCAAACATTTAATTTTTACATTGTTTAGAAAGCATTATAAGTTATTATTAATATTATGACCAACAAAATATTGTAATCAGTAATGTAGGATGTTTCCCACCATCAAATCGTGCACGTAGTGTGCGCTGAGCCCCGGCATGTAAGCTTCGAATCGCCTATTGGCGTTCCTTAAAGCGTATTGAGCCGATGTGACTCGAATGCAGGATCCCCAAATATCTCCCTTCTGACATTACGTGTACATTTTTTATGCGCCTGTCAAGCTGTTTTATGCCCAATTTTGGCGTGAGAAAACTCAAAATTGTAGACCTTTCGGGTAAAATATTTGAGTGCAATAAAGTAAAGTAATAGCTTGTAAGTTTTTCCTGGATAATTCTTTTAAACAATTTGTTTTAATATTTTTGTTTCCTATGTAAAATACAGTCTATGTTACTCGCTGTTTTGTCATTATTAAAACTTTATATTAAGTAATTATTAAAGTCGACTAAATATTTAAGAAATCATTGCAAACATATAAATAAACAATCAAATAATATTATACTCTTTGAGGTGTGGCATAGAGTTTTAGTAGTTATCTACATATATATTTATTGCGTGAGACGAAGGAGTACAAAATTTGGCACTCTTATAGTTTATACAGAGGAGTGTAGAATGCTAATATTTTTTTAATTATGCATAAAAAATATATTAAACCAATAATAAAAAGACATTACACACATTACCATGAGAATGGATTAATATTGTTTGTCTTAATATTATCTGTCTTACTGAATGGTAAATTAATTACGGTCAAATTGAATTTCGATCATTGGGCGACTACTAGTATATACTAAAGTAATAAGTTTGTTAATTTACCACACAATAAAGACACTGTTACTAACTGTAAAAGGAATAGATGTAGACAGAATACATCTAATAGTAAGATCTTGAGGCGAAATAGTAAGGTCCAAATGGAAGGCTAGGTCCACCCGTCAGTCTCCCTTTACCATAGCTAGATCCTATTTGCGACGCTCAACAACAAGACAAACAGCCGTACAAGATCGATGTTTATTTGGGACACTTGTGTGCTTGTCCATTGTTACAACATGAATACCCTATTGGCAGACCCAGAGAAGTTAAGTTGAGCAAATATTAAATTGCCCATGTTTGTTGGTCGTGTGAATGCGTGGTGGTTGTTCAGAGCGGTGTTTGTGGTTTATTCATGTGAATGTATTGCTCAAAAGCTAGTTCCATTCATAATAATATCATAGAAAGTGACTTTTATGCTCATTTCAATGGTAACTAGAACACCCACCTACTTCGCACGACTTCATTTTATGACTAAATAAATTTTTATACAACATTTATATTCGTCCACGGGATAAGTTTTAAGTGGATGAAATGAAGAATTGCTCTACATACAATGTATCCCATATTAAGTATGAGTATTGAAATCATTTGTACTGACACTTATGTCTATTTATTACTATATTTTATTATTGTTAGTTTCCCTAAAAAATCGAAAGAAAAATATGACAATGTTAATTTAAACGCTACTCTAGCCTACCTACCTCTAGTTATGTATATGTAATCTAGGTTCTTATTATATACAAATAGATAAATTTAGGAAAATACATTATTAATTAGAATAATAATAAACTAGTAAATTTATATTTAGTCAGTCAGTCGTTAGAACTCGTAGCGGCGTAGCGGTATGCTACGGTGCTACGAGTTATAGCGTCTACGTAGCCTAATTTTGATGTTTATTCTTAACAATTCAATCCTTCTGGTTTGTACTGGTGGTATACTAATAAAGAATGAAAGATAGACCTACAAATTGTTAATAATAAATAAGCTCGAATACCATATACACGCCATAAAATAATCGACTTCTTTTTTACTGGTTGTTTCTGAATAAATCTTTACAATGAAGGTTCATTCAGAAACTACCAGTCAGATACTCACTTTGAAACAAATAATGTATTGTCATGTAAAAAAAATATATACACAAAATATAAATGCACATGGTTTGAGTACTTTTTTTTTATGTTTTTATTTTATTTATTTGCTTGAAATGTTATAATAAATTAATTATAATTGAATATAGCGTATCTTAATTACTTTTAATTATATATTATACACATAATGAATAGTCTAGCTGCGTTATAAACCCACATAATACAATTCTCATTTTGCTTGTCCCCAGCGAGAGGGCGTTGTTTTGTTCATAATTTATTCACACAATAATTTATCCGATATCCGTCTTAGCTATTCAAATTAAATCGAATACAGTACCTAGATACAGTTCTGTGGACTAATTAGCATTCATATTGCGGACTGGTTCTCCAGATGAGTTATATCGTGTCCAATAGTTTGTACTTGTTCAAACAATTCTAGCTACGATATTAATGGCGGTGCGTGCTCTCGATTTGAATAGCTCCGTATTGTAGATGGTAGTTACAGAAGAATGAATAATTAGGTTTGACATCTATATATTCAACGCTCAGCTGAATTCATAGAAGCTTATCGGAGTCTATCATATATATATTTGAATATTCATATCGTTTTTTTTCTACCGCTCATTCGGAAAGCTGTCTCATCACATGAAGAACGAGCAAGAAACTTGTGTGTTGCTCTTTTAAATAGTACGACTACTATTACTTTTAAAGGTCTACTGACAGCCTTGGTAGTCCAGCGATTTGGCATTCTGCCGTACTTTCAGTGCTCGGGAGTTCGAATCCTCAGACAGTACAAACATTTGTATTTATGAATATGATCGTACGTATTAGTCTTGTCTATGTATATTATATGTGTATTTATAAAAAATGTATTTAAGTAATCATATGAATTGGGTAGAATCTACAACGCAAGTTCTGCTTAGCTTGGGACTAAATGGCGTGTGAATTGTTCAAGGACATTATTATTACTGAGGCAGCTTTGTTTGTAAGCTGTTTCGATTGATAAAAAAATATGGAATACAGTAGTATGTTATTATAGTCCTTTGAATGGTATGAGGATAAATGGTAATGCACGAGGAGTACCATGACCATGAAATGAGGACACGTCCGTTGGGAGTATTGACAACAATTCTAATAATAATAATCTTTTCACAGACGTTTCACACAATACCATCTAGTCTCAAGTTAAGCCAGCTAAAACAAGAGTTATGGTTACTAGATAACTGATACAAATAAATTTTTGTAAATATAGACATACTATACATAGCAACACCCAGATCGTTAAAAGCAATCGTACACATTATTACAAATGTTTTTGTCATGTGAGGAATCGAACCCACGACTATCAGAAGTAAGGCGATGTTCTAAACCGCTAGAACACTAATACCGTCAAATGTCAATTCCATACTTATAATAAAAAAAAAACATCTACAAATAAATAACTGTTGGTTTCCTAAAAAAAATCTTCCATCCCTTAATTCGTTTTAGATGTAACTAGACGCGTTTAATGTACATTAAATTAAGAATTATTTTATCTGGAAGTGACATTTTTTTTTAATGAAAGTGTAAAGGACTTGCTTCAATATTACGCTTTCAGCTTGAAGAGCTTGTCAAAGTGAACGAGTTATAAAAGGAAAATCCTATTATATTTCATACTACCACTCGGCCCGGCTTCGCACGAGTGTACATGTATTATATACATAAACGTTCCTCTTGAATCACTCTATCTATTAAAAATAATTCAAAATCCGTTGCGTAGTTTTAAAGATTTAAGCATTCATAGGGACAGACAGCGACAGCGACTTTGTTTTATACTATGTAATAAAGTAGCGTTGTAGATTATCTATCGTAGCGTATTGCATTTATAGAGCTCAGTTTCACACCAAAATTGATTCGTTTTAAGTGACGCGGGCACTCACATGTGGACCAAAAGTTTTTAAATGAATATCTGATAAAATAATGCGCTAAGAAGTGGTATCACAGATTAATTTACTATAAGCACAGATAACATAATATTACATACTATAAGGAACGCGTTCTATTGGAATCATTCGATATCCGTAGCATGTTCCATTTTTAAATATAGTATTTATAATTTATATAACTTTTAAATAAATTCTTTGAGTGGAAATGTAGATAGAAGTTTTTGATATATACCTACTTAAAATTAAAAGATATTTTAGTATTTAGTGGATGACAGATATTAAAAATTCTTTCACCTATAAATACTTTCTTTATTTGCAAATAATATTATAATAATATTTTTATATTATGACATATTCTCTATCTATTCTTTTGAATAGATGTTATTAAAATAAAATACACAATAATAAGCAAGAGGCATGTGATAATCAACATAGAAACCGCTACGCACTCATTCTTAGTGCAATCAGATAATATTGTCAGCGCTATGAATTTTAAGTTTTCTCTACAAAAACATAATAATCACGATCATCAATCAATAACACGATAATCGTTTCCAAACTCTACATTTTTATAATACGCTATTTTACCAAGGAAGTGTTTTTTTTTAGTTATATCTAGAATACTTTAATTCCAAAATCATTCGCGTGTGCCCCTTATTGAGCACTCAAGAGAGACCGGCCAAGTTGAAGTGAAAACAGCGCACGCAACGCAATCATGATCACGCAAACACGCGATCATTTGATTGCTTGATCACGAAACGCTGACGCGTCGAACTGGATTACGTGCTGGGCGATGATCAGTAGACATTTTCCCTTGACAGCATAATAATGACGTCAAATTATATAAACACATTTGAAAGGCGTTATACAGTAAATTCTATGGAGTATCGTTCAGGTTGTAATGTTAAATTGTATGTTTCGAAAATGTATTATTTGTCTAATATACATAGAAATAGAAATAATCTTTATTGAAATAAACTCAATACAAGCATTTTTGAATATATATAACTACAGTCTGGTACTAAACTAGTATAAAAAATTGTATCATAAATCAGATTAACGTCTCATTTATAAATAAAGTATAGTCTAGAATTAATGAAAACAATAAACTTTTATATTTATTAATTTAGCAACTTCTGTACATTTTTGATATGTCAGTCATATCTTAATTTCTAATATATATTAAAAATACATTTTTAACGAACAAAAAATCTAGATAATATAAGAAACAATGTCATTATAACCTAAACCTAATCAAATCATACACCAATCTCTCGGCCTCAAAGGAGGGTTCCGCTAGTTGTAGTCTGTAAATTGTCTCTTTTTCCTTTTATTCTCGTTCTAGTAGCCCTAGCTAAGAAAATAATGTAAAAATTTAAAAATAGAATAATAATTTGAAAATGTTAAATAAAAGAGAATAACATATATTTTAAATTGTGTTTACTAATCAAGTTTAAATTTCGATTAGATTAATTCCTTATTCGAATTTGGAACACAGAATTAGTAATTTACTTTTAATTAGATTCTTAAAATATATTGTCATAAGATAAAATTAAACGAGAAATTCTAACATTTTTAGCGTAGTAAAATTCTTTATTAGTTAACAATAAAACGCCTAGTTATTCTTATACATTCTAATATATACTGTGTATTATCTCGCCAACCTATCAGTGCCAGACATTAAAATAAGAAAGGTACAATCTAAATACGTAGTAAATCTAAGGACCCCGCCCTGTAATCTTTCGCTTTCACCCACGACAACGCAAAGTACGCCAGTTATTTATGAGGTAATAACTGCTCTTATAATGCAACTAAAGCCTTTAAAGCTGTGCTTTTATTAGTTATCTGAGACTTACAAATTTAATTAGAACACAGTGCTTGTATTCAGTTAAAGGCTATCTTAATCAATTTATAAAGTTCAGCTTTATATTTTCATGTACATAATATTGCTGATGTTAATTGAAATAACTAACGAAGACAAAGTTATATTTAATAATATTTATTTATAATTTAATATACCTATATCAAATTTATCTTATTGATATCTCTGTTTTTATTTTATTACTATATACTGTGGTGCTGCCTATGTAGAATATTATTTTGCTGATAATATAGTTTATAGAAGTAAAGTAACTATAAATACGTAATTTTTTAAGTTAATGTATTAGAAATAAATAAACATACAATGAATAAAAACCTACGTCATTACAATATTAGTTTAGGGTTATTCGCTCGTATCAATTTATACCGGATTAATAATAGAAATAAAATATATATTTTGTTAATAAATGCAGTAATTTCAAAGATTATCAGATAAAAACATATATACATAAAAACGTAACAAAATTCACACATTCTCGTTATAACATTAGTGTTCACAAAAATATTAGTATTTTTTTTTATTATTTTATCTATAAAAAGAGTTTGTTCAATAAATACTGACCAGAAAATACGTTTGTCATATGCTGGCGAGTAAGGTTAAAAAAGAAAGTATACATTTTGAATTTCGAACACGGGTTTTAACTCGTCAGGGCTGTCAATACTGTATTCCGGCATCAAAGCGTGCTCAAAGCGGATATAGGTTGGTTCATGGCTTGCGACGACTTCCGATGTATGACGAAAATGTGATAGAACGTGTGTCATGTCTATATTGAGTTAGGGTTGTGAATAAAATTTATATTTCTATTAACTCACATTTACTTTACATATATGTCCCCAATATATACATATATATTAGGGCATACATAAGTCATAAATGTAGGAGCGCCTGGGCAAAACTAAGGGAAGCCAATGTTATTTTTTTGAGGATGATGATGATGGAATTACATGTTGCACTCGTCTTGTGCTAACGGTTGACTTTGGCGGGAGTATGGTTACTAGAAATAGAGCCCTCGGACTAGTGGGCTATATTAGGAGATGTCCTAATTACCTAGAATCCTTTCCTCGACTGCTATTGTTGTATGTAGAAAGTCTACATATTTAAAATTCGTACCTAGTTAATAATCTAATAAATTATTTCTGGCAACTTAATTTAAAGTAATATTGAAATTATGTCTCTATAAACACAGCAATTTTCATAAGAAGAAATTTAGTAAATAAATATACTTTCTTGGCACGAGGTCATTTGGGTAGGTATACCAAACTCAGCTAATACGGAGTTATAATAACTTCTCACATATGGCAACACATGAAATATATCTCAGGTGTGAAAATTCTATGTACATTGCACCATAATTACCGTTACCACTTAGAATCTGGGCCGTCAGCTACATTGGCTATTTCAGTTACAAAAGACGCCGAAAAATAAAACACTACATCCCTATAGAGGAGTGTCCAAAAATCTACTAACAAATCTATTCATAACGCTAAGCAATTATCCCCTTTCAGCTTTATCTATTAAGCGCTTAAGCCGCTGTATACGAACGAGAGCAGACATGATATTTTTAGCGTAAGATAACAGCGGCCGGCAATTTTGAGTTGTCGCCTTGCAAAATCGCGTAAAATTTTGTTGGTTATTTTTTAGAGAAGTTATAAGGTAGCTTCTCTAAAAAGAATTCTATATAAACATTATCATTTGCGGCTAGCAAACTAATAATAAATAATCCTTTAAAGGATTATTCTGGACACTGGCTAACCCATCAGTCCAAGATTAGCTTGAAATCAAAACGGTTAGCAAAACGTGGTAAATTCACCAGGAATTACTTCCATTGAGATTGCGTAGACGTCCATCTTATATGGTACACTAGCTTTTGCCCGCGGCTTCGCTCTTTGCGGCTTTACATCCCCTTAGGGGTGGAATTTATCAAAATCCTTTCTTAGTGGATTCCTACGTCATAACATCTACCTACATGCCAAATTTCAGCCCGATCCATCCAGTGGTTTGGGCTGTACGTTGATAGATCACTACGTCAGCCACCTTTGAGTTATATATAGAGTAATAGCCAATAAAAAAAAAAACTTCACAGAGTTTGCAAAACAAAGTACTTAGGTGTCCAGAAATGTGTAAGAAATATAAAAGCAACTAAATAGCCGATCGCCGACGCTACAAGTAGCAAGTCAGCTTTACCCTTTAGCTGCCTTTATCAGTACAAATTAGAAATGCTTTCATTTTCCATCCAGCAAATTAACATCCAATACTAATATTGCAGTCAATGAGACTGAAAATGGCGTCGTGCGGACGCTCTGCACTCGTATATGATTGGAAATATTAATAATGAAATGGATTTGTAGCAAATTATACATTTCATTGTACTAAATGAGCTATCAAGCGGTTTGATTGCCGTTAAGAAGATATTAATAGGGACATTATTAAAATATTATTAATATTCCGGTAATAATAATTCAGACAAACAAACAGAATTCTAGATACGGTAATACTCTTCTACAGGCGTTCTAGACAGTAATCAATTTCAAACTTACACATACTCTCTAATATACGCACACATCACAGGCATACACACACAGACACCTTTCGGCAGTTACATTTATCTATTTAAATTGCAAAAATATCCTGATTAATTCACTCATACATACACCATAAAATAGAAGAGGATACTGACTTCTGATTCAGAAATCAGTGTTAAAAAAAATACATTTGTTTCAGAAGTTCTGAAAGACATGTATTTTCTTTAATTGTCTCTGAAGTTAGGGATTTCATAAATTAATTGTACAAAATATGTGAAATAAATAAATTAATATCATATTAACCGCTTCATTTGTCAACTGTCTAAATATAGAGCACCACTTTCTTGTATTTACACATTAATTTGGAAACTGTTTTATCAATTTGGATGATAAGTTTTACAAATAATAAGAATAACATTAGAAAATTCACACGACACAATATAGTTCGAAAGCAAGCAAGCTTATGTTATAAGTACTAGATAATTGATATAGATGCTTTGACATTTTTTAATATGTAAATACATACATAATATATATAGACAATACCTAGACTGATACAAACAATCATAGTCGTGAATACATAAATACAAATGTTTGTACCGTGCGAGGAATCGAACACGCAACCATCGAGATTAAAGTGGTGTGCTAAACTGCTAGAACCGACGCTGTCAAATAATTATACGTACACAAAGTACAGTGAAACAAACGTCCTCCTTTTAAACTGAGTGAAAAGTACACAAAAACATAGATAAACAGTGGATACACGGTAAATATATCAAAACAGGTAAGGTTTCCTTGAAACAAATGAAATAGGGGAGGGTAACGTCAACAAATTGTAATTTGTATGATAATGAAGGCGATGCCGTGACGTTCTCATATTTAGTGGCGTACTGCCTCGTCTAACAGACTCCAGTCATGTAATACAGGAATGACTTTATTAAATCAGGCCCCGGTACTATGTTTCCGGGGTTTGAAAAGGATCACCAAACATTATATAATACTAGCTGTGCCCGCCGGTTTCACTCGCATGAAATTTTCATTCGAAAGAAAGTGCAAGTTCCTTTTATATCATTAAGAATAAAATGTTTACATGAATAAAAATAATATATTTAATATAGTGCCATCTAGTCCCAAAGTAAGAAGAGGTATATTGTTTTACAACAGATACTTTATGCAAAATACAGTTTGCAAAGATACTTGCCGGTAAAGTAGGTGAGATAGAAATACTCACGTCTATGACTGATAGTCTACTAAGATTTGATAAGTTACAACGTCCTATTAACTTTTTTTATCAAAAAACCGATATCACCATAAATATTCTTCTTTATACAACACTAGCTGACCCGCTCAACATCGTCTGCTTCACACTTACTTGACTGCTATTATAATGATAAAAGTCAAGCAAGTGTCATTTCAGGCAATTTACATAATATTTTTTTTTAATTATAGCTTATGTGTTAGTCTGATGTATAATCTATATTACTGTTTCATCAAAACAATTCAGTAGTTATTGCGTGAAAGAGCCAAACATCTATCCACACTAACAAACATTACCGTTTGTAATATTAGTAAGATTATTTCAATATCAATAACAGAAATAAGTTAATTACCCCGTGATTACTAAACTCAAAAATAAACTAGTATAATAACAACAAAATCGACGAGTTATTGCCGGCTCGTTCGTTCAACAAGAACAGTCCGACAGTGGCAAATTGCAGCAGAGTGTAGTTAATGACACTCAGAGCCCACTTGAAAACATGGGGTAAGTACCGGAAAATAAACTCCCTGTTACTACACTCCTACTTGTTAAATGTACAGTTATCTACTGCGGGAAATTTTCTAAGAAGGTATAATAATATATATATAGAAATATAAATTGAGATTTTTATGTCAAAACAACTCACAGTTACTTGACTCCTACTTGTTAAATGTACAGTTATCTACTGCGGGAAATTTTCTAAGAAGGTATAATAATATATATAGAAATATGACAAATATAAGTTGCGATTTTCATACGAAGAAAAATATATATTTATATCAAAAAGTGAGAAAAAATACAACATACTTTTTGCAACTTATCGAAACTGAGAAGCATGGTTTTCTAAGAAGGAATAATATATATACATATATTAAACGACAAATATAAGACACGATTTTGTAAAAAGAAAATAGGGATGATGATGTATTT
Source organism: Achroia grisella (assembly GCF_030625045.1). Classification (NCBI taxonomy): domain Eukaryota; kingdom Metazoa; phylum Arthropoda; class Insecta; order Lepidoptera; family Pyralidae; genus Achroia; species Achroia grisella. The sequence goes on from NW_026713016.1 coordinate 1,127,317, forward strand.
TTTAGCCACACTGCAGTGATCGTAGGAATAGGGAAATAAGGAACTCACCCAAATTGCACAAATTATAATATAGATGATCTGCGTCGGCGACTTGAAGCACTCGAGGTTTCCAATAACAATACACCACACTCGCGACACAAATACAGTTTGTTTTAATATTTAAGGAGCTCCTTTTGTTTAATTGATGCATGCGGTGGTTGTTTCACTTGTTAGATGGCGGCGAAAAATTCTCATGTCCATAGCGTGCCGGGAAAGGGGGGCGGGAAAAAGCAGTATGGCGGCTTACCAACCTATTATTACTATTATTATTATTATTTTTTATGGATTTAGAAGACGCGCGAACAGTAGAACTTCTAAACATTCCATGGATTCACCGGGTCCATCGTGTGGCAGAGAGAGAAACTATGGACAGTTCCTGGAACTTGTGACCCTGGTATGGGTTTAATACACTTTACCTTTAACCGCTCGTGTTTATCTCCCTGCTTAACCAAATTTGGTAGAAACTTGACAGAGCTGCTTTAGATACAGACTAATATTATAACGCTGAAAGTGTGTCTGTGTTTCTGCTTGTTATCTTCTCACGACTAAAGAATGGAACATATTTTATTCAAAATTTATATTAATGATAACAATTTTATTTATTTCTTCTCACAAACATTGTACAACAACACATAGTCAACAAATACGTGTAGTATTTTGGATTGCATAAATTTACTATTATTTCATTTATTAATATAGACAAACAATTTATCTCAAAAAATAATCAGAAATGGGATGAAATAGGGGGTGAAATTTTGAATATACGATGTCGCAGATAACAGCCAGTAACTATTGTTTAAGTAAAGTAGGAACTGACCTCTAGTAAATGAGTTGGTAGTAAGTACATTAATTAGTAGTAAATTCTCAAGTATATTTTAAAAGTGCAAGAGAGGGTATTAAGGTCGAGTGTTCAGTCCATCGAACTCCGTTGCAAATTGTTTTATAACGGGAACAATTTATTCATGAAATGGTGCTTACCTTCCAGAGTATATAGGAGGAGATTTTCAGTAATACGGCTATTACTCCTATCTGTAAGAATATACCTATCCTAACCTATAGTTCCGCTCTCCACGCGATTATCTCTGGAAACTAATTGACCCAAAACAGAATATTTCGATAAATAATAAAATTATTAAGAAACATCTATTTTTCACCTACTTTATCGAAAACACACGATTTACTTTATTTACGTTCCTTGATTATGTTCATTATTATTAAATCAATGAGGCTTTAATGGTGATATTTATTATTTTAATAATATATAAGTATTACGTATTATATGCTCGCATTTATATAAATGTATTCAGCAATGTGACTTAAATATTAAAATTAAAAAGCTTATTGTTAAAATATAATACCTTTAACATATTTACCAGGAGTTTTTACCTCATTTTGCGTAAATAGGATATTTACAATTAAAATTATTAGTTTTAATTTTATGACCAAACGATTTCTATTTAACGTATGCGATTGTAAACAACCTTTAGAAATGTTTAAAACAGTTCCTACTTCAGGCTGAGTGGATTTTTAAAAGTGTTTTTAGAAGTAACTATGTACTTATTCATCTGTCATCACCATCATCCATTCCTTTGCTTTATTCCATTATTTTGGTGGCGCTGTACATCTGCTTCTTCCACTGCTTTATATCAGCTGTCATATGGGAGCTTAATGTTCTTTTACATCTATCATCTTTAACACATCCATTCTTTTTTTTTCTCTCCCATTCCATCTATTTAAATTCACGTTAAATACTTTCTTTAAGACATGGTCCTTAATTTGTACAATAAGTTTGTATTTACTTTTGTCCTGCATAATCATATATATGTTATATGATTTTTGCTCTGTCACCAATACAGATCATTTCACATTTCAGTACACAACCACATAGTGAATGAATGGTTCACATATGTAGCAGTTAACATCTAAAGTCTAGTCACGTATGGCTAGATCTAGAAAATATTGAAGCAGATCCTAACTAATAAATAATTCTGTCTTTATCTATCTAATATAAGATTACGGTCAGTTACTGAGTTCATATTTTCTCCCACAAAAAAAATAATCAAGGTATTTTGATTATATTTATTGTAACTAATAATTAAAACATTATAATGTTTGTAATTTCTAGTTCCGTAATTGCAATAATTTATAATTTGTTTTAATTATATTAATTGCAATTTCTAGTTCTGTAATTGTAATAATAACAAATTCCGTAATAGTAATTTGTAATTCTTAATTCCGTTTGTAATTCCTAACGGCTTACTACATCGGCCCCCCTTGAAACCATCGTGATACATTCCCGGTAAATTTGTCACGTTGGACTAACTGATCTGACTTCATGTTCATCCTATCATCCTCCACTGGTGCCCCGCCAGCGTAAACCGATAGCGCAGGCGGGTGAATCATTCCATTATCATTCTTTAAAAAAAAAACTACACCGCCTTTCATTCCAATGGTCACGGAATCGGACAATACAATCTTGTTTTTACATAACTGAAATGACAAACAAATTGACTGGCTATCTGATGGTAAATGATAACTGTTGTTAACTATATACATGAAAAGCACCATAGACATTACGTTATCATTTAATGGTCATAATTTTTATTCTGAAGGACTAAATATGTCTGTACCACGAAAATCCAGTGATGTCTACCCATGAATCTCTCCCTTCAATCAACACAGAGTTTATAAAGTAAGTTGTTTGGTGGATTAAATAATTAATATAAAGGTGCTAACACAGACGACTTTGAAAAAAGCTCCAAACAGCGCCTCGATTCAAATAAATCGGTGACTTTGAAACTTATGAGAACGGTAACATCGTCTTATATAATTTATTTATTATAATGTAACTTGAAATACTTTGAACAGAAATGATTTGAAGTAGTTGAAAACAGTTTTTTGTTCATTTATAATTTAGTTCTTGAAGAGATATTAAGTTTTTTGTAAGCCTATGCTTCATACCTATGTATGAATGGTCTAATTTTAGTTACATAATTTCTTTATAAGTAATATTTGTAACAGGTATAGTAACAAATAATATAACAAATTTGATATTGGAATCTGAGAATTTACTTCCATAAATAGAACTACATTTTTATTTAATAACGTTAGATACTTACTTAATCTTAGATAAATAAATATAGATATATTTTTCTCTAAATATATTCATAGTAATATATATATAGAGGAAACACTCATGTTTGTACCGAACGAGGAATCGAACCTGCAGTAACTGGAAGGAAGTGGCATGCTAAACCATCGAGGGTAGATATAAGTCAGAAAAACTTTAACCTTCTCACTTTGTGCCGGCAGCATACTGTTCAACTGAAAGAGTTGAGACCAGTTATTATTCGCTACATTAAACTATTAATTGCCCCCACGTTTGCTACAAAACAAATCTATTAATCAAGCTAGAAGCAGCATTAAAAGCGCAATAAAGCTGGTTGCCGGGCGTGAAATTAATAAATCCATTATTACACAATGTTCCCACGCGTGGCTTTTTCTGTCCGCGACAACCGTGGATTTATTACGAGTGGTAGGGTGTGGCGGTTGCGCTGATGTATGTAGTTGCTACTTATAGAATAAATCATCTATGAAAATCAACGTTATAGTGATACTCCGCTTATAAAACTAAACTAAGTAAACTAAATTAAGCCATTTTATCATCATAACATCATCTATGTTTTTTGCCCCATCAATAAGTAGTAACCATTGTCTACATAAAAAATGGTCAGGTTGAGGTCATCGTCTTCGCTAGCGAGGACTATGTCGCGTGTGTATGTGTTAGCATGGTAAGGACGGATGGGTGGACCCGTAGCGTAGCTCCATTGTGCGGTCTTCGGGATCAATAAGAACGTGCCTCGGCGTTGACGCGTAAGGATATGTGTTCTCGATGCATAGTGGACTAGCGGGTTCGGGTGAAATTGGGCGGAGTAGAAGTAGTGTCGAGACGCTTCCTTCATGAAGTGTTTTATGGTGGGCAGATTGACATCGCGGTGGATATCCGCGTTGCGATCGAACCAAGGCGCGCGAGTTGCTGGATGCAAGAACTTATTTTCCAAGATTTGTAACTGATTCATTTGACAGGCTACGTGGGAAAACATGGGAATGGCGTATGCGAGGATGGGATGGATGCAATTCTTGTATAATGGAAGCTTATTAAGAACCGATATCTTACTGCACATGTTAAGGAAGGGGTGAGCCGCCCTAGTACGAACGAACAGTTCAATCGGGTGATTAGTCGAATAGTAGATTACTACTATTCGAGTCGAATAGTAGATTACTACTATTTGGGCATTAGCCCATGGGCATTATTACTATTACTATATTACATTATTATACTATCGAATATAATATATATGAGCAAGCATCATGATACTTGCTTATATATATATTCGACGGTTACAATTTACCACTATGGAGATTAGCTTGTTTACCAATCTAATTACATAAAAAATACTAGTCTCAGTTTCATACCAAAAAGCTACCGCGAAAAGGGATAATGTAGCAGGGTTGACGGGCGCGCAATATGGGAGCGGCTCGTATATAAGTAATAGCTGGTACTGACATCGGTGGCTTTGTTTGAATTAATGTAACACCACACTCATTTTGAAGACTGCGCAGAAGGAGAATATATGTAACGATGTAACGTAGCTTTTAGACTATCCTACTAATATTATAAACGAGAAAGTTGTGTGAGTATGGATGGATAGATGTTTGTTACTCTTTCACGCAAAAAACGCTGAACGGATTTTGATAAAATTTTATATGTAGCTTATACATCAGAATAATACATAGGCTATAATTAAAAAAGAAAGTATGTAAATTAGACAAAATATGATAAATGTTAAGTAAGTGTGATGCACACGAAGTTGCTTCGACAGCAAGTGGTGTATAAAGAAAAATATGTATGGCGATTCTTTGTTATAAAAGTTAAAAAGATATTGTAACTTATTAGATCTTAGCAGACTTATCAGATGTATGCGTGAGTAGCTCTGTCTCACCTACTTTGCGGTCAAGTAGCTTTGCAAACTTATTTTTAAGCTTGTTGATTAAATATAAATAAATATGACATTAAAAGTTTGTAAAAACTTTACCCTTAAAATATTTGATGAAAGATTGTACGTAATAATAATAATTAAATAATTCGTCATCTATTCCACGCGGATGAAGTCGCATGCACAGCTAGTATATATTATATGTTAACAAATATTAATATGACTGATTAATTAAATTAATCATATCTATCCACGCTCTATTAATTACTTAGATATGCTAATATCGTAGCCTAGGTAATACCGCCAGATCCGTAAGATCATAGAAATTAATTGGCACCAAAATTCAATTTGGAAGCTGTTACGCCCGCCGACGCCCAGCGACACACAAAATTGGATTCGATCAGCAATATCTATTTGGTCTTCTTTATTAGATGGTAACTTAATTTCTCACATCTGTTTCCTTTTGTTTTTGCAAGAGCGACATGATTTTTGATGGAAAACATCGATATATTTTTGATGATATTTCCGTTGTTTGAAGCGATACTAATAAAATCACTCCGATATGAAATTATACATTTTGTATATCAAAATTATATATTAAAGAATATAATATACATTATCTACAGTATTATTAGGTTATAACCATTCTTTTCGTTATATTAGTTTGATAGATAAATATATAGTTTCATAATGTGAAGAATGAAACCACATAATAGACGGTTGTTTTAAATTGTTGCTCGTAATTAAATTTATTAAAATTCAAAGGGCATTAAGGGTTAGCAACGTATCGTATAACAGATACGAAGGATAAATGATAAGAGTGTATAAATATTATTTTTCATCAGTATGTACAACAAGCAACAGATTTTATTTATTAAAATGGGAGAAAAATAGAATTTAATTTTTTCAGAACTGCTCAAACAAAACGAGCACCCATAGAACACTACATTTCTTCTTTTTTTATTTATAGTACTCATATTAGTATATGATTTACTTTAAAATACAAAATTATTAAAATTAAATCTTAACATGAAAAAGTAATAAAATCTGGATTGCGTTAGATCCCAGTGTTTAGATTTCGTTCAGATAAATATACAAATTAGCTCTTCTAAAAATAAATGCATAATATTTTGGACATGGACTTTAATATTAAAACCGCAAGGTAAATTTTTAATTTATCTTTTAGTAAATTGCAATTGTGTAAGAACAGAAGCCTTAGAAGAAGGAAGAAGAAATAATTTTCTATTCTATTCTTTTCTATTCTATTCATGGCACTTTGTTATCTCGGTCAAGCCGGTAAGATATAGTCTATAATAATTTCTTAAATGAAATAGACGTTCTAAATAAAAATACCGATATAAACTACCCGCATGTAAAGTTCGTTAAGTCGCAAATCAATCAACCAGTAATGCCCAAACACGTGATTTTAACCAAACAAAGCTCTGTACTAATTGGTCCATATTAGTGATTTATGTAACATGCATATATGCAAAATCAACTTAATTTTGAAAATTGTATGAATACAATCTCATATCTATATACTATTGTACCAAGATAAGCTTTTATACGATGTCATCTGCGTGGGTAGAAATAGGTGAGATTGAGGTATTGTATTTCTAACGTTAAACAGGTTATTTGTAAGATGTGTTCCTGTTGAAAGATAAGATATGGTAATGAAATTACAGGATATAGATTTATGATATCGAAGTCCTTTGGAATGGTAACGAAAGAGGGGTCCCATGGTCATGGTCAGGTCCATGATCCCATTTATGTATTTATGTACCTTTCAGATTACTGTGGCCACATTCTATAAGTTTTTTACCATTAGAATTACATAAAAGAAGGTTGAAATTGTAATATAATTTGACAGCCTCGGCGGTCTAACAGTTTAGTACACCGTTTTACTGCTAATGGTCGCGGGTTCAGTTTGTCACACAGTGCAAACATTTGTATCTATGATTATTTTTCTTTGTATTGATCTGGGTGTTTTCTATATATATTACGTATGTATTTGCAAAGAAATGTTTTTAAGTATTTATATCAGTTGTTCAGTACTCATAACACAAGCTTTGCTTAGCTTGAGATTAGATAGCGTTGTGTGAATTGTCCTGGGTTATTGTTATTATTATATGACATATAAAAGAAAAAAATATCAATGTAAGCATTGTAATCGTACGATTATCTATTTATATCTTCATGATTGTCTTGTTAAAAGATAGATAAAAAGGTATCTAAAGCAATTAATTAATTTACTAGAAAGACTTCATACTTTCTTAATTTCATGCACGCCCCTTAGTCGCTATTTCCATTATTAAAATCATAACCATTTGATATATTTCATCTCTTACCGAGGTTAGTATTTCCTGAGATATAAATAATTACTTCACGTATAATGTCCGAGCAGTAACGCCGCCACTTGAATACAAATGATCTGTTTGCACAATGTGCAATTTCCAACAAGCAAGCGTAGAAATTCGTAGTTTCTATGTTGGTCATCGGAGATGAAGCTAGCCTTATGTTTCTAAACATGATTATTTTCTCTTCAATATTTCTAATATATAAAATTCTCGTATCACAGTGCTTTTATCAAAACTCTTCCTAAACGGCCTATTTTGTGTGTATTTTCAGTAAATCTGAGATAAGGCGTGAACTATTTTACGTACCCCGATGTGAGAAGGGTGGTTTTTTAAACTTTCGTGTTTAATATACAATTATCATTCGTGGTAAGGCCCGATTAACATTAAATAAGGTTGGTTTACTCCAAAAAATATTGTTTAATTTTTTTGGACAAACCTTATTTTTTTATGATTCTACATTAAAAAGTAAATAAATTCTAAATATTCACCCTTCCACCACCAAGCCATATTTTTTAATAGTGCTATTTATATATACGGCATATACATGATATATTCATACGGCAAAATAACATTTGCGGGGTCAGCTAGTTGATATATATGTAGGTATTAGAACATTGTGTTATATACTACATACTAATATGTATTATGTATGTATGTATTGTATATATAGTATACAAGCTGTGCACGCGGTTTCACCCAAGTTAAATTTCAATAAAAAATAAAACTTATATATTATTCTAATGCATAAGCTATATTACTGTGAGGTTTCATCAAAATCCGTCAGTAGTTTTTAATAAACATCCATACTTACAAACTTTCGCGTTTATAATATTATTAAGAACAAGATCTTGGTAAGGTAAATTTTATACAAAAACTTTGTACTTTTTTGAGTAAGTCTAAGTGGGTATTATATATTTATAACTCGTCTATCTCTCCTACTGCGTAGTTGACTTTGTTATTACTTTGTAGTCTATAATTCGATTGAAGAATAATAAGGCAAAGAGACCGAACACTTTAATCCTCCGAAATAGCAACTTGAGTCACTGTGGTTATATGATGACGTGATAACAGTTAGTTTATTCATAAGTATATGTGAATTAATACTAGTTTAAAAATTACTTCAACAATTCATTGCAACAATACAAACATTCAAATAGCATGTCTCAATATTTCCATATTGTTTGTATTTGTATAATTGATCAGTATCCACAAGATGATGTGACGTCAGTGATTTTATTCATAAGTATATGTGAATTAATACTAGTTTAACAATTACTTCAACAATTCATTGCAACAATACAAACATTCAAATAGCATGTCTCAATATTTCCATATTATTTGTATTTGTATAATTGATCAGTATCCACAAGATGATGTGACGTCAGTGATTTTATTCATAAGTATATGTGAATTAATACTAGTTTAACAATTACTTCAACAATTCATTGCAACAATACAAACATTCAAATAGCATGTCTCAATATTTCCATATTGTTTGTATTTGTATAATTGATCAGTATCCACAAGATGATGTGACGTCAGTTATTTTATTCATAAGTATATGTAAATTAATACTAGTTTAAAAACGAATTTATCAATTAATTACACAATACACAAATTCAAATAGCATGTTTCAATATTTCCATATGGTTTGTATTTGTATAATTGATCAGTATTCACAAGATGATGTGACGTTAGTGAGTTTATTCATAAGTATATGTGAATTAATACTAGTTTAAAAATTACTTCAACAATTCATTGCAACAATACAAACATTCAAATAGCATGTTTCAATATTTCAATATTGTTTGTATTTGTATAATTGATCAGTATCCACAAGATGATGTGACGTCAGTGAGTTTATTCATAAGTATATGTGAATTAATACTAGTTTAAAAATTACTTCAACAATTCATTGCAACAATACAAACATTCAAATAGCATGTTTCAATATTTCAATATTGTTTGTATTTGTATAATTGATCAGTATCCACAAGATGATGTGACGTCAGTGATTTTATTCATAAGTATATGTGAATTAATAATAGTTTAAAAACGAATTTATCAATTAATTACACAATTCACAAATTCAAATAGCATGTTTCAATATTTCAATATTGTTTGTACTTGTATAATTGATCAGTATAAGTGCTTATCGAAATAACAGGGTTAATTAGTCATGATCATTACTGAATACCGTTTGTTTAAATCAAACGATTGCTTCTATTAACATTTTTAATTAATAGCCACATTGGACATGTCCAATGTGACTATTAATTGAAAATGTTACGATTAATAATAGAATATTACGATTAATTACATACCCCTAACATGTTAGGGGTATGTAATTAATCGTAATACAAATGAAAATTAATACGAACCTGTTACAAGCGACTTCATGCTGCATAGTGGTGGGTAACTTATTCATTTTAGTATTTGTTTTCATTTGGTTTCCTTATTCTTTTATATTGTTACTTTATAATACAATTACGCTCAACATCGTATGCACTTACTTGACACTTATAAATATATTTTTCCCAATTTATTTATTAAAACTTTAATGCACAGATACACAAAGGTGCACATGGTGGACTTAACACCTAGAGGCATTTTCTCCCAGTCAACCATAGGGACAACAGAGATTCATGTGAGCAGTGTATTATGAATGATTTATATATATGTATAATACTCACATAACTTAATAATATATATACATACATACCAATACATATACATACAATATATATACAAATCAACAATGAAAGTCAGGTTCCTGAAGGAGGCGTGGTAGAGGAATATTAAATGGTATTGAAATTTACATAATATCTTTTTAAATTATAGTCTACTAGATGTGCCCGTGGTTTCACCGTGTTAAGTTTTAATAAATATAGCCTGTATATTATTCGGATGTATAAGCTATATAGTGTGAAGTTTCAGGAAAATCCGTTATTTAGTTTTTACGTGAAAGAGTAACAAACATCCATCCATCCATATTCATAAACTTTAGCGTTTATAATATTAGTAAGAATTATGATTTTGACTCCAATTTAATGTACTTTTTTTATTACAATAATTTATATGCTATTATGAGCGTCATCACTGTTGCGCTGTTATAAATTTTATTCAATTCTATTATTTTCTTCTGATGCCTAATGTTTTACACATTATTGCATTATTCAGATAATTATTTTAAATTTCACCATATGACACCCTGTCATAATAATGTGGCCATTAGGGGGTCCTCTTGACAAGCAAAAAATTTGTATGCTTTTAGGTTATTTTTTATTTTCGGAGGGTCGTAACGATCGTAATAAAAAACGAATTAGCGACCCCTGGCGTCAGGTTTTAGGGGTTAGAGCTTAATGGTATTATATTGCTCGATGTGTTATATTCGGCATTAAAAGCCTTTTATCGATTTTTTTAATTTCATTCCTGAACCGTAAAATTAATTAGTAAACATATATTTTATCGTTAAAATTTATTTTCATGATTGATTATTCATTAATTTATTATTAATGATTTTTTATTATAAAGGTATAATTTATTACATAATATACATAATACAGCTATAAAATAATAGACCATCAAGTATACATGAATATTAGATGCAGAATCGTAACATGGCTCATGTGAAAGGAAGGAAGAAAAGAAATTTACTGTTAATTAATAACATGAAATTATAAAAAATCAAATAACAATAATACTAAAATAATATAATTTATTTATTTAAGGAAATATGGTCCACATACCCCATATAATAAGTTACTGTCACAGCGATGTTTTTCTGTGCAGGCCATATAGCACCTCTCTGCGTTGATATTTCAGAGGATTAAGATATTATACTTCCGCACCTTACAATTTCACTGCCATATCTCTCCTTCCGACTAAAATACAGCTTACAAAGAAATTGTTTTGCGGCTGGTTTAATTATAAATAAGGGCATAATTTGACTTTCTATAAAGTCAACCTTTAGTGAAATAACTGAATTGATCTGTCTATCTGTTAAAAAAATGTGTACTCTTTCCGTAAACAAACAAACAAACATTAACTCAAAATAGTAAATAATAACGTCCAGTTTATTGCGTCATATGATATACAGGAGGCGTGTCCACAGTGATGTAGAGTAAAAGCTAATAAATATATCTGCTACTAGTGATATTTATTGCGGTCGTATTACACATACGCGTGACTTGGGCCCAGTCGATTTGTATTCAGCCTACGGACGCCGCGGCCGCCCCGTATCGTTACCTTAACTTGTATGCTTTATCTTCATAAACTTGAGCCAAAATGTGGCTCATGCTTATGAAAATTGCTAGGTTTGATCAACGTTTTAATGCTCAGCAACCTCCTTTTGAAACCTCTAATAGAGAGCGCTGTTGTGCCGTTCGAATAGAAAGTTCCGAGAAGGCTGTATGGTATTCCCATTTTTAACAAGGAGAAAGACAGCACCGAACCACAATCCTGATAAGAAATGGCGGGAGTCTCCCACAGGAAGGGAGTCCTTAACAGGTTTAGCTAAAACTACAGAGGTGCTTGTGTGTACTGCAGTATTTCCCTTCTTCTTCGGCTTCTGACAGATCGAAGAGGAACATCGGGGAGATTTGTTGACGCTCCCCCGGCCGAATGATGGAGTCTATGAAGATCTCTGTGAGACCTCGTGAAAAATAAATTGAGCAACCTTTGGTTAAATACTAAATATGGAGATAGACTTTATAAAAATTCTTCTACGCCAGTGTCGCTATGTCATCCGCCAAATTGGCTGGTCTTACTCGGACCGTAGGAAATGAGAAAAAAGTTATTCTAGATGTGAGTGTTCATTTAAATATTAAAAAATATATATTTATTTGATTTGCTTTATTCTGCTGATATATCAATATCTAATATTGCTCCGTCCATAACGTTGAGTCTACAAACTACATTAAAATAATACAATTGCAAATTTGAAATTGGGTTGTTTTTAGGTTTAAACAGTAATATTCCTCAAATACACTTCTGTACGTAACACATGCAGATTGGATTGCGGTTTGTGTAATCAGTAATGGAATTGTTAACTGTAAAACAGTTGGTTTGATTATAATGACGAAATCATTCGATGAATACATCTGCTGGTTGGTTTCGCTTATTTATTTACTAATCATATCATTATCTATATATGTATGTATTTACGACATTTTTTAAAAACGTCTAAATTATAAATCCACAATTTTTGTATCTGCCATATATGAACTCACTACGTTTGTGATTGAAAACTCCAGTAATTAGCGAAACTACTCTCTATAATTAAATACTGCTGATATACGGAATATAGGTCTATATAATAAATATTGTTAAAAGTAACAAGTTACGAAATTATGAAAGTACAATATAGTACCTACTAATAGTAAAAAAATACAAAAGTTGAAAAATCCAATTTAAAATTTTAGAGTCTAAGTCTAATGTAAAAAATAATTACTTTTTAAGATAATCCAGTATTGGTATTGGTGAGCAAGTATTGACAAGGTAGATTTTGTACAAGTCATCTGCGTGGCTATCTCAGCCTCATCCGTTTCAGCTGCTATGCTTTCTTAGTAGTCTGTTATTGAGTTAGACATGGCATTCAAATCGCATGGTACGGAGCGATGACTTTAGTTCTCCAAGATGGCAACGCATGAGGGGTACCTACGTCTGAGTCATATGATGATGATATCTATGGTGCTGTTATTAACTACTAATATGTCGACAGCTTGTTTAATATTCCACTTTCACTGGCCCTACTGAAAATCATCGCTAGAAACCATTCTAAGATTATGCCGCATTGTGTTCCACATTAACTCTGTTTTGTAATGTTTGTTTTTTGTTATTATTATGTTCGAGTCAATAAATTCTACTCTATTCTACATTATATAGAAATAAATCATTTATATTACGTAAAACCTATATCCTAAATTCGTTAACCTCATTGGCTGCGCCTCATAACGTTTGGGAATTTAATCCGTTTGTTAGAATAATGCTTTGATTAATACGTGGATATTAATCATCTATTCGGTGGTCGCGCGGGAATTGCCGCTAGTTCAGAATTTGAAATTTGAAATTAGAACCGTTAACAGTATGGCGGATGCGTGGATTTGTATTCAAATTGTATTGCTCATTCATTCTCTCGAGAGTTGCCAGTACCTATAATATTGTCTTTGTGGATTCCAATGTACTTTTGAATGCGCGAATAGTGATGTTAGATTGTAAGTTTTCGCCCAAATTTAGGTGAATTTTGTGGAGATGGGCGAAATTTGTACAAGCAAAATATAAGGAGGAAATTTTAATTTGAAGGGATCTAGGGTTCACGGTTCAGTAAGAATACACAGACATATCTGTGTTTGCAACACAGACATGTTTGTGTACTTACGCGAGAACTGTGAGTCTAAATACAATAATATCACAATAAAATAACAATAATAAACAGAATATTTGTTGGTTTTTTAAGACAAAAAATGGTTGCAAGAGTGGCGCAAGGTGAATAATAAAATATATTCTGTTTATGAAATATTCACTAGAACTTGTAATTTGCTTGTTGATTGTATATTTAATTTATATTTTCATAGAATATTAGGAAAAATTGGGGGACAAATAAGTTATCTGGCAACACTCTGTGCTCGAATACCGATATTATCGAACAGGTTTGCCTTTAGTAGTATTGTATTTAGACTGATTGAGACTGAGTAGGTACTTATTGTACAGTCAGTAGTATTACTGCATATATGATAATAATTTAATAAAATTAACTCACTTTACCCTTATTTTTATGACTATTGAAATAATAGCATATATATTACAAAAATAAGGCGCGTTGGTAATAATTTGGTAAAATATAATTTTGCACTCTACTTCAACTCTACTTGACTATTGTGATAATGATAGACTTACATGATGACCTTAAATTTTATAACAATTTAATTGTTTCGGGGGGTGTTTTTTTTTTATCTGTAAGTAGGAGATTTTTCTCATTCTTTAAGTATTTACATATTTAGCTCAATCTGTATTTAAATAGTTGTAAATTACAGATAACTTCTTAGTTAGACAGAAATGACTTCTTAGTCCAATGGAATAGCAAGTATCACAGCTGTCACATGATAACGTGATCTTCGTAGTGCAATACTTATCGCTCAGCATTAGATGGGCTGTCAGCTTATTTATTAATAAAACCCTATTAGATATAGGGTTTTATTTAATGCAACAGAAATAAGCTCTGCTACCTACCCACATTTAGTTAAATATATTATAAAAAAATATCACGATCAATTCAAACTAATTTCAGAGGAGACCTAATTACAAACCATTCATTCTAAACAAGGTTTATTTTACTTGTTTAGTAAACTGCTCTAAAATAGCTTACGTTGTGTGGAGCAATTGTAAAAGTTTGTTTCCAACTATAACACTCCGGTTGCAACTGAAGATTAGATGAGAGAAGTTGCTCGCTCATTGTCATACTGTACGGTATTACGTAAATGTTAAGTTACTTAATAGTTTTTAAGTTAAGTTACTGAAATTTAGTAAGTATATAATTTGAAAATGGAATGAACTGGTACTGCAAATAATAAAACACATGGCCAACAACAAACCTAGGCCTGCGCTCAACAAAAATGTGCAGATGTTGCCAATCTGAAGAGGAAACAATACATCCTATGTGGTGGTAGTCCACTCAAGCATAACGGAATATCTCCTTTGAAAAGTACACTCTATCCTGAGGAAATATAAACCATCGCTCCCAAAAATTTCCTTCAATGTTTGTCCCTGACAGGTCTAGGTTTAGGTACGTTTAAAAAAGGGCAAGCACAATAGATCTATCGAAGTCGCAGTGCTATGGGTCTAAGCGCCTGATAATTACCCAAATCCCATAATAAAAAAAAAATATTGACAGCCTGACATTGTACAGTAGAATGTCTGAAACGGTTAAAATAAAAGTTAAAAATGTAATAACATTTGTCAAAATAAGCGAATATTACAAAAATAAGTCAGTCGCCAACAATAATATTTTAAAGTAATAGACAATACAACGTGTTCACAATATTTTCTTCCGATGCTTCGAACAAAATAAACATAATAGAAATAAAGTCAACACTTTGATAAAGTTCGAATCTTTCGAAACTGTTTCCGTGGAGTTGCCCAATAAAAATACAGTTCAAGCACTATTACAGGCGAGTGAACATGGGGCCTGCAAAGAACTGCATTGTTAAAGTTCACCGCAACATGATTGCACAAGTTTTTGCAAGCGTACCCGCGGGGCGGTGCGGTCGCCGCGCCAGATCGGTACAAAATGAGAAAAGTTGGACTCGACATTGGGAATACGTATTATTGTGGACATATGCGCATTTACAGTAATTGAGATTTGGTTGTGTTCAACAACCATACTAATATTATACTTATTATAATATAAAAGAATTCTTGGCAGACGTACTATAGAGACTTAAATTTCGTCCTAACAAACTCACAGACTAAAATTTTTTTTTTTTTATACCACTTAGGTGGCAAACAAGCATACGGCCCATCTGATGGTAAACGGCTACCGTAGCCTATGGACGCCTGAAACACCAGGGGTGTCACATGCGCGTTGCCGACCCTTAAGAAACCTTAATATACCCTTCTTGAAAACCCCCATGCTGTAGTCTCTCGAGAAAACCTCGGCAGGTAGTTCATTCCACAATCTAAGTGTACGCGGGAGGAAGCTCCTCTGAAACCGCACTGTACGAGACCACTTAGGTTCCAGCGTGTGGGGATGAATGTCGATGGCGAGCGGTGCGATGGTAAAAGGTAGCCGTAGGCATCATGTCAAACAATTCATCAGAACACAGTCCATTGTATATTCGGTAGAACACACAAAGCGATGCGAAGTCTCGCCTCAAGCTGAGTGGTTCGATACCGTTAGAGAGATTGGGATCATCGACAATTCTCATAGCACGTCTCTGTCAGTAAAATGTCAAAGCAAAGTGTCATCCACGAAATTGTTGCACTCTTTAAACAGAGTCCATGTATTATTAATTTGTTATAAGTATGTAAAATTATTGCATAAGCATGTGCAATTATAAATAAATAAAATAAAAATAAATGCGAAAGTTTGTCTGTCTACTGATCACTTTTCGCAACAGAACGGATAAACGGATCTTAACGAAAACTGTCACGAAGTAATTTTTTTAATGGATGATATTGGAACGGTGCTCCTACCTGCGCTGACGTTTAACGCTGTCGGGGCACCAGTGGAGGAAGAGGTCAAGTCAGTTAGCCCATCGCGGCAACTTCACCAGGAATTTATCACGATGATTTCCTGGGGAATCGCGTGGAGGTCAACTTGTAATGGTGCATTGCTAGCAATGGTATTATTTGTCCATATTACTAACAATACCCTTCCCCGTACCCATGTTATGAAGACAGTTTGAAGCACCAGAGTGGTCGTGATGTGGTTGGACACCAATATAGTCTAATTTATCAGCATGATTGCAACACACAACATGTAAGCATGCTGATAAATTAGTAGAATAACATAAACACAAAAATGTACTCGTTGAGTTTCTTGCTAGTTCTTTTCAACTGAAGTAACTAATCATACTAGATGGTCAGAATAGTGATAAACAATATGAGGTTCGCAAGAAGCCGAAAGGTCCTTAATAATTAAATTATTGTGACTTACATTATTTTAAACATTATATTTAATAATCCAATATATACATACATATAAAGAAACATATATATAGTATTAAATTATGCATATTTTAACGTACGTATATGTGACAAGTCAGGTGTGTACAAGCGATTGTTGAACACGGTACGGCTACAAAATTACAGAAATAAAACCAATGGAATGCCGTCTTGCACATTTAGAATTATATGGGTGCCGCATGGACTGTTTAGAAGAGTCTATCTCGGTAGAATGGCTACGAGATTTTTTTCAATTAATGTATTTAAAATTAATTAATTTAAAAGAAATAAGTTTTATAAAAAAAACCCTAGTAACATCTGGAAATTATCTAAATCATGTGAATCTTATTCGACTCGTTCCAAGTCAGTGTTGATTGCCATCTATTCTATATATACACAATAGCATACAACAGATTAAGAAATATAACAGAACGCTGTCTATACACGAGGATCTACGACATATGAGAAAAACTATTACTAAGGGTCAATGTAAATATACAAAAAAAAAATTATTTTTTATTTTTGTCTGTTTGTCTGTGCGTTTGATCGCGGTAATATGAAAAACGACTAAATTGTTTCCATTGCTGTTTTCACTAAAGTAATAATAATAAACTCTTGTATTATATACACATAAGAAATAAATAAAAAAAGAACAGTAAGTATTGAGGTAAGCATCAGTTAAAAATTGTGTTTCTTTTATTCCAATCGGCTTACAAAGAAAACAGTTATACCGTTATATTTATAGAATACAAATTCCACGACTTGATAACTGTTCGAATAATGATATATTTTTAACTTTAATATTCAATAATAGGGACTGAGAATAAAAAATGCACACTGACCTTGTCACCAAACTTGCATAATCTTCGTTCCCGGGAACTTTCGGCAGAAATACCATACTGCACTGCTTTTCATGTATTTAATTTGCAAATACAACAGAAGTATATTAATTAAATTAGTTATTTGAAGCGACCTTGCGATAATGGCTACAATGCAAACAAGTGACCCGCCCTCTTTTTTTAAATACAAGGCTATAGATTCTCAGTATGAGGCAAAGACCAAGGCGAACAATAACTAAATATAAACAATATACATAGTCTATTCTATTTGTCTCTATGGTTTTGTACTTACCAGTGGCGTGTCTAGTGACGGATACACGGCAACAACGGTCAGTAATTACCGATTATCGATCACCCGCCTTGTAACATTAATTGAACGTGATTCTACTGGAAAAATTCTAACGTCGCGACGCTGTCATAAATTGATACTTCTGTGTGTATATAAATATATTATGTACTAGTAAATTTGTTACTTTGTATACATATACTTTATTGTATTTGTAACTTTAAATAATTTAATTAAGATTGTTATACAAAAATATTAGGAAAGGTCATTGAAGGTGAGCTTTGTATTATTGAAATTGCATATTTTTAATTACCTAGTGGTAATAATAATAATAATATATATATATATATCGAGTGAACAACCCGATTATTAATACTTCCTCTACTAAAAGGACCGGAAAAACAGTTTTGAGTAGAAAATAACCATTCTAACCGATTCGGCATGAAGAGCACTTCTACATACAAATATTATAAATATCTTCCTTTTAAAATATCATCTTTTAAAGGAAATAAAAACGAAATAAATATCAACGAGTACAGATTGGAGTAGTAATAGTTCAATTATTGAGTGCTCTCCTGAAAGATACAAATCCGATTACGGCCCTACTCCGCCGAAGATTAAAAGATACACGAGCTCCGAGAGTCACATAGAAGTATGGGATAACGTAGTTACGTTTGGGGTTAAAATGATTTATGAGAAATGTAATAAACAAGGATGGAATGGTCGTCGCAAAAAATGAGGCTACCAATAAAATTGTGTATTAGAAATTATTTTTCCAATTTCATTTAAACTCGTATATTCTCGTCATATGTTTCTCAAGTACCTGTTTAAAATCAGATAAGTAACAAAAATATTATTAATACGATTTCAACTTAATAATAATAAACAATAATACGTAAAAAAGATTAAGATTTAACTTAACAAATCAAAATGTACGTATTATAGGTACAACTCAATTATTTTCATGAGCTTTTTATAACGCGCTAGCCATATATAACCATCATTTCTTTATGTGTATTATTTATTTTTCATAAATCTAAGCAAGAAATTAATTATACGTTTTGTAAAGAAGTGAATTCGGCAGTAAATAAAATATTAAAACATATTAAAATGATAATGTTTACACGTAGACATAAGAAAAATTCCTGAGATATAAAAGTAACATGTTCTATAAAAATGTACAAACAATTAATTCTACAATGGCCAGCATTTTACTTTCAACAATACGGAATACTATTTTATTATGCAATAGTCTCTTGATTTTTATCAAACAGCTATAATAAAACATTTGAATTGAAATACAAACATATGTAACAGTAAATATAACAAAGCATATACATTACTAATATAAATACCTACTTAGGTGATTATTTTCGCATCTTTAATCAGAACAGGTACTTAAAGAGATAATTTAAGCCGATTATACGGGGATTTTAGTCCCGGGACATTCTACGTTAACTTCAAATACGAGTATTATAGCAATACAATAGATATAGGTCTTTAATTCTGTTAAATAAGAGTTGTTTTACCTTTTATTTTGTTAATAGAGTCCTAAGTATTGTTTACAACTATCATAGGTTTTGCTTCATACTGTCAGGATTTGAACTGTAAACTTCATTATCAAAGTATACAGTGACCATTCATTGTGATATTTACTATTACTTGTAAAAATGATAAATACAAATTTTATATGTATGTACAAACACTTCAAGCCACTATATATTAATTTTGACTGAAAATATTACAAATATTACATTCCAGTCTCATTATAGCTTTTATAAAAACTATTTCTACAATAAAAATTGGGGAAAGACTACGTTTATTAACCCATATGTTAAAATTCACATTAATATTGTAGATAAATCTGATATTTTAAAAATATATTAAAAGAAGGTAGTTTGGTGTAGTACTAATGAAGTACCCAATATAAAGATTATTAAAAATAATCAACAACTTAATTTAAACTACACTCCAATTTAACGACCCCTATGGTCTAGCGGTTTAACACACTGCTTTACTTTCGATGGTAGCGGCGTATTGGTCTGGGTGTTTTCTATGTGTAATATTTGTATCAGTTGTCTAGTACCCTTAACACACGCTCTACTTAGCTTGAGACTAGATGGCGCTGTACGACGTGTCCTGAAATATTGTTACATTATTATAATATGATAACAACTATAATATAATAATTTTAAGTTAAATTGAGATGATTTTTTTTGTGATTGCAATCAGAGTTGGTTTATATCACACATGGGCGACGATCTCAAAATAGCTGAATGGCATTTTTGTTATTGTCCATTTTTAGCATTCTCGCTCGCTCCATGTTCGAGTGGAATGCATTCAAATAACATTCAGCTACTGTATAGGATGTAGGAAATAATATAGGTGGCAAGATGAATTATATGTTTTAATCAAATCACAATAAAAATCAAATTATCTGTATTCATGTACGTCTATTACAACTTCTTATGCTATGTGAAATCTACCGTCAGTTCGGAGTGAAATAAGAAGAACTCACAAGACTTGGTCTCTAAACTAGATTTGTCTAAATTTATTTTATTCACAAATCTTTGTAGTCTAAATTTATTGTATACTAATAAACCAGGAATAATAATAATAACCATGCACAATTATGTATTTACGAATATTGCGCATTTGAAATTATGCACACTTATATACAGGATTGCAGAAAGCTAATATTTTTTAAAAATTGTGCGTATAAATACATTAAATTAAAGAAAAAAACATTACACGTGGTAATGTTCTGTGTATTTGACACCAAAGATTATAATATTATGCGTATGTACGTATAAAATTATAATCTTTGGCAATAGAATCTTGGTTTCAGACTGAAAATTGAAATTTTTGATTTCGGAATTTGACCAATTGGCCTGTATTATTGTTAGTGTATCCTACGTAATTTCTTCTTAACTCTATGTTTAATCGAACAGAGCGTGACGCCAGTGAATGACTACAGTCTGCCGCAGGACCGAAATGTCACATATATACGAACAAAATGCGTAGCACTATCGGTAAATTGCGAAACAAAAGTTGTGTGGTAAAAAGTGGTTACCCCGTAAAAACGCCGATAAAAAACAAAATGAAAGTTCGTTAAACGTGAAATAGTGACTCGTACTGTACATCTGGTAAATGTTAGTTTCGAATTAGTACATGTACAGTACAGCTTTAAATGGCTAACAAATGTTTAGTATAAATTAATGAAACTGATATTGTTTTACCCAAGTCATAGTCAATCTAAGTTCATCCGAGTCTACCTCACTCTCTCAGTAGTCTCACCCTTTCACCTATTTTTCCGATATCGGGCCGTTTTCCTTGTAAGCTGTGTTGGTTTTTTGGTGAGATGCAGCTATCGAATGGCAACGCACGAGGGTTATTATCGGCATCACAGGACGATGTGATATCTATAGGCGATGATGCCTCTTTCACTTTATAAGATACGGTATGAGTATAGAAACTGCATTTTAAATTGATTTCTATGAATTGA
Source organism: Achroia grisella (assembly GCF_030625045.1). Lineage (NCBI taxonomy): Eukaryota > Metazoa > Arthropoda > Insecta > Lepidoptera > Pyralidae > Achroia > Achroia grisella. The sequence continues at coordinate 1,149,003 of NW_026713016.1, forward strand.
ATAGGTAATAGGTCACAGACTTTGTTTTTTGTTTCAACTCGCTCTTAATTTTTAGGTCCTCTTACGGGAGAAAAAAATATATTTTCCTTATTACGATAAAGCTCTTGCAAAGAAGAATAGAAACACATGCAAAAATTATAGCAACACAGAGGAATGAGGAAGAGTATATTTTAAGCTTTTTTCAATGAAACATCATCGAAAAAAGCTCAAAACAGTGTTTATCTGTATGACATAAACACATAGATTTTCAATATATTTCATATAATGCAGCTGCAAGTCACCTTACAACAATTAATTAGATAAAAAATAATATATAAAGGAGTGTTCTAAAATTAAAATATAAAAGAACTGTGACAGGAATACGCGGCGGTCGGTCGCCTACATTATCTGTAGACCTGACTATAGATAATGCACCACTTATTGTTGGCTAGTAATTCAGTAGGCTGCATATATTGTATCTATATCCATAACATATAGGCTAACAGCTTGTTACGCGGTTCAGATTGGATTTTGCGCTGACAGTTCGCTTTGGACACTAATTGTACTAACAAGCTTTATGATATATGCGAGCAGAAGCTTGTGGTTAGTCGAAAGCAAATTAAAATGGCCACTGTTGTACGAATTATACAGATTTCTAAATACCAGCATATTTGGATGGCATAATGTAGCATACATATGAAATTATTCATTTTAAAATGAGAATTAGGCTGAAATTAATGTTTAATTAGTAGACGTGTTCAAGATGCCAAAATGTTGTATGTCAGTAAAAAAATGAGTTTAAGTCTGAGTCTTTGTCTGAGTCTAAGTCTGGGTTTGGTTTTAAGTTTGTGTGAGACTAAGGTACCCATGCCGATGAATTTTTACAAAGTTAAAAAAAAAGATTTAGTAATGTAAAGAATAGAGTTTATGCTTTTTTTATAGCATAGGGGACAAACGAGCTTGCGGTTCACGTCAAAATAAGTGATTGACCCCATTGGAATAGAATCTAAAACACATAAACTACAAAAATCACGACTATTATCGCAGATGGGGTAGATGCATTGTTAACTATCGATGTTACAGCAATACTTGACATGCCTATTTCGCTAGATATTTGTATATTTGAAGTCAAAAAATATAAATTGACTCACAAAGTTTTTATTAAAACGGATTTGAACTAACAACCTCTTTGGGTATGTAAGAAATCATCAGGCCACAAAGCAATCATTGTAAAAGAATCTCTTATATTCCTATACCGGCATCTAAAAATACTCATTGAACATAACACTCGACGTATTCGAAGTAAATTATACTGAATTATCACCACATTGACCTCCACGCGGTTCTTCTTGGAAACCATCGTAGTTCCTGGTGAATTTTTCACGACGGGTTATCTGATCTGGCCTCTACCTCGACCTCCATTGGTACCCCGCCAGTTTTTTTTATACCCGAAGGTGACAATCAGGCATCCCATCTGCTGGTAAATGGTTACCGTTGCCTATGGACACCTGAAATAGCAGGAGTATCACGCGCGCTTTACCGACCCTTAAGTAATCTTAATATAATCTTCTTGAAAAATACCATGCTGTCATAAATAAATAAGTAGATATATTTAATATCTACTCATTTATTTATCTATCTAAATTGTGAAATGTTTATTTATTTTAAATGAAATATAAATTATTTTTTAAGTAATAAATTTTATAGTAAGGGTTTTGAGGATAAACCACTCAATGCCCTATATGTACGGACGTACATACCGTAGTACGCTTCACTGAAAATTATTTCGGATGAAGTTTACATCGTGGGGTTGGAGTTGTTATACGTAAGATATTTACTAGCTGGATTGCATTGGAACATCAACAATATTTTATTATATAATATTACGACATAATGAATAAGGATTTTATTAGTTTATTTTTTATGTATCTATATAATTGAATTTGGTTGTATTTTCTGGTTTTTTTTTGACAACTTTAATGAAGGTCTATTGTAAAAAAAACATTATATAACAAAAAGTTATATATTTAATAGAAAAAAGGTTGATACAAAGAAGAAAATAATTACGCATTTTATCCGAACACTGTACAATATTTTGACTATACTTCAGGACTAGCGTCCGTCCGGGCTTTGCACATGTAGATGTTTATTTTTTATAGCCTTTGTTGCTTAGGGATAAAGAAGTATTCTAATGCTGAAAGATTTATTTCACGATAAAATATTTGAAGAAATATCTCACTTATATGCACTTATGAAGAATGGATTTATTAAATTAATAATTAACATTACAGATAACAAAAAGTAAGAACATTTCCTTATAAGAAAAACCTGAAGAGGAGTTTGTTTGCAAACCAATCATATATAATATACAAGTACAGAGAATATAAATAGTGTTGTGCTGAGTACGTTATCTTTATTGATAAAATCCAGAATATATTCTAATACTTCTACCAAATAAAATCTTTCCTTCTTCCAGAACTTTCTTTATAAACATATAAATCTTTCCTTATTATAATTTTAATTGGTAATTAAATTATTTATCTGTGCATGAAGTTCCATTACAATTATAAGAAGCATTCATCCGAAGATATTGTTATACATCTTCGGGCGAACATCTTATATTGTCCGAAGATATATTATATTTACTTGTATTCTGCGGATAAAGTATACAGCACACTGTATGAAGGCATCTGCGTATGTTACGGAAGGAAGGAAGGACTGTATTAGGGCTGGTTAAAAATGAGACACGTTCCTAGGTGAGGTAAAATAGGTGTAATCAGCTCGCTAGCAAAAATATAAAGACAATATAGCATAAGAAAAGAAACGGTATATAAAAACAGAACGTCAAAATATAAAATCCAAATATATATAAAAAACATAAAAACTATCAAAAAGGTTGCCATCGGCAACAGCGTAGGTTACCTCTGTCTCAGCTATTTTAGCTGGCAATACTTCGTAAGATATGTTTCAGTTGAGGTTGAGATTAAGCAGTATGTATAACGGAGTACAGGTACGTAATGACATAATATCCGTAATGGTATTTAAAAGTAGGTATCATCATCATCATCATCATCAGCCTGTGTCTATCCACTGTTGGATATAGGCCTTTCCCAAAGACTCTTCCGCCTTCTGCATCCATCAACTCCTGGTCACCTTCGTAATGTCGTCGGTCCATCTTGTAGGAGGGCCCGACACTCCGTCCATACGGGGCCTCCACTCCATAACCTTCCTCCCCATCTATCATCGCTGACTCTACTGATATGCCCGACCCACTGCCACTTCAGCTGACATACTTTGAGAGTTATATCGTCCACTTTGGTCCTCCATCGAATTTCCTCATTTCGGATCATGTCCCTTAGAGAAACTCCGAGAATAGCTCTCTCCATCGCCCGCTGTGCGACTTTTAATTTATGGTATAGGTAATAAGAACCAATTACCATTATAGACTTAAGCTTCTTTTCGATTTCTATTACTTTTTTTTTCTCTTCTCTTTTTTATTTTTGTACATAGAATATGACGATGACAATCCCATCGTACCTATACTAAATAACAAAAATAAAACTTAAACTAATGTAATACCACCCCTTAAATATATGCCTATATCTATACATATAAAGCAAAACTTTGTACCCCTTTTTACGAAAATTACGCGGGTGGAAGAGTATGAAATTTAGCTCACTCATAGCTTGTATAGAGAAGTGCAGAAGGCTAATATTTTTATACCATGTATTTGACATAAATACCACATATACTCTTTTGGTTATTGTTAAAATATGGTTTTGGAATGTCATAATGAGTGTGGTGATCACAAAGACAATATTTTATATATATATATGTTAGTTCGTAAGGTATATATAATACGGGCCCGTATTGTTAATAAGTTGCCTGAAGCAAATAAGAAATAAAAAATATTTTCTGTTTATAGTCTTAGTGTAGGTATGTTAAACTCATTATGGATTTCGACCACTGGGCCACCACTAGTAGTATTAATTATATGTATGTAGAATAAATCGTAAGTTCAATTATTAAAAATTGTTTTATTAACATGTTAATAAAAAATAAATTACAACGCGTTAAATTTAATACGGCGTCTATAAAATTTCTTTCATATTTAATACTCGGAGCTCACCATCTGGCTCGAGGCGGTAGTAAAACTGATCTTCGTTAAACACTTAATTTTTTAATTAAATCATTAGACATTGTTCCCAACAATTTGGCATACAACAGAAATTAGACTCAATTAGTATGTGTGTTTGTATCTACAAAATGTTATATATATTTATAAAAAAAATAGATAAAATATTATGCTAAAAATTCTGAATTAAAACACGATAACTCTATATTCTTTATTTCTTTTACACTTTATTTGGATGCTATACACGTTTGTTTTTTTTTGTTGTTAAAAGAATGTTCGCTATACTTTAGTATTATATTTCAGTATATTAATTCCTTTCGAAATCATATTCAGATCATGCGCATTCATTAATAGGGTTGTGTTCTTGTCATTGTATTTTTCAATTTTATACAAAAAGTATAATAATTTTAGCGAAATTTTCTATAGTATCAAAATACTTTCATTAAAAGTAGATTTCAAGTTAAAATGTCGTCGAATTAATTTACCTACTATCAAAATTTGTTAATTATCAAAATTTGTTATATTTATACACATATGTTTAGTTTACTAAATAATTATACCCATATACTATCATTATATGATGCAAATAAAGAATCCTTACTAATATTATAAATGCGAAAGTAACTCTGTCTCTCTGTCTGTCTGTCTCGCTTTCACGCCGAAACCACTGAACCGATTTAAATGAAATTTGGTACACAGATAGTTTAGACCCTGACAAAGGACATAGGCTACTTTTTAATGCGAAAAAAGGGGTTGAACGGTGATATGAAAGGTTATATGGAAGTATCGTCATTTTACGCGGACAAAGTCGCGGGTGCAACTAGTATAATATATATGAGTGACTTTTATCAAATATATTCATAATTTACTATATTTATTTACCCACAAAAGCATATACGGTTTAATTAATTTACTTACCTTAAGTCTTGCCTTTATGGTTAACAAGTCTATTGTATCACTACAACTACTTATCACGCATAGTATCCACTCACTATCCGTGATAAGAGTGGTAAGAATGATATTACCAGGAATAGTACAAGAGGGTATAGAAATATCATCAGACTATTACCTCGTAAAATAGGACAGTAAAAATGCTTGCGCGTTACCCGTCACTGCATGCCATGTAAGCGGCTTATGTATCTACTAATACACGAGATCGGATTGTCTACTTGTATTTCTAGACAGGGATAGTAAAGGGTAAAAAAGCTTTGGTGGAATATTCATTAAATTGAAGCAGTTTTATCAAGACACAAAGTGAAATTCTTGTAATAAGTTTGTTCCTTGTATTGATCTTTCTTTAATTGGTCACGTCAAAGAAAAATGTGTCTTCTATGAAGGTATTAAATATTATTTTCTACTTTTTAATTTTTGTTTCTTTAGTAAAGTTGTTCAGATTCATAATCAGAGGCATTCAGCCTTACACGAAGTATCTATTTATACTAATTCAGATATTCAGTTTGAATTCATACAAAATCCGAAATAGGTAATACAGAAAAACTTTTATTTAAAAGAGCAACACGCAAGTTTCTTACTCATTCTTCTTATGATGACTCTGCTTTGAACGATAAAAAAAAGTATATGACTGTTAATTAAAGTATTATCTGACGGCCTCGGTGGTCTAGCGGTTTAGTGCAGCTCTTTTCTGCCGATGGTCGCGGTTTCAATTTGATTATTTGTATCGGTCTGGGTATTTTCTATATATATTATGTATGTAATAACAAAAAAATATATGATTAACATAGGTTTTCTAGTACCGTACACATGCTCAGCTTAGCTAAGGACTAGATGGCGCTGTGTGAATTGTCTTTGGTTATTATTATTTACACCAAATTTTCTCAGCCTTTGCTGATTTTCTACGCTTTATAGCGTATACCACACTTACAGATTATTTCTAAAGAATTTTTAAAGATTATTTCTATTTCTGACTCTACAAACTTATAAGTTTTATCAACTGTATATTTCATAGTGAACATAACAATATCCACATCTTTTCTTAGACCATTTTCACTCATTTGTCTCTAGCCTGTAATTTAGCATACTTGCATAGTGCTCGATAACAAAATAAAAATAAAATCTCAGATAAATCACCCAGGTAAGTTGCTTTTAGCGATAAGACCGCCTTTGTTAACAATATTATTCTTAGAAAGTTTTCTTTTTTGAGCTTGTAAAAGTCTAATATTCCTATTATTAATAAGAATATTGCTCTCTATCAGTAATTCTCACACACTGTGTTACGGTAGTAATGTGTGTATGACATTCTAAAAGTGTGCCGTCAGAGTATATATATGTATACTATAATTATTATTATATATATATTATTAATTTCTTATCAATCCCTTAATAAACGTACTGTTATTTTTTTAGATACATATTATTTTATTTCGCGCATTTAAAATTATTACCATAAAATATTTTACTCAGTACTTTATAGGTAAGTATATAAATTATAAAATTATCTTTTTCATGTGTGCTGCCAAATTAGGAAAGGTTCAAAATTATGTCGCAATAAAAAAAAGGTTGAGAATCACTGCTCTATATACTAAAAAGAAACAATAATAGAGCTACGATAAATAGCATCAGAATAACACATAGGCTATAAATTTCACGCGAGTTTAACCACAGGCAAAACTAGTGTACTATAATTGTATGTAATGAGAGATTGTTTAAGATAGAGCGAATCAGGCTGTTTTGAACTCCACTTTGCATAAAACACAATATAAATTAGATTATTTAACTACCTTAAAACATTTAACATATTTCCTTTAATATTATCCTTATGTACTCTTCTACTGATTGTAATATGTATGCATCGCTGATACAACAAAGAAATAATAAATACAAATAAAAGTAAAATATTAGAAAACTGCAAGCATCGCCGCACGCAACAACGTACATATTTAATAAAGTACGCTATTGAGCCGTAAAAGAGTTTACGGTGGCAGCAAGTCGGCAAAGCCAATTAGGAGCTGAAATTTATGACAACGCCCACCCATAAATTGTAACATTTTAATTTAATTTCACAGCTCAAGTCCAGTTTCCAAAGTGACTTCGCAACTTGGGCCGAGATTTCGGGGTCGATTGTTACGTTCTGCGGTTAGCCGAAACGGATTAGTCCCTATTCAGCGTTGTGTATAGATAAAGTAACTTACTCTCTGCTGATAGAAGATTATATAATTGGAAAACCGAAGTTGCAGTTGGTAGAGGTAGTGAAATTCAACTAATTTTAATTAACAACAAAATGTTGTCTGTTTTGATGTTTAAAATTGAACTATGATTACATTATGGAGTTGACTTTTATTAAATAGAAATTCATGTCTGGAGTAGTATGCACACAATATAATTCATAGAAACTGATGAAAATAAATACATTATTATGTATGTACTAAAATACTTTGAAAGTGCGGCGACCTTATTACTAAAACTATGTGATATTCTCTTATCAAGGTTCAAAGGAATTTCATACAGACAACCTAACAATCAGATTTCAAAGAATTCTTGAACTCTCTAGTCTAGCAAAATTGTAGGATAACATTTTGATTTTCATCTGACTATTTATAGTATCAATTTGGAATCAAGACAGATAACAAATATAGTCTAATAAAAAAAAACAACGTAGAGATATTTGTAAAACACGATTTTGCTTTTATTCAATTTATTTATATTTCACACAAAAAAATGAATATAAAGAGAGAACGAACCTTAAAAATACAAACAAACACCTTGGCGCAATCATTTTTTCTAAGGATTTGTCAGTCTTTCGTGAATAGAAAGCATATTTCCAGAAATTTATTGGCGGTTCGGATTTGAATATGAAATCCACATCAAATATGCAAGAAAAAAAGAGATTTGCACGAACAAGAAAGTTAGTTCAGTGGTCGGAAAAGTTAACCAATGACTCGATAACTTTGATTTTATATTGGATGTGAAATATGATTTTCTTATGGGACAGCCTTTGCAAAATGGCAGTGATAATGGTGTATTTATTGAGGAGAGTCCATTAGTAAGAAATTGTTTAACGATAAATATATCAAACAGTGACATTTACATAGTCCTAAACTTATTAGAGATTGCACTTTATTTTATATCAAAGGTCAATAAGCATCTCGTATGATGGTAAACAGCCGTTGCTGTTACCGACATCTGAAACAGTAGGGAATGTGGTATGAACACTAAGTACTTGATAGACATACAAGATCACTTGATTTTTTAATTTGGTATCTATAAAATTTCTTTGCGAGTCAGTTAATATTTTTGACTGACTCTTCGGTAATGGTAAGCCCGAGTACCGAGAACTAACACAAAAGGACTGGAAAGGGGCCAAACTACCATCTGGCTCACCCCTTTCCAGTCCAAATGCAGGATATATTTAAATCCAGCATGGATTTAAATGTACCCTGAGTTTGGGCTAGTCATAGGTTGTATTCATCCCTTCGCGTAGACCACATACTTCTGATACAGCTAGCCATAGTATTTGGAAATACAACCGTAAAGGTGTTAATATAATAAATATTGAGATATTTATTATCACTGTTATCCCTTATCACCTATCTATCGTCTATTTTGAATATTATGTACTTCGTTATATATTCTTCAGATAGTATAAAAATCCTTACATAATATAAAATAAAAGTCGATTCCGCTGTCTGTTCGCTTACATCTTTAAAACTACAAAACGGATTTTATTGCAATTTTTAGGAATAGATAGAATGATTCAAGTGGAAGGTTTATATATTTAGAAAGAAGGTTTATATGAACCCGACCCAACTTCTCACACTTATACCTATATTATACAGGTAAGCTGGGGTGGGTAGCTAGTATAAACTAAAATTGATTGTTTAAAATTCAAAATATCCAATTACGATAAATACGTACTTCCATACTGTATTATAACTGTTCAGAATAGTTATTGTATAATACTCGCGATTTAAATATCACACATCGCATTGAGTTTCAAATCATATTTCTATGTATAGAAGGCTTAAATTCCCCAGTTGCAAAACTGACATGAAAAATTATACCAAAAATTCTCGCTGGTGTCTGAAGATACGGCAATTTCCGAATCACCGTTCAAAACCATTTGGCGTAGATAATTCGATTTGTAATAACCCCAGCATAGTCCATAAACCACATAAATGTAACGAGGTTAAGAATTACGACCGGTGTAAAAGCTTAATTTCACGCCTTATAGGCGGTCCTTTAGGATATTTGATGTTTATGTTAAGACATTAAGAGAGACGGTCAACAAATTAAGGGGATACCTTGAGAAACGGCACTTCGATGTATTTGTAAGGAATAGACTTGTTACGCGAGTTGGTTATGGATTTTAGGAGCAACTTTTTTTATACTACTTTGGTGGCAAATGAGCATTACGGTCCATATGATGCTAAATGGTTACCATAACCTATGGACACCAGGGGTGTCACAGGCGACCCTTAAGAAACCTTAATATGGAGACTACAGAATGGGGTTTTTCAAGAAGGGTTTCTTGAAAAACCCTAGTCTCGTGAGAAAACCTCGGCAGGTAATTCATTCCACAATCTAAGTGTACGCAGGAGAAAGCTCCTCTGAAACCGTACTGTCCGAGACCACTTAGGTTCTAGCATGTGAGGATGAATTCCCTGTTGATGCCGAGCAGTGCGATGGTGTATCTATTGTCAGCTGTAAGTTCCGCTGGAGACGCCACCGTCGTGCGACGCGATACGAAACCCGGCGTGCGGCCTCTTCTGGTACGTGCTCTTGAACGAATGTATCAAACCGTATTTGCTTTTTATTTTGTTCTTCTTGTACTGATTTTGTTAATATTAATTAATAGTTTCTTTAATTAAATTTAGAGGTCATTCCTAACACTATATAATAACATATATTTTTATATTGTAAATGAATGAATGAAAACCTCTTTATTGTTCTTAAAGAAAGAAAATTACATAATTTAAACACAATTATAATATATAGGTAATATAATGGACCACTATACCGCTAAATAGCGAATTTTTTAGGCAACCTTGGGATGGAAAGTAGTGATTAGACTGTGTTTAGTCGAAGTATAACAATTAATAATTGCAAGTATTCATGAATAAATATAAATTATATATTATATACACGTACATATAACCTTTTACACAATATATACATTATCCTAGATATATTCTAGGTTGACTTTTTAAATAGTTGCTCCTATTTCAGCCGCCAAGGAACTTGCTTTGTAGTACCTTTTAAGGGTGAGATTCGGTAACTCTATTACAAGATATGGAATTAAATTAATCTTCCGAAATAGCAACGCATGAGTAGTATCATTTAAATCTGGTGGACCATTAGTTTGTTTGCATTCCTAGTGACATGTCCATACTTCGCTGGGTATATTAAAACCAACGTAGCAGGGGGCCAGAGTGCCATTGTCTTAGATTAATTTGTTCACGTCGCGACATTATGTGAAAGAGCTCTTAGAATCTTCAGACTACTACTAATAATCTTACTAATATTATAAACGTGGAGGTTTGTGAGTATGGATAGATGGGTGGATGGATGAATGTTCTTTACACTTTCACTCAAAAACTACTGAACGGATTTCGATAAAACTTTTCAGTAATATAGCTTACAATATCAAATTCAAATGCAAATTAAAAAATAATTTATTCATGTAGGAGATTTTAGCTGCTTATATTTTATTATTTTATATTATTATATTTTTTTCTCTACCATGCAGTTCATATAGATCCAATTGAGAAGAACTGGCGAGAAACTCAATTGAATTACATAGAGATCAGAAAGATATCAGAATAACACATAGGCTACAAATTTCATGCGAAACCATTCAGGTGAAACCGCGGGTACACTGTATTTACATTATTTTCATATTAAAGACGAAAATAGCATAGTTATTTTAGGAATAAATGACAGAAATAAAGTAGCAGGATTTAACGAACTGCCATTTGATGTTAAAGCATCTACATAAAAAAATATCTTTAAGAATATGTAAGAGTTTAGAAAAAAATTTTGTGTTAAATTTATTCTGTATTAGTGGGTGTTTTAAAAGGGCTATGCTTTAAAAAATTGTTAGATCAAATATTAACTTAAAAAATAATAAAGACAAGTTGTCCATTCTTTGGAATTAGAATAGATACCGGACCAGAGAATTGATGGAGATATTCAGTGAATATACAGCTGTATATCTACTGAATATCTCCGTCAGTAGTAATATACTAGTGATTTTATCACAGTTGCAAGCAAGACATATTGTTATTTAGCAACAAGAACACAAATTTTAAATATGATGAGATTACACTTTTTAATTCACAACCAATGTGCCAAATACTGTCAATACTAGAGTTATATTATTATATAGATATAGACTATTGAGTCTACATAGTATAATCATATATATATGTAACAACATAATCATATATATAACAATATAATACAAGTAAAAGTGTAATCTCATCATATTTAAAATTTAAACAATAACGGTCGGAAGTTGATCGCCATTCGAAATGGTCGTAACGGTAGTCAAGTTTCCACACCGAATATTTGTAGTCTCACACAAGCTAATTGTAGCTGAATTAAACAAAAGAATATTAATCCATAGAGTACCTAGTAAATATATATATGTATTGTATTACTGTTTGTTAGGGCTAACAAATAAAAACAAAAAGATAAACCCATCTTAGTTGTGTTGTCATTTGTACCACTTACTCTTTTTCTTATATTTTCACTGTCTACCTAAAGGTTGCCTGTAAGAGATTGCTTAGCGATAAGGCCGCCTTTTGTACTCGTCATTGTTATACATATTTTTGTAATAATTAATATTTTCTGTAACGGGTGCAAAAAAGTGTAAAAATAAAAAAATAAAAGATTATAAAACAAAACGTCAAGTTTAAACATTATTCCTCTATTACGAAAGCACCAGCTGATCTTCCAGATTAATTTGTACCTTTTAAAATAATGTATTTATCGTTATAGCAGTACTGTCCCATTATCCTTTTCCCTTTATATCTTAACGGCTAATAAACAGATAGAAATCGGAAGGAACAATTGCTCTGTTGATTGCTTGTTAAGGACGCTGATAGCTGGATTGTGAGGCTGTCTCTTTAACAATATCGGGATTTGTTTTATAATTTCAATTGAGGAAAATGCAGCCTAAAATTGAGTCTCCAATTGAAACTTTTGTACATTTATTGCTGATTGTTTATCTTCTATTGTATTTATTTTCTATACTATCAGGAGGGATAAAAATGGTGAATATGATGACAGTCATATTCACAAACTGTATTTACGTATATTACAGAATACACTGTAATTTCATTTGTTTATATTTTCGTGTTTGCCATCTACCTGTTCTGTGTACATTAATTAGTCCTCACTTCCAGGTTGTCTGTAAGGAATTGCTTATAGCGATAAGACCGCCCTTTGTTATTAATTTTCTATTTACTCTTTTTGTTATTGTGTTTTTTCTCTATGCACAATAAGGAGATGAATAATATTATATTATTATTATTATCATTTATATAGTTCAAGTAGTTATTAGTAATAATAATGTTATAAATGAGAAAGTGTTATTGCCTATCTCACTTTGTTATCTTTTCATTTTACTAAACGGTCAATGAAGGAGACTTATTAAACTTTGATAAAATTATTAAAATTAATAATTTTAAAGCATAAAATGTAAACGAAGTAAAAAAAAATTAAAATCGAATAGATAATGCGTGCTCAATATTAAATCAACGTAAAAATCAGTAGCGAGCTACGTAGTAACTTTATATTAGTGACGGAAGCGTTTTTGGATAAATCCATTTACTGGAAATCCGATCCATTAGCGTGACTTATTCAATTATTCAACAACAAATGTATCACATTGCTTTTCGAATTGCAAAAAGGTTCTGCGAAAAAACTCGTCAACGTAGATTAAGTAATAAATCTTTAAAGCTAGCACACGATTCATATTGCACGGATTTTTAAACCGACATCCCAAACGTGGAGTTGTTTGTTTATATTTGGGTATAATATATATTTTAGTACTATTTGAAAGACTTCGAAACACATAATATACATATATTTATTACAGTATATAACACACATACATATATGCAGTAAAATACTTTTTGTATTTGTTTAATTCTATTTTATAACTGAAGTACTTAACCATATTGGTAATCAACGTCTTTGTGGAAGAGTGGAACCATTGGCTATGCGGAGAAACATTACTTCTCTACATACATTTTGTACCGCATAAGAATGTTTTAAGTAATTGTTCGAATTATGTAATACCAGCTGAATTTTTCCATCACACTACCCGTCAGAAACGAATATACCATCCTTATCATTATATGGATGGATGGCGGTTCTCCACTGCGTATTTTTCAAGAAACTTTTGACACGTATAAACACATTGTTAAATCACATTCCAGGAAAGCTATTTTAGAACTGATACGATATTGAAACCTTCAAGGAAAGAGCTTAAGATCGGCTTGAATTCCCCTAGTGTTACGAGTACTCATGGCCTCAAATTACTAATAATAGATACGTTTATGACTAAAATACAAACATTATTTAAATGAATGAAAAATATACAGACGTCATATATTTTTCCATAAGAAATGTTTGAAATTTTATTGCCCAAGATATCTATATTATATAGGTATAAAACAATATGTTTTTATAAAATTAGATCAAGTGTTTTTTATATTTTCAGGATTATGGTTAGATTTTGTTATTCCTAAACACTATCGCCATCTGCGCCTTAATACACCAACCTACTGTTTTTAATATATAATCTGATCTATGCTTTTTTTCTTGCTGAGATATATGTATTTTTCTTTAATAAATTATATTTATAAATTGTTATTTACAGTAAAACAATATAATACGGGCAATTAGTAAAGAAAAATAAGAGAGTACATGCAATGTTATCCAAAACTTTAAGTTTTATTCAAATAATGTTTTATGTATAAATCGTTTATTATTTAATTAAATATTAATCTTATCGATTTTTATGCTATTAATATTAATCGATTCGTTTATATAAAAAATTCATATTCCTAATGTTTACTCATGGAGTGTTAATGAAGAATGTGTATTTCTATATACATTTTCTAATCTTCTTAATATTATAAACTCGAAAGTTCCTGAGTATGAATGAATAGATGGATGGATGAATATTTGTTACTCTTTCACGCAAAAACTTGTGATCGGATTTTGATGACATTTTATAGTAGCTTAGTACATTAGGATAATACATAGGCTACAAATTTCAGGCGAAACCGCTGGCATAGCTAGTTTATTATAGTTTAGTTGTTTATTGTTTATGTTATAGGTAAATTAAGGGTATATAAATAGAGTATGACTGAATTGACAGTCATCGACATACATTTTCGAAGTTGGTAGAAATTCGTCATACCTGTGAACAATTTAGTGGAAATTAATTAGCTACGCCCCCGATTTAAACCATTACAGAGTCAATTAACATATATTGAAGGTGCAAAGTCCGATAACACTGTACCTTATTACAAAGTTATAAGGTTTATTTTGGTATTCATCCGTTTTTCCAGGAGATATTATTTATGAAGGCCAAACGAAGGGGGCTTAATATAAAGGGTATTTTCTGAGAAATTTCATCAAACAAAATTAATTTTACGTCTTTATTTACTAGCATCGAGAAAATTATGTGCTGTTTAACAGTCGTCGTTTTTAGTATCCAAAGTTCGGAGGTAGTGTGTTCGCTTCCCACACACAAAATATATTTGAAAAATTTAATATCAAAAAATGTTTTGAAAATCCGTTATTAGGTATAAAAAGAAATAATTAAAACAGTTTATAAAGAAGTCACTTTTAAAGTTTAAAAAAGTATTCCATTATTTTGTCTATATTACAAAAAAAAGATTCATTAGAAAGTAACAAAAAATTAGTTATTTTCACAAAACGATTATCTTCTTAAATATAATAAAATCGAAAAATTGTGATGAGAAGAAAACATATGCTCGTTCTTCTTGTAATGATTTTGATTTCCGAATGAACGATAAAAGAAAGAAATAAGTAAGATTATACAAAAGTGAAAATTAAAATTTATTTGAATATAGAATTTTCTATTCCATCGTTTTTTTTTTCTATAAAAACGAAACAAAGTAAACTTGCCAACGTTAAAAAAAGAATCAAATTGGGTGTTTAATTAATAGCATAGGCGCCGCGGATTGTTCGCGACATTAACACGAATTTGGTGTGCCGCACAGTGCCGATGGCATTGTACTCTCACACGAGACGACTATTCATGCCACGACTTTGTGTGTGCACAATGAATACGTTACTTGTTTATTTTGGAGTTATTTCAGCCAATATTGTCGAGCTCTCGACTCACTTTTTTGTTGGTAACACAGTTTCAGTTTTATTTATTTACTCTTTACTGCACTATAAGTACATTACAAAGAACATAAACAGATAGTAAGTTATAAGGCACAAAAGGTGGTCTTAAGGCGTAAGAAGCAATCTCTTCCAGACAACCTTTGGGTAGAGGAGAGAAGACAGAAAGTGCTACCATTTTTTGTCTGATCAAGAACTTTTTTGTCTTTTTTCTGTCTGCGCATGAATGGACTAGAGAAATAAAAAAAGGCCTAGCAATACTAACTAATAATAATTTACATATATGTATAGTACATAGAATACATTTTATATACTAATACATACATATAATAATAATAATATTGGTTCAGGCGTCTGTTATAGACGATTGATGGCGTGATGGTCCGTGAACAGCTCTTTTCGTGGCTGTATAAACCGATACATATATACACATACACATTATGTATAAATATAATATAAAGAAGAGTTATAAGTACCAAGTAATTATATTACACACAATTTGGAATAAGCTAAGTGGATGAAGAATGACAGAATAAGAAAAGTTTAGATGGAGAGATAGGGATGTTTAACAGAGTTCATGAAAACAGACAGTGATGGTGCACTACGAATAGAGAATGGAAGTGAGTTCAACAAACGAACAGCTAGTACAGAAAACTTTTATGTACTGAATAAATAAAATTTTCCTTCAATTTTATAAGTGTGAAATAGTAAATAATGTTATTACACATTTATACTTTAATTAAAATATTTTGTACTACTCCTAACTAACCAAAGTTAATATTAGGGATTTATAATACAAATAAAAATTCAAACATACAAAAATACTCATGGGGTTTTTTCTAACATTTCTAATAAATACTGTTTGCTATGTTTGATATATTACATTGTAACGCGTATTATTTATTGTACCTGTTTCCTTCATTCCACAATTCCTCTCAGTCACTCAAAGGTTGCCTGGAAGAAATCCCTCTTTTGGGATAAGTCTACCATTCATAATATGTACCATAAAGTATAATATTACAAACAAACAATGTATTCTGAGTGCAGAGAATTGATATATCGAAAAGTAAAAAGTTATACATTAAAAGTTTATATACAAACTTCTGTCAGCGACTTCATCTACGTATAATGATTGATCAGGATAAAAGGAACAAACAACTAAACACTCCTTCAAATGCTACATATATATCTATATACATATCATAATGACTGTATAAGCACCGGCTTTGCTTTATTTTATCAAAATGAAAAAACACGAAATCAAGTTGGAAATTATATTTTTTTCAAATCAAATATATGTTTTTCTTGTTATTTTTGGAATGAAAAATTATCTTTTATGTAGCAAGTTTCATTCGAAACAGTCTAACTGTACTATATAATTCTCATAATTGAAAAAGAATATTGCTTTCTATGTGTCAAAGATTTTCGAAACAGGTTAAGTAATTTTTGAAATAAATCCGTACAAATTAAAGATTACACCATTAAATATATTGTTACACGTTTACAGAAATAATGTATTTCTATCCCTCGTTAAATACCCATAATGTAAACTTTGCTTATTTTAAAATTAACCGGCATGGTCCAATATTTATTATTTATAAGTACCTAAATTCCTGATACATGAATGAACTCGCAGGTAAAAAGTAGATATTAATAATTCATTACCGTTTCTATTACGTACGTTATAATTAACAATGTTCAACGAAAGTCTACTGAATTAACAAAACGTGCCGCTAACTCAAACAAATAATTGAGATTTTGCCAACAAAACTCAAGAATAATTAGCTAATTGGTAATTGGGCAATACAATGTATATTAAATTTGCTTTTGTCAGAAAACATTGTTTTGTATTCAACATTGTATCTATGTGATGAGATATCTCCCTCCCTCGAATCGAACCTTACAAAGAATCTGTTATGAGGATCACTGTATAAGCAAATACGAACATAGACGATTTTATTAAAATACTATAATACTTTAGGTATAATAAACATTGTACTTCCCGTGGCATCATGACTTGGTGTACCGAGGAGATTTTAGTAAGTACGAAGCTCACATATCCCACCCGTTTCCTTGGACAGGTGGTAAAATCTATGAAGATTGAAGATTTTAACGTGGCGAAACCACGTTAAAAAAAGTAAAATGAAGATACATTTAAATGTAAATATTGTACATTGTATAAATTATAATTTAAAATTGTGGAGATAAATGAAACGCCATGATGGTATTTTCACATCTCTCTAATAATATTTTGTTCATAAAAATGAATGCGTAGCGCATTCGAAATTTAAAATAATTACAAAAGAGTTTTTGTGTCTCGTACATATATAAAAAACACCCAGACTGATATAAACAATCATACGTATAAATATAAATGTTTGTGCCTTCTAAATGTTACTGCTATTCTGTGCTTATTACCTGTCTCCTGTCCTGTCTATACATAGATAATTAGATATTTATTATTAATGTAATAATTGAATTACTCATGATTACTCACACATCGCCATCTAGTCTCAAGCTATGCAGAGCTTATGTTATGGGTACTAGACGACCGATTGAAATACTTAAATATATTATTTTTTCATATATTACATACATAATATACATAGAAGGGAGAAAGGGGACTGGTGATCTTATTGCTAGCAATGTACGATGTCAGACATCATGATAAATTCTTGGCGAATTTGTCACGATGGGCTAACTGACCTGACCTCATACTCATCTTATCGCCCTCCACTGGTGCCCCTCCAGCGTAAACCGATAGCTCAGACGCGTTCACCATTCGACTATCATCAATAAAAGAAATATACATAGAAATCGCATTAACTGATAGATTCAATTATACTCATATATACAAAATTTTATACCGTGCGAGGAATCGAACCCAACACCATCTGAAGTAAGGCGGTGTGCTAAACCGCTAGACCACCGAAGCCCTCATATTATATCTACGTAACCTACTTTTGTAAAGTATTTCTTTTATTTTTTATCACTTAATAAATTATATTTTTATTATGAAACTCGAGTGCAATAATTATAAAATTACCTAAATAGCAGTATAATATCGCTATACCGAAAAACCTTCCAAATATTTCTCCCATTGAAAACGTATTAAAGCTTAATAAATAACATAATAAAGCACAGTCACGCAATTATTGCGTGCAAACCTAATGTACCGCCTTGAATAACTTGAACGCTGCACACAAAATTATATACCTTACCCCAATGGTATAAAGTTGAAAACAGAATTGATTATTGTTTGTTTATTCTGGTCGGATTTCAGACGAAAGTGGTTTGGCCCAGTAATGACCTGTCAGAAGTTTTAGGATAAGAGAAAATATTGGGCGGTTTCACACTGTCACGTGTCAAACTTCAGTTGTGACAACCCTAGCTGTTTTATTGACTGATCTACTTTTCACTTACTGAATAGACTAGTTTTTTATATGTGCTTAATGCATTTTTTTTATTGGGGGGTATGGGCTATTGTCAGGTGCTACGACCTGAACACTGCGACCTGTATAGATCTATTGTGCTCGCCCTTATTCAAAGTTTGCTACCTAGACCCGTGAGGGACAAGAATTGAAGGATACTTTTAGGAGCGATTTTTATCTCCTCAGTGTATACTCCTGAGTGTATACTTTCCAAAGGAGATATTTTGTTTATATATATTGCATGAATAGGCTACAACTACGATGTGTAGTGGCGTTTCCTCTTTTGCTTGGCAAAATGCTTAAGAGGCAAACGAGTTTGCAGCTCACCTAATGACAACTGATTGTATTACGTTAGAGAGGAGACAGATCAAGATATAATAATAATAATAATCAGGATTAAAAAGAAATATATAATATCATTCAGTATTACATATGTATTCTTATCCAATAGTATTTACTACTAATATGAATATTTGACGGTTTCTATGTTAATTATGCGATAATCAACATACATAGAAACCGCTATGTATTGCTAACCGTGGTTGGTCGCTAGTATAAGGCCAAGAAAAAAGAGAACAAGCTCATTTCAAAGAATTAGAGCTGAGTTTCTTATCAGTTCTTCTTGACTCGAAGGCACTTCGAACTGATCGCAGCTTTGACATATCAGAAGAGTCTGTAATAGACCTACTGGAATAAAAATATTTTGATTTGATATGATTGGGCTAATCTAATGTATTAGGAAAACCAATAGAGCTACCTAAATTTTGAAAAGGTTATATAAATGTCGTTATAATATATTATATGACATTTGTGTAACCTTTTTGAAACCTTTTCGACCCACTGTTGCCGCCGACGCTAATTACAGGTGTGTTTTTTTTAATGCTTCCTACCTGGATACATTTCAAACCGCACTGTATTGTTCTTAATTATGAAAACACTGCTAATTAGCTTCAACGCTGAAATTTCACTTTTTTTTAATTACACAATTATAAGTTTACTTTAACGAGACAGATTTAGGATAAAGTTGCCTTTTTGGTATCTCTTATCACCTATTAATGTTTCCTGCAGCTGTGTTTGGAGAGATATGACAGTGAAATTATGTAATTTAGTGTACCGATATATGTACTATACATTAACTGTCCAGAATGGTATGACACGGTTACCACAGTCGCATAATGAAGTAACTGTTATTACATTTACAGGTAACCAAAGCACCCTTGTGTTACAAGTTTGCATTACTACTATTGCATTATCTTATTAATATTATAAACCCAAAAGTTTCTGAGTATGCATGGATGGATGGAGGTGGATGGATGTTTGTTACTCTTTCAAGCAAAAACTACTGAAAGGTTTTTGATGAAACTTTACAATAATGTAGCTTATACATCAGAATAATACATAGGCTATGTATTTCATGCGGGTGGAACCGCGGGCACAGCTAGTATTTAATATACAAACAACTAAGATTTAGTTTAAAACACTATTACTTACTTAATTGCAATACTTTTAGTAGGTATTATGATACTTTTCAAAAAGGTTAGGAAATTTAATATTTTTATTTAATTCAAATTTAACAACGGCGCAGAAACCGCACGCCATGAGTTTAACTTGCATTAGTTACAGCCTTTTATATAATTGTTTATGCAAATCTATAGGTATATATATAACTGAAGTTTTTTTTTTATTGGCTATTACTCTATATATAACTCAAAGGTGGCTGACATAGTGATCTATCAACGCACAGCCCAAACCATTGGACGGATCGGGCTGAAATTTGGCATGCAGGTAGATGTTATGACGTAGGAATCCGCATAGGAATTGATTAATTCTGCCCCCAAGGGGATAAATTAACGCGAGCGAAGCCGCGGGCAATAGCTAGTGTAACTATATGTAGTAAGGCAAGTTGGGGCAAAATGTAGCTCTTTTATAATATTAGATGTTAACACAAAACAAAATGGTAGCAGTTGTATTTGTTTAATTACTTTTACAACTGTAGCTGTTCAAGACCATTAGTAGAATCGGCTACGTCCATTATGCAATTTATAATATAATAATAATCCAGGACAATTCATATAGACATCTAGTTCCACGCTGAACAGAGCTTGTGTTATGGGTACTAAAGAACTACTTGAAATACTTGAATATATTTATTTTAAACATACAAACTGTTATTAGTAAACTTTCACTACTGTTATACTTACTAGTTACTATTTATGGAATTATTTATTTCATCTGTTTGTTCTTCACTCGGCTTTTTAGCCTGTATGTTAGCCTTAGCCTTGGCTTGCTGTGGGATAATAGAGATATCACTAGTATATGCTGCTGATTTTTTGTAATAACGCAATAATTAAATTAGTAGCTGTAATTTAATAATATTTTCTGTTAAAATTTCATCTCTTTTCTTCCGGTCGTTTTTACGTGAAAGCTTGACGGTACGGACTTTTGGAAGGTTTTTACCTCATCATGATTTCATTATATTAAGAGCTGTAAATATTTATCAGGATATATGGTTTTTTATGGTGAAAATTGTCACCAAAAAAAACAGACTAATACGAATAAATTTGGTACATAAATAGATCATATCTCAGGTTCCACTCTTGTGTTACTATTTGTCTAAATTTACGCAGACAGTATCGCGGGAAACGGTTAGTTTAGAGTTTAAACAATTACTGAAGTTTAATCAAAAAGTTAACATTAGACATTGGAAATAATTCATGCAGATACGGCAAAAGCAATTTACAACAGTCACTCGAATTACGTATTCATAGTATGTACAATTCATTCGTTTTATAAATGTATCATTCTTTAACGATATTTTAAGTAAGATTAATATTAGTACTAGTTTATTGTCTTGAATGAGTCGTTAATTATTTATTACTATCTTGTGTGTAAAATAACTTATGTACCCTATAAAATGTAGTATTGGTAAAACACGAATGCATGATTATTAATCTATAAATTTAATGTATCATATTTATTTATTGTGAATTACATAAACATCATTATTATATTTACATAGAATAAAATGTATTACAATAAAAGGACATTTCTAATTAGCCAGTAGAGTAAAAAAATAATAATGATGTTACCAAAATATACTAATAAAGTTACAAATTAATATATTAATAAACATATAATATATTAATTTGTAAGAAATAAAATAATATATCATGATATGATCGAGAATGTTTAACATGCATACATCTCACAAAAGTACCGCAGATGCTTAAATTTATTTGATTTGTTATAGAAATCTTACTAAGTAAAGATTATAATGAGTTGCCTATGTAGGTACCTCTCACTCAACTATTTCATGCGCCAAATCAGCTTGCTATGTTTCGCTTCTAGGGTGAGATTGGGGAGTAAAATAACAGAATAAAGCTATGATATCTCAGGCCTTTGGCGTGACACATATATAGTATGACGGTTGTCAGGTCAGCCTGTATATCATTACAATTTCATAAAAAAGGGAATTTCCATTACCTCAGAATCTATTATATTATAAACTAGCGATATGTCCCAGTTTCGTATATTTGAAGTTTCTCGTTCTATACTATAACACGCATGTATTATATATATAAGCCTTCCTCTTGAAGCACTCTAACTGTTTCTGAAAAGTGTATTAAAATCCGTTGCGTAATTAAAAATATATAAACGAACAGACAGCGGTGGCGACCTTGTTTTATACTACGTAATGTAAAGAATATTGAAACATTATTTAAATTATTAACCGGGTCTTAACACGAATAATTTTATGGCAAATAAAGGTATTTACGAGCTGACTATATAAGATTACAGTCAGCTCGTGACCACGGCTAGTGCAACCTAGTCGAAACGTCTCTGTCAGCTCGTGACCACGGCTAGTGCAACCTAGTCGAAACGTCGAGAGAGGTAAATACCTTTATTTGCCATAAAATTATTCGTGTTAAGACCCGGTTAATAATTTAAATAATGTATATTAAACACGAAAGTTTAAAATTAAATATTGACACAGTTTTGTAAAAGTCTACCAGATTTAAATATAACCCTATCTATTAATAATCATGAAGCCATCACGCGTCACTTATGAGAATAACAATATTGGTACTATACTGGCGAGTTATTATAACATTTTTTGTAGCTAATTAAAACATTTAATTTACCTGCGGGCTATATTTTATTAACTTCGTGATGGAGTTTTCATGTTTTAAAACAAGAATTAATATTTTCCTGTTGCCGATCTTTTTAATTATGAAAATCTCGTTCTGAAGTTGGCGGCGCGACATTAAATTGGTTTTTAGTGGCTTATGCGAGCAGGGTTCGGCTCCATCACATTAATAATGTAATTGTTTATTTAATTCACACAGGGGATGCATTAAAGTGTAAGTAGGTTTAAAATAGAATAACCAACAATGTGAGTGAAAGTTATTTAGTATAGTTCCTGTGTCAACATTTTCATATTGTATACTAGTTATACCCGCGGTTTCACTCTCATGAAATTTATAGCCTGTTTTGTTCTGACGTATATAAGTTACATTACTGAAAAGTTTCATTAAAATCTATTCATTAGTTTTTACGTGAAAGAGTAACAAACATCCATTTATACTCACAAACTTTCGCGTTTATATTATGAGAAGATTTATACAATACGAGAATGTTGGGACAAGAAGACGGTTCATCAATAAGGTTACTGTATCATATCTATATATATCTATATATAGTAAATTATATATAGAATATAGGGTTGATTTCAATACAAATTTCGTCTTAAAAATTAGTTTTCCTTATTTATATAGTCCAACAAACATAATATGAGAATGTTGACATAGGATCATAGTTCATCAATCAGTTTATTGTACCATTGTAGCTCAGTAGCAAATTGTGTATACTGAATTGATTTTCATACCGATTTTATGTTGAAGACTAATTTTCCTTATAACGTGAGATGAAAATGATTGTAGAATAGAAATCATTTATTCAAATAAACTTAATTTAAGCACTTTTTTTTTTAATTTACCGCTCATTTGGAAATCTGTCTCATCACAAGAAGAAAGAGCAAAAAACTTGTGTGTTGCTCTTTTAAAAATAAACCCTGTAAGTTCACATTTTACAAGTCGAAACGTATGACTACATACTACCAACCAGCATTAATTTATTATGGTCAAATATAAATAGACAATAAGATTAAATCAGTCATAGTGATAAGAGCAGACCAATCTCTACAAGCAGCACTCCTTTACGAGTATGACGGATGACGCAGCCATCACTGCGCTCGATCATATTTTAAGGAGCCCTATAGCCCGTCCAACCACGCCGCCACATGTATGGACATTTTAGTGAGCATGACTACTCATTCCACTCGACCTCGTCATATTGTAATAAGTTCTAGTAACCTAATTGGTTTTTAATTATTATTTTTAATGTAACTGTAGCCCACCTGATGGTAAGTGGTAACCGTTACTAAGACGTTATGTCGCTTATCCTATAATTTCGCTACCTTACCTCAGCATTGACGACTAAAATAGGTAAGGCTGAAGTCCATACAGACGATCTACC
The DNA here is from genome assembly GCF_030625045.1 of Achroia grisella. NCBI lineage: Eukaryota > Metazoa > Arthropoda > Insecta > Lepidoptera > Pyralidae > Achroia > Achroia grisella. The sequence continues at coordinate 1,173,429 of NW_026713016.1, forward strand.
ACAACAAAACAGTGTTGTAATATTGAAAATATAAAATTAAACACATTATTTACACTTGTTTATCAAAATTACACAAGGTATTTTATACTTTTAAATAAGTTATAAGTGTTTCAGGCGTCCATAGGCTACGGTAACTGTTTACCATCAGATGGGCCGTATGCAGGTTTGTGTAGGTACCACCTATATGGTATAAAAAAAACAGGTGTGTGAATTACCTAATTGATGTAAGAATATTGGGACGTGAACAAATTGAGTTATGAGTTATTGGGTTATCAATCAATGAGTTTGCTATATCTATATGATTTTTATCATATATTTACTCTGCCCATCTGCTAGGAACGATACGCCCAGTATCATATAAATTGAGATATATGCAAAAAGATATTTAAGTCTAAGAATATTTTAGAAGCTTAAGGTTTCTTAAGGGTCGACAACGTGCACGTGATTCCTTTGATGTTTCAGGTGTCCATAGGCTACGGTAATCCATTTGCCACCATCGTAGTATAAAAAAAATACTATATCATTGTTCGACCACAGAAGATTATTGTATATACTGAAAAAAGTGATAAACAAAATTTGTAAAGCTACTCTACTCTTTAGTAATAAATAAAAATATTATAGTTGCTAGTACAATTATTCGTATCCGTTGTAAATTCTAATTGGTTTCTATTTGTTCAGTAAATTCTAATCTAGTTTTGGTAATTATGACTAAAGTTTTAATAGTCACTTATTAAAACTTTTTTTAAATGCACGTTTTTTAGTCTAAAACAACTAGTTTATCCTAATTTTATGGACGCTTTAATTTTAGTTTCAGACTTTTGTTTTTAAACTCTTCATTGTCCTATTCTTTTCATAATTACTTTTTTGATAGTTTTCATATTTATGTTATAAATTACACACACAATTTCTACCTAGATATGTAAAGGTAGTAAAAACAAAAAAAATATCTTTGATATCATTATTAAAGATATTTTACACTTTTTGAATATTTAATGTAACTTAACAATGAGTTAAGTTGTTAAGTAATTAAAAGTACATTTAATTTAAAAAGTGTAAAATATCTTATTTATTCTGAAGGCTTGACAGTACATATTAAATATAGCATTTGCGTAGATGATGCGAGAAAGCAAGTGTGTAAAAGTTAATACAGCTAATGGTACATTTATAGTTAGTCTTTTAACCTAGTTTAAAATGGGCTCGCCCGCCTTTGTAAGTTAAAGTTGGTAGCGTTAATTACTGTAGAAAACTTTATAGCTACTATTAAACACGTTGGTCGCGTATTATACTTATCTATCTTGTATATTACTAGAATAACAAAAACTGAAGGTTTGTAGACGGTAAAAAGTCATCTGAATGCGTACCTAATTCGTACCTATTTCAAGTAGCTTGCTTTGTAAGCTATGTTTAGTAACATAGCTTACAAAGCAAGAGCCTACGATAGTTCGTAGGATTAGATTAAGTAATGAAATTACAGATGATATAGATGATGATTATCGCTTAACATCTAATAGTCATTATCTTGTTGGTTATTCTAATTATATAAATATGTTACTCACTTTATAGAACGTGATAAATTATGAACTTGTAAGAAAAAATACATCTGATAAAATTTTATATATTTGCAACACTTTTCTACTTTACTTTCTTTGAATAAGTATTGTAAGTTTGCTTGACTAAAGATTATCCTATTTCTATGTAATTTAAATAGCTCAATTCACCTCTAGTTCAATATATATTTTGACAAATTTTCGTAGTTCATTACCGAGGTTTTCTCACGAGACTACAACATGGGGTTCTTCAAGAAGGGTATATTAAGGTTTCTTAAGGGTCGCCAACGCGGATGTGACACCCCTGGTGTTTCAGTCGTCCATAGACTACGGTAACCATTTACCATCAGATTGGCCGTATGCCCGTTTGCCACTATAGTAGTATAAAAAAAAAGCTCATTATCTCTTACAAACTTGTGTGTGTGTAACAGGATGAAATGTCCTCGAACGGCTGTCTATTCTGATATACTACACGCGGGTACATCTTGAAATGAACTGAGAGGAAATATCTACACGGTAATATAATGTTTACATTTCTATCTATTATATTTCTTATTATGTAATAAGAAATAACAAATACTTTTCTATTTTACGTAGTCACTGCTTCAACCGGGTATTAGTACGCCACTCCTTTATTATTTATAAAGAGCACAATCATGAAGAAATCGACATGATAATTGCTTAACCATGATGGAATGGTGGGTTGCGTGAGAGGTCGCGTGTCGGCTTTGATTAAACTCAACTCGCCGCGGTTTATTTTGGTTATCAGTATGCACTTAAAGTACTAGTTTAATGTACTGTGAATAATGTCTAGGATGTTAGATATTTATAGTGTTTTTACTCGGTCTGTCTGTTAGTGATAGGTTCAGTTTCATATACAATAACAACTCTAAAAATATTAACAATCACGATATCATTGATGACAAAACATCTTTGTGCACTCTGAAAATAATGAATAACTAAATTAATAATAACCCTTAACAATTCAGACAGCATCATCCAGTCCCAAGCTTAGCAGAGGCTGTGGCATGAGTACTAAACGACTGATAGATATACATTTTGTATGTAATAATTTGAAATACACAAGTATATTAATGCATTACATTGTGCGAGGTATTGAACCCGCGACTATGGAAGTACGATGGTGTGCTAACCAATAGGTCCGATGGTCGCGGGTTCGATTCCTTGTATCGGTCCGGGTATTTTCTATGTATAATATTACGAAAAAAAATTATCTATGCATTTGGATCAGTTTCAGACCTATAACACAAGCTTTAGCTAGCTTAAATTGGGTCTAGATGGCGCTGTGTGAATTGTCCTGAGATTATTATTATTATATTACTTTTAAGTGCTTTTAATAAAAGAATATCCTCAAATACTGTGCACTTGCGATGCGCCTATTACCTTTTCACGCAGCTGAAAGGATCTGAATGAAATTTGACATGAAGATATACTATATGACGAACATATGCTTATATCTAAAAAAACAGACTAACCACAGTACAGAGTAGTCAATAAAGTGAACAGAGATATTCATACAAACAAGTATCTAAAGTTTGCCACAAACAAGTTACGTGTAGTCTCTAGTTTCGTAGTTTCCAACGAACTAATTTCAATGCGTTTTCTTTGTATTTAATAGCTTTGTATTCTGAAAACTATTTTTAGCTATGCTTGACCGTTTTTATAGTATGTTTACTATTTATAGAGGCATAAATGTTAATTTTGTATATCTGTATATTGTTTATATTATATTGTGGGAAGTTCTAGGGGTGACGACGAAATGAATTCACTCATACCGTCTGAAGAAGCGTAGCAACTGAGACGCAGAAGAAAAAAATTTTTTTTTTGTACTTATATAGGCACATTGCTTATATAATTACAAAATAAGATATATATAAAAGAATAGAATAGAGTAGAATAGAATAAGAATAGAAAATAAATTATTCAAATAAATTTAATTTAGCACTTTTGAATAGTCATAGTTGTCATTCATTTAATCTACCGCTCATGAGACAGCTTTCCGTGTCTCCTTACAAGAAGAACAAGCAAGAAACTTGCGTGTTGCTATTTTAAATACTCATTGTAACTTTACATTTCCAATTCGAAACGTGCGAATAAAAACCACCAACTAGCACTGATTTATTAGCTTCAGATATTAAGTATACAATAGGATTAAAACAGTCTTAGTTTATATTAGTAGTAGATTAGAGCAGAACAATTCCTACACGCAGCACTCGTTCACGAGTATGACGTATGAGCCAGCCATCACTGCCCTGTATCATATTTTAGGGAGCCCAATAACCCGGCCCATCACGCCGCCACATGTCTGGATATTTTAGTAAGCATGACTACTCAATACACTCGACTACGTCATAATAACTAAAAATTACCATATGGTAGTTTAAGTAAGGTAAGGGTTGAGGTAGTTTAAAATAACCTTTTTATATTAATTAATAATTTTTCATTATATATATTTTTAAACGCCTACTATAAAAAGTATGTTATAAGATTACCGTGACTGTGATGTCACTGCATTTAAATGCATAGGCTGATTTTTAAGATGGTTTTTTTTAAAGCTAACATCACGTCAACTTTCAAGCTTTCAAAAGTTATAGTTTACCAAGTGATTTTAGAAACTTTTTCTCTCAGGGAGGTTTTTATTTAATAGTACTTGTAGGTAAATAGCTACCAAAATTAGTACAATCTCTTCTTAAATAGCCGTGTCTACAGTTCTGAATTTGTGACAGACAGACGGTTATAATTATGGTTTTATCCACTATTCTGATTTGAAACGATAAAGTTTATAATTAACTCCGTAGTCGCTGAGTTTTAATTTGGAAACATCTGTTTGAGAAATAATGAATAAGAACAAAAGCAAGATGTTTTTATACAAATTATAATAATATATATTTATACACATTATAAGTCATTTACCGACCGAGAAATCGAACCCATAACAACGTGAATTCCACTGAATGTCGTAGCTTACACGCTTGAAATTTGGAGCAATAAGTTGCTCCAAATTTCAACTAGGGCTCGAGGAAATGTTGCTTTAGGAATCTCAACCAAATAATACTATATATATGTATATACATACATTCTCGCTATAGCGTAAGCTTTCCTGAGGTGAATTAGGTTTCCAGACCTATACTCTATGTACTAAATCCCAGTAGATTCGATATATAACGATATTGAACTTAATAACGTTGAATAACGGTTCAATTTTAAATGTAAATAAAAGTTTCATTGAGGTTTGTTATCTTGATAGTAATATATGTATAACTCTTTACTATACAAAAAATACAATAAGAATACTTTGTAAGAATGTGCTTAACAAAAGGCGGCCTTATCGCTAAAGGGGATCTCTTACAGACAATCTTATTTTTGTTTGCATTGATTTAGTCAAATCACGACACATATTCAATGTATTAAAAAATAGTACAATATTTCATGTCATAAAATGGACATACCATTGTTGATCATTTCATAAAAATCGTATTCATTCAATATCAAGAAACATAATCAAATAGTAAACATTTAATTTTATTATCTACTAGCTACTCGCCCCGGCTGGTACGTATACATGTATTATATATATATATGTAAAGCTTCCTCTTGAATCACTCTATCTATTAAAAAAAGGCTTTAAAATCCGTTGCGTAGTTGTAAAGATTTAAGCATACGTAGGGACGGACAGAAAGCGACAGCGACTTTGTTTTATACTATGTAATGATAATATTTTAATAAAACTATTTTTTTTAATCATAGAATTATTTATCATAGATATGATAATGCTAGTCCCATCGTATCTTATTACTAATCTTATCTTCTATTATACAATGAAAACAAAATAAACACATAGGATATAAATGTCATGCGGATGAAACCGCGGGCACATAGTGCATGAAAAACCCATTATTATCCTAGTTAATAATCGATTACCTAAGTATTATATACAGTTTTTTTTATAAAATCAACATTAAAATGAAGAAGCCTCGTACAGACGCGATATTATCTTTAATGCACTACAAAATACCTCGCTAGGGTTAGTATGGATTACAGTCATCTTTTCCACATGTACGTACATGAAACCTTATAAATATATAACACGCAAAGTTACCGGTAGTATGTTAGGCGTACTTGTTGCGCGCTAATATTTTAGCGCGCTTTGATTTACTCTCGGCAAATAAGCCGCTTAAAATTCAGCCCCACTTTATTTTGACACAATCTCGGCAAAGCTATACAAGGAGATGATATAGAATGGTAACTGGAATATGAAAATTCACGTACATTTATAAAGCGTTGTTCTTACAGCTTTGTGACAGATTTTGTTTTTTATATAACTGAAATGACAAGTAATCTGGCCGTCTGCTGTTTGTTAGGAAACCAGGCTACGATCTCAGATGCATTGTTAGGTCTAAAATAAATGTGTGTATAGTTCTGTGTGTGTGCGTACATGTAGATTGTTATTAATATATCTAGTGGTTCATGGCTAGAAATTTACCATGTTAGGTCGACTTCCACGCGGTCCTCGCTTCCTGGAAGATCCTCGTGGGGTACCTAACCTACATTGCTGGCAATGGGTCCATTAGTACCTATTACCTGGAACCTGTTATATTTACACGCATATATTGTTAGTGCAGGAGAGGTTCTCATTAGTTATTTAGTTAAAAGTGCACATAACTAACATTGTGTACTTTTTAATACATAAATAAGTGACATGGGCTGTATTTTATTGTCAAGTAAGATTAGATTACACAGAAGCCTTGCCTTTCATGGAGTGTCTGTTTGTAATTTTGAAATAACCGTTTTTTACTACATGCGTATGAATATAAATACGGTACATACACCAAATTATTTTTTTTGTCCAATTTTTGTCTATCTGTTTGCCTGTTTGTTCCGGCTAATCTCTGAAATGGCTGGACCTATTTTAACGGATGTAATAAGGAGTAATAAGGCTAATTATATTTTAGAAAAATAAAGTTAAATTGCCACACGAACGAAATCGTGGGTACAGATAGTAATAAATAAAATAAGAATGTTTTTGTCATTATATAGTTTAAGTAGCATATATAGTTAAGTATAATAGTTTTAAAATATAAACGTGTTGGCAATTAGCTGTAAGTTTATATTGTGGTAATTAAATAAATAAAAAATAAAGATCCGTACAATATATATATATATATATATCTAATAATATTTAATAGTATCTAATGTTATTGTGTGATTATAGCGCCATTGTGACGTGATGTGTGCCGTAATAAATTCAATTCTATGCTAAATAAATAAATCACATAATACAGTATTACAGAAAAGCAAACATTGATTATGAAACTTACGATTATGGAAATTGAGTGGGCCCTTTGTACGAAACTAAAACAATCGCGAGCACATTCAAATTAGCAAGTTGGAGGTACAGAGGCACCCAACCAAAAGGGATTAAAGTTCATAATTCCCGATCGCGGTCATCTGGAATATCCAATATCATACCGACATAGTTGGATACCTTTCTGAAAGAGTTGTCCGCTTCGGCTGAATAATTTTCACGTTTCGTTTTTACGTGAGACTTACTGTCTAAATCTATCTGTATCTATGTATATACATTGTTATTAATAAGTTGACATTAATAATATACATATAAATAAAATTAGAATATCTGTTTAATATATTGTAATAACCGTTTTATACTATATGCATATGAATAGAAATACGGTACATACACCAAAATAACATTTTTTACAATTTGTCTATCTATCTGTTTGTTCCGGCTAATCTCTGAAATGGCTGAACCGATTTTGATGGGACTTTTTTTGGCAGGTAGGGGATGTAATAAGGAGTAACTTAGGCTACTTTTATTTTAGAAAATAAAGTTAAATTCCACGCGAACGAAGTCGCGGGTACAGCTAGTTAATTAATATAAATATTTAAATGTATTTCTTGGACAGTGACATTTATATTAAATTATATATGAGTTCATTTATAATTTTGTAATTCCTAATTATTGTCTGATTCCAGCCTGCACTATGCGAGGAATCGAACTCGCAATTTACAAGTAAAGCGGTGTACTAAACCCCTAGACTACCGAGGCTGTTTTAATGTACCTGGCATTATTTTGTCGAGTGACATAAGTTTGAGAACGGTCACAATGAATGTCAAAAGATAAAATACTGTCAATTTATAATTACTTATGAATTCAGAACACAACACGGAATATCAAATGCGACAATTTGAAGGCACAAATGCCTTTAGCCCATCGCTCGATCAATACCAATTTGTATGAAATGCAAATGAACCTGGGAGTTACATTGTTTGTTTTCGCTAAAAAACAAACGGCATGAAATGCCTAACTAATATTTGCATTGAACATTTGAATTACGCACGAGATTTAGGATGTTTATAATATAATTAACTGTTTACCCTGACATTCCATATGGCTTCCGATTTTGTGTATCAAAAATCTAATTCATTTAAGAAAAAAGAAAGAAAGAAATAAAAAACATTTATTGACAACCATTACATTAAGATGTTCATATAATAATAACTAAACATAAGATACACACACCCATATATGTGTATATATATAATATACATATGCATACAAGCATACTCATATAAACAAAACAATTACTAACACATTTGTAATAATTTATTGTTAGTAACATGGCCGCATATCATGTCATTTTACTATCATATGAAACCAATACAAGGCATCCAAAATAAGGTTGAGGACAGAAATAAATGAAACAGAAGTACCGACGCAGAAGACTTTCTATAAAGTCTAAATGAAATATGAAATAGCTTCTAGTAAGCGTAATAATGTTCATTCTCAATAATATTTATCAAAATGGTTTGTAATGTATGATTGCAACAGATGCTGTATCTACTCTTATTGTATCCGCTAGTACCCCGAGCATAGGAGTCTGGTCAATCGTATCAAATAACGATAATAATAAGCCTTAAATAAAAAATAACAGTACAATTTTACAAATAAACTGAAAATTTATTACTACTTGTAAATTACTACTAATTTTACTCTACTAATAATTTTCCATTTTTTTAATTACATACTATTTATACGTAATAAGAAGAACATAATTTTAGAATTGTGTAAAAAAGTACATTATCAGTTCATCAGGATCACTTTTAGCTGAAACTGTTGCACTATTCTGTAGTTTTATATGGTTTTCAGTGTTTCTATTATAGTGGTTTCAGCATTGAATCTGGTGAAAATGAAAGGGTTTTTCCCTTTGATGAGAAAATTTTTTCATCATTTTTAGACTTGTGGCACAAAGAACATGCTGATTCCAACGTTTCTAATTATCAATTTAATACATTATGTATCATAGCAGCAACCTTTTCATAAAGAAAGAATAATCAAAATTGTACATAAATAATATATTTTCCATACAATAGAAACCACCAACAAACCGTAAAAATGAAATTATAATATCAGTATTGACTTGTAAAAATTGATAAAAGAATAATGGAAATGTATTTCTAAAAAATATCGAAAAACCTCTGCTTTTTGAAATTCGGTTAAAATACAGTCAAATAGACAACCAACTACTTTCAGAAATTGTTTGAAAAATAAAAATGTTTCAACTTTCACGAACAATTAAATGACAAGCGTTGTGAAAGACAATTTACATAAATTTATTCACAAAATGCTAAAATAATATTTCCATTTGGCAGCACTAGCTTTTAAATTTTGATACTTAATATTCGTCTGATGTCTCCAACACTTATATCGGTGCATCGAACCTAGTATCTGATATTCGGCCGTCATAACAAATCAAATAAATTAGATTTTGTCTATTTGAGCGATGCATTTATTTGATGACAAATGTACATAGGTGAACAAATATTTATCTAACCAAAAAAGATTTAAGTGTCTGTTCAAATTAATAGCTTTTCACTAAATGCATATGTAAGTACAAACGTAACATATGCAAAAAATAATTTAAACAATTTTCTGTCCGTTTATTTTGTCTAGATAGTTTTTAAAATGACTAGACCGAATTTCACTTAGTAAATAGCTAATTTTATAATGAGTAACTTAGGCTACTTTTAATTTAGAAAGTTTTTAATATAAAAAAGTATAGCTAATTTATTAAATACATTTACGTAAAAACATATATAAAGAAAGTTAAAAGTACATTTGGAGGACTTGGGGTATTTTCTACCAGTCAATCATAGATGGTGCAGAGACACATACCTAATAATCCGACAATAAAATAGCCATTAGAGCATCATAGAGAACCTTAAAAAATATTTTGTTTATATGAAAATAAATTAATACAAAAATATGAGATCATGGTATCGCCGTCTCTCCGGTGAATATAATAGTAATGGTACAATAAACCTCTTATTTGACATATCAAAACAAATAATCGAGTTATTTGTTTTTACATACATTGTTTAAGAGTAGTCTAGTCAGTTCTTCTCAGCTCGAAAACACTCAGAATTGCCAGTAGATTTGACATATCATAGACTTACTTGAATAAAGATATTTTGATTTGATTTAATGTTATAAAATGTGTTCTTTATGTCCCACGATACTAAAAATGTTACATGCACATAATTAAATTATTAATACACAATTTCACAATTTCTTTTATTGTATTTTCGTTGTAAAAGTTATTAAGAAATATATTATAACAAATACAAGAAGCCTATAAAAAAATGGAACTGCAAAAAAACTTTCCGATAGCAATGAGATAGATCATAAAATCGTTGTCTCCGGAGAACAAATGGTATCCGCATCTCAACTTTTCAGGAAAAATACAGAACCAATTTTTTACGATTGTTTGAGGAGTAAATAGGTTTAGAAAGGATATAGAGGGCCCAAATGAGAGTTATTTTTTATAGCTCTCATGAGATGAATGGAAAATTTTAATTGAATAAAAAAATATTAAATAATCTAACCGAAAAAGGCCAAAGAAAAGTTTCATTGCTGTATCTCCAAAAATGACGAATTTCCATACAAACTTTTATCACCCATTTTCTTTTGGCTACTTGGGTAAATTTTTTACAAATTTCCAATGCCATATTCAGTCATATTTAGTCAACAGCTTAAAAAATAACCAACCTTCTATCTCTCCTTTCAACCATTAAGAACCCTTTCTTTGCATTAAAAAGTAACCTATGTCCTTTCTTAGGGGGTAGACTATCTGTGTATCAAATTTCATTTAAAATGGTTTATTCGTTTTGGCGTAAAAGCGAAATTGGCAGACAGAGTTATTTTCGTTATTGTAATGTTAATAAGGATTACTCTGTCTAAATTTATTACTATATACTTAGATTTTTATTCTATGCCATACAATAAAATAAATATTACCACCTTACTGTAAAATGAAAAGATATATCTGATAAAGATATTATGTACTATATAAGATATTCTGTATATATATTATAACGCTAGATATAATTCCATACTGTGTTATTTTATTTACCTTTTATTTTTCTGGTGTTTATTCTGTTTTATCTTCCTGTCTGTTATTCTATACAAATTTTAGAACACTGGTAGTGTTTATTGTAAATAGAATTTTATATCGAATTTTGTATTAGTAATTAAATAATAATTTGGCATAAATAAAATAAAGATAATACAATTTTAAGCACAACACCTACAGTATTCCAGGAGTAAATTTTGTACAAGGTAATAGATGTATACCTGTATTTTACCTATTTTAGCCGCATACCAGCTTCATTATAAGTTAATAATAATAATAATCTCAGAACAATTCACATAGAGCCATCTAGACCCAAGTTAAGCTAACTAAAGCTTGTGTTGTGGGTACTAGATAACTGATACAAATACGTAGTTTTTATTTTCATTAATACATATTATACATAAAAAACACCTGGACCGATACAAATAATCATACTTATGATTACAAATGTTTTTGCGAGGACCCGCGACCATAGGAAGTAAGGCGCTGTGCTAAACCGCTAGACAACTTCAATTTTCGACGGCCTCACCGAGGCCGTCGAAAATTGAAGTTGAAAGGTGAGATATGCCAGTTAAACTACAGTATATGCAGCCATAGTACCTTGGTTCTGCTGAATGACAATACATAAGAGATACTACAAGAGTAGCACTCTTCATGTATATAGACGACTAGCTTTTGCCCGCGGCTTCGCTCGCGTTAATTTATCCCTAGTTAGGGTTGGAATTTATCAAAATCCTTTCTTAGGGGATGCCTACGTCATAGTAGTTTTATGCATGCAAAGTTTTAGCCCGATCGGTTTAAAATTGACAAAGTTTCATATCTATCCCCTATCATCCCCTATTTTATCCCTTTGAGGGTAGAATTAATCAAAATCCTTTCTTAGCGGATGCTTACGTTATAACAGCTAGCTGCATGCCAAATTTCAGCCCGATCCGTCCAGTGGTTTGGGCTGTGCTTTGATAGATCACTACGTCAATCACCTTTGAGTTATATATATTTAGATAGGTACCACTTACCACCACATGTACCATCAATTTGTTCGCCATTCCAGTTACATAAAAAAACACTTAAAATAATTTTCAGTATGAATATATCAGTTTTTCAGCATTTTTTCAGCGGTCATGCAGCTTGCTTTTTAAGCTGTGTTTCGGTTGTAGAGACAGATTAGTGAAATTACAGGATAGAAAGCATGATATCTTAGTCCTCTGAAATAGCATCACGTTATCATGCAAGGCTAGTGTTATCACGGATGTCGTATGATGACATGACGTCCGTGGTTGCTGTTCGTGTATATAGGTGATGGTTACCGTGCCATTAGGTGGGCTGTAAGTTTGCCATTCTTCTAAATTCTCGAATCTTCTGCACATAACTATATAATATTTGCTATAAATCTTAGCCCAAAGTAGAGGAATGCGTTATTTTTCTCACTGCACATACATCAATTTACAGGTGAAACAAATAGCGTAGGCTGGCAATAAACGCGACGTGTATTTATTTATAAACGGCTCTGGGCGTGACACGCATAGCTTTATTTACGGGGAACAAACTATTTTTTATGACAATATTTATGTTCCATAAACGCTATTTATTTTAGCCGGAAATCTTGCACGGCTCGGTAAGTTCTCATTCCTTCAGTAAGAGTTTTTATGACTAATATAATTGCATAGCGATTGCTGTTCAGAATGTTTGTAATAATTATTCTGTATTGTGTTTATTGCTATTTCATGTTTTTTTTTATATTTTATTTGTCTAATAATATTTTCCTAAACTCGACTGTGGACATAGTAATAGTTTTAAATATCCAAATGCTTATATATATATATATATATATATAGTAATAATTAGAGCTACGAGAAAGTAGGCTAGTTCATGAAAATATTGGCAATTAATAATGCTACTATCTACCACATCAAGCCTTTGTATTTAAGATTTAACATAGAAGATAACAATATATAGTACTATTAAACAGACTAATGTGCATCTTTAATATCAACTATTATTTCAATAATGCTTTCTTAGTAAAGCCAAGACCACATTGTACAAGAAGTAGCGATATTTAGTATATAAAATAAAATATTAAAATTTCAACACCAATTTTACAAATAACCTAATTAGCATCTGTTTTACCATAATATATATTTATTAATTTGTTATTTTGCCATCTTATCCGGTGTATCACGTACTACCGAAACACGAGATACCAAATTAATCCAAAATAAGTCCCTTTGAATAAAGTAATGCATAATCTTAGCAGGACGAACCGACGCAATGACCTAGAAAATTCAATTACGGCAGCCGCAATTCACGCATTCTAATGTACGAAGGCACGGCGTGTTACAAAATCTAATCAAAGTTTATGGTTGCCTTTGCGGTTTTTGCCGCTTTACCTTAGATTAGTGAGCGGCTATGTTCATGAGAGGAGCGATAAGCGTGTAGTATATGATTTATTGCTTTAATTTTAAGGTAGTCAGTGGATGCTAGCGGTATGATGTGTTAAAATCTGGTTAATTAAGATTATAATGTTAAGAGTGTATGTGAAATATCGTTCAGTATCGAAAGTATCAAGATGCTACCTTCAATAGCACTATAAAATTAGAGCTGTAATGTCTATTAGTTAGAAAAAACATATATCATTATCGTCATCATCATTTAATTTATCATACATGTATATACAAACATAAAACTGTGTTTTATTTTATTGCAACAATATCTATCTTTTATATATTTCTTATACATATTTTCTAATAATAATATTTTTAATTCATACAACTTAAAGTTATAATTATATAACAATACTTGTCTATCTCGTTAATGGACTGATACTAAAAGTAATTTAAATTTAGGCCAGTACTAAACTCGCTAACCGAAATGGCAGAAAAGCAGAATATCCATTTGATGGTACCTAAGTGGCAACCGTATTGCTTATATAACTGAGGAGAACCGGCTATCGTAAAATTATTAATAACATGTATGACTAAGTTGTATCTGTTATGCTTCCGTAACCTATAATTTCACTGCCATATCTCACCCTTTAACTGTAACAAAATTTACAATGAAGTTACTTTATGGCTTATGTACTAGGTGAGACAGAGAAAACAACGGAAAACACTTTGTACTAAGTCTAACTCTGAATACTTGGATCAGTGGAATAAAAAAGAGTAAATTATGTGTGTAATATTTGTCTTCCTAATTATCAGCTCTCAAACTCACACGAATATCCTCATTCGCCGGTTATAGCATAATTGCCTCATGACGCCAGCAGTGTGCGCAAGAGACGACATAATACTTCCTTCACTCTCCCACATATACTACAATCTGCAATAATAATTTATTATATCCCTCACAAATTTCTCACTTCAATATATCTATTCTCTGGAATTTTACAAATTCTTACATGAATATTTTATAGTGTTGATGGACAGCAAGAACAATTTAACGAGTAATTTCCTTTACTTCAGTCGTTCGAAGTTCAGGAAATATTATTCGTTCTCTGCTTAAAATGCAGACTTCTCAAATCAAACTTAAGTTATTTATAACGATTGCCTTTTGAGTTTCAAATTCTAGTTCGATCTTAAATTTTAATAGACGTACCCTCTTTGTAAATCTGAAATGAAATATTCTGTCCTTACCCTTCAATCTTTGTATTATATATTTATATATATTTAAATTTTTGTAGTATATTCGAATTATTATATTATAGGTTTATAGATTAGTGAAAACCATTTATATGAGAATGTAAGGCATTCTCATAACGGCAGCCCACAACACCGTTTCTAGCGTGAAGATATGCATTTTTTATATGTATAGTAGATATAATTAAACATATAGTTAAACATTTTTAATCTGTTAACCTTAATTTTAAGAACTTTTGAATACTTAGTAGTTTTTAAAGCCCTAACTCAAGAAAATGTCTATCAGTGTGGCTGTCTGTGGTATCGTAAATATTTCATCTAAATAGTTATTAATTTGTAGAAGTTAATTTCCAAGTGCGGCATCGTAACTCCTAAACAAAAGGAACGACTATCATGAGTTTTTCTTTATTTGATAGCTCCGATTATGATGCGTTTTTTTTCTTATTTGAAACCTGACGTAATCAGAGGTTCTTAGGTACAATTGATTTGATATTTTGTTTAATTATAGTTACATAAAATTTTATAATTTATTCTACTGCCAATTCGAAGAATAGATTCATCCAAAAAGAATGAGCAAGACATCCTGATAAAGAAGGTAGTTATTCCTTTACCTTTGAACCTAATATGACCTCAACCTTAGACTTTATGCTAAATCACAGAGTCCAATATACCAGTGTATTACATTCTATTGTCCGACTTAAAATATACAAGGTGTTTCACTTGGATTTTAAACTGCTCACGTGGATTTATAAGTTAATTTGATATATTTTCCTATAAGTTTTACTTACGTGAGTACGTGACCTAAATATACTAATATGTAATTAAGTTTTGATACATTTGCATACAAATATTACGATATGTAACATTACAATTTTTTTTATTAAACTAGAGATACATTATACAGGTGTATTATAAATACATTATACCAGACAAATATGTATCAAAGAGAATTAATAAAAAATATTGTAATAATATGAAAAAAAAATATTAACAAATTTAGTCAGTAAGAATCTATATACTGCATTAAGTTTGCCTTTTGTCCAATTTATTGTACATTAAGAAATTAAAAAAAAATACATCTGATGAAATTTAATCAGTTATGTTTTTATGTACGTCAAGAGGAAACATAATATTTTGAATGTAATAGATAAAATCACAAACAAGTTGACAGATATTAAAAATTCTTTCTATTTCGAAAAGCTACGTTAAGAGTTAGACTAACAGTAATTCTTGTAGGCGTAGTGTCGATTTATCCGTTAGTATACAGTTACTTATTAATATAATATATTTAATTAACATGAAAATAATACGGCAATATACCGCCTGTATTTTATGAGTAATTCAATCGAAAATCTAACCACATACCTGGCAAAGCCGGAACCACGTCACTCGCCACCGGAACTACAAAGAAAGGCAACGCATTGTTAATAAGAGGAAAAGGGGAGGAGGGTACAGAACCGTTGAGCCCTTGAAAAGAGAATTATGGAATGAACGGCGGCGAACTGGAAGTAAAAGATGTACCGTTTCCTATTCTCTGACCTTTTTTGGCATGTGTTTGTTTATTATGTTGCTTGGACTTTTTATGGTAGTTTTACGGTTTCAAAAGCTTCGGGTAGGCCCTGTACGCTAGATTAACTATGCTTAAGTGCCCGGGATACTTTATGCTTGGTGTAAAATAAGCTGTTTCGGGAAAGCTATGAGCTGTTTCTTATTCGGTTTCCCTAACGTGAAAGATAACATTTTTAGGGTCCCCATAAAACTGAGAATATTAAAGTGGAAAGTAATACCGTGATGTATTATGGCTATACATAATTTAATTCAATATAAACATTATTTACTTAAAATAGTAAATTTAATACATAAATAATATATACGTAAATTAAACTAGATAATAAAACAATTAATGACAGTAATATCCCTGAACGACTCACATATGGGTACTAGAAAAACCTAATTTTTTTGTAAAGCACACATATTATAAAACATATAAAAATATACATATTTTCTTCTACTTTTTCCTATATTATATTAAAGATTTTATTAATATTATAAACGCGAAAGTTTGTGAGTATAGATGGATGTTTGTTACTCTTTCACTCAAATACTACTGAACGGATTTTGATGAAACTTTACAATAATATAGCTTATACATCAGAATAACATATAGGCTGTAAATTTCACGTGGGTGAAACCACGGGCAAAGCTAGTATATGTATAAAATAATGGTTTCAATTTTGAGTTCAATGTAATTCTTAACTAAACAGAAACAGAATCTCATCAAAGTCAATTAAATTATATTCCAATTGGATGCCACCAAATATATATATTGGAAACGTTTGAAATTCGATGAAATTTAATAAACGAAAGCATTACTTCGGCCATTCATCGTTCTTGGGGTTTTGATTTGTTTTCGAAATTGAAGTTGATAATTATTTTAATTTGTTCCTTAAGTAAATTAAAAGGGATATTTTAAAGTATAGACTATAGAAGATTTTTACCTAATACAAAGTAGTTTACAGATACAGATAAAAAACTAATTTTGGTTTAGTTCTACGCCGTTGACCCTGAAATATAAATAAACCTGAAATAAGTGTATAGAATTCATGTATAAGTAATATGTACTGGTTCTACTTAACCATATTGCCAGGGGGGAATTGGATTGTTATTAATGTGAGCCCCATTGCTAGCAATGTACCTCCAGGCGGTTCCCCCCGGAAACTATCATCATAAATTGCCATTTGCCAAGATGGGCTAGCTGACCTGACTTCATGCTTATTTTATACTCCACTGGTACCCCGCCAGGGTAAACCGTTAGCGCAGGCGGGTGCATCATTCCATTATCATGCTTAAAAAAAAAAGTGGCTAACTGACCTGACTATATACTCATTTTATCATCCTCCTCTGGTGCCTCGCCAGCGTAAACAGTTAGAGCAAGCGGGTGCATCATGACAGCCTCGGTGGTTTAGTGGTTTAGCACACCGTTTTACTATCCGATGGTCGCGGGTTCGATTCCTCACACGGTACAAACATTTGTATTCATGAGTATGATTGTTTGTATCGGTCTGGGTCTTTTCTATGTATAATATGTATTTATTTACAAAAAAAAAATATCCATGTATTTATATCAGTTGTCTAGTACCCATAACACAAGCTCTGCTTACCTTGGGACTAGATGGCGCTGTGTGATTTGTCCTGAGATATTATTATTATTATTATGATTATTATCATTCCATTATCATATATAAAAAAAACCGTACTACCACTTTCATTATATACATACCACAATTACAATATACAGATTTACGATTTTCATTAGATTTAATGTGGGAAGTAAAATTAAGGCTACAGAGTTTGCTATAATAAAAATAAACATCTAAATTACCATGAAAACCTTGTCGGTTCTAAAACAACATAAACAAATCAATATCAAGATTTTAGTAGTACCTAAATAGAAGTTTATATATATAATATTTATTCTAATTACTTTCATTACCATTTTATAATTATTATATAATTTTTTTCGTATAGAATAATCATAACATAACATAGTATAAAATAAAGTCGATGTCGCTGTCTGTCCCTATGTATGCTTAAATCTTTAAAACTACGCAACGGATTTTGAAGCGGTGTTTTTTAATAGATTGAGTGATTTAAGAGGAAGTTTTTATGTATAATATGTACATGTACACCCGAGCGAAGCCGGGGTAGGTAGCTAGTAATAAATAAAATACCTTCATAAATGAGTGGTGAGCCTACCCTCTACGTTTCTTATTCTTGTTTCCATAACCAGAGATTCGGAAATAAAAATTTACACAAAAAGGTTTTATAGATTTTGTTTATTGAACTTATGGTGTGTAATATTTAACCTCTGAGACAAAATTAAAAAGATTTTTGATGTACACCAGACTCGAACTAACGACCTTTGGAGTATTTATTAAGCCACTGAGTGAAAATACACTCTCGTTAAATAAAAATTAATATTAATCACATTTGTAAATTGCTGCATTTTAGTGAATAGAAATCAGGTTTGAATAACATCCAGTGGCCAAATGTCGCGTGACCAAATTAATTATCACACCATAAACGTAGCGTCAACCAACAATAATGCATAGGTATATTTCAACCCACAGAGAGGCATTTAAGTTTTTCCATCGCCTTGGCTTGTTTGTAATTTACTTTGTAAATACAATTTGCAATTATTTAGATCTACTTCAAACGAAATCAAATCAAAATATCTTTATTCATGTAGGTCTATTACAGACTCTTATGATATTACAAATCTACTGTTAGTTCTGAGTGCTTTCGAGCTGAGAAGAACTGATAACAAACTCAGCTCGTATTCTTTTCAAATAATTTTCGTAAAAAGTGTCTTCCATTTTGTTTCATATATAAATAGATAGTGTATTTCAAATATTTGAATAAAATCAAATCAAAAATTTTCACTCATTTACGATATCCGATATCATTGGATTCGTTAATATTGTATTAACTTTAGTACTGCTTATATAAATTGTAATTAATGTACGACTGTTGTAATAAATAACAAAATATTTATTCAGTAATATAAATATTTATATTTTATTTACACATCATGGTGGTCATAAAATAACCTCTCTTGTATGCCATTGATGATCAACATCACTTATATTTAATTCATTTTTTTAGTTCTTATATTTAAATCATATTTCTAGCATTTATACTATTATAGTATTGAACTTAATTACTTGTTTATTACCTGTCCAGCACAAAAAAGGCACAAACATTTGTACAATGTCCTATGTATAAAATATCATAATACATTATTTTTATATTAGTTACATACACTGTGGCATTGTGTAGATTGAGTCCTAAATATCATAAACATTATTTTTATATTAGTTACATTGAGTTTAATGTTTTTTTTCATGATAGTTAACATTTTAGGATAGGTAGAACATTTACGTAGTATGCTTATGCTGAATTCTTGATAAAGTGAAAATCTACTTTTTTAATTAATCAATTACGTCATAATGTCTCCGTCAGCAACAAAAGTACCAATCTAAATGTCCCCACTCACACATCATTGGCACGCAGACCGTACGCAGCGATTAATCAGCGGAATAATCTGGAGATCAATTACTAGATATAGGGGTAATCTACGGAACCGATTGCTTTCATTGACTACTGAGTGGTCGTATTTAAGAGCCCACATATTGGGCTCTGCTTTGTGAATAGAAACTCACTTATATATAGGACTTGTATTAGCTTTATAGAAGTGAATGAACAGGAAGGTGATTTTTTAACAACGGGAAGCATTGGCCTCAGTAATAATGACTAGTAATGTTTCACAGAGTAAGTAAGTGTTTACCCACTTTGTCTAAAGTCTTCTGCGTGGATATTTCTGTTTCACTTATATCTTCCTCAAGAAATTTGCTTTGTAAGCTGCGTTTCGGTTTGTAAATTAAAACATGGTAGCAAAATTATACGATAAGAGGCATTCTGAAGGGCTTGGTAGTCTAGTGGTTTAGTACACCGCCTTACTTTTGATAGTCACGGGTTCGTTTCCTCGCACTGTACAAATATTGGTATGATCGTTTGTATCAAACTGGATCAAAAAAAAATATGATTTTATATCAGTGGTCCAGTACCGATAACACAAGCTCTGCTTAACTTGGGACTAGATGGTGCTGTGTGAATTGTCCTGGGATATTATTATATTGTTATTATGACATCTTAGTCCTCTGAAAAAGTAACGCATGAATAGTATCACAGGTATTACAGAATAAAGTGAAGTTCGTAGTGCTGTTCGTGTATATAGATGACGGTTACCACTTACCTTTCACATCATCACATCATCAGCTAGTTTGCTAGACCAATTACATAAAAAAGTGAAATTATTGACATGACATCTTAGTCCAATGAAATGGTAAAATATACTTTAGGCGATGCCTTGTAATGTGTATTGTGATATTCAAATGTAAAGGTATAATGGCGACCGTTACTATATTCCATGAGCTTGTTTATACATAAAAAATGTACCCTATAAATGTTATCTCTACGTAGAATTTGATGAAAACCATCCATTCTTGGTTCACTATAATATGTTTAGTTATATAATTTATTCTTTATATATTCATTATTTACTAATACTCCATATACAATAACACATAAGTCATCACTATTACAGTAATATCCGTCAAATAAAAAAAAATATTTTTAGAACTTGAACCTGAAACCGATAACTATCATAACCACTGGACCACCGAGGTCATTTTTCTATTTATAACACTTCATTGCACCAACGTAGAATAGATATGTATAATAAACAAAGTTAATATATTAAAAATAAAGTACAAAAAAAATTCTTATAGCTATTGCAATCTCTTCCAGATAATCTTTTTAAAGAGAGTATTTACAAAAAAAATAGAGTAGATGGCGCATGAGTGGAAAGAAGTCAGGTCATAGTTTTATATTAATACCAGCATGCATGCACGCACGCAAATTTATAGCCTATATGTTATTCTGATGTATAAGCTATATTACTGTAAAGTTTCATCAAAATCGATTCAGTAGTTTTTGCGTGAAAGAGTTATAAACATCCATCCATACTCATAAACTTTCGCGTTTGTAATATTATTAATATAAGATTTTGCTTGTAATTTATTTATGAAATACATAAATAAGTAACGAAAATATTATAAGTTTCACTCGCGCTCATAACGAAATAAAACAATAAGCACCTAACATTGTCTGAATATTGTACAGAAAAAAAAAAATAAAACAACGAAACGAAACTCGAAGACAGCCGTCCCAACTAGTTACGTCACTAGTCAAAAAAACTTTTTGTATTGTTTTATTTTTCATATTTCTCCGAAAAGTTTTACGCGAGACAAAAGTATGATTAGTTGTAAAGTTAGCTGAGATTTTTCTTTGTAAATGCTTCAGTCGCATTACTTTCATGTATACCTACTTTTTTATAGTCGTTAACTGACGTGAAAGCAAAAAATACGAAAGGGTCGCGGTAAAGTCAACAGTTGGAAATAAAAACAAGCATATTTTTATTATCTGTTCTGAACGAAACATTGTTGGTTTATGTGGAAAGTTCATAGACATTGATATGACATATTAGAAAATATGACGGTGTGTATGTTCATCTGCTCATAACTTCTAAGTTTCGTAAGATACATACCTCATTTATTAAATATCCGTATGATATTTAATTTATACGACAGATGACATCTGCTTCTCTCTCTACTACCTAATGACTACGACCTTTGCAACAAGAGCGAATCAAATAAGAAGAAGAAGAATGATATTTAATAAATAAGGTATTATCGGAGGAATTTTAATTGTCCGCTTATATGACATCACATTCAATGAAATATGGCGCTCACTGAAGGATGATAATAATAATAATAATAATAATAATCTCAGGACAATTCACACAGCGCCATTTAGTCCCAAGTTAAGCTATCTAAAGCTTGTGTTATGGGTACTAGATAACTGATACAAGTACATAGATATTATTTTTTCGTAAATACATACATATCATACGTAGAAAACACCCAGACCGATACAAACAATCATACTCATGAATACAAATGTTTCCGTGCGAGGAATCGAACCCGCGACCATCGGACGTAAAGCGATGTGCTAGACCGCTAGACCACCGTGGTCGTGGATATAATGTGTTACCAAATATTTGTTTATTGTTAAAAAAATATTTTTATAAATAGGATATATATACATACCTAGATATGCACTAAGTTAGATTTTTTAATTATAACTGATTTCCCATTAATTTTCCATTTAGAATAAATTTTTATAGTCATATCTAAATAGTGTTAAATAAAGTTGCTGTAACAATCAATTCAATTCAATTCAAAAATAATTTATTCATGTAGGACATTTTAGCTTATGAACGACAAATTTTACGTTATAAATTTTTTTCCCTACCGTCCAGTTCGGTATATAGATCCAATTGAGAGGAACTGGCAAGAAACTCAATAGAATTACTTTTTTTTTTAAAGCCAGTTTATTTACAATGTAAGGGTATTTCTATAGGTGTCCATGTCTAACAAATATAACAAATGAAAATCCCGTACATGAACAACTATTGCCATGCACGCTCGTCATTCAAGTAATCGTTTAGTGAGTAATAGGCTTTGCTCAGTAAATATGATTTAACAGATGTTTTGAATTTATTTAAGGGTAATTCCAATATATCCTTTGGTATCTTATTGTAAATTTTTATACCTATTCCCATAAAAGACCTATTGACTTTTTTCTAAACGATACTTAGGAACAGCAAGTGTGTCTTTAAATCTAGTATTAATATTATGAACATCTATTTGTTTTTCCAATTGTATTTCTATAGTTTGGAACATGTATAACAAACTACGCAACAGATTTTGTATAACTTTATGTCAATCACTTAAATATATAATATTTAAAATTGTTAAAAGTAAGTGTCGGTTCAGTTCAGTCACACTTCTCCGAAGCAGTTTAACCGACTTTTATGAAAATTCATATGTATTCGTATGTCTGGGAATATGTAGTTATCTATTTTTTATACCCGCAAGTAACAACACATCCTTTTTTTATTATTTGAAAACAAAATTGATTAATTTTTTAAGAGTATAGTATAATATAAATATAATAAAAATAAGTAAAATCCTAAATTTTCACTCTTCTACCACCAAACCTTATTTCTAGGAGCCATATTAATTTATCTGGCAAAACAATGTTTGCTGGGTCAGATAGTTTTCTTATAAAAAAATTAATATTTCATATTAAATGTTCCAATCGGGCGAAGTCAGAACGGTTCGCTAGTTAACAAAATACTAAAATGAACGTATGGTACGTAAACGATAGAATTGAACCCAATTATAATAATAATTGAGTTCAGTAAATAAATACGAAGCTATTACTATAACAATTGCTTTATAATAATGAACTTTGTAAATAGCACTTAAAGGGTAATAAACTTAGCGATTCTAATTAATGTAATTGAACTGAAATCGAATATTGATTTAGGCTTCGCTCTTTGGTCACAGTTGTTTATAAATAATACAATGCTTCAGCAATCAAGAAAGCCTTTTACTATACACTGACAGCTTTGGTAGTATAGCAGTTTAGTACTCGTACACCGCCACAATTCTAATAGTCGCAAGTTCGCGTCGTACTATACAAATATTTGTGTTCATGAATATGATTATTTGTATTGGCCTGGGTGTTTTCTATGTATATTATTTATGTAATATTTTTATAATTTAATGAGTAAGGCGTGTTCTTTACCGCATCTTTCCTCGTAATATTATGTACATATTAGTGCAAAAAAGAATATAAGTTTAAAAATAAATATCATCTATTTGTTTAAAAAAAAGTCTTTATATCAGTTATTTGGTGCCCATAATACAAACTCTTCCTAGCTTGAGACTAAATGGCACTATATATTTGTGCATTGCGCTATATTGGTTTCTTGATCTCAATATCAAATACTGTCAGTATTATATGTTCCAAATTCATAGTTAAAGAGGGGTTTTTCATCTAGCTAATTCTGTTGAGTTCAACTGAAAGAAAGAAAAAATATTTATTCAGTGCTTAAGAAATACAAAACATATTATGCCGACCCCAAATAACTGGGATGAGGAAGAACCACATGATGTCAAAAGAAACAAAATAATAATATTTTACATGCATATATATACGTATATATTTATAGATATAATTATTTTTATACACAATAAAAAAAAATCTCATATAAATACTGAAAATATTCTCTAATAAATTTTCGATCTTTATATATGAAAAAAAATATTAATGTTTATTTTTTTATCAGTCCTAATATAGTCTGTAAATATACATTACATATTACATGATATTTACTACAAAAAGGAGTAATAATATAATATTGTATTTCTCTCGTTCTCAAAACTAACTGTAACTATATTTAGAATATTTTATGATAGGATCATGTTTATAAATATTAGAAAGGACTCTACATACACAAAAGTAGACTAAACAAACATGTTATCATGTATCACTAGCTGACCCGCGCGACTTTGTCTTCATCACACTTAATTGACATTTATCATTAAATTTCGTTAAATTTACATAATATCTTTTAAATTATAGCATATATGTTATTCTGATGTACAATCTATATCATTGGAAAGTTTCATCAAAATTCGTTATATATTTTTTGGATGAACTAGTAACAAACATCCATCTATACTCACAAAATTTCGCGTTTATATCTTACTCATATAGTAAGATGTATTACACAGTCGCTCATTCGTAATATGACCTTTGGGCAAAATATTATTTATTTAATCTTGGCGAATAAAGGACCATTACCGTAAATAAACTAGTCGAGTCATGTACTGTATATTAATTACAAATTTTTGGTAACTAGTGCGAAATAATAGCGAATTTATGTAAATATGGTACAATTTTGTTTGGCAAGTTAACGATTCGCATTACCAGAGAAGTACATTCAAATATTATTATTATATTAACAATTAACACAATGACTCTTAGTAATGAAAACACTGTTTTCTAGTAAGTATAGTATAGTATCAACTATAGTGAACTGTAACATGAACAATTATGTTTCTTCTATGTAAATATGTATAATAAAAACGCTGGACCATCCACATCACCATCTAGTCCCAAGCCGAACAGAGCTTGTATTATGGGTACTAGGTACACATAAGTGCTTTTATTGTATATACACACATAATTTACAAAGAAAACACCGAAACGATACAATCATATGAATACAAATGTCTGTACCGTGCGAGGAATCAAACCGAATACCGCTTGGTCCGCTACCATCGGTAGTAAAGCGGATGATGTCCTCTTGCCCGACTACAGCGATGTTATATATGTTAACTAGCTACCCACCCTGGCTTCGCGCGGGTGTACATGTATTATACATATAAACATTCCTTTTGAATTACTATATCTATTAAAAAAACCGCTTCAAAATCCGTTGCGTAGTTTTAAAGTTTCGAGCATATACTCGTATAGGGATGGACAGACAGCGACAGCGACTTTGTTTTATACTATGTAATGATATATATATATATATATAATTGTAATAGGTTAGCCTATACATGCTTCAGTGTTTACATTATTCCAATTTCGCATTGTACTTATATCAGTCTCGTCATCCCTTCCTGATCTGGATCTAAAACCTATCCTTTTATATGCGAAACGAAATGTCCATCCAACCGTCGGCTAGGACAGAAAAAAGTATGTATTGTTCTCGGTCTAAACCTTCTAAACCAGTGATTCCAAACCTGTTTAGTGCTCCAAATTAGCTTTTCTAAAACTCTTATGCTGTCCCCCCAGCATGTAACATACATAAATAATCGCATTAAAAAAGTAATATACAGTAATCATTAATATAGTATATATAATCGTTAATGAAACGGTAAAGTTAATTTCCAAAACCTATAATGAAAAATTGAAATTTACATTCCATATCATTTTAATATAGGCATTTTCGAATTGTCCTCCTGTGGGGTATGGGCCCCACTTTGGGATACACTGGTCTAAACTAAAGAGACAACCCTACACTGTTGGCTCACACCTGCCAGCGTTCCGTATTCGCTGGCCGCCCGTCGTGTAGAGCGGTCGCTTCTCGCATACCCGCCGCGAGTGTTTAACCGCCGCGAGTGTGTTGATGAATCCGTGATTTATGTTTTGACTTTTTTCGTGTGCAATTTCACTCGAGGGACGACCATCGTCGATGGAATTCGCAATACGTGAGCCCCTTTTCTAATATGCTAATAGCGTTGTTTCCCTGATTTGCTTCGTTAATGTTAACGTTCATTAGATTTCGGATACAATTGTATGGATTAATGTTGTTTTCCTCAAATTGAAACAACAAATTGCTATAATTTAGGATGAAGTATTAACGGGAATTTAAAGTATAAAAGTTGGTTTGTTTATTTTCATTTCTTAGGGTATTCTTTTACGAGGAATACAAGTAACAAATCAGCAAATATCTTTACGGTACAAAACATTTTTTTAAATAGAATATTAATATATCTTAGGGATATAAAATATATAAACTTACGACTATAATTATTTAACGATCACTTTGTTATTTGGAAAGATTAATAAGTTTCCATCAGTTTACTTTATGGTATCTGACGATATTTAATATTGAATATCTCTAGACACGATCTCTAAATTTAACTAGTTACTTCTACAATTATTGTATGTTTATACGTTTCTATTAATAAACCATAGTAAATATAAAAATTGATAAACAATAATCATAGAGAAAAGTTCGTAGCACATTGCTACGGCGTAGAAAAGTGCTACGAATAATAAAACGAGTGGATTATATGTACTTACATATTATTTTTGAAATAATAGTTATTAATATTATTTAATAATTATTAACTGTTAACAAATAAACAATATGAATAATTGTAATGGAAATTTATATTAGTTAATTTTTAATTAATTCGTAACAAAATTGTAGCTAAGAATGTTATACATAATTTTCAAATGGTAGGATATGTCCTTATATCTCTTTTGGAATTATAGTCATAAGCATGTGTTATAATATCGGATTCCTACAGTTTCGTCTGGAATCTATTATTTCCTATCCTCGTGGCAATTCCGCAAAACCCTCTTTGAGATTAAGGAATTCACATGTTCAATTTCATTCTCATAGACCAAGTAGTTTTAAAGACTTAGTGATTGATCAAATGAGTTGCAGTTTGTTTTTTTAAACCGTCATTGTACAATTATTAGTTTAAGTTTTAATGGCATATTCTTCAAATATATATTTTTATTTAATTTAAAAATAAATAGAAACATTACTTTTATGCATAATATATAATAACAATTTTTTTTTATTCTAAATTTAAATAAAATCAGTGCTTTCATTAAATAATATATTAAATATATAAAATAAAAGTTAGTATTATAAATTCTAATGATAAAAATATATTTGTAAGATTTAAAAAATAGTTAATATTCTAAGTTCTCGTTAATCTAAACTAATGTTATAAAGGGGTAAAGTTTGTGAGGTTGTTGTGGGTTATTTACTGAAACTACTGAACCGATTTTGAGAATCGAGAATTTTGTTCAATTTCGTTTTAATGTAGATGGGACTTAGAAAAGAAAATAGGTAATTCGAAGTACTAATTACGGTACGATCCATAGGAACTATTAATAGGCGGTTTCTGTAACAAAAAACATTGTAGCAACCGGCTAAAGGCGAAGCTATCAAATTTGCGTGGATCGCTAGTCTCATACAATATTTACATCATCTGGTATAATAATCGTGGAGAAGCAGCCACTTTCTCAACTCAAAGACTAATATTTTATAGTTCTTTAATATTTCTTTATATTTATTAGTGGTTTATCGATTTAGACAGTGATTTACTTCCGATGATAGCAGGTTCGACTTCTCGCATTACACAAACATTTTTATTCACGTGCATGATTATTTGTATAGGTCTGGATATTTTCTATGTAAATATTAATATCAGTTGTAACTATTATTAGATTAGTTAGAAAACGTTTATTTGATACACATAAAATATATAACGAACAGAATTTTTACTTTACAATTTGGATCATTAGTTGTGGTATTAAGTACATTAGTTGTGGACTAAAATAATCCATCACATTTAAAATTAGTACTGTTATTGGAAGTAAAAGTTATGTCTCACATGCGAGTAGGATGAAATCAAGAATAAATTGTATTTACTGCTGTAAGATTGCTGCTAGGTTGTCTGTAAAAGATTGCTTTAGCGATTAGGCCGCCTTTTGTTAGCGTGCTTTCTATTGATTTTTATTTGTATTTTTTTTCTGCACCATAAAGAGTATTATTATTATATCCACTGAATATCTGAATCAATAACAGCTCAGCTTAGCTTGAGCATAGCTGATTATTATTATTGTAAACGTTATGGTGGCCATTGATTCGCAAATCGTAATCAGCGAGACGTAAATTCAAATACCTTTCTTTCATAAAAAATGAGTAATAACAGATTATGAAATATTTCATATTAAAATTATGAAATAGAATAAAGGTTCTCCGGTAGATACTTATTAGGGAAATTCGTATTGCTTTCGGTAGCGAAAAGATATATTATTTTCAGCGCCCAAAAGAATTATTCATCCGTCTATCTATTCTTTATCTTCGTGTCAGACGCCTTTCAAGCAGAAAGAATCATGTATTAAATCATCTTTGTTATAATTATTATGATTCACAGTATTATAAACTATTATCTTTGCAAAGATATAGTATCTAACAAAAGAATTGTTGATATTTGGTGTAGATAATTTTGTACAATAATATTATTTATAAATAGAATTGTACTTTTTTAATTAGCATTTTTTATAATAATATGGATTAAAAATAAAATTATAATAGGATGAATAAAAGAATTTTCATATTCATTTAATGAATTAATACTTTTAACTATACATTTTAGTTTATTTGCCTCCTTCCTTACTAAACCATACATTAAGTCACATAGAGAGTTGTTTTTCATTTCAATTCATACAGCGCTATTATTATTATTATTTTATGAAGACTTAATTGGTAAATATGCGAGATGAAATACGGTATTCAGAAATTAGCTAACAAGTGTCTCATACTTATATAAATAAGGTTCATAATATAACTGTACCTATATCTTTATATTTATGTCAAATTTCTTGCCGGGTAAGTAGAGCGAACTAAGTGCCAAAGACCTTTGTCCATGATATATATGAGTATATTTAATTAATCCAGTTTTGTACCTATTCTCATGTAGTTCCGCTTATGTACTCTCAGGGAAGATGGATATTATTATTAATTTGAACTAGTGACTCTATTACTAGTAAAATGCCAGGTAGGCATCCACATGGTTTCCGCCCGGAAACCATCTTGGATGATTCCTGGTATATTTGTCACGATGGGCTAACTAACCTGACCCCTTATCCTGTCTCCCACTGGCAACCCGCCCGTGTATACGTTAGTGTAACTGACTGCTCTGTCCCTTTACTAACCAATAGTGACCCCGGCAGGATTATCTAACAAAAAATTTAAAATTATAATTTTTTACGCAAATAAAGACATAATAATATCGATACATCTACCACAACAATCATATATCAATCGTGAATATCAATATTTGCATCGTGCAAGGATTCAAATCCGCAATCATCGGAAGTAAGGCGAGGTTTTAAGCCGCTGCACCATCGAGACCGTCAATTGGGTAGTACGTCAACTACTATACGATGACATTATTAGTAATAAATAAATAATACAACATATACCTCATATAATTTTAACGAAGTATTTTACTTTGATAACAAAATTGACAACGAACGACGCCGTCGGCCCAAAAACACGAATAAGCAGGTTCGGAAATTCAATATTGAAGTTTGTTTACGAATCGAATTAGGCTAACAAATAACGGAGTTGGGAAAAAGTTTTTTTATTACCCACATATACGTTACGTCGTTTTCAGAATTACATTTTAAAACGTTTATAATCCCATTATCAAAAAAGCTTTACAACTGCCCGAAAATAATAGAGGTCTTATGGATGATAATGGAATGATGCACCCGCCTGCACTAACGGGTTCCGCTGGCGAGGCACTAGTGGAGGATAAGCATGAGGTCAGGTCAGCCAGCGTGGTAAATTCACAACGAATTTATCACGATGGTTCACAGGGAGAACCGCGTGGAGGTCAACCTGAAATGGCACATGTTAGCAATGGATTTATTCCTCAAACTACTATTCCATTCCCCCACATAAATGAGGTATAGGACGTCCTCCAACTACATGGTGGACCAGTAAGTAAAATATCATTGAGACGGAAAAATTGCTCCGACAACCAAGGACAGATTGTCCTGGCGCCGTAAAATTAGTAGATCCAACGTCATGTAAGTGGGATAGTGTAAAGAAGAATAAGAAGATATATATAAATTATTCTATTGTCTGACGGTATTTATAGTAGTTTAAGTATACTTAAAATAATATTAGTTGTGACTTCGAGTCCTGGTGAAAGAGTCTTTGTATTTTTTAAATGGATAATAATGAATGCTGCTGATTCGTTCGCTATTATTCTTAATTGACTAGGAACCCATGCTAGAGTAACATTTATACCAGAGCAGTAGGCTTTGACCTATTTGCAAGAATATAATAGGGTTGTTTTTGGCATGGATGGATACTTCTGGATATCTTATAAGCAGCTTAGACGCTACAACGGTATACTCTGTCGAAAGATTAGAGGAGGATGATAAGATGAGCATCTAAGGTCAGTCTGCTCCTTCTGATAAATAAACCAGGAATTAATCACAATGGTTTCCAAAGAATTAACCATACTAACATGTTATATATGAAATGAAATGATATTTATTCAGTAGAAGAAAAAACTAAAACACACATTAAACAAATAAAAAAAAGAATAAGAAACAGTGCGACAATTATAAAAAAAAAATCAGTACATGTGTATGTATGTCGAAGCACTGAATAGATCCGTGCTCAGTATAATGCTGCAGCGGCTGGAGCGCTGCAACGCTGTTTTTCAGCACAAGATTGTATAAGTGATATAAGTGGATTTCTTTAAGCAATTATTTTGTTTCCACGATAATAATAAAAACAAGAACTATTCAGTGAATCGACATTATATTAATTCTGTTATAAGTAGAATATTGCGACAATGTAATCGAATGTAGTCACCAAACTCTCAATTATTTATTTCATTTCATTTATTAATT
Source organism: Achroia grisella (assembly GCF_030625045.1). NCBI lineage: Eukaryota > Metazoa > Arthropoda > Insecta > Lepidoptera > Pyralidae > Achroia > Achroia grisella. Next base: position 1,204,788 of record NW_026713016.1, read on the forward strand.
CGCATTTAAACTTATATGGATTGGAGACAGAGTAACTGGTAGCTGATAATTTTATTTCAACATTCGACTAGGCATATTACAAAATCTAAAGATAGTCTTTTGTCATAGTATTACTCCTCATCGTTCGACACCATAAGCTCAAGAGAGATATGACCGATTTTGAAAATTATTACAAAGAATAATCTTTGTACCAAATAAACTTTCTATATATAAATATAGAAAGTTTATTCATGTATATAAATACAATACTGTATATACCAGCTTATCCGCGGAAATGAGCTAGTGTAAAAGAAAGTAATTTATTAACAATAGGTGCACTATATTTTCGTTGATTCATTAAATTTCTGTTACTTATTTTATATTATACGGTTTGTGGACAAGCTAACATTTCCCGTCTGCGAGAAGTCAGTTTAGTTCAACTATTTAATGTGGACTTAGCGTGCACGGCTGTTATTAGCTTCATATTTTCTTGAGAATATGAAACACACATATAGGTTATTTACCCATTTGCAAGAGGCTTATATTTTTCACGCAAATCTATATATACGATATATATTATACCTACCCGCCCCGGCTTCATACGGGTGTACATATATTACGTATATATGTATACATATAAATCTTCCTATTGAATCACTCTATCTACTACTAAAATCTGCATTAAAATCCGTTGCGTTGTTTAAAAGCTGTAGGCGAACAAATAGCGGAAGCGACTTCATTTTATACTACCTAAAGATTATACTAGTAGCTCATATTGGCTTTGCTCGGGAGCTGGTGACATTTATTAGAAAAGAAAAATATATAAACAGTATATATTTAATAATGTATGTATGTACTCACTGTTAAGCGCCTAGATGTATTTATATATGTATATTATTACTATTATATATAAAGATATCACCAGAATACCAGTGTCGTGGCACCCCGTCACGGTATATGCTGATCGCAGACCTATTTGGTACCATATACCATATACTTAAACCAATTTGTAAATAAAATATCACATATTTTTATGTATTTTATGTTTATCAAATAATCGTATGTTCTTTCATTATTTAAATAGCTGCAATATGTTTGAACTTATGTCAATTGTAAATTTACAGAGTTTATTTACTGGAGTAAATGTTATTAACAGTTGTATATACAATATATTGCCGTAACATGTACGCTCGTTCTCACATTGCTCTGGGATAATGTATAGTTCAAACGATGAAAAGAGTTATTCAATTCGGTTCTGAAGTTATTTGCTAATTAAAAAATATTATTTTCTATTCCGTTTACATTAAAAAATTTGCTCTCACTTTACAACTAGTACAAATACAATTAGTCTATTCGAACTCCAATTTAACCCCAAAGGTTGTAAATTACAACTTAGCACTGAATAACTTTATACATTTATATTTTTGTACGACTCTTAAATGTTTAAAATATATCATTAAAAACAAATGAATCCTATAGATTGCGGTGGGTTTGCTCCCGTAACTTTGGAATCGAATATCGTCGGATGTGTCTTAAGTCTATAATAAACCACGAGATGGAAAAAAACAATCAATACCTTCAAATAAAAAAATAATATATAGAAAGAAGTTCAAAGGAGAATTAAAGGCATTTCTAGTAAGAAGATGAGTATAGACGGATAAATGGATGGATGTTTGTTAGTCTTGCAAAAACTACTGAACGGATTTTCATGAAACTTACAGTAATATACATCAGAATAACAAATAGGCTATAAATTTCATGCGGGTAAAACCGCGGTCATAGCTAGGATGAAATAACCGCAACGGTGCTTGTCACAAAATGTAAATATTATTATGTTTGTAAAGAAATCTATTATTCTATTCCATTCAAATTTTCGTGACTTTGTCACGTCCACATGTTCTTATCGGAGACAACGTAGCTTATAGTAAAATGCTTTAGTTGTACATACTGTAGAAGTTTACCGATCCATTAAATTTGTTGTTTGGTTTGATGAGTTGTTTAACTTTCAAATATTGTAAATCTGTGGCATTAAACGCTCTCTCTAGCTTAGATTAGATATATTCAACACCCGTAACTAGTTTCAAATATCTACTCAATTCTAGTAAATATCATAATAGCATATAAAAAACTATTTTTACATAAAAAACCGTTTAGTCGTGAAAAGGTAAGGAACAGTTATACTTTCGTATTCACAACATTCTAATAATCTGTTACTAACATTATAAGAGCGAAAGTTTCTGTATATATATGGATAGATGGATGGAACATATTTGTTACCCTTTCACGCAATTGTGTTCGTTCTTCTTATGACAAGATAAATTTCCGAATGAGTGGTAGATTATAAAAACGAAGTATGATTCAAAAGTGCTTAAATTTAAATTTATTTGAATAAAGAATTTTCTATTCTATTGATACGATTATACAAATATAAACTTTAGTAAGTTACTAATAGAGGTGTACTTCAGAAATTAAGTACACCGTTTCTCTATTAATATGAATATACAGAAATAACCCTTACTAAATAGCCTACTGGAATATACAGTGTACCTATAGCTGAGTATGTTTGTTCCAAGTTGGATTGCAAATTCAAGTGAGGGCAAGGCACAGGTACATTTGCATGACTGACGTGTTTTCGCTTCGTCCAGTAATTGAGCCAGTGGTACGGTCAGCGAGAGGTTGCGAATCCTCCCTCGGAATATATCTTTACATAAATTTGTATTTGAAATGAAAAATATACATTTGACGATACAAATGAATAAAGTGTTTATTTGTTATAAATCATGATGACCTCGGTGGTATAGCGGTCTAACACACCGCTTTACATCCGATGGTCGCGGGTTCGATTCCTCGCACGCCACAAACTTTTGTATTCATGAATATGATTTTTTGTATCGGTCTGGGTGTTTTCTACGTATAATATGTATGTATTTACAAAAAAAAATATCTATGTATTTGTATCAGTTATCTATTACCCATAACACAAGCATTAGCTAGCTTAACTTGGGACTAGATGGCGCTGTGTCAATTATCCTGAGATTATTATTATTATCATTCATAATTCTGCTTTCAGAAATATTATATGGTTGAAATACCAGTAATTTAAATTATAAGGTTAAACGGTTTTATGATTATATTCTCAAAGACTTGCTTAAGGTATTAATAGATAACTTTGATACCAGCATAAACCAAACCTCGATTCGCTGATTTAACAATGTTTTTTATGCATAATTTTAAAAAAATATTGGAACTGCATACCTTATAAACTATACATAGCATACTCCTCAACGCAATTTTCGTAAAAAGGGATACAAAGTTTTTGTGTCATGTATTAATACGTCATAATTTACTAGAGGCGTCATAGCTTAGTAGTTACTATTATGATTTACACCCAAGAGCTCATGGGGTTCAAATTGGAGAACGAGCAAATATTTTTTTTGTGTTTCAAATATATCCAATGCAATATGGGTTTGTGAAGCTTTGCTTTCGCCGCCACATCACCTTTTGGCAATGCCTCTGGCTACCCCATCTGCGATAACAATCATAAAGATATGTTTGAATTTTATTATATACGGGAATGAAACGTGAAATATTTCCATGGCAGCGATATTTTTAATTACAAAGAGAGTCGGATACCTTTACAAGTCCGCCGACTAGCCGAGGAATGTAGACTCGGGGCTTTCTTAAGCTACGTTCTGATTACGGCGAAATTGTTTTTGTAACGCTTCCATCGTAATTGATTCGCCTATTTCAAATAGCGAAATAAATTGTTTTGAGTAATTTCAACTTTGCTACAAAAGGCCATATTGAAATTGAGTGAAGGTTAAATGTTTAGCAGGCGATGTATTATAATGATATGAACTTGGGTTAAACGAGGTTGTTGTATTAAACGATTGTTTTTGTATTACCAGGTGCAAATAGTACCGAGAGGTACTATAATCATCTATTGTGGTACAGGCATGTAATGTATAGGAATAAAGATAAATGAAATATAGGAATAAAAAATGTTTTGAGGAAGGTATTATATATGTACATATGTGTATTATAAAGCAAAAAAAGGCCGAAAAAGAGATGGATGGACTGTGTGTAAGATGGAAAGAAAGGGAGTAAATGACGAGATGACTGCGAACAGGGATGAATGGAATCGAAAAACATATTAAGCCGACCCCAAATAAATGGGATAAGAAGAAGCAGGTAATGATGATATCAGGTGGAAATAGAAAATTATTGGCGTGGGTGTGGCGTTATTTTATTTTGTAACATGTATCTAGGTTCAAAGGTGAGAGAAGGCAGTGATATTATAGAATATGGAGTCTGGCATAGACTAAGAGTCTTTTAGAATAGTCTGTGAATAGTAGATATCTGTATACCATATATATATCATCTCATATCATCAGGCGGTGCTTCAGTTTATTTGTCATACCATTTATATAAAGAAATTGCGATTTTTTATATTCAATTTTACCACAAAAGATCCTTTTGAAATTGAGTGAAGGTTAAATGTTTGGCTGGCGGTTAATTATAATGAAATAAACTCACTTTAGAAAAGCAATTATTATTACATTATCGGGTGGAAATAGAAAATTATTAAGAGGGCAAGTTTGTTTTTAAACCACCAATGGAAAATGGATCTTATAAATATTAGATTCAAAAATTTTACCTTCGTAGAGAACTTTAAACGTTATCCGTTACTTATCCGGGTCGAGTCGTTTTTAATTACACTGCGTAATTAAAATGGATATTGAGAAAATTGCGAACTTGTACGTACATCTAAAATAATTTAAGATTGTAATTTTACAAAAATAAACACTTCGATCTTCACAAATTGGTATAAAAGCCAATGTGAACTACACGAATGATTGCGACATAGACACTAGTCTATGTCATATGCACAAAAAAACCACTACGTTTACTCACCTGAGAAACACCCCAGTGACCGTAAGTTCAAATTTGTCTAAATAAAAAAACGACGACCTCGTTGGTCTAGAGGTCTACCACACCGCTTTACGACCGATGATCGTGGGTTCGATTCCTCGCACGGCACAAACATTTGTATTCATGAGTATGATTGTTTATATCGGTCCTGAGATTAAAAAAAAAACTTTGTACATATCTAAATATATGTATATTTTAACTAACGCTCCGGTGAAGGAAACGCCGATAGTAAAGTAATAATGAATTGAAAAGACCGCGGTACATTATCCCCTTGCCATTTTGGGTCCGAAATACACCGTACGAAATAACGGAGTCAAGCGTTGCGTTCACCACAACATCTACAGTTGACAATGCTTCTGACTGCCCCATTTGTGATAAAAATCGTGACGGCATGATAGGTGTTATAAATGAAAACATATTACTTGTAAGTACATTTTATTGGTCACAGTTTTGTGATAGTATCAAATTAAAAAGGATATAGGATACTAGTTAGCGTTGCTTAAATGGTCATGGGCCATGTATGCCGCCGATACGATGGCAGACGGAGCAAGCGCATCCTAGAGTGGAGACCCCGTGAGGCAAAAAGAAGTTAAGACCCGGTTAATAATATAAATAATGTATATTAATCACGAAAGTTTCAAAATAACTATTGCAAAAAGAAGTATTGGCGGACCATCAGCCAGATCGATAATATAGGAATAGCAGCTGGAAGAGTGGTACCGACAAGCCATGAACCCTGCAGAGTAACAGATCGGAGAGGCATATGCCCAGCTATCCCATACTGAAGAAGAAGATGAAAATAATGAATGATATCTTTAATAGAATTTGGAATTGCCTCCTATACAAATGAATATATCAGTAACTATAATTATATTATGAAATAATATTATTAAATGTGTATTTGAATATATATAAATTGGTATTAACAATAATTAACAAATATATAATTCTATGTAATACGTCTTTAGAATCTTTAATATCAATAAATTATGAATTATTATACTGTTTCTTTTAAACAACTAATATAAGAATAACAGTCTGGTTTCTAATTTGTAAAATAATTGGATATTTAATTAAGCTGAAATATAATATAACACGAAAAAATAATAATTTTATTACCTTAAACAGAATATCTTACATTTTAGCAGTCTCTTGTTATCAAACAGTAATATTGGACTTTATTACTTAGTTCCTGAATTTGTTCAAGAGAGCGCCAGCTCCAAGAAATATGATAATATTACTTTGTTCTAGTTATGATTTGCCGCTGTCTATTTACGTTTATCTTTTCATCTGATATTTATTGGCTTTTCACCAAAACGAAATTAGAATTTATTTCATTTCAAAATTTATATAAACACTAGACTCGACTGAAGATAAATGAAATAACAAAATGAAATTAGATGGAAGAGAATGTTCTATGGTTATTCTACATTTACAATTGTCATGTATGAAAATGACTATGCACAGAAAAAATTGTATAAAAAAATAGTAGAACAAAAAAGACGTATATACAAACAGACACATAAGTAAAGTATAGCTTAGACAGCTCTTTCTATCTTAGACTAAAAAAGCATGACTACAAACAGTAAAAATTCATATGTCAGTTTGTTTCGAATCCTCTAGTACCTGCCGGAGGTAGATCTCAGTCCTGGAATGACGGATCGCATATATCGGCGTCTAACCGTAAGCAGAAATACCCCGACTGAAGCAGTGAAGTCGAGTGATACTTTTTTGAGTCAGGTACTTTAAACGAAGTATAACTCCGCTTCCAGGTTCTTCAAAAAAGTTATAGCAACAGTAAAGCCGGAGCACATAACAACATCTTTTTGATAGTTTGTTGGTAATGAGTATAAAGCATTAACTGTGGTACCTATTATTACGTAATGTACAAGTAAAATATTAGTACAGTCAAGTAATAAGTAATAATATGTACTCAGTACTTTGTCACAGTGACATTATTGACACTTCCAGACATTTTTTACATATCACCTATAAATTGTTATTAACTTATAAAATAAAATATATATTGTAATCTCAGATGAAATGGTCAGAAATAAAATAACTATCGTACTTAATAATGTAATAACTAAATTTATAAATGTTTTTGATGTTGACTTGCAACACTTGATATGCCCACATTTCGCTACGTATATCTGAATCCAAAGTTGGAAGGGGCGAGCGTACTACCGTCTTTCGGATTAATTTTTGGTTTGTTAGCGGATTTTCAAAATAAAAAGTCAATCATAAATATAAAATAATCCACAAGGATTTTTTGCTCACTTCTCAATTTGAACTGACAATCTTCTTATACCCAATCAGGGTCGTAAATCTCTAGATTACGATGACAAAATAATTATCATATCTCAGGGCAACTCCTACAGGGCCGTCTAGTCTTAAGCTAAGCAGAACTTGTGTTATGGGTACTAGATTATGGATACACTCAGAAAGACTTTATACAAAGTGGTCTGCGTGGATACATCTTTGTTATTTACAATAATAACAATAATTCAAGACAATACACAATACGCAATCTAGTATCAAGGAGAGCAAAGTATGGGTACTAGACAACGGATATAAATAATTAGATGCACTGTTTTGTAAATGAATAATATACATATAAAACACTCGTTACAAACAATCAGACTAAGAAAAACAACTCGTTGTGGCATGCGGGGAATCAAACCCACGAGCATCAGAAATAAGGCGGTGTTACTACACTGTTACACCACATAAATTGATTTTTCCTTACATACATTGCTAAATAGTTCTCTAGAACTATATCTTGAAGTTAGTCTTTACTGTTCTTGATATACAAAACCAAGGAAGCCCTCGTACAGAGTACATATCGCATGTCATCATATATGTTGCTGCGGTATTTAATATAATATAATAACAATGTTGGGAATTCACAAAACTATGCTCGTACCAAACTGCTTGCGATAAACATGAACTGTAAATTATTAATGAAGATAGGAGTACAGTCTAAAAATCGATGAAATCCACTATTTTTGAGTGACAACCCTAGGTGATTCTAGTCCTGAGTAGACATTTAATTTCTTTTTGTTGCAAAATTGTAAATAAAAATAGATCATCTTTAATACAATGTAAAGTTAAATATCTATTTACCTACAATTAAATAAATAAATAGAGAAAGATAACCAGCACATTTATACGAGAACGGACATCAAGTCTTAGTAATGTAATATCAGAGTTCACTATCATATCTCATCCTGCTTTTTTTTTCAAAGACTTTATAAGAAGACATACAGAAGGTTCAACCAGGACCTAAATATTTTTTAACCGTTTAAAGACGCAGAAGTATTTTATTAAAATATTATAATCATCCTAAAATACATATATGTATAAATGACGGCCTCGATGGTTCAGTGGTTTAGCACAACTCTTTACTTCCGAAGGTCGCGGATCCGATTCCTCGCATGGTATAGACATTTGTATTCATGAATGTGATTACTTGTATCAGTCTGTGTGTTTTGTATGTATATGTATTTATAAAAACAATCTAATTATTTATATTGAATTATTTGTCTAGTACCTATAACACAAGCTCTGCTTAGCATGAGAGTTGATGACTCTGAGTGAATTGTCCTGAGATATCATATTATATAGATGTAATTAATTATTTTTGTATGTAAACAAAACTTGTGCTTAGTTTATTTAATTTAAGTTTTTAACAAATTCAGCATACATGCGGAATAAACCGTATAAAATATGAAGTTTGATTTTTCCTTATTCTGCTTTGAATAGAACTAATTCTACACAAGTAGGTACGATGGATTCGAATATTCGTGATGCTCAATAGGAGTAAAGTCGACAAAATGATTCTACCATTAAGGATAAGTACGATGGATATTTTTTCATTTTTTCCTATTTGATTCATACCCAGTCATAAGGAATGCTCTCGATCGATTACGTTATTACTCGTACATCGTCTTTATATCTATAATACGAAAATATTTTATAACGAAAGAGAACAGCATAGCGTGGTTAGTTACTACACTGAATTAGACCGTAAAGATTACGAGTTCAAGTCAGATTGACAATAAAAAATGTGTTTTAATTTATAATTCTGTCTGACTCTCCACTGATGTAAATCTTATCGATATTTATTATTCGAGAAATCACAAGATACTTGTATTTAAAAAAAATAATAGTTTTTAAAACTAATAACAGTTCTTAGATAAAAATATACATGTATTTTGAATGTATCGTCATTATTTAGAGACAATATTTAAAACTAAAACTAAACTAAAGAAAGATAGTGCATGTTATGAAGCTCCAGTATTGTAAAGAATTACCTAAACCTATGCGGATTTGACTGACTTAAATGTTTATGATAATAGTCTTCATAATAATTAATAAATATGTTTTATATTTCATAATCATTACTCATATTTTAGTGTTTTTTTAATATTAACAAAATAACTAACTAATTATGTGGTTATAGTCAGTCGTTTTGTTCATATTAAGAACTTACAACTAACAACTATTTTAATCACTTATCAGATTCATCATCATAATCAGTTCATTCGTTTAGGAGCTACAATTCCACAGACTGAAACACAAATATATGTATAGACACATCAAACTTATTAAACCCCACATTTTGCATCAGATGATAAAAATAAAAGTCTTCACAACATATATATATACACGCTTACATATATGAACTGTGAAAACGTTACACTCCTTTTATGGGCAGTCGTGAAAAAAAATAATTTTCTCCTTTGCAATTCCAACGTAATAGGGTAAAAAGTACTTTAACTGTTACATTGTGCTTATCGTCGTGTCTGAGCTGTAATATAAAACAAATGCAATCCGATAAACAGCCAACAACGCGATGTAGTTACAGATTTTTTCGCTGTTTCGCTACGAAATTACATATATTTTTTCTTACACGACGGTGTTTCAACAAAGTGTTAGACTTTTATTGTTATTTCAATGACGACCTTCGCACATTAGATGGCGAGTCATTTGAGGTCATAGGTTCAAAGCCTGCTTATTCGTGTAATTGGTATGGCAAACAAGCGGACTATAAGCGGTAACTGTCGCCTAAGTATTGAAACTACGGACATCATTATCATGTGACATCACTCATGTATTGTCATTCAATAGGAAAAAGACACCATGTATCTTATCCTGCAATTTCAACGCCTAATCTTTACCCTATAACCACAACACAGAATTCAAAGTAGTAGTAGTGTCAGCTGAAATATGTGATACTGAAGTACCCACGCAAAATACTTTTTGCAAAGTTGAAGTGTGACACTCAGTTGGTGAGACCAATTAAGAAAAATACCGTTTTTTTAAACCGGTATTCTGGTTTCTTGCATATTATTTTATTATGCTAAATATACTTCTGAGAATTAGTTTCTTATGTGATTACTATAAATGTAATTTTAAATATATGGGCATATCAATACTTTGTACCAACTAGTTTTAATTTTATTGATTTGTTTCTTCTATTTCTGCCATCAAAAAACTATAATTGCTTTGTAGTGCCACAATTCAAAAGTAAAGTTAGTAAAGTGGTGATAATGTAGGTACATATATATGTAAGTTTATATATCTGTTACGAAAAGCTCTGCTACCAAAAAATGTTGTGGAATAAATGTGGAAGCGTGTGAGGGATAAAAGTCAGTCGGACCTTTTGGATGCGCCGAGGTTTTCGCTGATCTCCAGCTCGTATCAGGATCCAGGGTTAATAGCACCATATCACTTTTGTTCAGCTCGTATCAGAGTCCAGGATAGGTATAGCACTATATCACTGTTCAGATCAGAAACTTGCAATCATTAGGTTTATAACACGTTATTAATTTTAGGTTGCACCACGCATTTTTGGGTTAGAAACGTCTCGCGTGTGTCGGCTCGGTAAGGAGTTCATTCCAACAGTCAACGTCATGGTAGGGAAAAAAGAAGGAAAAGAGAGGGCAGGCCAAATATGCCTACCTACATTTTTTAACAATATCTTGACATATACAACAATTCTGCGCGCGTATTTGTCACATAGCTCCTAAATAGGTTTCTGGTTTGGATGATATTTTGTGTATATATTTTAAAAGGTACTTCCGTGACTTATAAACAATTAAACCGAGCAGGATAAATTCATCCGCTAATCTAATTATAGCATTACCTAAGTTTTTTAATTGCAACAAATACTGTTAGAATTTCAAGTACCTACTCATCATTTGATTCTCGTGAGATTGAAATAGAAAGAAGAATAGACAGATACCGTTAAAAAAAACAACAAAAACTATAAGACCATAAAAAGAAACATAAATACATTTAACATTGAAAACAACGATGCACGATTACAGATTCTTGCTCCTGTCAAATTGTATTGAATTTGCGACAATATTATTGTTTTATTGGGTTACAGAAGTTCCTTTTTATGTAATAAAACAATAGACAATAGACAATTCCGTGCACGCATATCTCACTGTGTCTATAAAGGAGACAACAGATGCGTCTATAAAATGGCCTGTACAAATATTTATTGCTGCAGCCCTTCAAACATGACCTTTTTTATGAGCTTCGATTCCCGGGGGAGGATTATACAATCGCAATAAGAATTGGATTGACATGGCAGTCATATTATGTCTGTTTTGTAAACTAGAAAAGACGTATTGATTTCGTTCGGAATTGTGTATAATGGTTATATTCATTATACCTTATTCATCGAATCGTTAAAACAACAATTAACCTATTTTAGTTTTACAACTACTAAATACGCATCCTTTGAGCAATCTTCTTTTATTTGAAAATAAGCTAATAACACAAAAAATAATTCAGTTCTTCTCGACTGTAGTAGTTATCCGAGTTAGTACAGTAGGTAGTATGAGTTTATAGATTATTTTAATTGATTAGAGATTATTTTAAATATTTGAACGTACTCACATAAATTGAGATTTAATATATTGCGCATATATTATAATTAGGCGATCATAATGAGTTGACAATTACTAAATAAATATAAATGAGTCTACGCTAATAAATACTATCAGAACGAAAAATAAAAAAACAAATGTTTAAGTTATACATTTAAGACAATTCTAGCTTAGCTCCGTATCCAGGCTTACTTAACAAACTGGGTTTCTAAAGTTTTAGCGTTTTCTATCAGATGAGTCATCAGGAGTCATTGCTTGATACAAAAAAATCAAGTATTATAAAGTTCTATTGCGAGTTCACATGTACCATTGAAATTACCAACTCGTAGCACAAATTCGTAGATCCGCTACGCCGAAGACACTACATCGTAGACCTGCTACATCGTAGTGACTACGGTACAAACTTACACGGCCAAGTGTTTGTTTTACAGTTGTTCTGTATTAATCACAATATATTGTACGATATGGTAAACAAAAATGTACTTATATGTTTGCTATATCTGGTCGTATGGTACAACAACGTTTACTTGGGTATGTTTAAATTCACACATATAATTTTCAACGGAATCTATACTCAATATTATAAATTGAGAGAGCGGATTTTGTTAACAGATAAGTGAGCTTGGGAACTCAATATTCAAATTTTCTTTGTACGTTTTTAAGAGTGACATAATACATACATGTATTCTACATATATTATGTTAATATATACAAAACTCACAAAGTTATAAGCACCAGAAGCCAGGGCGCACTTCGGCTTTACCCACATGCTTGTAACGTAGTATTACAGTAGATAATAATAATTAAGATATGTTTGATAGTTATATGATAGACTTTTTAGCTTATGTCAAGTTTTATCAACATCCGTTCTGTAGTATTTCCGTGACTGAGTAACAAACATTCATCCATCTATATAACCATTTTATTACATTATATTTACCGGTATATGTAATATCTACATACATATATAAAATTACGTGTAACTAATTTGTCATTCAGAAAAAGTCATAGGCAAAAATTAATAATTTTAGTAAAATAATTATAATAGTTAAAAATGTTATAGTGTAGTGTATTATTAGTGATATTAATTATATATACATACTAGCTTTTGTCCAAGGCTTCGCTCGCGTTAATGTATCCCCTTAGGGGTGGAATTTATCAAAATTCTTTCTTAGGGGATACCTATGTCATAGTAGCTTTATGCATGCAAAGTCTCAGTCCAGTTTAAAATTGGCAAAGTTTCATACAAACTATCAACCCCTATTTTATCCCCTTGGGGGTGGCATTAATCAAAATCCTTTCTTAGCAGATGCCTACGTCATAACATCTACCTGCATGCCAAATTTGAGCCCGATCCGTCCAGTGGTTTGGGCTGTGCGTTGGTAGATCACTATGTCAGTCACCTTTGAGTTACATATATTTAGATATACTAGCTTCTAGGCCTGGCTTCGCCCGGACGTACATGTATTATAAATATACACCTTCCTATTGAATCACTCTACCTATTAAAAAAAACCGCTTCAAAATCCGTTGCGTAGTTTTAAACATTTAAGCATAGACAGGTACCGACAGACAGTGACAGCGACTTTGTTTCATACTATGTAATGATTAATAAATCTATTAGACGTATTTATATAGTATATGGGTAAAGTAATTTCTTCCATTTATATTCTATACCTCATAAAGTCTATTCAACTGATTCTTTACTGATTTCACCAACAAAATTCATAAATAAATAACTATCTTTTACCTTACATTCTATCAACGTTTTTCCTCTACGCAATTTGGGAGATCCAATTGCGCAATTTTATACGAAATAACATATTTTACTAACTATAAAAGAAAATACATTTTCGTATAAGGTAAATTACTATGAAAACGCATTCGGTAGTTTTCGAATAAAAAGTATATTATAAATTTTTATTAATAGAAAACTCTATTCTCTTATGAAGGAAAACAAATGTACAATAACTTCAAAGAAAATATCATCATAATATATTTGTTATATTATAAAAGAGAAAGTATATCTGTCTGTCGGTATGTTTGTATCTTTTCATGATTAAATGTCCTTATTAATCTTAATGAAAACCGTGACAAAAGCGTATCATGAGGCTATATTTTATATAAAATCAAACAAAGTTAAGGAGAAAAGAAAGTTACTAGATACGTATAAAAATCTCCCACTAGTTTAAAATGTAGTTTGAACAGAGAAACTGACAAGAAACTCGGCTCTTCCCTTTCCATAAGACATTTTGCATAGCGTCTACTTGGGTATTCAATTTCACCTAAGTCAGTTAGTCTTCAACCGCCAAGCAGCTTGTTTGAAAGATATTTCTGTTGAAGGCTAAATGCAGTTAATTTACAGGATACGAGGCATAACATCTTAGTCCTATGGAATGAAAACGCATTTGTGGTATCACGAGCGTTACGCATTAACATGATGTAATAACCATCTTTATTTGTCTCAATTAATAAACTATTACAATTGCTTATAATAAAATTTGTAGTAATTATCGAGACAAAACGGTGTAACAGAAACAATGAGTCCACTCTCTCTGCTATTCTGTTATAGCCTTTATTAGTAAATTAATACAATACAAATTCAACGAAAACGATAGCACTTAAGTTCAAAACTGTCCTCTACTAACAAAGTAGATATAAACATTTGACATTAACGGAACAAAAGTATAATCCAATAACAAAATTAATTATCCATTAAAATAACATTTAAAAAAAAATGGTGTGTATTTGTGATTTGTTTTTATATTTATTATAAATTACATATAAACTAATAAATTTACCAATCCAATTACATTAAAAAAAAACTTTAATAATATGTGACATGTGTTTTATTTTATATTTCCAATATAAAAATACATGCAAACTAATAAATTTGTCATTCCATTACGTTACATTTAAAAATATAGATATCATGTGATATTTGTCTTCTATATTTATTATACAAAAATACATACAAACGCAATAAAAACTCAAAACAACGCATTATATTAACATTCTTTGATACAGAGTGTTTGTATATTAGGATCGCGGAAGCTTTACAACGCAGACCGAATTAATATTTCGGCTCAAGTATACACCGAAAAATAACAAGCCGACCTTTTCCTCTTGTTATGGAAATCATATTTATTTCATGTTTTCATATTTACCTCGGTGAGGAACTTGTGAGCTACTGGATTTGTCCGCGACTTCGTCTGCGTGACTACTTAGTGTAGGATAAAGAGTAACCGAAACACCAGGTCACAAATACTACCTAATGTTAAAAATTTCATAATTTAATAAAATAATTTACTAATATGTGAAAATGTAACATACAAACAGACTTTTGCATTTATAATATTATTTAGTTACAAATAGCATATATACATATAACAATTATTTCATTTATTTTTATAGTAAATAAGTTAAATAAACAATGAAAGTCACTCCAGAGTAATTGAACTGTTATGTGTATGTTATGTAAGTAAACATTATCTTAAATAGATTATCTTATTAGATATATAAAATAGGTAGATTAGAAAAAAATTGTAATGACTATTCAAAAGTGCTAAATAAACAATGTAAGTTTATTTGAATAAATGATTTTCTATTCTATTCTATTGTATTCTAAACAGAAGAGGAAACTAAAATAAATTCTAAAAAATGAAAATCTCTTTTTTGGTAATATATTTGTGTTTAAAATAATAATTTGGTATGAATTTCTCGTCAAAATAAGGTTCAGAACTTAAACGTATATGAGCAAATATCTTTATTTGTTTGAAGCATCCTTTTGCGATTTCCAGTTTAATAATGTTTTCTCTTGACTTTTATATTACTCTGAGCGTTTGGGGAATAAAATACTATTCTTTTAATATTAGAACTACAAATATTGTATACAACTACCTCGACTCGACAAACATTGTTTCGCCATATAAATTAATATACTTGAAAAATAGGTGTTGATGGCAGAATGGTAAAAATTTATTTTTTTAAATTTGCTACTCATACCAGGGTATAAAATAATAACAAAAATAATCTTACGACAATTAAATAAATAACAAACAATCATACTCATGAATGTAAATGTTTGTACCGTGCGAGGAATCGAACCCGCGACTATCGGACGGAAAGCGGTGTGATAAACCGCTAGACCACCGAGATCGTCAAATAGATGATAACCTATTCTCAGACATACAAATTTTATCAAAACTGATTAAGCGGTTTCGGAGAGGTATAGCAACTAAAACATGAGAATTATATAAATCCGTAATGACGTAACCTAAACTTAGCTTCATTAATCGTTTTACATAAATATATAAAGAACAGAATCCTGGAATTTTTAGATGAAATTTCAATGTAGAACTGCCACATAGCATTGAAATTTATAGAGCGTACCAAAGAAATAGCAGTTCATTTTGTGCTAAGATACTAACGCAGATTAAAAGAGGGGTATTATAAACATTCCCTTCATTTAGAGGGTATACCCTTGAGATTATGCAGGCTATTGGAGTCGACTATCATTGTGAGCATCGTTATAATAATTATTTCTAAGGCAGCATCTCACTGCTAATGGGTAGGCTTTGAAATGCGCGAGTTACTTGCTCCTCCACTTTGTTAAAATAATGATGGAACGTAATGAGTTTCATGAAACAAGACACGAAAACGTTTTTAAACACTATATATCTCACTGATTTAGTACTATACAATATATTTTACTTAACCTAATGACCTGCATGATAGTGGTAGACTACAATATATTTTAATAAGTGCCTATAAGACTATATTTATTAGTATTTACATTCTATTATTATTATATTAATAATAAAACTCGGTGTATGAAATCTATAACAAAATAGAAAGATTTTAAAAATATATACGTATATATCAATATAAAAGAGGAGCATCGCGCATAACATAGCTCACAGAGTCCAACAATAGAACGAAAAGTATAATTAGTGGGGCTGTGTTAATTGTCAAGACATGTAGGTATTAAATCTAAAAACACATGGGTTCTATTGCTTAGGAATTATGAATATACCACATATAGTTAAGTGAAAGGATCCTCTTCTTTGTATAACTCACTGGTGTTTAAAATCAAAATTGCTAACTGGCAAATTTCCACTAATGTTTTATGGATGCTTTTGCTTTGCTTGATTTTTATCACTTGTCTAGTACTTCATAACACAAGCTCTGCTTAGCTCGGGGAATAGATGACATTATGAAATGTCCAGAGCGATTATTATTATTGTTATTAAATTCGCTATATACGAGTACATCTTTATCTAGAGTTTATTGAAATATATATATAGGCTATGCAAATAGCGTTAGAGATATGACTATGCGGTCATGTCTCTAACGCTATTTGCATAGCCCCAAGCGCTACCTTCATCTTCATAGTCGACATTAAACTTTAGGCGGACGGCAGTCGTAAACCTTTTTAACAGTGTGCAAATTAACGACACCCGCACATTTGTGCAACTTTGTCATTACTCCGAGTTGCTTTCACAGTTTACGATATATGATGCATTGCAGTCGTTATGTGAAGTGCATCAGATTTAGCTCTGCTGATATTTTCTACTTCACTTTATGACGTCACGCGGCGCGCACGGGTCTTTCGATTTTCCGTCACAAGTGTAAACTCCTTACTCACTAATACTTCTTGCTCTTGTGATGCAATACAGTTTTTCAATATTTAACTATATCTATAGAATGCGTAGTAATTTATTGTTCATCTGTTTTGTAGATCTATTTATATAAATGTTTGTATGTTGCTAATACCTTATATACCTACTAAGATTTTTGGGTTCTACTCAAAGATATAAAGTCCGTCTTACATTCGATTCAGAACATTCAAAGTGTCTAAAACTGTTATTACAATTTTCACCCTTTGTGTTTTTATAATCAGTTGTGTCAGAATTTATCTAAAATTATACTTTCATTTTTTTATATTCAATTGTCAAAAGGCAGACGTAGTTCACGACATTAATATAGGAACTAAAATAATTCATAGTTATTATCTTTGTTCCACCCTAAAATTACAACAGTCAAAACCATTTCCAGTTTTGACATTTTCTTTAAAATGTAACATAACATCATATACGAGGCGCGAAGAAGCCTTTTTGTAAGTTTAATAAGTTTGACGCAACACTATATTACACCTAGATAAACTACGTCTGAGTGACTATAAAACCATTAAGTTGAGTTTGTGTACAAATAAAGCAGAAATAAAGGAAAAAAAATACAATTATACGTACTTGTTCAGACGCAAAACATCAAAGAGGAAGAAAAAAGTTATGTAAGCACTTGCGACAAGTTTCATTTCATGTGTGTATAGGGACCAACCTTTGTACCCACAACTTAGTTACCCAGAGAGACGACCTATACGCAACTTCGTCCAGTTTTTGTTTCCCAACCAAACTTTTCTTCCAAATCACCTAATTGTATATATACAAAGCTGTTATCTTATATAGTTTCTCTAATTTCACCGTCCTCCCTCTGCCCTGTAATTACCCGGGACTAGAACAAGGTCCTTCAATTACCACTATAAAGTTTAACTTTATGTAAATAGTCGAAATACGAATAAACTTGCTAATTACCTTAATTATTATGACGGCTACGTAATTATTATAATACAGTTTAAGCTCTGAAAATGAATAACAATTGGCCATTTCTATTTTAACTGGTTTCAGGTGTGTACTAATCGTGTATTCCATACGCCAATTGATGGCGATATTGTTGATCAATTAGGTATATAAATGTGCAATTAGTATTACGTATAAATTTTAATTTTTCATCGAATTTCTTTTATATAAACATAATGTTCAGTTAGAAGAAATTATGTCAAATATTAAACCTATATATTCTTACAATAAAAATTAAAAATATATATTTTACATTGCATTTGGTATGACGCCAGGGAATATTTTATTATTTTATATGCAAAATATTCATTTTTCTAAGAAAACAGAATAATTTATCTTCTTGTTCTGTAATATATATTTTGAATAATTGATCTATTAATATTAAAGTACAAAAGAAATTATTTTATAACGTTAAGTTTTGAATAATTATTAAGTTTTTTCTGTTTGTGATTTAGGTATAGTAAAGAATGTATAGAAATTTTATACGAACGAGAGATTCTGAGGTTACCAAATTTTACAGTAAACACCTTCAATACCAGTCTTCAACATCTTAATGTACATTCTTTAAGAGGGTTTATGGTCAAATTCTTATACATAAAATATTAAAATATTTCTACGGTTTGTGTCAACTGATGCAACTATGTGTCAAACATGTAAACTAGCTGACTCGCAAAACTCCGTCTGCATTTTTCTGTGATACTCCACTCCTATTGGTCATAAGGATACATTATATACTCTATAGGCTTCCTTGATAAATTGGCTATCTTATATTAAAATAATTTTACATTAGTTTTCGTGATTAGTGGCAAACAAACGAACTCTTTAGCGGTATAATAGTACAGATTATCATACATTGTAGAAATAGATAATTTGTAAATATAATAAATATTTTATTTGTAAATTATATACTTTGTACAAATCAACGGTTTCCAAACTACTTCACTAAGTAGATGTATTATATGGTTCATTTAGTACAACCATATTATTACCCAAGCGGTGGATACATAAACACGACGACTGGCATCGATTTTAAATTACTTAAATACTTTATGTGAATTGTTTTATATTTCGAAACTAGTTGAGGTTTATTTCACGATTAGCTCTTTTTGTAGATGAAAAAAAATATCACTATAATCTGAGAATGTAGATTCGACGATTAACTCTTTTTGTAGATTGAAAAACACATCGCTATAATCTGAGAATGTAGATTTGACGATTAACTCTTTTTTTAGATTGAATAACACATCACTATAATCTGAGAATGTAGATTTGACGATTTTGACGATTAACTCTTTTTTTAGATTGAATAACACATCGCTATAATCTGAGAATGTAGATTTGACGATTAACTCTTTTTTTAGATTGAATAACACATCACTATAATCTGAGAATGTAGATTTGACGATTAACTCTTTTTTTAGATTGAATAACACATCACTATAATCTGAGAATGTAGATTTGACGATTAACTCTTTTTTTAGATTGAATAACACATCGCTATAATCTGAGAATGTAGATTTGACGATTAACTCTTTTTGTAGATTGAAAAACACATCGCTATAATCTGTATAAAAAAAGAACGAATCGGTGATTTTAAATTCCCTAATTAGCTTCTCTTGTAGATTAAAAAATATGTCATTTGAAATCTGAGAATGTAGATTCGACGATTACATATTTTTATAGATAGAGAAAAATATCGCTATAATCTGTATAAAAAAGAGCTAATCGAGGATTTTAAATTCTTGATTAACTCTTTTTGCAGATTGCATAACACATCGCTATAATGTGAGAATGTAGATTCGACGATTAGATTTATTTTGTAGATTGAAAAATATACCATTCAAATCTGAGAATGTATTCCACGATTAGCTGTTTTTGTAGATTGAAAAATATATAACTACAATCTGAGTATGTGATTTCACGATTACATATTTTTATAATAAGAGAAAATTATCGGTATACTCTGAGAATGTGGATTCCACGATTAGAACTTTGTGAAATATCCATCGGAAATCAGTATGCTAAACCGCTAGCTAATTATAATAATACACAAAAACACAAAAGTGACGTCTGTCTGTCACCATCAAACTAATTCAAAATTAATGGTTGGGAAAGTCGTCATTAGAAGGGATGTCGTTAAATATTTACCGCTCCTCCAACTACAGTCGTAAAAATGAGAACAATGAAATATTATATAAAAAGCTTACACACTTTACGACCGTCAGCAGAAAACAATATAATTTACACTTTCCACTATCTGTATGCAAATTTTCCACCTAACTAGTCCCGCTTTATGCACATAGAGCAGCACGAGTATAACAAAAAAACAATAGACCAATAGATCATCATTATTCAGAACTATCTATTTAGTTAATTCATAATTATAATCCTTGGACAATTCACACAGCGCCATCTAGCCCTAAGTCAAGCTGAGCTTGTGTTATGGATACTGGACTACATACTTTTTATTCTAAATACATACATAATGGCATATAAAGATAACTAATCAGGAAATCATTGTCACTTTGTCCTTACATTCCTGATTATGTTAGTTAATTTTATATTCTATTGATTCAAATTTAATATGTAAATTAACATGCAACAAGATTAATTTTCCCGGCCTACTAACGGATGTATCTAATCACGTAATGAGGTTTATATTAACATGGAAATTGTATAAATATATACAGAAGCAATGTATATGATGATAGTACAGAAGTAATTTCAATTCGTGGAATTTTATTTGAATGTTAAGTTAATTTGTTTGAAATATCTTGTGTTGTTTTATATATAATCACATCGTATATTATTGGCATCTCCTCATAAAACGATGCAAAGCCTACATTTATCACGAGGTCAGTAGGTTTGGTATAGAGAATAGACTTATATTTCACAATTCGATTTATTCTTTACACTTTTCTACAGTCAATCTTATAAAAAAAATCGCTATATGTTTATAATAATAATAATAATTCCCTTAACTTTAATTTTTATATAAATAGGGTAATAAGAAATTTTATTAATAAGATTCGTTAACAGTTAACTATCATGTGAGTGCAATACATAACATTGTCCAATTTGAAACCAACATGACAAGTGTGAGTCTACCGCCGCGATGATTTGTCTAACTGTTTATTAAATTTACCAGCGGTATTTCCATCGCCAGAAAGTCCATCATTTTAAAAATGAATGAAAACAAAGAGATTCTTCCATAGACGTCTTTTATAGTAGAGCGCAGTGACAGAAGTATTACAAATTCTCTCATTGTAGGTCTAACAATTAGAAATATAAACGAACACGCCAGGATGTTCCTGAAACCAATTAAATAAATAATTAAACAAAAATTTTACATAATATTTTTCTACTTAGCAAGTGGAGATATTCAATTAGTAAAAACCTCTACAATTACAAATGTTCGTGGGATAAAAAAATACTAGGTCTACTACCTACTAGGTCTATACTTGTTTTTATATGTAATGAAAAATTTGATTCACGAAATGGACACATTCAAATTTCTTCAACCAAATCTTTAACAAATTAAATATAAACTATTAACAAATTAAATATAAACATTGTTCTCTATTTAAAAATTATCACGTTATTTTAATTGTTCCAGACTAAAAATATTTATTTGGACATGAATTAACTGCCCAAATACACGATTTATTAATATTAATTTGCAAAAAGTGCCGCAGCTCGCCTCCTACCAGGATAAGGGTATATGTATCTAAAAGACTTTACTGATTTTTAAATACATTAGTAAAAACCCCATCAAAATCCGTGCACTAGTTTTTACGTTATGGTCGTTTAAACAAACTTTAGACAGAACATTGTAATAAAAAAATAACTTTTTCTGTTATGTATTTATAAACCGTCTCCAATAGAAAGTTTTAGAAAAATCTAATTTTTACTAATATTATGATGAAAGTTCGAGTATAGATAAATGGATGGATGTTGGTTATTCTTTAACGCAAAAACTATATTTAGATAAAACTTTACAGTAATATAATATAGAGTAGTTTATACATCAGAATAACACATAGGGCGGATATAATGATAAATGTCAAATGTCACGCAGACGAAGTTGCGCGGGTCATCTATTGTAATACAGAAATAGTATCTCTGGATTTTTAGACCGTCCCACCTACCATCTCCCGATAGACAGTTTAGTTTATAGAAAATATTATAGAAGTAAGCATCCATTAAGACAATTGTTTTTTGTATAATCTTGGAGACATTGGAAATAAAAGATGCCGCAAAGGAAAACTGAAAGTCATTGGAAATAGCTGGTGTATACCGTTCTAGCCTCTACCACGTCTGTATCATCATCTGTTTCTTCCTTATCCCATTTATTTGGGATCGGCGTAACATATGTTTCTCTTCCATTCATCCCTGTTCGCAGTCATCTCGTTATTTACTCCCTTTCTCATCATATCATCTTTTACATAGTCCATCCATCTCTTTTTCAGCCTTCTTCTGCCCTTATGACCTTCCACGTTCATATGTAACACCTTCCTTGAAATATTATCTTCATTCCTATGCATTACATGCCCATACCATGATAGACGATTATTCTTCGACCTCTCCGACACCGGCGCCACTTTCATACTTCCTCTAATGTATTCATTCTTTATCTTATCCATTCTTGTTACATCACACATCCATCTCAAAATTCGCATTTCGGTTGCATGCAGTCGTCTTTCATCCATCGCCTTTACGTCCCCTTGTTCCACGTCTGTACAGAACTATAATAGATGTCCATAACAATACTGTATGCAACATCATGATGCTACCAAGCCTCTTTTAACGGGTTGAATCCATTATGGCCTCCTTATGCAAATACTTTTAGCTTGTGTACACACCTTTACATAATGTTTGTTTAACTTACCCCACTATAACATGGTATACATTTGTAAAAGTCAAAGTGAAATAATATATTTTAATTTTGTAAAAATGACAAAAATAAGCAGATATAAACGTTCCACCCAAAGAAATATGACTATCAATTACGTAACATTTTGTAATATTTTCCGTTCTGTTTATATTTTATTGCATTTTGTTTTCCATTTATCATATATTGAACCGCCAACATTTATTCTCTGCACAATCTATGGTTTCCTGGTAGAAAATCCCGCATATTGTTAATTCTACTATTAGACAAATTCGTTTTTTTTTCATGGATGATAATGGAATGGTTATGCTTTTTTAAAATATTTTTTATTTAATAATATTCCCTTATTTGTGCCATCAATCATGGCGAATTTGTATAGAATTAATGAGAGAATAATGCATATAATAATTAAATAAATAGGTAGCTATAAAATATTTATAATAATAATTATTATTTATTTTTAGACAATATGATCCATTTTGTTAGTAACAGTTAGCTTGTTTGTTATCGGTGCTTTCCATAACTGGAAGTAAGTTAATAATTTCAATACTTGCAATGTTTTAAGTAACTTCGATGTGACGTTACAGTATTTTAATATAGTAATAATAAAAATTATTAAGCCATGACATTTGGTAGATATAACATATAAATTATATGATTATACTGAAATGAATATAAATATTTTAGTTACATCCTTTTGAGTCTCACAATATGAAATATTGAATTCAGGAAAGCTTTGTGCGTAATACAAATATTTGGATATATCTCATTGCTAATTTTAATAACAGATTTGTACGTAAAATATTCCTACGCAGCCATATGTAAGATTATAATTCCTTGTATTTCTAAAGAAATACATTATTTATCTATGATATATTTGATGGTCTTTATGGTTTAAGGGTTAGGCTGCATGGCTTAGTATCCAGTGGTCGCGGTTTCGATCTCTGCATTATACAGGCTTAATAATAAATTGCCATAACACAATATTTTTAATGAGAATATCTAATTAAAGTTAAAGTAAATTTTCTTTTTTTTTTCAATTCCTAAATATTATTATACGTAACTGAACTTGTATTTTGGTATACAAGTACAGAACAAATTATACATATCCAATTTACAGTATATTGGATATGTATAATTTGTTCTGCACATAAAATAAATATAATTCGATAAAAATGCCACAAAAACAAGTATCTCTTATTTTTGTTTGCTAAAAATATAGTACAGTAGGTATAAAAAGTTTGTCTGAGTCATCACGAAGGTCTGATAATGTCATTCATTATCACTTGGTTTTTTACTCAAAAAAAATAAAAGAACATATATTTTAGGCGTTACAATGCCGTCATTTCCCAGAGATCCGGGCGTCATAACGACGTTTTTATGATCATCGTAAAAGATTTAACCCGGAATCGCCTTAAAAGCCCCGCCGTTATGGTGTTTAAGCGTTATGAAATGCACTTAATCCTTATGGAAATAAAGCTCTAAATTACGTAGCAATTACACGACGAACTCAGAAAATCGGCCATCCATCAATACGCGATGCTCATTATCATAAATTCATTTGTTCGATTGCCATTTGAGATGCTGTTAATTACTTATTTGAATTGAGCGTTGCTATTGAGTTTCAGTATTTTAGCATAATGAGTTTTGGGCGGAATGAATAATTACAATTAACGTTTATTTAGCGTGTCGTAGAACATTTTTGCGAACTTGACATTCAATCCTCGAAGCCCTTTTTCATTAATGGTCTGGTTTAGTGACCTGTTAATATGTTTGTAATTAGATTTGTATATAATTTTTTTTGTAATTTTATGAGAAAATATTACGAATGTACCTACTCAAAGAAGAATATAAGATAATGGAATAATAATACTATAAAAATTTATTATATTTTAATAAATTTTTTATAGCATTATTTTATTCGCTTATGTTTTGTTATTCATGTTTCATACATAATATTAATTTTTTCCAGTCACTCCATTCAATTAGATAAAGTGAATTAAAAAATTTTGAATACTCAGTTTTACTAAATATTATACGTTTCTAGTTTTTATAAGTATGAGCAAGTACTTAGATATACCTATAAAGTACTAGAAAATATTAAAAATATAAATTCTCAAGTCTAATTCCAACTACACACGAATTAAAAAAATTTTTTTTTATGTAATTTGTAAAAAAATATGCGTAGTGCCTATTATATTATAATTGAACTTACTTTTCAAATATAATTAATAAATGTATACTAAAATTATAAGTTATTTTACAAAACGCAAGTTATCTGGATAATTTTAGGTGTATTCTTATTTCTTAGAAATATAGCAAAAAAAAAAACAATCTGGGTACTTTAATATCAAACATTACGAAATATTTCCTTTTACAGTTGTCGTGAATTTCCATCTTTACATAGTATAAAATACAGACTCTTCCGCTGTCTGTTCGCTTAAATCTTTTAAACTAATGGAGGATATAAATGGAGTTTTTAGCAATAGTTAGAGTGATTCGATAGAAAAATTTATATGTATAATACATGTACACCATTTCCTTTAAATGGATCATAAAACAGTATCATACAGCCAAACAAAAGGGTATAGACTTACAGAGATCCTTTCGCATTTACAATATCATTGTAAATACTAAGTCATACTAATAACATTTACGTTTACTTGAAAATTACATTCTAATAGCAGCACTGTAATTGTATACGTTACCTAAGCCAATATTATACAAGCGTAATTTTCATCACTGGGGGATCGGTAAATTAAATTTCATAAGGAAAACCAATAATTGGTAATCTGTTTAGATACAACAAATTGTCGTGGAATTTACGCGTCGCGTAGCGTTATTTCTCAGACATAAGACTACACACGACACTAAAGTCAGGGACAATATCAAAGCAATGATGGTGATAAGGCTTGATTTCGCTACACATGAGATGAACAAGGCAGCGATTAGAGCGCTGGCTACACTCCCATATTACCACTGTCGTTTCTATAGACGCATCACGAAGACTCAATATTTATATCTAAAATAATCTACAAATTTGTAGACTATTCTAGTTATAAAAAAAAATAAGATAAAATCGAGTCTATGTGCGACTGTAAAGTCTCTCTGCGACCCAGCATTCATCACCACTTCGATATTGGATATTCTTTCGAATTACTTATATTTAGAATGATCTACAAATCTGTAGACTTTTCTAGATATAAGAAAAGGAAGCAAAAATGTTGTATGTACGACACTAAAGTCGGAGTGTCTGCGACCTAGCATTTATCACCACTGCTTCAATATTGGATATTCTTTCAAATTACTTATATCTAGAATGATCTACAAATCTGTAGACTTTTCTAGATATAAGAAAAGTAAGCAAAGATGTATTATGTACGACACTAAAGTCGGAGTGCCTGCGACCCAGCATTTATCACCACTGCTTCAATATTGGATATTCTTTCAAATTACTTATATCTAGAATGATCTACAAATCTGTAGACTTTTCTAGATATAAGAAAAGTAAGCAAAGATGTATTATGTACGACACTAAAGTCGGAGTGCCTGCGACCCAGCATTTATCATCACTGCTTCAATATTGGATATTCTTTCGAATTACTTATATTTAGAATGATCTACAAATCTGTAGACTTTTCTAGATATAAGAAAAGGAAGCAAAAATGTTGTATGTACGACACTAAAGTCGGAGTGTCTGCGACCCAGCATTTATCACCACTGCTTCAATATTGGATATTCTTTCGAATTACTTATATCTAGAATGATCTACAAATCTGTAGACTTTTCTAGATATAAGGAAGCAAAAATGTTCTATGTACGACACTAAAGTCGGAGTCTCTGCGACCCAGCATTTATCACCACTGCTTCAATATTGGATATTCTTTCGAATTACTTATATTTAGAATGATCTACAAATCTGTAGACTTTTCTAGATATAAGAAAAGGAAGCAAAAATGTTGTATGTACGACACTAAAGTCGGAGTGTCTGCGACCCAGCATTTATCACCACTGCTTCAATATTGGATATTCTTTCAAATTACTTATATCTAGAATGATCTACAAATCTGTAGACATTTCTAGATATAAGCAAAGATGTATTATGTACGACACTAAAGTCGGAGTGCCTGCGACCCAGCATTTATCACCACTGCTTCAATATTGATATTCTTTCAAATACGCGATGATGGCAGTGAGTGCTTAGATCGCTCACATATCCTCTTGTGCAACAAAATTGATATTAGTATGCTATTTTTTATATGTCACTTTTGACTAACTAATTTTTTTGTTACTTCTCGCTGTGAGCCCTATTGGGAAGAATACACATTTTTACTGGTGTTTGATTTTTATTAAAATAATTAGTTATGTTCCCGCTCCAGTAACAGGGCTGTTTTCATATTTTACCCTAACCACTTCGATGTTGATAATTTTAGTATCGCTTGTGAAATCGTCCACGATTTGGCTACACACAAGGCAATAATAATATCCCCACCAGTCCAAATTGCCTCTGCTTTTAGTCGCGTGTGTAACTCGTTTTAGTTACACGGAGAACAAGACAAAGTAAATACAACGGTTACTTCTATTAGCTGTCCTGTCTTGAGACTTTTCATTTTTACGATTATTTCAAAAGTGCCCGCGAGGGGTATTTTTGAGAAACTATTCAAGTTATAAGCTTGTAGCGATAGTTAAAGTAGTTTATTCTGTTAAAATAAATACTACAATATTTTGATTAACAATAAAGAGACAGTAATAAATTCTTTTCAATGTTTTATTATTTGGTAAAGATATTCTGATTCTTTAACTTGTCATAAAATGCATATATTTATATATTTTTTATTACTTTTTATACCATCCATATCAATATATGATATATACGATAAATCGTGCATAAACGATTTGGAAAAGTATGCATTTTATGAACATGAAAAATGGATTATATATATATATAGGTGATAAATATTTTGAAGAATCCATTAAATTACATTCCCGTGAATATTTGAAAAATAAAGTAATTGTCAGGTCCATTCCATGTTACCGTGACTTTCATATAATATTATTATGACCTTTTCCATCCAGCCTCGTCATCTTATAACTTACCCCGAAAGGGGGTGGGCTTAAATTATAAATCAAGCGGACACAGACGCACCTGGGACAGTGGACTTCCTTGCTTTATAATAATGCTGATGTTTATTTTACGGATAATAATGACGCGTCCATTTTCTTGAGCAGTTGTTTTATAAGCGCGTTACGAAAATGGGGGTCGTAAGGATACGTCTTGGGTACAATGCGAGTCAAGGTCTGTATGTATTTCCGGGAATTATACGTTGTTGTTAGAGAGATGTACGGTGTACGTTGTCAGGGCTGCCAACTGTCGGCTTTTGCCAAATGACGGCCTCGGTCGGCCGACGGTCGTTGATTCGATTCCTCGTGGCACAAACATTTGTATTCATGAGTATAATTGTTTGTATCGATCTGGGTGTTTTCTATTTATAATATGTATGTATTTACAAAAAAAATATCTATGTATTTGTATTAGTTATCTAGTACCCATATCACAAGCTAGATTAGCTTGGGTCTAGAGAGCGCTGTGCGAATTATCCTGAGATTATTGTAAAAAAAATGTACAACGATTCTCGTACTGTTACAAACCCTTAGTGTTCGATATATGGTACGAAGTCATCACCCTCATACATTTTTGTACGAAGTTTTTACTTTTTAGCAATTTATTCACTGCACATAAATTATAAGATTCGCTGCAAACTAATGATACCGACGCGGCGACGACGCCATTCAATTGACTAATATTTTTATATGAATGTTAATTCAAGTAATTTTTTATTATATGCCAAAATTAAAAATACGTAAGTTACTTAAAGTTTAACTATATTCATTATTTTTATTCATCATGAGAATATCTAACCTCGAATAGGTTAAAGAGTCAAAATACGAGATATTTCATGTACGAGGTAAAATCATAAGATTTTTCAGTTGCCAACCCTATTTGTTGTGTACACGAGTGATTTGAAACTAGGCCGGGACAATGGCGCGTTATTTAATTGCTGTTCTGAAAGGAATGCGTTCTGAATTATTGGATTACTTAAATATAGAATATTAATTATTCCAAAATTAACTGTAAACAAGATATCTTTATTAGGGTTTTGAATTACATAAATTTACATTACCGTTACGGCTCGTATATCTTCTCCCTCCGTATCGTACTAATTTATAGACGGGAATACGAAATTTATGAAGTCCTGGGTATTATGTACGATTTGTTCGTATCGGAATATTTTATAATATAAACTTTTTCGAAATTTATTTCATATTTATATTTTAGCTTTTTTTACAAAATAACCAATAACAACCTCGACTTTACTAGGCTAATATATATATATGTATGCTCAGCAAATATAAAAGCATAGTTCTATAATTGGTTTACATCATCAGAAATTATAGAACTGTGACATATTCTTTGAAATTTCTTCATATTTCAGTCAACCATAGATGGCGTAGAGAAAAAATATTGAAATATAATAATAAAAAATATATAAAAAACATGTATATAATATGATATGTAAATATACAAAACAGGTACACATTTTGTTACTTCTTAAACCTTCGCTTCTCTAAATATATGAAAACCAAATCATTTTGAACCCCTAAGAAAATAAACTTACTACATACAATACATAGTATAAGTACAGCCATTGTAGAGTATAAGTCAATACCATAATATATCTACTTTCTCTTATTTGCGTCGAACCATCATATCAATAGCTTACGCGCGTAAATCGAATTCCCGTAACGAAAAAAGTTGTTCGACTCGTGAAATTTCTGGCAAGCCAGAGATGTTATTACGGCATACCTCGCAATCTAACGTCGTTCACAATCAGATGCCGAATTTATAAGGTTAGCAATCTATTTATATACTTACTAGTTATCACACGTGACTTCATCTGGTTTACTAACATATATTGAATTAAATTAAAATAAATCCAAATAGCTTTATTCATGTAGGTTTATATAACAGACTTTTAATATATCAAAACTACCATCGGGAGTGCTTTGGTTACAAGCAGAGCAGACAAGAAACTCAGCTCATATTCTTTTCAAATGAGCTTGCATAATTACAAAAATGCAGATTTAATTTTAAATTCAATTAGGTAGAATATAATGACCATCAGAATATGCTACTGCATTTTTTTCAAAAGGAAATATTAAGGTTGTAACATATTTTCATTTACAATGATTTGTAGAAATTTATATAGAGTGTATATATTCATTTGATGCAGCTCTTTTTGCTTTGAAAAACCGTGTATTTGGTTTTTTTGGATAACATAATTTCTCATTGCTTTTGTGTCTCCGAAATGAACTATCCAGGAGGCAAAAATCTGCATTTTCGACATCTGCTTTTCTTTGCTTATCATCACGGTCAAAAAGCAGCTGAAATCGCTAGGTACATATGCAACGTGTATGGAAAAGATATCATAAGTGCAGTGCAGCACAAAAATGGTTTGCAAACTTTAATCAGAGCGACTTTGAGCTCGGAAACAGGCTTCGCAGCGGACGAAGTGCAGAATTCAAAGATAATCATTTGAAGGAAGACAGCCAAACAACGCGTGAATTGGCCGAAAATAAACACCAGTGCTATGACGATCTCTTTTTGCCACCTTCAATTAACGAGCTTTATCCAAAAACTCAGAGCTTAACTCCCTCACAAGCTTAACTAGTTTCACAAAGAAAATCACCTTTAAATTGCTGCTCAACATCTGGCCCGCCATCGGCCAGCACTCGGTCATAAACAGTGTTTTTTGTACCGGATCGTCGCTGGAGATGAGAAATGGTGCCTGTACGTCAATATAAAGCAAAGAAAAAAGTGGGTGGCTCCAGGAGATCCACCGAATCCGAGAATCAAGATGAATCTTTACCCAAAAAAGACAATGATCTGCGTTTGGAGTGGCGGGGAGCGAATGGTACGCTGGGAATTGCTTGAAAAAGAATTCTACGGGTAAGGAGGAGGACTCTATATTGCTCAACTGCACCGCGTGACTGAGGTTATTCGCCTAAAAAGACCCGATCGACAAGGCCAAATGGGAGGTTTTCAGAACCCGCCGTACTCTTCCGACCTTGCGCCAACCTATTGCCATGTTTTCCGCTCCATCTCAAATAAAATGAGAGGCGTTACTTTCGACAATGAAGAGCACCTTAAAAAATTGGCTCAACCACTTCTTAGATACCAGACCCGGCGAATTTTCTTGTAACGGGATCAACAAATTAGTCGAGAGGTGGGAGCAAGTTCTAAATAGTAATAGAAAAACGTCATTGATTAAACTATCCTCATAATTATTGTTTTTTGTTTAAATATACCTCTTCGAAAAAAACCGAACGAACTTATGTTACAACCAATAATAATTTAATCAGTAGGAGTAATCCTACTAATTACTACTTGACAGACTGGGGTATATATCCGAAGGAAAAACCGAAACAAATAGACACACAAAGACACTTTCGACTTTTTAATATTAGTATGGATATGGATAATCAAATTTTGCTTTTATTATGAAAATTCAAATATACGTATATTTTTAATAATTTAAATTGATTTCATGATTTTTCACATCACATCTAGAATAGAATCAGTATATTATCCGTTACATTTCCTTCCTCGTTCAATTTCATACTATTCAATATTAAGTACTATATATAAATTGTACCCGTAGAGATGGGATTGGAATTATAACAATAGTACTACTACGACTGGAGAGCTTTGCGAATGGGAGTATCATCGCTAGAAGCAGACTTCAATTACCTACAGTTCAAGTGATATACTTCGCTGGTATTTTTTTCGCCTGGCCGTCGTTTTATGATATCTATTTTCTAATTGATTGGTCTTCTATTTTACTTTATTGTTAAAATTTGTAAAACATTTTTACGTGTTGATAATATTTATGGAGATTCTTAAAAGCAAAATTAAGAACGTTGTTATAAATGAATATATATTCCGATGTAAATCAAAAGACTCCAGTGAATTATAATGTATAAACATTATAATTCACATAGTATGAAAAAAAACATATTCCTTTTGCATTTGATATGATTATCTCTAAGGTGATCCTATCATATCAATATTATTAATTTTCTATTAGTTTCTATTTAATAAGGAGTCTATACTTAATTTGAGAGAGGTCGTGTATAGCTCGAATATAGCATGGATGCCTAGTGTTAACTGTTCAGTGAGCAGACATTCACCAAGTTACTGACCAAAGTCGGTTGTAAGGTTTCCACATTAAATTAAAGAAAATAATATATAAATCCATTAAGTAATCCAGTTATTCTCTGTTAGATTATGATTTATGCAATTTAATAGTTCCGTCTTACCGACGAATATACTGCATTTAAAGCAGTTTCTTTACAACCAATTTAACTACGTAATAGGAGAGATTTTCTGTATGTATGTAATGCGCGTATCCTGTACAATTACTGTTCATGACACATCATTCCACGTTGCTCTGTATGTTGCATCGCAACACGTGACGGTCTCGTGTTTACAATACTCTCCATAGTTGAATACCTGCATCCTAGAATACTATTGACTAAACATACAGAAGCAGTTGGGAAGCGCAGATATGATAAACTGTTTACTTAAATGAAGAATATTATTATGAACACCCGGGCAAAGCCTAATAATCTATAATGAATCTATAATTCCTTATCATAAAAGAAATTATATTTTATTGACACTAAAGTAATAATCTCATATTTTAATTTTCTTTTATTTGAAGTGATACATATGTACATATTTAATAACATTCAGAAAAAACCGTGTCTAGATAGAATTTAAAAAGGGTAAAAAAAAATTACATTAAACAGAAATAAATATTCTAAGTTTTATTTCAGAATCTCCGTCTCAATATCTTACGTAATATTAATTACTATTATCATACAGATTGCTTTTTAGGTCATATTTAAAACTGTGAGATAGAGTAATCGAACCCGCGATCATCGAAAGTAAAGCGTTATGCTAAAACTATACCACCGAAGCAGTAAAGAAAATGTATCGAGTATATATAACGAAAAGAAGTTCGTCATGTTAATCATATAGGTAGGGTACTGGCACCAGTAGTCAGCCTTTTAGTGGTAAGTCTGGGTTCAAACTTATATAAGAAAATATTAGAAAGAGTAAATTGAAAGTCTTTTGTATAATTTAACTTACTCATTTATTAAACTTTGTTACAAAATTAACAAAAATTACAAATTTATCCTTTAATAAAGTGAAAAATACTTTTTAACAAAATAAGGCACTTTTCACCAGTGCTCAGCCGCCAAAAACTAGTACTCAGCCACATTCATATTCATATAGCCAGCCTCTCTTAAGATCAATAGTTTTAAGCTTAAAGATTAAGAACATTAATAAACAATTAGTCCGGTCATAGAACCTAAAAGGACTTAACTGTGCCCTAACAATCACAAAAATCAAATACCTATCTAACTTATATTTAAATCAGTCGGAAACTTCTTTAGTAACATCAGTATTTAAAAAGATTACAAGTTCTTCTTCTTCTTCTTTGTAAAAGTCACCGATTAACAATTTTTTTTAGGAGCTTATCTTCCTTACAGGTTTCTGTGTCAGGAGTTTTAGGAGATAGAAGTATATTACTGAAAATTTTAATTTTATTTTCTTTTGATTTCCACTAAATCACAGCCTGTCTTTGTGCATTTTACACTCAATTCCTTATCATATTCATAATTTTTCTTCTTGTAGTCTCCTTCACTTTACTTTTGGTAGAATCTAGATCTGCTTTTTTTCTTTTTTTTGTATAAAAAATTATATAAAAAACAATTAAAATATGGACGGTTGAATACTGGGTCTACTTTCACCAGTACTCAGCCAGGTAACAAACTCTAACTATTTTAGTGGCCGACTATTGAGTTTTTGACATACAGCGTTAAAACCAGTAGTCAACCAGGGGTGGTTGAGTACTAGATAATGTATATAAAAATGGAACCCAGTAGTCGGCCTCTTCATTATTTAATAATTCTTAAGAAAAACATGATACTTTTCATTGATTACAATGCCAAAACTATTAATTAATGTAAATTTTAATACAATGTGGCCTAAAACTAACAAAAAAATGAAATAAATTACCATTTCTGTGAACGCTTCTCACTAATAAAAAAATGGCGCGCACGCCGCATGTCGCCTCGTCAGCCGATGACGTCGAAATAGATTCATATTTAATGTACTTCGCAGCCACGTAGCTATTATGTTTGGATTTAATTCTACCAATGAGAAGTCATAGAAGCAATTTAAAATAATTTGATTAGGTATTTTCTGTTATAGCGCTATTCCTATTGGTTTTAAACCGAAAAAGGCTGAGTACTGGTGCGGGGCCGACTACTAGTGCCAGTACCCTATATAAGCAATAGTTACTACTTCAAATCAACGTTTCGTAATTTCAATTATGTATTTTAAGAAAATGGTAATACTTAAAAGTTATATGTATGTATGTACATATATTCTATTGTATACAGAAGGAGTATATAAGTATAACAATCGAGTTTCTCTTTGATGACAACATTATTACATGAAAATGTATTTATGAAACCATGTTCGGATTTCCCTAAAGAGGAACATATATTTACGCTATATACAGATATGTTTATAACACATCATACTCGGTTTCCCATAGCTATACAGTAGAAATACTTTTAACAGAATCATTATCATTAATACATAATATAAAACAAAGACGCTGTCGCAGTCTGTCCGTCTCTATGTATGCTTAAATCTTTAAAACTACGCAATGGATTTTGAAGCGATTTTTTTTATAGTCAGAGTGATTCTAGAGGAAGGTTTATATATATAATACATGAACACCCGGGCAAAGCCTAATAATCTATAATAGTGACGACCTCGGTGATCTAGTGATCTAGCAATTAATTATTAAGGATTTTTAGCTGTAATTTTAGGAGTCAAATATCTTCGATTTCTCCGACATCTTCTTCTGTAACTCACAAACACGAAACAATAATAACACCTAATGAAGACACATAGCAATACAGTATGCGTGAAGTATAAAACTTTCTACCCCTTTTTACGCTAAAAAAATTACAAACGGATGAGACTGAAAATTCAAACAGAACGTTTATATTGAGAAAAGGTATAAATCTAATAGATTTTTATACAATAATACTAAAGAAAACATTAAATTAATAATAAAAAGATTACACATTATGACCTATGCCTATGATTCACAAATACGTTCGATCAAGTCAACAATGGCTGTAGAGATTTGGCAGAAAGACAAAATCGCTACCAAATATCAAATATTTCCCTTGAACTATCAGATGTCGCTTCAGTACGGAAGTCCTATCATATCTTAACAGATGATGCTTTAGTACTTATTTGAAAATAGAATTTAGACTTAAGTTTTAAAAAGATTATGGTCGAATTTCGAACATCACCATGATTGTTTTCGATTTGTTGTTTTATAATTGGTAAATGACAGGCTTATTGACTAGTGGTATGTTGAATTATTATTATTGGTATCTATCGAAATGCTACTAAGTCACTTCGCATACAACGTCGATAACACACACACTCCATACCAACCAATGCTTCTAGTACAATTAGTATCCGACGTACGAGTGAGGTTCTTAGGTATAAGTAAGATAGCGGATTATACGATCAATATAGATTTCTATGAGCATTGGAGTAAGGTTCATTTCTGACTTGTTAAGTTATACGCGAAGATATATATAAGAAAATGATTATTTATGAGGAATTCGATTTCAGTTTTATTGCCTTGAGTCGTACATTATCATGAAATGATCCTCAATAATTAAAATACAGCATTATGACTGTAATAAAAAGAAAGGGTTGTAAGGGGTTCAAAAGAAACATGAAAGGTTGTATGGAAGTATTTAAAGCTAAGCTTGAAATTTGTTTTTAGGCTGTTGATTAAGGGGGTAAAATAAAAAATATGTACGTAATTAAAAATGCGATCACTATTCCACGCGGATGAAGTCGCGGGTACAGCTAGTAAATATATAAAGATTTTTGTTTTTTTATATAGATACTTCTGTAATATTTGATAGGTACAGAGATACTTAAGCCTTGCTACCGCTCATGTAAAGTCGACTACACCCAAATCCGCTTCCATAGAGCGGCATCCGGCAGCCAGCAATCGATATGCAATACTTTCAGGTTTGTTACAAAGTGGTACATCGGTTTTATATTTAGAATAACAAACCGATGTATATGCCTCATTGGTCTAGCGATTTACCACACCTCTTTTGGTGGTCGCGGGTTCGATTTCTTGCGTGGTACAAACATTTATATTCATGAGTATGATTGTTTATAATTGTATATCAGTGTCTTATATTCGAATATACTTTTTTGTATTTACATATACATATTGTTATTGTTAAGGAAATTAAAAACTTATTGGATCAAACTTGGTATATTCGCACAATTTATTATTGATGACACTAGTAAAAATCATAGACAGAAATTTAAGAAAGTAAATCACTGGACTTTCTTGGTCTGTATTATCTAATCGGGTACTATAACAAAAAAAGTTGTAGTTACCAACAAAAATGTATTAAAAACTCAGTTTATTAAAGACGAACTTATATGTGTGAGTGAGGATCGAACCGGCATCTATTAACTTAGTTAAAACATTGTCTTACCACTACATCACGACGTCTGTAATTTATATATAACTCAACCACTGGAATATTATTGACCGACAACCATCCTAACATCAAAACATGTAAACTTGTATAATGATGCTAATAATAAATAGAGTACATACTACCCTTTCCTCTCAAATCCACCCACAGTTATACCCTGCCTCGGAGTTCCCGTATAATTGAACGAGTTTGTATGTATAATGTAATATTATTTTAGGCACTGTAAATCATATTAAAAATATTGTATACACGGTATTGCCGTGACTTTGTCTGTACAAACTTTCACCCCATTCCGATTCATCATCATCATCATTTCAGTCCACTGATGAACAAAGGCCTCCCCCAAAAATCCCACCGACGATTGGTCCTGCACTGCTTGTATCCAACTCCTTCCAGCGATCTTGACCAGATCTTTGGTCCATTTTGCTTGAGGCCTTCCCACACTGGGTCTTCAGGTTCGCGGTCGCCACTCGAGGACTTTACTATCCCAACGATCATCTGTCCTTTTAGTTATGTCATATCCAATGAGTCCATTTCCACTTCAGTTTCGCAATTCTTCGGCCTATGTCGGTCAATCTGGTTCTTCTGCGGATCTCATTGGGATTACTTTTTTGAAATAAAAGATAGATCATAGACTATCTTTAAGTCAATCCTCATTGTACCACCCATGTACGTATCAAATTTTATTAAAATCCGTTCAGCCGTTTAGTCGGGAAAAAGTAACAAATAGACAGAGACACTTTCGCATTTATTAGCATTGGTGTGGATGAATTTGCTTACACATTTTTGTTTATTATTTAATTGATTACATTTGTAGTGATATCCAGAGGTCTTTTGTGTACATACTATAATATAAATAGTAAATACATTCAAAAATTTAAGTAAAATGACAAAAAAATGTATATAATCGATTTTACTACCAGCAAAATCATTCCACAATCATCTAAAAGATCTTTGTTTTTTAGAACTCCAGTAAGTTCTATTCTAAAACGTGTATATAAAGGTGCACTAGCAGACTACTATATTTGGTTGTGCAGGGAGAGAAACACGAGTGACGAAGGTGAGTGTTGACGTATATCGGCAAGGCTCTCCTGCTACTCGGAGTTTCCCTATCGAGTGGCAACACCATAGACCCGGCACCCGCACAGTGAATTCATAGAATGCTAAGAATTTCGTCTTTCAATTTTTATCACCGTGTTGGACAGAAATTGCAACTGACGTATAAAGTTTTTGCATTATACTATACTAGTTACTCGCCCCGGCTTCGCCCAGGTGTACATGTATTATACATATCCCATCAAAAACTTAAATGTGAAGTGATAGCCGAGTTTAATATTATGATATATGCCTTGATAGTTGACTTCTACGACAAAAGAGGTAAGATCTAAATTGGTGCCAAGTTCAATGGTCTGTCCTGAAATATATTTATAACAATACAAAATATCATTTCTTCTTATAACTTAGGATAATATACTGTAGCCTAAGATCTAACTTGGCCAGTTCTCATATACCAATTATTACTTTCGATTGCTAGTTACTACTAATAATAAAATAGAAACCGACAAGTAACATGTTTAGAACTTGCGAAGGCTACAGTATATTTCGTAGGTAACTTCCTAGGTCATCTGGAAGTGGGTTATAATTTTGATCTATAGTTGATCAGTGATAAAATTACGATATTTGGACGTTAATATCTAAATAACCGTTTGAGATATGTTTATGAAATTTTGAACACATATTTATCTCGCAAGTCTAAATATATGAACCAAATTTGACAGGTCTATGTCAAAGAGGTTTTGAGTTATGAGGGGGTCAAAAGTGGCTCCAAATGGTTCGTGTAAATATACACACGGTGCTGCTCGCCAGTTCTCTTACTTGAAACTCGGCTTGACACGCTTCCGCATGTCTAGATAAACCTTCCTCTAGAATCACTCTATCTATTAAAAAAAACCACTTCAAAATCCCTAGAGTAGTTTTAAAGATTTAAGCCTACATAGGGACGGACAGACTGCGACAGCGATTTTGTTTTATACTACGTTAATATATATTCAACATCACTTGTTGTTCACAAAATGTAATAGTGAGTCACAAGACCAAGTAGCTTTGAAATAAATTGTATAAAAATAGAGTTCATTTAGTATTTTTATATTACGGAATTCCAAACAAAAAGAGCTTTTGTGCAAATACTTTTTTATACAAAGGCCACATTCTTACGTGCCTCTGGAAACATTTTAAAGATTTATTTTTATTTTTATCCTCCTAAACCGTGAAAGTTTAATGAAGATGTTCATTACTCTGTAACGCATGAGATGTTAAAGAGATTTTAATGTAATTTGGTGTACAAATGGACGTCATATTATATATAGAGATATGTTTTTATAATATACATTACATATACACGTTCTGCTCGCGATTCTGCTTCTTCGGTGTAGCTTTAATTGACTAAATATTTGCCTATGTCCTTGTACATTGTAACTGCTATGTGTATATTAAATTAGGATTATTTTTCAAGTTATTAAAGAATAAGAAACATAACAAACGCACAAATAGACTATCACATTCAAATTTTCGTAAGGATATAACGTAGACTAGGTCAGTTATTACAACTAGTTAAAAAAATATATGTTTTTATCAGAGTAATATATTTATATATCATAAAATTACCTACTTTCTACACCCTTATTTTTATACATATTGTTACATTTCATATTCTTTTACTCATTTTTAAAGTTGAATACTATTTTGAGAAGTCTAAATAATATTTTTTAGCATTCATATCATGCAGGAAATGCCACTGCTAGAAAAAATAATCACTTATAAATAAAGCGATAGAACGTATCAATATATTCAATAAGCCTTAAAATTCTTACTTCTACAAATGAAGTTAATATAACCATACATTAATATTATACGTAAACTAGGTTTATGAAAGTTCAAAAATGTATTTTTTTTTTGAGGTTAAATGAAAATAAATAAATAAAAAATAAGGCAATATAATAATGTAAACAACTAGCTCTGATTAAGTTCAAAACTGTATTTATTTTATATTTTTGACATTAAATAACCTGTGGTGAAGTTCAAAAATATGAAACAATTATTTAAATTAAACAGACAAAGCAGTTTATTACAACTAGTAAAAAATAAAGGAATATAATAAAAATTTAAACTTATATAACTAGCTGTGTGTAAAAAAAATTGTTTTTACAATATTTTTAGCCTTTATATCATGAAGGAAAAGCCGCTTATTCTAACTATTTTAATAATAAAGCAACATAATAGAACGTATCAAGGTTCAATAACGCTTACTTCCAGTACACTATAGCTTCCACAAATTAACTTAATACAACCTTCTATTCATACAATCCGTAAATAGCTACGTAGTAATAGCTAGCTTTATTCAAGTTGAAAAACGATTTTCTTTGTACTTTTAAAGTTGAATCAGCACAAAAGTATTTTGTTCTCGTCGGCTGGAGAACCGAACTTCGGACTGTAAGGTCAGGAAGTTTTAATTGGATTGCTTTAAATATATTTCTAGAATATATTTTAGAGTGCATTGTCGATTTGAAAAAACTTTGGAAAGTTGAAGACGCTAAAATATCCTCTTTGAACAACTCTCGAACATTTATTGTGATAATCAATGTTTATTTTATAATGAGCCTATACAAAAGTGTATGTAGAAATAATAACATTTTTTTGTAACTGGAATGACAAATTAGCTGACGGCTCCTATATGCTAAGTAATTTGTTACTGTCATATATATTGACGGCCTCCGTGGTTCAATGGTTTAGCACACTTCTTCCGATGGTTGCGGGTTCGAATCCTTGCACAGTAATTTGTATTCATGACTATGATTGTTTGTAACTGTTTAGACATTTTTTATCTATTAAGTATGTATTTATAATATATTTTTTAGCCGTATATTTGATGGGCACCATCGTAGTATAAGAAAAATCTTGAGTATAATGTTTTTTATGTATACGATGTATGTATTTACGAATGTATTTTTGCATAGGCTACGGTAACTGTTAAGCATCAAATCAAATAGCCCGTATGTTAAAATGTAGTAGCACCATCGTAGTATAAAAAAAATAGTAAAATGTTTTTTATTTATATTGCGTGTGTGTTTGCGAGTATTTTTAAATTGAAAAACAGCAAAGAGATTGACTACAAAAATACTGGAATGTCTATTGTTTTCAAACTTTAATAGAAACTGAACTAAATGTTTGCTAGACTTACATCGGGGACGGTCAACAAGTCGCGCACATGTTACTCCTTTTATTCTCTCTGAAAGCAATTGAGAAAATAAACCGTCAGAACAACTGTTTCGCTGGCGGGTTCAGTAGTTTGACAATAACTCAACTTGTACTGTTTAGTTTGTTTCCAGAACAAATTTTGTATACATATCTACATATAATAAAATCCTAAAATATTGACGACACGAAAATCATCTGTTCATCTGAGTGTTGAGCTTTTAGGTGAAAACGGCTAGTGGAATTGGGAAAAAAATTTCACAAAATATGCGTCAACTTATAGGAAAGATAAAGAAACAGATAAAGCTGCAAAAAGTATAGGTGTACTTTAAACTCTTCTTCTAATCTGATACTAAATGTATGAGTGTGTTTAATGTCAAAATGTTGAATGTTTTTCAATTTATATTTAACTAGCCACCCGTCCTCGGCTTCGCTCGAGTGTACATATATTATATGTATAAACCTTCCTCTTGAATCACTTCATATATTAAAAAAACCGCTTCAAAATCCGTTGCGTAGTTTTAAACATTTAAGCATACATAGGGACGGACAGACAGGGACAGCGATTTTGTTTTATACTATGTAATGAAAAGTTTTTTAATATTATTATCTATTATAGGCACGGATTAGTCGAGTGTATATGCTTAACGATTACATCTTGTATAGGCGATGGATACCGCTTAACATCAGGCAGGCCGTTAGCTTGTTTGTCATTGACGGCCTCGATGGTCTAGCAGTTTAACACACCGACTTATTTCCGATGGTCGCAGGTTCGATTCATTCGACAAAACAATTTGTATTCTTGAGTATGATTGTTTGTGTCGGTCTTGGTGTTTCCTATGTATAATCTATATATATTTACGAAAAAAAAATCTATATCAGTTATCTAGTATCCACAATACAAGCTTTAGCTAGGTTAATTGGGGTCTAGATGGCGCTGTGTAAATTATCTGAGATTATTATTGTTATTTCATTTAGAAAAAAAAAAGAAACTTATCAATCTCAACGTCAGATACTTTCAGACGGAGCATATAAAAAAATGCATTATATAGACCTCACCGATCTCTAAAAAGCGTAGTACAAATACGAAGTAATTTACCGTCGGTAAACACAAGTGGCTCACTGCATCTTTTGCGGGATTTCTATAAACAAATCCTTCTGTACTCGGAACAAAGCTTGTCTTAAAGGATCCAAGCGTGGCACGGTTTTGTCACGTTTTCGGCTCCTGTCCAATTCCTTTACAGAAAACGCCAATAAAAAGATTGTATGTTAGATAAAGTCTAAATTAGAAATGTGGATATAATGTAGATGTAATAAAATATTTGTTTATCTGTAGCATCTTATAGCCTATGGTCTATAGAGTTTGTAGAATACCTGCTCATCTTGTCTATGCTTGTGTTTTGTGATTTGTGCTTGTTGATATCTAGTTTGTAAAACTGCATTTGCCTTCTCAATTTCTACAATAAAAACAGAGTTACTGCGTAAGGAGTATTATTTAAGTCAAGTTCTATCAATAAAGTCTACACTTTAGATTACTCATTCAGACAGAATATTCTTTATTCACTTATGCAGGTATTTTCTATATCACTATTCCTATCAATCAGTTATATTACATACTTCAGTTGAGATTACCGATTCTCAACTGAAGTATTTAATTGTTACATTTTAATATATATCAGTAACTTTACATTTTTTTTTAATCTGTAACGAATCTGATATATTTATCTTTAAAAATCCCATATCTGCACATAATAATTAATTAATAATATTCTTCTTATAAACTCATAGATATTGTTTTTAATTTTTTGCAGTTTTTTCCATTGAGACAAGTTACATTTAAATGCTAAATAAAAAATTCAGAGTTACAAACTCCTCTGTAACCAATACCAACTGTATTGGCTTCTAGTAGTAAGTCTGCCCATTCTTAGGAGCATGACTAAAACTATGACTATGACTAAACCATAAAATTGAAATGAACATAAACTTAACTTTCCTGCTAACGAGGCACCGCCTATCGCTTGTAGCCCTCCATTAGACAAATGCTTTACCAACAAGAGTATGTTTAATCAATTTGTATGTGTATGTAACTGAGATCCTGATTATGCGATGGTATTCACGCTTAGATTAGACGAGATGATGGCTGTATACTCAATCCGCTGTGATATTCGAAAACTTCATAGAACTTGAAATATAAGTATATGTATAAACTTTTTAATTAACAAAATGTTTATAACGAATTAATATAATACAAGAATGAACTTTTAATTGAAATTTGACAATGCGTTAATTTAACTTTCGGATAATACAATCTTTATACGAAAGATTCGAGTCCGAAAAGATTCGGCACGAAGTTGAGGTATCCAGTTTCTATTGAATTTTTATTAAATTATTAATTAACAAAAATTATGTGATTAAATTAATAAAAAAAACATGAACAGTTCTACAGGAGTGCTTTGTTAATTTTCACATCCCCAATCTTCGAAATGACGGAAATATTCACTTAGATTATCCACTATAACAATAACTATAATTTATTACTTTAATGGTCTTTTCAATTACATCACAATCAGAGTTGTACAATATGTTATTAATAAACTCTACTCTAGCTGAAAATACATATTAATTTTAAATGTGTTGAAATATCAATATCCAGTTCAAGCGGGAGTTATAGCGACATCTGTCTGTCATCTTGGCCAACCTACATCCGGGTTGCAAGTCCCGGGAACAGCTCGGAGTTTCCCTCTCTACAACTGGAAGCGGTACCCGCACAGTAAATTTATAAAATACTACGAACTTCGTCTCTTTCTTTATTTGCCGGATATACAGTCCTTAATATATTACATTTAAATAACATACACAACATACATAAATG
Organism: Achroia grisella; assembly: GCF_030625045.1. Classification (NCBI taxonomy): domain Eukaryota; kingdom Metazoa; phylum Arthropoda; class Insecta; order Lepidoptera; family Pyralidae; genus Achroia; species Achroia grisella. Next base: position 1,248,951 of record NW_026713016.1, read on the forward strand.
TATAACAATACGCAGAAGAGCAAACAGTAGTAAAAAATCCAAAAATAAAATTTACTAAACAGTACATTGTTAACACACAAAGTTAATAGTCTATGCCAGATTTGATCTCATGGCCTGTCTGTACCTCGAGATGTTAAACTACTAGGTCACGACGCCCCAAAGCAGCTCTACTTTAAAAATATATACGTAAATGATAAGAAATTTCTCAATATTTTTCTACCATTATCTGATATGGTATTCCTGCATACATAATCCATGCGACTGACTGTTCTTCTTGGAATTAGGCACGTGGATGAATGTATATTTAAGGCTTACGTATTCGTACACGGCCTAAGTAAACTAAGCAAAACATAAACACGACGGGCACTCGACCACTACTTGAAACGACCAGTGTGACGGACAAATGGGCACTCGAAGCGAGTTACTCGAACCACTGGACTGGATTGGTGCAAGTTACAAGCTGAGCGATCAGTTGAGCAGCAGAAAGGAATTGAATATACATAATCTTTACCAAAAAAAAACTGCTACATTTTAAACATTTTTGAATAGGCACATTTTTTTATCCTATAAATAAAATACCAAAACATTTTTTTTTAATATAATTAAAGTATTTCAAAGAGAAAAACTAGATTACTACATACCTATTATCCTAGCGCATACTTCGCATTGCAGTATTTTATTTACATCAAAGTTTTGTTTCTATAGTGATATGAAGATGAAATGCTATATATATTAATTAAATAATAAAAAATAATGTTTAATACAATTTTTTAAGTATTCTGCTATAATGGCTTGTTTAATTACAGCTAAATTTAATTCTTTCGAAATTTAACGCATATTTATTTATATACGAATTATTATAGCTTCGTTAAAAGATGCCCACAATAAAATACGAAAATAATAGTAATGCAAGTTTTTTTTTAATTGTTTCATAAATATTTTGATTTGGATTAAAAAGCCCAATCACTCGTTTTTGTTACTGTAATACTATACGCAAGGAACTCTCTCGCTTCAGCTTATGAATTAGAACATTTAAACTGGCCACTCAACAACGCAGAGAGTAGAGGTACCCATCCCGAATCTATGCCAAACAACGATCGTTGTTCTGAGAGATTGACGTACAACTGCGGGCTGTGTGAGTGTAAATGAGGTTTTTTGTTAACCGTACCTTGTTAGTAGCTCACGTGTCCGCTCCTACATCATTTGTTTACTTTTTACCCTGTTTGCCGTGGTGTAATCCTAAAGCCTGATATTCATGTTAAGAATATATACACGGTGGCGATACAGATGAGTCACTATGGAGATAAAGTCTATTTCTAAATAAGTCTAATGTTCATTATCGTTATATAATAAAATTAGAACAAGCCTGTTTCATGTCTAACGGTGTAACGTAAAAAGGAGGTATTATCATGCAATTTTTACAGAAAATGTTATTAAATATTGATCAATATGTGGGCTATAGAAAGGAAATATAGCTCGCAAAGAGATGAAATAATTACTTTTATGAAGTCTCAATACGCCACCTGTTAATTCATTAGTTGTTTACAAAAAAAAAAACTTTATTGTATTAATTACTTTATTAAAATAATTTATGGTGTCAACATAGTCTCCAGCTTTAGCTGTGTTGTGGTCCACACCGCTTTACTGCTCACTCCCTTTTATTGTTGGTTGTATATTTTTTGTCATTATTGTTGTGTCAAGACGAGTCGATAAAATTATATTCTATTCTACTTGAATAAACATATTTTGATTTTGTCAACAGGCAACGATACTACGAGATGATCAAGCGGGCAAGGCACAATCGAGGGCGGCAGTCACCATGTAACATTGTAACATGAGTCCCAGCAACTTCGCCTTGTACATACACATCACGAGCCTGCTCTGGCTGAGCCTGACTGACGCTAAGATTGGTAAGTTTTAAGTCTGTATTCAAACTGACGACCCAATGATAACCGTTGCTTGTACGTAGATATCACATGTTTTTTATATAGTTATAACTACAATCAAGCTGCAATATACATGGATATCACGTTATCATGTGACGATCTTGATATCACAATCAAAACGAAATACAGCTTGCGAAACTAATATAAATAAACAGATGAATTAATACATAATAATATAATAACAATAACCCAAGACAATACATGTATAATAGAACCATCTAGTACCAAGCTAAACAGAGTTTCTGTGATGGGTACTAGACAACTAAAAGACTTTTTTTTGTAAATAAATACATAATATACGTAGGAACATGCAGACGAATATAAACAATCATACTCATATATACAAATATTTGTATTGTGTAAGGAATCGAAATCGCGACTATCGGAAGGAAGCGGTGTGTTAAACCGCTAAATTTCGCTTTAGTAAACTATAAGTTATTACTTATAATAATTAAAGTAGTATAATATATTTATTAAATATGAATTATACTATATTTAATAAAAATAAACGTTCTTTATAATTTGTAAACTTCGCGGAATCGTTGAAAATGACATTTGTTAATGAAATGCGAGCGGAACAGGTCAAGTAGCGAGACATTGTTCAAGAACTTGAATGTTAATTATTTACAATTGAATTCTGTATAATTGTATTTAAAATTACGCAATTTATAAAGTTTCCATTTAAATGAATGTGAAATAATAACTGTAAATGTGTTTATTAATTGAGTTCACGTAATATAAGGCAATAAAATGTATTAGTAAAATTCATCTATTTGAAACTGGTCTTAGAAATATACTGATTGAAAAAAAATACTCTAGGGTTAGTGATTTCCTGATTGATACATTGATGTAAAGACGATTGATTAACGACTATTTGTATGATGACGTAATGCAGTGATAAAAAATAAATAGTACTAACAGATTGAATTTTTGCTCACATCTCAATTAACGTAATTTACAACATACAACAGACAACATATTGCTTACTTACATTTTGTACATTATTAATACTAATAAAATAATAATACTAATAATACTTTATTATTATTATTAATAATAATATGAAGAGGAAAAGTTTGTTTGTTTGTTTGTATTGAATAGGCGCCAGAACTACTTATCCGATTTGAAAAATTCTTCAAAAAACATTCAAGTGATATTTTGTGACTTTTGTATCTCATTATCCTGAAATTTCACAGCTGTAACAAAACAAACTTATAAGAAACATATATATTGTAATTAGTTTTTTTTAATTTAAAACAATAATTTATCATTTTGTGAGTATTATTTATTTTATTAATTTCTTTATTGAAACTTTTTTCATTTTGTGTACAATGGGCTGTTATTGCTATTAATATTTTCTATAGAGATACTCAAAGTCTATTCATACTGAAATTAATAACCAAACGAGAAGCACTGAATCACTAGCCGGAAATGCCAGGATTGCTATATTCAGAAGCCCTAATATCAGACTACTCGAACAAATACCCCAATAGACTATTGCTATTGAGTAAAAGCAACATATGTATGATGACTAGGGCCCTCACAGGACACTCCAAATTGAAAAAACATACGGCAAACCTAGGCCTATGCACAACAAAAATTTGCAGATTTTATCAAACTGAAGAGGAAACGCCACTACACCTCCCATGTGGTTGTAGCCCACTCATGCATAAACGTAATATCTTCTTTGGAAAGTTTACACTATATCCTGAGTAGATAAAAACGATCGCTCCTAAGAATGTCCTTCAATTCTTGTCCCTGACGAGGTAGCGAACTCTGAAAAATGGTGAGCATAATAGATCTATGTAAGTCGCAGTGCTACAGGTCCAAGCACCTGACTATAGCCCAAACAACCCAATAAAAACAAAAACTCAAAGTCGGTTTAATTTAGCAAATAAACTAAACTACTATTCTAGATAAGTCAGAAGTCATTGCCAAATGTCGGTGTATTCTAATGTAATTCTTGATATGGGTACATTTCACTAGGTATATTTCAAACTTTCATTTCATTTTTAACTGTATAACATAACCGGATTAATTTTCATAATAAGTTTTTTCTCTTATGTCTGCCAGATTCAAACACACTACCTTTGGGGTCTAAGTAAACCACTGAGCAACGACGGTTCAGTGTTATAAATAAATTTTATGTATTCCTACGCAATATCAACTTATCATTGTCGAATGTTAAATCAATGGCTGTCATGAAACTTTGACAGTTCGCAGCCTGTTACAACTGGGGAAGTTGTAACAAGGTTACCTGTTACGTCTTCAGGGAGCGTTGACTGATCGCTACCTCTTGTAGTTGTGTGACTGATTATCATCTATTTGTTACGATATTTTCGTTATGATAGAAATAGAATTCCGTTCAACTATTTTTATCGGTGCGAACTATTTCTCTCTAAACTTTTTTAATACAATATATAACTACTACTACTACTAATATAATATATATAAGAGGCAATATTTAATTTTGTTTGTTTATATTGGATAAACTCAAAATATATTTGAACGATTTTATATACTTCTTGACCTGTAGATATATATTATCTACGAGTAATATAGGATGTATTCAATGCAGGCAGCAACGCGAGATGCTTTTAGATTAGTTGAAAATAAAATGTAAGTATAAATTATGAATGATACAATTATGAATGAAATTAACGAAGAGAAGAATAATAAAATTGGGAATAGACATAGCAGAATTGTAGATTATTTTTACATAACTGAACTAGTACCAAGCTCGTCAGCTGATGCTAAATCCTTAGTCTACTCGTTGGTAAGTGGTAGCCATCGATTATATATGTAAAGTGCGATAAAGTCATGAATTACCATTCCAGAGAACTAAGACGTCATGCCTCTTGTCCAGTAATTTCACAGTTTAATCGCACCCTACAACTAAAATACAGCTTAGAAAGAAGCAGCTAAGCGGCTGATATATACTGACGGAATGGATGGATGATGATGATGATCTGCATACATTAACGATTTTGTACAAAGTTTACCTCGTATAATATGTGTAAAGATCGCCATGGAAAACCAATAGTAAAGTATTTTTTTCTCATAAATAATAATGGAATGGAACTCCCGCCTGCGCTGATGGTTTACGCTGGTGGGGCACCAGTGGAGGATGATAAGATGAGCATAAGGTCACATCAGTTTGCTCATCGTGGTAAAGTTACCATGAATTTATCATGATATTTACAAGGGGAAATACGTGGAGGTGAACTTGATATGGTACATTGCTAGCAATGGGGTTATTCCCCCCACTAGTAAAGTATTAATTACACAAAGAAGTAGGGTTGTGTGAAGACAATAATAAAAGTATTATTGGCTTAATCATTGTAATCTGAAGGACTTTTAGTAAGCCCAAAAAGTAATTATCTGGGTACCTTTTTATAATGTTTAAGTACCAAATGAGTAAGCATTATTATTTAATCCGAGTTTATCCGGATCACCCCGGTAAAAGGGTCAACATCCCTGCGCGCTGACTTTAAATGGTTCTGTCGGGAATTCTGTTATTTAAATCCATATATGTATGTATGCCTACATGTATGGAATTATATGTAGGGTATGTAGGTAATCCTCTCAACTGATGTAAGGGTTTTGTGAATTAATTCTGATGCTTCAAGTCTGTTTTGAATATTTTATTGATTATGAAAATTAGTATAAACTTGTACACCTATAAGTATAAGAAAAAACATATATTATTTTATAGACTTAAAAAAATTATACTCGATTTATGTTACGGCGGGCGATATCGAAGTTTTATAAATCTATTTTATTAATTCAAAGAATGTATAGTGAAATAAAATAGTTTAATTATAAATAATGAACGAATAAGACTGAATAAAAATACATTAATTGTTATTACAATGAGGTGAAAACAAAGGTACAATATTATCGGTAATTCGGTCTTTTAAGTATTGGTGTCGGGTAATTCATACACAGCAATTTACTAGGTGTTACACTATGGTATCTCTGGTAAAATGTAATTTTTCCAACTATTTTATAAGTACTAGGTTAGAAAATAGCTAGCCTTTCTCACATACTCAGATTGTGGAATGAACTTGGCAGGGATGCCGAGGTTTCTCTAGAGATTACTGCTTGAGATTTTCCAAAAAGAGTATATTAATATTTCTCAAAGGTCGGCAACGCGCGTTAGATGCATGTATGCACTTATTTTAGGCATCTATATACAACGAACCGCTTACTATCAGATAGGCCGTATGCTAATTTGCTACCACTGTTGTATAAAAAATATCTGTTATTGTATATATGACAATATTCTCTGCATTTAACATCTCGTTTGGAGCACTGTATATATAAAGACGTAACTAAAGTAGGCAAGCTTGTAATCAGAATCAAAGAAAATTTTTACTTTAGTGACACAATTAAAAGTAGCTTATTACCTTTCCGGGACCATTTCTATGTAAGTAAGTTAGTAGTGATTACGACTTTTAATCCAGATAAGATAATAGGAAGCGTTGTCAAGTATCAATGTTGTTGTAAACCCAACTACATACCTACATTTCGCAAGATATATTTTTAATCTAACGAGGCATAAGGAAAATCCACTCAGTCTCTCGGTTTATTTTTTAAGGTTTAATATCACTTATTAATGATGACGATAATTTTTATTTATTTATTTATTTTTCCACACTTACATTTTTACGTGGTCTTTTTACAATATTGCAGCAAACATTATTTTTGAAATTAATTGTAACTTATAATAAATAATTAGTCATATTATATTATATATGATATATATGTATATATGTATTTCTACGGAGGCGACAATTATTAATCGTAATCAAAATTTTATTATCATTCGCCTTTTATCAAATCTAAACATAATTTGCAAACTTCACAGGAATAGAATATAAAATATTTACACAATGATTCGCACCTTCTCGGAATTCACGTTAACAAAATATAAATATCATTCTTTCTAATTGCATATATTCAAATTACAAATTATATTCCTATTGGTTTACGTAATTGTTAACAATTATTATTTATTACATGCTTCATTATATAAATTACACTGTAGATTCCATCAAAAGCCAAATAGTAATTCATACAACCCAATTAATTTAATTAAATATTTAGTTTCGAAATTGTCTCCCCAAGGGATGTAACATTTACTAAATTCATATTTTGTTCGCAGGATACTTCTGGCATATAACTGATCTTCATTATGACCCATTCCACAATTCCCCGGAGTTCCATAGAGGTAAGGTCACTTTACGTCTGAATTTATCTTTATTTTCGCACTTGCTAAGCCAGGACCTAGCATAATTGTGATATATTCTGCTATGAAATTGTGAATTTTATGTAGTTGTTGTTAACTGTTAAGTATTTCGTCGGAAATTAGAGATACGAAATTATATTTCATTGTCCTATAATTTCATTGTTTATTAAGTATAGGTATGTATATATGAGTATATAAAGTGTATTGTATACAAATATATATGTAAGTAGTAATTTATTATTTGCTATGCCTTTTTTATTTCTCTAGTCTATTCTTGTGCCATCTACCACTTTATCTCTTCTTTCCTATGCCCAAAGGTTGTCTGGAAAAGATTGCTTACGTGTAAGACCGCCTTTTGTGCCTTATTACTTACTATCTGTTAATGTTCTTTATATTATATATGTTTATCTATAACGATACATACTTGTGGTGCAATGTAGAGTAAATTAAGAAATAAATGCCATATTCTATTTTATTTTCTTTAGCTAAATCACTGAAACCTGTTATTGGTTTTCTCTAGATATGTACTCTTGAGTTAATGTATTAGATTATAAGCTATTAGTTTTCTAATAAAAAAATAAGTAATCTATTCATTTCATATTTAATATACTTTATTTATATTAACCGACTCTTATCACTAATAAATTTATAGCAAATAAAGATATTTGCCTCTCTCGACGTTTCGACTATATTGCACTAGCTGTGGTCACGAGTAGACTGCATTATCATCGATGTCAGTCTAGATAGGTGCTAGCAGTTTTATTTTCTACCGTCACTAGTTTATCCAAAGAAAGTTTTGAATGAGCGGTAGCATCAAAAAAATGTGACTATTCAAAAGTGCATATATTAAGTTTATTTGAATTCTTATTTCTATTCTTATGTTAGGGTGTCGACACAACCGCGGCAACAGTGAACACAATCATAGAAATGGACGTCATAGGGACCACACATGCGACAGCTCATGGTCCCTGATACAGAGTGCTGCAGCCCTGATGGCTGAGCGACATCCTGATACGTTGGAATTCGTGCTTTGGACTGGGTCAGTATTATTCAATAAAAAATATATATATTAATACACTATTGGTTGAGTTTCTTGCTTGGCAGTTTGTCTGTAAAATGTTGTGAGCTATTCATAAGTTTCTTTTGTATCGTTCAACAAATAATTCAATTTATTTTTTAGTCGATTCCAATCCAATCAAATAAAAAAATAATTTATTCATATATGTAGAACGTTTTAGCCCATTAGAAACGACAATTTACTATTTTTTTCGCTGCCGTCCAGTTCAGTTGTAGGTATACAGACTTTATTGAGAAGAACTGGCACTCAGCTAAATTTCTTTTGTTTCTTTAATTAATTAAGTACTAGCTACTCGCCCCGGCTTCACACGTATTATATGTAAGGTTTTTTTTTTACAAGAAGGTTTATGGGTTTTTCAAGAGGAAGGTTTATGTGTATAAACATATAAAGCTTCGTTTTGAATCACTCTATCTATTTAAAAAAAACACTTCAAAATCCGTAGCGTAGTTTTAAACATTTAAGCATACATAGGGACGGACAGACAGACAGTAACAGCATTTTATATGTAACGATGTGTATTTTAAAAGGTTTCTTATACTGCAGGGATATACTGTCATCATCTCTGGAACACGTAAGCGACGAGTTCAAACTGGAAGCCGTAAGAAATGTCACCGATATACTTAGTAGGACATTCAGCAGCCAATTTGTCTTCCCAGCGCTGGGCCACAATGATCCGCCACCTTCGAGAAAGCTTGTAGATATGTGGATGCAGTGGCTCCCTACTGAAGCCTTACAGACATTTGAGACTGGTGAGCAATGTTTATTTGTCATACTAGTTGAATCCCGTGACACTACCCGTGTAAAATATGTCCCTGTGTACTCGTTGACAATATAAAAGTCTGTTGATAAAATAATATAACTCTGTAAAATATTTGATAGATATATTCCATATAAAGATTAAGTGTTTCACGATGCAGTATCTAATAGGTATCTAAGTGGCTACAATAAAATATTTAAGACAGAGGCAAAATATGTATACACAAAAAAAACAGTCTATTTTGTCTTAATTATGTTTCTATTCTAAATGAAGTTCAGAAGAAGAGAATGAGAGAATTCAAAAGAAGAATGAAGAGAAGAAGTACAGTTTATATTGTATTATAAACAGTTTTTAGTCTAAATTAAAGTACAATACAAAAAACATTTATATGGACAAAATATAAACAAACGAAATGTAAATCTATTTAGTCGAGATTCATTCTCAAACAAATAGCACTGTATAACAATACAAACTTTTTTCGGTTAAATTGAATGTAGGATATGTAAAATAGAGTGATAAAATCTATACATATAAATAAAATTGTAGTGTCTGTTTGTTATATTAAAATAACCATTTTTTACTACATGCATATGAATATAAATACGGTACATACTCCAAAATAACATTTTTTTACAATTTTTTTCTGTCTGTTTGTTTGTTCCGGCTAATTTCTAAAATGGCTGGACCGATTTTGACGAGAATTTTTTGCAGGTAGCTGATGTAATAAGGTTATAATATAAGTAACATAGGCCTCTTCTATTTTAGAAAAAATATTTTATTTTAGAAAAATAAAGTTAAATTCCACGCGGACGAAGTCACGGTAACAGCTATTATACTATATAAACTGTGACTGTCCAGTCTAACATTCCGGCTACTGTCCAAATATAAGTACAAATAGAATAGCAAGGTCAATAATGTTTTAACGTTAAAAAAGATTAAAAACACGACATAAAATTTAAAAAAGACGACTTATGTTGTCTACCTTTTGCTTTACCATAAACAGTTAAAGTGTATACACTAAGCTGTTACATAATACTATTTGTAATGCCAATTTAAGCTTTATTTTAATTTTAAGAAACACCCTTTTAGCTTAAACTTAAAGACATTGCATCACAGCTTGCTGAAGCGGCGAATATCGGTTGATCGCGTCCCATTTTCTCAGTAACAAAAAACAAGTGAAAAGCTTTTACTCTGTATTATATTGGGTCTTTTAAAGTACATTAACGTTATATTGGTAACATTTGGAAGGTCTTTTTGTCTTGTAAAGCGATAATGACAGTTTTGTAACACATATTGAATCGGTTAAGGACTTTTTAAATTATATTCGTAGTTTTATTCCTGTTTATGATTATACTTATATTTCGTAACTTACTATGGGTATTTCTTATTTGTGTTTGAGTGGGTGTGTTTGAGTTAGTATATTATATTATCTGTGGTATAACTAATAGGACAGTTTTGCCAGATTGTACATTTTGTGCAAGTTTTTATTCGAAGCTTGGATATTTCTACAGTTCACAGCAGTGAAATAATAAAATATAGGGGCCTAATAATTTTACAAAATGGCCTTACATTACTAGTTAGTCTAAGCGTAGCATACTTTACTCTACGATTTTTTTTTATTAATAATTTTTGTAAGACTCTCTACATATGTATAGGCGACTTTCTTCGATCATGTAGGCTCTCAGCTTGTTTTCCGTTTTTGTTCATCCAATGACATCTAAAGTGTCGTGATAAGTCCTTATTTTTTTATAGGTGGATATTATACAATAGAGCAGTCTCATAGCAAGTTATGTATAGTGGTGCTGAACAGCGTGCTGTGGGCAGGTGGTGCGGCCAGGAATGATAACCCCCACCATCACAGAGCTCGTGCTCAATGGGAGTGGCTTGAGAAGGTCCTCAGCAAAGCTAGGAGGAAAAAGGAAATGGTAGGTTTCATATTTATCGGGTAACTTGCCTTCCACTGTGCCTGACAGTTTTATCTAATAATATCCTAGGATAAATCACATAGCGCCACCTAGTCTCAAGAAAGTAGAGCTTGTGTTATGGCTATTATATATAAGTACATAGATACATTTTTTTTGTATATACATACATAATATAAATATAAAACACTCAGACCTTTACAAACAGTCATAATCATTAATACAAATATTTGTACAGTGCTATAGGAATCGGACACCGCGACCATCAGAAGTAAGATGGTGTGCTAAACCACTAATCCAACGAGGCTGTCAATAATAGTTATTATAATTATTTTTAGTTGCTTCATCTTTCAATAGTAAGTTTTGTGCCGTACAAATTAATATTCCAATGTGTATATTTAATAACTACTTTCAGACTATTTCATGAAAGTATTGTATAATTTCGATTATATATTTATTATTGTCATTAAGTCTTTAACGATAATAAAAACTTAGTAACATGCAGAGTTATAATTTAAATTAGTTATGGTCGAATTTCGGCCATTTGTATAAATTTAAAGCCTCAATTCAGTAATTTAATCAGCGACCGACGGAAGTAATGTTGTGTGCTAAACCCCTAAACAACAAACTCACAATCATATTAAATTAGTTTCTATTATTTTAAGGTATACCTAGTAGCACATGCTGGTCCAGGAGTGGAGGAACGGCACAACGCTGGCAGTTCATCAGCTGCTGGTGGTGGGGAATTAACCCCTAATGCAAATGGAAGACTGTTGCACGTGATTAGAACCTATAGCGATGTGATAGCCGGACAGTTCTATGGTCACCGGCACGCTGATACATTCCGGCTCATATATAGTGATGGTAAATATAATAATATCTCAGGGCAATTCATACAGCGCCCTCTAGTCGCAAGCTAAGCGGAGCTTGTGTTATGAGTACTCACTACGAGTACTCACCAACACGCCGACACATTCCGGCTTATAAATAGTAATGGTAAATATAATATCTCACGACGCCATCTTACTTAGTTCTAAGCTAAGCCAAGCTTGTGTTATAAGTATTCACCAACTCGCCGATACATTCCAGCTTATAAATAGTAATGGTAAATATAATATCTCACGACGCCATCTTATTTAGTTCTAAGCTAAGCCAAGCTTGTGTTATAAGTATTCACCAACTCGCCGATACATTCCGGCTTATAAATAGTAATGGTTTATTATTCCGAAATTATGCATAAATTCAAAAGAATTGTATTTGAGAAATGGAAAACCCATTTTGATAGTATATCTCATTCTAAGGGCATTTGGTACAAAACAATACAGAAAGAACCTCCCCGGGTGCCTTGGTGCAATTATGTGAAGGGTACACGTTCTTACATTGTAAAAATGCATAGACTCCGTTCTGGACATTATCCATCGGCAAAGTTTGCATACCTGATGAAAAAAGCAATTCACAAAATTGTGAAGTATGTGGTACAATAGAGGATGTTTATCATTTGCTGATGGAGTGTGTCAGGAACGAGAGTCTACGACATGGAATAACGTCAGACCATGAAATAAATATATTAGATGTTGGTGCCATACAAACTGTTTTAGCCGATCCTTCGGGCGATGCGGCTAAGGCAATTTGTTCACTGGTGAGGTAATGGAGTGATTGGTTTTAGGGTACAATGGGACTGACATGTACTTAGATGGTACAAAAGTATATCTTATTTAGTTCTAAGCTAAGCCAAGCTTGTGTTATAAGTATTCACCAACTCGCCGATACATTCCGGCTTATAAATAGTAATGGTAAATATAATATCTCACGACGCCATCTTATTTAGTTCTAAGCTAAGCCAAGCTTGTGTTATAAGTATTCACCAACTCGCCGATACATTCCGGCTTATAAATAGTAATGGTAAATATAATATCTCACGACGCCATCTTATTTAGTTCTAAGCTAAGCCAAGCTTGTGTTATAAGTATTCACCAACTCGCCGATACATTCCGGCTTATAAATAGTAATGGTAAATATAATATCTCACGACGCCATCTTATTTAGTTCTAAGCTAAGCCAAGCTTGTGTTATAAGTATTCACCAACTCGCCGATATAAATATATATTCACTACAATTCACACAGCGACATCTGGTTCTAAGCTAAGCAGAGCATGTGTTACGAGTTCTAGACAACTGATATAAATATATATTATACTAGACATATTTTTATTATACATAAAGTACACATAGATATATTTTTTTTGTAAATATTTATCATACTCATGAATACAAATAGAAATTTGTATTGAACGAAGAATCGAACACGCAACCATCGGAAACTGCCGAGGAAGTCAAATTATTTGTTTGTTTAATTAGCTAGTTAATTACTCCACAGTTTTACCCGGAATCAATTATTTATTTGTTTAATTAGATAGTTAATTACAGCGCGGTTTTAGCCGGAGTCCGATTTCAAAAAGAAATGGCGAGTGTCTTTGGTTCCAAGTTGATACAATCGCATAATATCACCTGTTCGCATTATTAAATAGTTTTCGCATAGCATTTGTTCCAATTTATTTCTTTTAATTGTTATTAATTATGAAATTTAGGCTACTATGCCCATATTATAAATACATTATAGACTAACATACATAGGAATTAATATTTACTTTAATATAATATTATTATACACACACAGAATCAACTTCAATATATTAGTCCATACCATGAGGTATTGATTTCGGTAATTTGCCACGGTAGCGGCTATACACCACCCCCTTCGGGGGTTGTAATAAAAATTGTAGTATGATGTTAAATAGTTTATAAATATTTTAGAAGCATATTTTATTATAATAGGATTTAGATTTAAAAGGAATTATCAAACTCGACATTGTGATCGTGAAGTGTGAACAACATTTGACATCTACTCACCCACAATTATCATCAATCATTAATTTATTCATTTGTTACCGGTGTTTCCATTAATCCAATAATCAATATATTGTTAGATAAAGTTTTTGGTGTCGGCCTTTAACTAGTAGGCTCAGTAAAGCCTTGATCTCACGACCTTACTGCATCAGAAGGCAACGACATTTTCATTGAATAATATCAATTTAATTTTCTACTTGGTATTTGTGTATATTCAAGATTGAGTCTAAAAGCTAAAAAGTTGCGATTCAATTCCGTAGTCCCGTTCTTAAATTTATCACCAGTAAATTTTACGTTGAATACTCACGAGGGGACTAAAACCACTTTATATAATTAATACTCTGCCGTTTTCGATGCCGTTCATTATTTAACAGTTATTTATTTACTTCATTGTTTATCTCATTGTGGAAATGATTCATTACTACGGTTACTATATTTTGAAGTATATATTTTTTTTGTCTTTTATATACCTGTGCCCGCGGTTTTGCTCACGTGAAAATTACAGCCTATTTTCTAATGTATAAAGCTATATTATTGTAAAGTTCCATTAAATTCTGTAAGAAGTTTGTTACTTTTTACGTGAAAGTGTATCAAACTTCTATCTCTATCATGCATAGTCACAAACTATCGCGTTTATAATATTAATCAGATATTTGGTATCTCTTAATGTTATTAAAATGATTCAAATTATCTTACTTTTATATTTATGTAAACATCACTCACGCTTAATAAATAACCCATAAAGTCCCAATAAAAAAATATGATCCATGTTTATTACAAATTTTCTTACTCCTACACTTATAATAAAACGAATAAACACCTATTAAAAAAAAACACCCTCTAATAGCATTCTTTATTTAAATATTGTTAATAAATAAAACTTAGAACCATCTGATTTATGGCTAATGGCACACACATGAAACACACCGCCGGAGACAAAAGAAGAAGAAAAAAATCTGATTAAAAAAAAATTAATAATACATAACTTTAATACCGTTCTAATTTTAAATATAGTTCCGCATACAATAACGATGTTATACGGTCGGTGGTTCGTTAACGAATGAAAGAAGTTTCTAAAGTATGCAACAATTAGATTTCTTCGTCGTCTTCGAAAGTATGCATTGTCAATCAAAAGTACACATTTTGTATGCAGTGGTTCGTTTTTAAATATATAAGAAATATAGTATAATGGAAATAATATTAATCTGAATAATATAAACGTGAAAAATTGTAAGTATTGACGTTTGTTACTATTTCATGCAAAAACTACTAAACGGATTTTGACGAAACTTTACAATAATATAGCTTAAGCATTAGAGTAACACATGGCTATATTTTTTATTACAACTAACGCGGATGAAACCGCGGGCACTGCGAGTAATATATAATTGTACAATAAAGACAGGTTATTTAATTACAAAAATCATTATACACTGGTGTGTTTTGTTTACCTAGTCTCCACTTACGCCATTCTCGAGTGGAAAAAGTACAAGTATACATATGATCAAACGAACTTGTAAGTGAAGTTCGATCACTATTATATAAACTCGGTTCTTTCGAAGATCTAAATACCCTCCCTTACCATAAACCCTTAAAATTTCTAAAATTTATACAACCTCTAAAGAAACGAGTATTTACGTCACATACAAAACACGTAAATATCAAATTCTAATTGACTATATTTGCAGGTCAACCTGTATCTTGGGCATTACTAGCGCCATCTGTAACACCCCGAGGCGCCGGAAGTATTTCAAATCCAGGACTGAGACTTTATAAATTCGATTCAAACTCTGGAAAGGTAATTTTATAACATTTTATACTTTATAAGTCAGAGCAATATTACGAAACTAATTTTATATGTAATTTTACTAGGAATCTAAATTTAAAAATTTCAATTAGTGTTACTTAATTTTAAACTTCTTTCACGGTAGTTTATAATTGTACACATTGTGATATAAACGAGATATTTAGAATAGAATAGAATAGAAAATCATTTATCCAAATAAACTTAATTTAAGCACTTTTGAATACTCATAACAATTTGTTTTTTATCGACCACTCGTTCGGAAAGCTGTCTCATCACAAGAAGAACGAGCAAGAAACTTGTGTGTTACTTTTTTAAATAATCCTTGTAAGTTTACATTTACAAGTCGAAACGTGTGAATACAAACTACCAACAAGCACAAATTTTTTGGGTCAAATATAAATATGCAATGAGATTAAATCAGTCGTAGTGATAAGAGCAGACCAGTCCCTACAAGCAACTCGTTCACGAGTATGACGGATGGGCCAGCCATCACTGCGCTCGACCATATTTTAAGGAGCTCAATGGCCCAATTTATCTTGAATATATTATTTATGAGTTACCGATATTAGACGTTGTTATAAGTATCTTGATCAAGAGTATAAATAACGTCACCTTAAAAACATAGGCTAGTTCGGTAAGAAAAACTATATCTCGTTTCATTTCTTTCTTTCTGTAACTCGTTACGTTTTCATTTTTAAATGCAACGATATTTGCAGTAACCAATTATCAGTTTTTCTTGCTTCAAACTTTTTGAACTGACGTTTTATTTCACTTATCATAAGTGTCTGATAGTTAGACCTATAGAAATAAATGTGGTTTATTTAAATTCTAATTTGATTTATGAATCTGTGAAGTAAACTAGAATTGATGTGACATACTATCAAAAATGTGTTTTTACATAATAATAATAATCTTTAATAATTTATGCTTTAAATATATGTTACGAACTGTTTTACATACCTTTTTGATTGTCTATGTTTTTTTTATAATAAACGGCAATCGAAAGACCAAAATGTAAAAGGAGATCAAAGACGAGAATGCGATGAGAGTTTTTTTTTAGATAAATAATGTCCACGCGGACGAAGTCGCGGGAATAATAAAAAAGGTATATAAAACAGTTCACAAGTATTTATTGTAAATTTCTCTTATTTTAGGTTTTAGACTACACGCAGTATTATTTAGATGTAACAAATAACCGAGGGGAGCTACATTGGTCTATAGAATATAACCTGACGCAGTATTATGGGCTCAGGGAAGTAAGCGCAACTTCATTAGACGCGTTGGCGGAGAGGATAAGAAATTATCATGATAGAGGAATATTTGCAAAGTAAGTACCTTCTAAAAACATGTTCCCTCTTATGAATAATACATGTAACAGATATAGGAATGGAATGTTTCTACCAGATTCGTTTAAATGTAATAAAGAAAAAGTCAAGTGAAGATAAAACACCGTGTGTAATTACAGTGATGCTTTTCTCCTGTGAATACTCACATATGTGAGTGACGAAATTATTATCATTTTTCAGAAATCGATATAAGAATTATTATTGAATAAATTATTCCATGAAATATGCTATTTAACATTTGTATTATTATTGTTATATTATAATTAATGAGTTATATTTCAAGTTAATTTCATTGTAATATGGAAATATATGATAGATTTTAACTGCGTTAGAAAATTATTTCAAGTTTTTCAAATATTCACAATCGATAGTCAATTTCTTTTTATGTGATTAGAATGGCTAACAAGTTATCTGTCCATCTAATGGTAAGTGGTAGCTGTCGCCTATACATATGAATATGAATGTGAACATCACGTTATCACGTGACATCAGTGTTACCACTCATGCGATACCATTTCGGACGACTAAGATTTTATATCTCCATATTCTGTACTTGGTATTGTTCAACCAAAACACCGCTTACAAAGTAAATGCTTTGCTGATAAAATAGATGAGAATATGCACTCACTCAAATGATTTTACGAAGTCTACCTCGGTATAAATAACTTTTAATATTGTCTCATTTATTATGATCAAATTTACATTTTCTATTAATAATAAAATATTACTCGCCAGGTATTTAACAGCACTGCGCGTGCGACTTTCAACAGACGTATCAGATTGCGACGCAGCATGTGTATACGTACATTATTGTGCAATCACCCGTGCAGACTATAACGATTTCCGCATGTGCGTGCGCAATCCTGCATCGGCGCTTGCGTCCCGTGCCCCTCACAACTCCGCTGCCATTATTCTTTACGCCATCTTGATTTTAATATCCTCATAATTTGTAAAATCATATTTTGGTGCTGCATCTATCAACTGGAAATTAATTTAACCTATTTTAGAATCTTGATAGTTTTCTAATTTAAATAAAGAATCATTAATTTATGAACCTCTCATTTTGATATTGTCATAATTTGCAATATGAAATTGTGTTTTCAAAAATAGAACTGAGTTTTAATTGTAATTTCGTGTTAATTGACATATGAGTAATTGTATTTAAATTAAGAACTATTGGTTTACAATCTGTTAATTTAATTTTAATATTCTTATTGTGTTTTGTCGTTAAATGTTTATATTTAGTTTTGTATTAAAAAAAAAGAACTCAAAATTAATTTCCAATCCCTGAAAAGAAACGTAAGTGATTCGTTTTTGTATTTTAATTGATATTTTGCAACGTCATATCTATGTATGTAAGTTATATTGTTTAAATTTCCTTCTTTTTCTGTGCTAATATATGTTTTGAAATATTGTAACAAAATAAGAATATCTCGTTTTTTTATATAGGACATATTGGGTGTAGTGACATATCTTAAACATAGGCCAATATCAAAATTGTTTTATATTAATTTTAAGTAGACGTAAATGTACATAATGTATAAATATACTAGTTAATTATTAAAGGAATATTTAGAAAAAATGTGGCAAGTTTTTGTTCTGTAGTCTATTTTATTGTGTTAACCTATAATTGGGGAATATTATAATCGAAACAGCCTCATTATAATCATGTAATTATGTAACAGATATTCAATAGTTTACTTTATACCTACTGTGAAAAATTGAAGCTTTAATTTTGATAATTCCATTTTTAATTATATCTCAAGCTTAATAATAAACTGTATTAATATTAAAAAAATATTTTAAAATTTCGACTTTAAAACAATTACTTTAAAGTCGGTTTCCAATTCTTATTTTTTCTAAAGTTGTTTATTATTGAACATGTGATATGTTAGCATATTGTTGGTGTATTCTATTTATTGATTAGTTGGGAATTCTCGTCGCTAATTTGATTGTGATAATTATACATAATAATATTATAAGTCTTGTATATAAAGGTAACTACGTAAGCGAACTGAAATTCAATGTAACTAATAAAATGCAAAATTTTAAGGTAAATGTGTTTTATTTTATTATAGTATTAATTTCTAAAAACCAAAGTACCGAAGGCAAATAAAATAACAGTTTTCTAAGAGTTTTTTTAGAGATACGTTAGAAATAGTAGATGTATATAGCATTAAAAGAAATTATCGTAATCGGTTCAACAAAACATGAAATATAATAAATACCATATAAGTATTATATGCAATAAATACCTTAAAGTAATTACTTTGACCTCTTTATTGTACGTAGTTCAGTAGACCACAGAGATTTTAGTAAACTGAACGTCTAAGTGTTTTATAAACATACAGTCAAAAAAATCAGATTATATAAATTTTTCCACTAGACTTCCATATACAGTGTACGATAGTGTTATTTTAAAACTTTCATGCAAAAAGAGAAAGAAAACTAAAAAAATGCTATCAAAATCTGTTCATTCCTTTAGGAGCTTCGATGTCAAACTCTGTTATAGGTTTAATTGAGTCGAACTTATGATATAATGAACGGATGAACCGATTTTCATGCGCCGTTTTTATTGAAGAGTTAACGTGATCGAAATGCCTTTTTTAGGTTTCAAATTGTATAGTTCAATGCAAGAGTATAAGAATTATCAGCTTTAAATTTCTGAGTAACATTATTGTTATCACTATGGTAGTAATCATTAATCTTTTTTAATTTTATTATTTGTTTAAATTTTGTATAACGAAAATATAAATTGCTACAGTTTAAAGCAGCGACAAAAATCTGATATATAAAATAAAAAACAAAACACTATAGTGAAGAACATAAAAATACGAGATTGTACGTAGAAATAAGAGTCATCCAATTTGTTCAAGTCTCATTATTATAGACATACATACACTGCAGATAGATAGATTGAAGACTAACACTGTCAATTTGAAAGTACACGATAGTTCAGTTCAGATACTCGCTGACGAAACAGAATGAAAAGAATAGAATAGTCAAGTCGCTTCGACAAAGGATTTCCAAGTTAATTGGCATCTGAATTGAACAACTTGTCTGGAAAGTGGAGAACCCAAACTATTGATGGAGCATGGAAATCATTATCATTCAGCTTTTATAATGATATATAAAGAAAACGTTGTTTTGGCATATAAATTAAAAACGTTATTAAAAATAGGGGTTGATGAAGTAGAATGTAAAGAAATGATGTAGAATGATGAAAATTGAGGGTTACAAGTATTTTCTAATGACGAATCATTACATAAATAGCAAAATAAAAAAAAATTAGTGGTAATAGTGGTAAAAAAAAATTGCACTCTCATCTTTGAAGCCGTTCAGACTTCGCTAGGTCTGAGGAACGGCTTCTTATAATATATAGATTATTTAATTAAATAATATCGGTAAAGGCGTTTTACAGGAGCTTGGTAACAAAATATCGCGACACGGGAATTTTATGTATTACAGGTACATTTTTTCGCTGTGTTATCCTTGTTTTTATTTTATTGTTGTTTGTTACTGAAATTTTAATGATTCTTTTATTTTACAATTTAAACAATAATTTGTATTGCCTCCTACACGTATGTCATCTTTATAGAGACGTTATTAATGTGATATCAGATCAAAATTAGAATTCTTATATTTTTTTATAATTGAATATTTCATCTGTAATGCTAATAAAATTATTTGCCATTACTGACATTTACTACCACAGATTATCAAAGCTGTTACATTTTTGTTATTTTGTTACTATAACAGATGCAATTTTTTATTCTACAACGGTAGCAATCAAGTATATGGCGCATCTGATGGCAAACTATTAAATTTTTTATATAATAATAACTAATATAATATTTCTCTCTTAATAACAATAAAAGATTGCTAACTTATCTTTAATCAAATATTTTACTTATATTCCATTACAAAATTGCAGAATAACAAATATTTCATAGCATTGTTATACAAACATAATAAGTATATTCTCAAGGTGTAAATATCGCAAATATTAGAATATGGGGATATATTTGGCCAATATCCAAAAGCAAGGTTCATATCCGCATTTTCATAAGAATAATATTCGCGTTTTCTAAGGGCTCTCTTAGCATTACTAATATCAGGGGTGCTTCTAAAACGCCCGAGAGAAGTGGGTCGTCTCCATACTTTTTCTAAAAGCTGCAAATGTGTCACCAATGTATCGAGACCTTTCCATCTCTCCCTATACCACAATGAAGGGGAACACGAAAGAGTGTTTTGATTCACCGAGGGAGGTCAAGTGTTGCCGGTCGTGTATAGGTAGTTTATGTCGTGTGAATACGTCTCGATATACGAACGAATGGGTCACATAGTGGTAAAATGCCAGTAAGCATTTGTGAATAAGAAAAGGGAATTGTGAAAAGAAACATAACATGAATAGCTTTTGTCCTTTTGGACTGAAACTTTCTAGTTCCCTCTTACTTTGGAAAAGGTCAATATTTCTTCTCTTTGTTTTTGTTATTTTGATTATAATATCGCCTTGAACTAGTATTAAACACTATTAAACACTTTTTAATTCAAACTTTTCATTATTATTATATTTAATAATAATAACCCTGGACAATTTACACATGGCCATCTAGACCCAAGTTAAGCTAACTAAAACTTGTATTAATTTAATAATAATAACCCTGAATACAGCGCCATCTAGACCCAAGTTAAGCTAACTAAAACTTGTATTATGGGCACTGGATAACTGACACAAATACATATTTATTATATTTTCGTAAATCCATTCATAATATACATAGAAAATTCCTAGACCGATACGTACAATCATACTCATAAATACAAACGTTTGTGCGGTGCAAGAAACCGAACCCGCAACCATCGGAAGTAAGGCGGTGTACTAAACCACTAGACCACCGAGGTTAATATATATGCTTAATATTTTTTCATCTTTATCAGTAGAATATGTATGTATATAAACGAATATCTAATTAGCTTTCAATGTTTGTGTTACTAATTCTGAATTTACACAAGCGTCCTAAATAAACTAAGCCATCTACAATTCATCAAAATCTCATCAGTTATAACACATTCGTAAAGAGTAACGAATAAATGAATGTATTATATTGCTTCATGAAATATAAGATAAGCAAATTTATAATTTACTAGATATTCCCGCGACTTCGTCCGCGTGGAATTTAACTTTATTTTTCTAAAATAAAAATAGTCTAAGTTACTCCTTATTATATCAGCTACCTGCCAAAAATAGTCCCGTCAAAATCGGTCCAGCCATTTCAGAGATTAGCCGGAACAAACAGGCAGACAGACAGACAAAAATTGTAAAAAATATTATTTTGTTTTATGTACCGTATTTATATTCAAATGCATGTAGTAAATAACGGTTATTTCAATATTACAAATAGACACTCCAATTTTATTTATATGTATGTATAGATTAGTCTCAACACGATTAAGTTCTAGACTCTATGAATAAATAAAATTCATCTAAATTCGCTATTAGCTCCTTATCTGTTCAATTAGGCGGATGATACTATATTTAGGCTAATCTACTTGTACTTAGTTTAATTTTAGATATGTCTAGGCGTTATGTTTCTATATTACCAATTATCTTAAAATATAATTATTGCCTATAATTATTGTAAATAAGTTATATTTCAGTGTACGTAAAGTCTTCTTCGATATTATAGCATTTTTTGGAAGGATTTCTCCTCGTGTTAATTCAATATGTTTTATCAACATAAAGTTATTTTTATTAAATCTTCTCCATTTTAACAGAACTAACTGATCTCAATGGGATGATATTCTTATCTCGGAGTAACCGTAGGGATGTTCCCAGTAATCCATTTACATTTATATTACTTCTCTGAAATAATGTTATATAATTTAAAATAATAGTTTTAATAACATCTCAGGACAAATTCATACAGCGACATCTAAAACCAAGTTAAACAGAGCTTGTGTTATGGGTACTAGAAACTGATATAATTACATAAATTCTTTTTTTTGTAAATACATACATAGAAACCATCCAGACCGATACAAACAATCATACTTGCTAATACAAATGTTTATACCATACGAGGAATTAAACTCGCGACCATCGTAAATAAAGCGGTGTGCTATACCGCAGGAGCACCGAGGCCGACAAAATTAAATTATATTAATGTATATAAATATACATCATCAAAATAATTAACTATCCTCTAACAAAATTGACTCCTAAATTACTTGAAGTAATGGTACCGTTTGAATATCATCGACAATCGTAAATTTTAGTCGTTTAAATAATATCAAGGGCCAATGGTACAGCGTATTTAGAGCACCATCTCATTTCATGTTTATTATATTACGCACATTTAGACTGACCCTCTAGTTCGTAATTTAATTCGGTGCAGAATTAATGAGATTCTACCCACGACGCACTCACGGCGTAGATAGCCATAGCACAATTAAATTAGGTGCCTAATGATCTAAGAAAAGCTCATTTGTTACCCGTACAAATTCTACGATGTTTGTTAAATTATAGCCTATAAATGCTGAAGGGATGACGGAGTGAAAACATTAACGGCTTGAACGCTATGTCATCCATACTTAGTAAATAGATTTCACAGCTTATTAAAGTACCTATATAAGCTGTGAGATCTTGGGAATGGAAGTAAGTATAATACTAGTTTACTATATTTAAAGAGAAGAGAGAGGTTTCTAGAAATGGAACACACATTAGAGGTAGGTAGGTACTCTAAATTAACC